>NC_142502.1:169090714-169716785 GCF_057876585.1 Rhinolophus sinicus | reverse complement strand
CGAGGTCAGCTCTTCCTCGTCCCATTTCCCATACTCCCACTCTCAGTCTACCAGTTCCACCCTGGTGCCTTCCCCAGGCTCCTGAGCTGACCCACAAGACACCTACCTGGGTCTTCATGGTGTTCTGTGTGGACACAAAAAGCTCCATCTCCCCTGCCTCGCCTTTAGGGACAGCAATGGTGCATTGAGTCTCTAGGTAGAAGTGGTCTTGACCACCGATGTAAAACTCACCTGGGGAAGCAACAAGACCCCCGACAGTGAGCCTGTTGCTGCAGAAGGGGTGAGTTGGCTTAAGGAGAGCGTGTACTCTCTCAGTGCCATGGGCAGGAACCAACTGCACACAGGTCACCTCTAGGTTCCCCAACGGGGGTAAAAGAGGGTCTCAACATCTTAGCCATCTGGGAGCTGAGCCTCCCACCCCTACAAAGAAACCAGAACGACACTGAAATGCACTGGGCATTTCTCACTGCAGCCAGTGGAAATCAAAGATTTTCAAAGTATTACTGTAAAATGTTGGAAAAGGTGAAAAGAATTAACAAATGCAACTGAAAAGCTAATATAATCTGTCAGACCTAAAGCTATCAGGCCTGTGGCAAGTGAGCTTACTAGTGACTTAGTGATTCACAACAGTCAGTGTAGGAAACAATTCCAAATGGGGTCTAATCAGCAGCCTTGCCCTGGGGTAAGAGCTAAGGACCTACTTTCACAATGCGGGGGGGGGGGGGAAGTGGGGGGGGACAAGGGGCGGGTAGGGGGTGCACTAGCTGACGGTGGGTGAGGACTACTTTCAGGTGGACAGGGAGGGCCAACAGTCCGAGTGGCCGTTATCTTCCCTGACAATCTTCCAAATCTGACACACTATAATCCGTCTAGAATCATTTAGGCTTATCCAGCCTAGAGTTAGGAGATTGGAGATGAAGATGACAAAATTCCTGCCCAGACAACTGTCTACTATTTTGTTATAAATGCCAGAGGAATGCTTCTGTAGGAAATGATCGGAAACCACCTCCCTGCCCCAGGTCTCAAGGTACAGCTCTTAAGTGTCATTCATAAACCAGCACTGGCCCATCACCACTGCTGTGTGATGTATCTATACCTGCAACAACGTTATCTGCTTCCGAAAACCCCTTCTTGAGGTCTCCTTTCTCAATCTTCACCTCATCTCGATAAAAGGAGTTGTTTTTTATAGCATCCTAAGGATCAAAAAGAAGCTTCAGTGATTTGAGTTCCACAGGGAAGGGAGTGGTTCCCAATTGGGGGAAGAGAAGCTCCATGAATTGTTGCCTCTCTCTTCTCACTCAGGCATCTCTACAAGCTTCTTATACAGACTTAAAATAAGCTCAAGTGCAGCCCAGGAAGTCGTATTCCTCCATTTACTCAGACCAACGTGGACAACCTTGGATCTCAAGGAAAAGCAATGAATCCCTCAATGATCCAACTGGAGCTGAACCTGGGAAGGAGGGACTCAGTGTGGTCGTCAGTAGACACAATGGGAAAGGTTTCATAGAACCACACAATCCCAGGATGGAAGAGAATTTAAAACTATCTAGTCAAATCCCACCTGTTGCTCAAATCTCTCTAGAGGACGCTAATCATGTGCCTCTACAGACAGAGAGCTCACCCATCTCTACATGCAGTCCACTCATTCTCAGTTACCTCAATGGTGATAATGGCTGGAAGGTCTTCGTAGGTGATTTTCACCCCTTGAGCAGCTCTCTGTGCGTGTTCCGGGGTGTCGGTGACCACAGCACCAATGATGTGCCCAACACAAGTCACCTAGGAGCAGAGCCAGACTGTTGAAGAACATCGCCAAGTTCTTCATGAAGCCAGTTATTTTGGGTTGTTAAAAAAGGCAAAGGAAATCCCTGCCCCCACAATTTCCTGTTAAGACACACTTTAGAGATGCCCTGGAGCCTTTTCATTTCCTTATCCTCCTATTTGGGGATGAGTGCTTCTTCATAAGTGTTTAGAATCAGTAGAACTGTAATGGGACTTAGAGATGACTAGTATCAGGATGCCGACTCGCTTTAATCTCAAGGGCCAATTCTAATAATTTAGTGCTGACAGCCTGTTGAGCAGCAGCCCAGGTTAGAATGTAGTGATTGATTAGTAATGTCTGCCATGAGCAGCAGAATGGGAGGCATGGCATTATGAAGTGTATCTGTCAAGTGGATCTACTTCAACACCTTTGTTCTTCATATGAAAAGATGGAGACACAGATGTCAAGATCACAAATGGCTTGTTACTAGACCCTGATTAAAACTTAGGTTCTCACTCCCAGTTTCATTTTCTTCTACCACTCCACTTTCTTTATCTTCTGTTTCTCATATTTATACCAAAACTTTCTCAAAGACAGCAATCACATCTTATATTCATCTAGATGCCCAGAGCTGTAGTTTCCAAATGCTGGTTCTTAGACTTGATGATGACCCATAAACTAGTTTTTTGGTTCAATTTATAGACTAATGATTACTGTTTACTTTTCATTTAATAATCCAATACTTATGAATCTTAATGAATCTCCTTCAGAGACAATTTTATTCCAACATCCCCCCAAAATAAACTAAGAAATTGTCCAACTCATTACTTTGGAATCTGAGGTTTCTGACAATGGAAACCAATACTTAGCATGGCTGCCTGTGATCATTTTTTCTTGAGGACCCATTTAAGTTATTGACTTAATTAATTGGTTAATGTGGTGGTTATTGAACTTGGATGATTCTCACTAACCATAATGCTAGCAAAGCTCCCGGGGGCTCTTGGAATTTGTATAACAATTTGTTTTCTATCAAATGCTCTCCTTTTGGAGTCTTGTATCTTGAGGCTGGACTTTTTCACTCTCTCCTTTACTTTTACATCAGTAATAAGGTAAATTTGCCCTTAAGTAACACCGACACACTTCTAATTTGTAACACTTGACCTGCTTTGGAATTATAAAGTGACTGTCTGAGAACTACCCTATAAGTATACGGATTTTTGCAGCAGCTGTCTTGAATGTTAGGAAGTTTTTTTGGTGAGGGTGGGAGAAGAACCCCATATATAGTAGAAATCAATAGATGAACTTTCATAAAAGTGAGTTATCAATACCTACATGGTGGTGGTGGTGTGATTTCTATTCTGTTAGCATGTTTAATGTATTTTTATTTTAATAAAGGAGCCTAATGTTGTACCCTTAAGAAACTGATTATTAGTTCTGATATAATCACCATCCTTTTCTGAACACCACCTTGACATGGAGTCATCCTTCTATGTACAAACAGCAGCCATCAATTAAACACATAAACATTAGGTTGAAATTAAAAGTGCTATCAGGCATATTGCACCCCTTTCCTGATTGTCCTGAATGCTGGCCAATCGGATAATGGCCTCAGTATGTACAAATGTAAAATCTTTTCAAGATTAGGGATATGGAGGAATGAGCACAAATTAAAACTGAATTGCTCAAATATATGGTGATGGAAGGAGAACTGACTCTGGGTGATGAACACACAATGGGATTTATAGATGATGTAATACAGAATTGTACACCTGAAATCTATGTAATTTTACTAACAATTGTCACCCCAATAAATTTAATAAAAGAAAAAAAAACTGAATTGCTCATTTCACTAACTTCATGATTCAGAAATCCAACAAATACCTTATCCTTTGCAAAGACGGTTTCATCATTAGCAATTCCAGTTTTGTTACTCCCGGGAACATCATCAGCAGAGATAAAACAAACAAATCCCGGCACCTTCTGAGCTTCTGAAATATCAATGGACCTGCAAGAACAAGTAGTGTGAGGGACCAGGCAGGAAAACTGAAGTGGAAGACCTTTTCTAACTGGATAACCCTGGCCTCATTTTCACAGTTTTTCCTCCATCCTCATTCCCACCTTCTCTACATTCTATTCTATTCTATTCTATTCTATTCTATTCTATTCTATTCTATTCTATTCTATTCTATTCTATTCTACTCTACTCTACTCTACTCTACTCTACTCTACTCTACTCTACTCTACTCTACTCTATTCTATTCTATTCTAGTGTTGATTAATTGCTTACCATGTGAAGGCCACTGTTCTGAGTCCTGCTGGAGATATAAGATGAATAGGACAGGCCTGGCTTCATTGACCTAATACTATTCCCTGTGTCCAAGTAACAAGGAACCAAATCATAGTGAACAGCAATTCTAAATGCTGGCTAACCCACATCACAGCTAATGCCCATCCAGAATAAGCAAGCACATTAGGGCCCTTGATGTACCACTGATCCAAGGGCCTTGAACATCATCACACAGTCAAATTTCTCTCCCCACATCGTTGGAGCTACCTCAGAGGGCGAGGCACACTGGCCATAATCAGGCAATTTGGACCTCAAAGGGAGAATGCCTGGAGAGTTTAATTATAAGAGTCTGTGCTATGCACCGCTCACTCTGGCCCAGGCTCCCGTGGGGAAATCGAACAGAGGCACCTCCGAGAGAGGTGTGCAAACCACTTGGAAGTACCAGCCAACTTCCAAACAGTTAATCCTCACCAGCGCCACCAGAAAATCCTTGTCATTATCCCCACTTTACATTTGGGGAAACTCAAGCTCAGGGGATTCAAATAGCTTGTCCAGCGTCATCCAGCCAGAGAGCAGCAGAGCTGGGGTTAGGACTGAGGTTAGGCATGAAGACTGCCAAAGTCAGGTCCTCCGGCTGCCCCACACTCCCTCCACATGCGTGCAGCAGGGAAAGCCCTGATCCTCACAGTTGCTACCAAGTCCCGCCTACGCCCACCTCCATGCATTCAGGCATCTCAGACATTTCAGACATCGCTTAGATGGAGCAAAGTTGTTGGAGTGCAGACAAGGCAGGGCAGGGTGCTGCCAACAAGGGCTCCAGACAAGGGCAAAGGGAAACGAATGTGCCCCACACTTCCAACCATATCATCTTAAACATTTTTTTTGCAGGGACCTGGAAGAGTTGCACCATTACTGGAGCCTTTTTCCAGGCCAGCAGCGGCCACCAGGAAAGACCAATGACAAGGAAACATGATCCCTAATCCACGCAGAGGCAGGGCCTAAGGGAGGGTGCTCTTAGCCACTGTACGCAGTGGGTATGTGTCTAGGGCCCACCAGGAAACGAAGTCCACAGTCTCTGGCCTGAACCTCCAGAAGCAGCACAGCCCTGTTGCTAATGCTGTCTGGCTTCAACCTCCAGCTCTGCCACTTACTAATTGTGTGACTGGGGCAAGTAACCTAACCTTTTTGTGTCTCAGTTCCCTCATCTGGAACATGGGAAGAACAATAAGACCTGCCTACAGGGTTGTTGTGAGAAATAAATGAGCCAATATATGTAAGATACTTTAAACCAGACTGTGGCAAATATTAAGTGCCATATAAGCGTTAGGTCATTGTTATTGTTGTTAATAGTGTTATTAATATTATATTAATATTATTATTATTAATAATATTAACATTATTATTACAGCAGTGGTATTCCTGCTGTTCAGGCTCCCGAAGTTCAACAAGCAGATACGAGTGGCTATTCTCTGATAGGTCCTTTGTGGGCACTATCACTAACCCTCACAAAAACATCCTACTACATATGGGAAAACCGAGAGCTTAAACACGCAGGCCAAGGTCACAGTTGCTATCACAGGAGCAGGGATTCAATTCCAGGCCCGTCAGACTCCAAGACCACATTCTTTCCTTCAATGCTGCCTCAAACTTTGCACTGAAGTTTAGCCCAATCTCCAAAATGCACACCTAAGCTAGTCCCATTAAAGGCTTTCAGCAGCTCCTCATTGCTTTTCGGGCCAGGTATGATCTCCCTGCTCAGCATCCCAAGGCTTTGCTAATCTGGGCCCTGATACCTCTGCAAGTCATCCCTTCACCCTCCCAGGTACCCCTGAGCCTTAACCTCTCCTGCTTCTCTCCAGACTGACGTTGTAAGATGATCCCCATCCTCCCCTCCAGACTGGGAGCAGTGCCCCTCCAGTGCCTGGCAGGGTGCTCCCAGAGTCCCCCTCCGAGGGTATTCCCTATACTCACTTGATCTTGGCATGGGCCCGGGTACTGGTGACCAGCCGGAGGGACAGTTCATTATCGTAGCGAGGCATGTCATCACAATACACGGCCTCTCCAGAGGCCTGCATGGTCGCAGACAAGTGGGGTATGGGCCGGCCAACTGTGTCCTCCTTGGAATGACACTTGGGCACCACCTGGAACAACATGGTTATCAGTCAGGCTGAGCTGTGGAGGACTCTGTTTTCCTACAGGCCCAGGGAAACCATGGAGAGTTTCAGGCCGGATGGCAAAGTAAATCTGAGGAGTGAGAATAGAGGAGGCAGGAGTGGAACAGACAAACGCAACAGAAAAGCTCATAAGAAATAATTGAGAAGGATAGTCGTAGTGTCACCATATACAGGAATAGCAACAACAACAACAAAAAGAGGAACCTAATTGTTCACTCACAGGAGATCAGGTAAATAAATTATGCTATGCTCATACAGAAGACTGAATAGTATACAATATAAACACATATTTTTGTAAAATTTTAATTAGAGGAAAGGGTGCTCATGTTAAGTGTAAACACAGGACATAAAACGTGTGTGTGTGTATAAAATGATTTGAATTTCTTAGGAAAAATAATATATGCCATAAAAGAGTACATACATGCTCATATAGGCATAAATATGGAAAGAAAAAAATAAAATAATTTTTCTCTTGGAATTTGGAGGATTTGCAGTGATTTGTATTTTCTTTACACTTTTCTGTATTTTCCAAAAGGTTCTAACACGTATTCATTTTATAATAAAAATCGTTTTATGTGTTTTTCAAAGTAATAATAATAATAATAATAATGGCTAATATTTATTGACTGTTTACTATATACCAGAAACTATTTATACCATTTACTTTTACTAACATATTTCATCCTCAAAATCATCCAATGATACAGGTGCCGCCATTATCCACATTATAGACATAATTAACATGCCCAAGAGGCACAGAGAAGTAAGGAATTTGTCCAAGTTTACACAGTTATGAAATGGCAATGTTTGGTTTCAAGTCCTGGCAGACAGGGTCAGATCTCATGCATTGGACCGCTACTCTCTAAGGCAGAGATTAATGAATTGTAACCGATGGGTCAAATCTGATCCACTGCCTGTTTTTATAAATAAAGTTTTATTGGGAGACAACACATTCATTTACTTATTATCTCTGCTTTTGCACTACAATGAGAGAGTTGAGTTGTTGATACAGATACTATGTGACCCACAAAATCCAAAATATTTCTAGTAAAAGCTGACCCTTTACCTACTGTGTCTCCAAAAGTTTCTGTTGATAGAAAGTTTTTGTTTTGTTTTGTTTACATGCTCAAGAGAATTCCTGACATTAATCCCACTGAGCACCCAAAAAATAGAATGAAAGTTTTTTTTTTCTTTAAGGAACGGATGAAGATGAAAATAATCCCAAGAGATAAATTTAGGTGAGTAACGGGATAAACAGCTTCATTGACATTTACGTAATTCCCGTTTTCTTCACTGGATACGTATGCACAACAGTAAGGCATAAATATGGAAAGTAAACAAAAATAAGCACCCACATGCAATTCAATAAGGTCATTCGCCAACGGTCAGCATCATCTAATGATGTCTGCAAGGGCCCCTGATATTAGCCATGTACTGTAAATACTCACTTGGTAGAACTGGACGTTAGCTGGAGGGTCCTTCTGAAAGACTAACATGGCGCTGGCGAAGGTGGGGTCCAGTCTACCAAACTTCTGTGGAGGCAAAATAACAGAGGTGATCATGACTACTTCTATCATTGATCCCGTCCTTGGTTGTCCCCAACGGTAAAAACAACTGCTTCCCTCATCTCCCCATTTTACAGTCTTTCTAGTATACTGGTTGGATCTATCTCAACATCTGAACATGGGCTCTGACAGTTCAGTATTTAACTACAGCCTCTATTTCTCTCCCACCAGCCCTGCACTATACATAATGAATGGTACATAGTTCCTCCACACACCCAATGGTTCCCTCCTTCCTTCATTTATGCAGACTGTCCTGTGTGTTGGGAATATCATTTCCCCCCAACCGTCCTGGAAAAGTCTTTCTTTTCCTCCTCAATTCTGTGGGAAATATTTAAGGATACAGGAAATGTTCACAATATAATTCAATGGAATCAAGGGGGACGTAAAACTCTCCATGCAGTATGACCCCAAATCTATTCAGAAACCGATATATCAGATCAAAAGGAAGGAAGATGATAGATATATCAACAGATGTAAGGAAGGACAAAGAGAAAGAGAGAGAGAGAGAGAAAAAACAGAATGACAGACAGATGGGCAGATAAATGTAAGAAAAAGATAAGAGGAATAAGCAAAAATATTACCTGTGGTTTTCTCTAGGACATGAGAGTAGAATAATTTAAATATTTTCTTTACACAATTCTGTTTTTTAAGTTTTCCACAATAAGTTCTATTACTTTTATATTCAGAAAATAAGAGGAATTATGAATGTTTTTAAAAGAGGGATTTTGCCCTGCTGTCCCCCACACCTGTGAAGCCTTCTCTCCTGTTGCTCTCCAATGCTCCAGCTCCTCAGTTGTCACACGAGACTGGCCTTTCTGACTGTTTTCTCCTGCACTAGGCTGCCCCCTAGTGCCTCATGTGATCTTTACCACATAAAAGGTGCAAAATAAATAAAAGCTTGTTGGTGCGCCAGTCTCAGGAGCCGGGGTTCACCGCAGCCAGCACCTTCTCCTGAATATACACCTTGTAGTGAGCACATTCCCCCTGGCTGTAGCAGCAACACCTTACATTTCCATCACACTCGACGTCCCCATTCTAACTATAAAACCATGGTCGTATCAGCTACACCGCTGAAGGATCATCCTGCCTACCCTCCTCCCCCTTTTGCAGATTTTATAGCTGAGACTTACAGTCCTGACTATTCAAGTTCTCACATGAGGTAATGACACAACAAAGACAAGAACCCACATCCTGACTCCCAGCCCAGGGCTCTGCCTCTCAGCCCCTCAGCCGGCTCCCATCTACGTGTGGCTCCCTGGGCTGTGTCCCTGGTCCTTGCTCCTCTGTTCTTGGATGCCCAGAGAGAAGCAACTTTACCACGTGGTCCACAGCACTCCCTCACCCAGACCACATCCCCAGACAAAAGGGCTGCAGAGAGCCTGGGCCTTGCCCAGAAGCCTACACTTACATCTTCAGAGTCCTGCTGGCCCAGCTTCTGCAGCACCGTCAGGTAGAACTTGAAGAAGAAGCTGAGGGTGAGTGTGCGTCGGAACTCCACCATGCCACCAGGGGCGTCGGGGGACAGTTTCAGCTCCTCTGCCAGGTCTGCAGTCACCTCCTGTAGCAGCTTTTCATTCCAGAAACTGCCAGAGAGCAGGGTGTGGGAGAGCGCTCCTCTCCAGCCCTCAGAATCACTTGTGTGGAGTGGTGTGCACAGGGCCTCAGAGTCGTATGAACCTTGGTTCAAAATGTGGCTCAGATACTTATGGTTTTGTGACTTTAGGCAAATTACTTAACCTCCTCGGACCTCGGTTTCCTCATCTTTAAAAATAGATGCAATTTTAAAGGACCACAAAAAATAATAGTTAAATCTACTGAGTCCTTACAATATCTTAAGTACATTATATGAAACACCATTTTTAATTCAAATTAAAATTCAGAAAAAATTATCTTACACTCATTTTACCAGTGAGAAAACTGAGGCATGGTTGACTTATATTACCTCTCTGGTAAGTGATGGAGCCAGAAACTGGAACCAAGGAGCCGAACTCTGAAGTTAAGCTTTATTTGATGAACATGGTTATTGTAAGAATTACACAGGATAGTGTCAGTGAAGTGCTTGATACAGTTGCTGCTATATAGTGGCCATAGAAGTAGTAGTAGCCATAGTAATAATGACGCAGTACTAATTGCAGTACTAGCAATAGCAATAGTAGTAAGAGCAGCAACAACACTACTAGTAGTAATCTGGCAGCGGCAGATGCGGTACTACCAGTAGTGGTAGAAACAAAAGTAGTAGTAGTGGTGGTAGTAGTAGTCGATGAAGCAGTGGTAGTAATAGTATAAGCACCAGCAATACTCAAAGTAGTAGTAGTAGCAGAGCAGCAGCAACACTACTATTAGTAATAATGGTAGTAGTAAGAGCAACAGTATCAGTAGCAACAGTAATAGCAGCTTTGGCTGCATATTAGTAGTCATAGCAGTAGGAACAGTAGCAGCAGTAGTAGCAATGATAATGGTATAACAGCAGGAATACTATTAGTTGCAATACTACTAGCAGCAGTAATCGTAGTAATAGCAGTAGCAATAGTGGTAGTGGCAGCAATAGTAATACTACTAGTAGTCAGAGCAGTAGTAGCAGCACCAATAATATGGTAGTTATAGCAGCAGCAGCAATTTTATTTTGCAGTGAGCTCTTACTGTGACAGCTGCTTCCGAGTGGTCTTGAGTGCTGAGATGGTTCTGTCAGCCATTCCGCCAAAGCAAAGGGCCAGCTCCTTTATGTGTGTGGTTCCTGGCTCGAATAGGACTCTCATGCCACAGGTCACCTTGGCTATGTCATCTTCTCTCCGGGAGGCCTGCTTAAATGCTGAGAAAAACTCGCCCTGAAACAGAACAAAAAGGTACCTGTTTCCCTCCCTGTTTTGCAAGGACTGCAAACGGTGAGCCAGAATCACAGAGATATGAGGTGAGGTAAGAAGATAACACCAGAGCAAATGAGCAAGGAGCTGGTGGGAGGAATCAAAGATCAGGGCATAAGAGACTATCACCTTTTCAGGAGAAGTTCCAGATAACATTCCCAGCAGCTGGGAGGACCAGGATTCCCCCCCTGTTAGTTAGGAAAACTGAAAGTCAGGGACAAAAAGGAATCAGGTGTTCTCAACCAAAAAAACAGCTGGGAGGAGGAAGGGTGCTTTTAGAAAGCCTCCTCCGAGACCCCCCTCAGCCTTGCCTCAGAGCCCACCCAGCCCCTCAGGGGCTGCCTCTTAAGCAGAAAAACTGAGATGCCAAAGGGTGCTTGAAACACATCTTCAGCTTGTGGCCTAGCAGAAACTGACTTGTGTCTCCCACCAGTCAATCGCCTACAGTTAGAAATCTTGCCTCCTGACAGAAAGAATCGCACTAGTGTGAGACCATAACTGCCTTTATGCTTTGACCACACATTCCCCCTGGTCCAAGCCAGACTAGACTGTCTTTGGGGAGAGGAAGAGAGCATGAGTTACTTTCCAGGTAAGAACCATCTGACATCAAGCCCTTTCTGTGTCAGGTTCCACTTGAGGTTTGAATACACCCTGGCACCACAAATTCTGATTCACATCAAATGTAGGAGGTTTAAGGAAATGACAGCACAATGAGGCCTGCCGCTGAGGTCCAACATGGCCACAGGCTTTTGTTTGAAGAAGCTAAAGAGAGCCCTCCTGATGATAAAGCTACTTCAGATTCCTGGTGTCAAATAAGGCCATGGGGCAATGAGCCCAGAATTTTAACTTGGTTCTGCAGCAGAAGTTCCAGCTGCTCACTTGCAGGACTGTGCCAGTCCACGGTGATGTTTCACTGGGCGGCCATGAAATGTCAGTGTCAGGTCGTCAACTGTTCTTTCTTGAAAAATCCTTCCTAGATCGGGGTATTGAAATCCCCTTTCTTTTAGGAATTTTATTTTGTTAATGTCCCAGCTTGGCAAAATAAAAACTAGGCAGTACTGTGCCCCTTGCTTCTGCCTTTCCCAACCTCATAATTTAAATTATTTTTTTAACTGATCTATGAAATACAAAACTCTGGGAATCACCGCTCACAATGGTCTATAAGGACAAGCTAGAAAATCATGAAGAAATCACCTCAGGGATGTAATTGCTCTAATTTAATTAGCATTCTCATTAAAGAGGTCAAAATTAGCAAGGGCAAAACATGCCTTGAAACACTCATTCAAGCATTAGTTCTGGCAAACCCTCAATACTCTCCTTTATAGCTGGTTCCCGATCCTCTCACTGACCACTTTTCTGAAAGGTTCATCATGAAATGTGTTGCTGCTGAGAGTGGAGAGAACCATGCCAGGTGAAGCTACCACAGGCTCCAAGGAACAAAAGCAAAGCAGCCAGAGGCATTAAGATCTACCTGAACAAGCCAGAAAACCTGCTCATGAAGCAAAAATCTTCATCCGTGCCAACCCAGGGCAAGGTCAGTGCATAAATGCCTTGTCAAGCTTAAGGTCAGCGTGTGAGGATCTGACTTACAGGCACCTTCTCCACTCAGCATGCAAACCCCACACTTCACCAGATGAAACCAAGTCTCCTCTGACCTGGGCAGGAATACTCGAGAGCTGTATGTGTTCTTGACACTGTGTTGTTGGCTACCAGCTGGTGATCTCCTCTGGCTCCCTGACATCTGCCAGGAACCTGATGATTTTTTTTTTTTTTTTTTTTTTTTAGTCCTCACAATAACCTGCCTAGTAGGCAACACTGTGCCAATTTTACAGATGAAGAAATTAGGGCTCAGAAAGATGAAATGACTTACTCAGGATCACACATCTACCTGTCTAGCTTCTTTAAACCATGCCCTGTGTCCCTTACCCTGAAACTCCTCATTGTCCAGAGTAGAATATGATTGGTCAAAGTCAAAGTTCAGAAACAAGACCATCAATGTTACAATTGAGAGATGCTAAGGTGGTCAACCTGAAGTCAACTCTGGTTTCCATGTCTGGAGTCTGGCAGGAGTAGGAGTGACTCGAGCATAGCACTTACCTCCCTGCTATAAGGAATCTCGATGGAAAGCAGTATCTCCTCTGGACCGACCAGGGTCTTTCTATAGTCAGGGAAAAAGGTGTGATCCATCTGAATCGTTCTGCTGGTACCTGTACAGAAGCAAGTTGAAGAGGGACCAATATGAGAGAGCATAAGACAACCCAGCAGGGGGAGTCTCCATCCTGGTCTCTGATGCTCACAGTCAGAGGGAATGGATGGCATAGCTGGGGCCACAATCCTCCATCTGAAATCCTTAAACAGTGGTTTGTGGTGAATATTTAACAATCAGTTCTCTGAGGGAAAATGAAAACCCTGATTTGCCAGTTTCTGTGATACAAATACCCCCAAAATAGCCAGTTGCAAGCCACCAGAGTGACATCACTAAATGTGAAGTTGGAAAGAGGATAGCAGAATAGACACAGCAGGTCTGCTATCTTCTGAAAGCCCTGTTTACAAGGTTAGCCATTGGCTGTCCTCTGGGAACTTGGCTCTCAGAAGGGTTCACACCATTCCCTGATAAGAATGGCTCACTGGACCTAACTGTTTGTACAAACGACATAGTTCGTATAGAGCACCTGCTTTCCTTCCATGCATTGGTACTTGCGAAGAAGAGCTATGTGACCAGCCTCCAATGAAAGCTCTAGGTGCTGAGTCTCTAAGGAGCTTCCCTGGTAGACTGAAACTTCTTATGTGTTGTCAAGGTCAGTGTTACTAGGAGAATCAAGTGCATCCTGTGTGAGTCCACTGGGAGAAGACTTTGGAAGCTTGTGTCCCCCTCTGGACTTTGCCCCATATGCCTTTTCCCTCTACTGATTTTCCTTTGCATATTCTAGCATAAGTCGCAGCCATGCGTACGACTATCTGCTGAGTCCTGTGAATTCTCCTAGCAAGTCATTAAACATGGGGGAGGTGTTGAGGACCCTCTGACAAGGAAAACTGCACCGTAGCACACCATTATATAGCATTTCCACTCTACAGATACAATAGATAGAGTAATCTCAAGACCTTAGACAATAGTAAAATGAAGTGACGTAATTTGGAAGTGGTAAATTTTGAGTGTTTACTATCTTTGTTTTTAATGTAACTTATTGCATTGTAAGTTTATATAATTTAATTTTTAATAATGTCCTTGTGTAACAAATGCTCACAGT
The DNA here is from genome assembly GCF_057876585.1 of Rhinolophus sinicus. Lineage (NCBI taxonomy): Eukaryota > Metazoa > Chordata > Mammalia > Chiroptera > Rhinolophidae > Rhinolophus > Rhinolophus sinicus. The sequence goes on along the minus strand of NC_142502.1, from coordinate 169,702,891 downwards.
CTCCTTGAAAATCCAGCAATCAGCTGTGGTGAGCTGGTGCATTCTGGCTCCAATACCCCACTAGGTAAGGCATCTGGAGAATTCTTAAGGCTTATTGTGACTCTTAGTAGAGAAATGACCCCGCTTTCCTGGCCCCCAACCTGGGTGCATCTCCCTTATAGCTTCCAGGAATCCTAACCTCAGGACAGCTGGGTCATTGAACTTTGCACTCTGTTTCTCCAGAACATGACATATCTCATGAGACTTTTCTGCCCCCAGACCCTCTTTCCTGACCTCTGCATGAGATAGCTCACCTCTGGACACGATGGTCAGCTTGGCTCCGCAGGCCATGAACACCGGGTTGAGGTCGGAGATGGGGCTGGCGGTGATGATGTTCCCTCCAACGGACTGAACAAGCAGACAGCGTGTGAGAGCCCACCCAGGGAACCCTGGCTCACCCCGCTGCCTCCTGAACACAGGACAGGAGGACGACACCCGCTTGAGGGAGACCTAAGGACCTCCAGCCCCAGTAGATGCAAGACTGGCACAGAGAGAAACTCAGAACAATGTGCCAAACTTGAGACCTGAATGCTTGGAAATGGGTTCCAGCTCTGAAATTCACTGGTCGGTAAATTGGGGTCAGTCCCTCTACATTTGTTTAATTTCACTCAACCTTATTCTGAAAGGGTTAAGGTGGCTTATCCCAGAGGCCAAACAGAGTTAGTCAAACATAACTAGAAGGTAAGATCAAGGAAAAAGAGAAGGAAGCTTTCAGGATGGACAATTTGCTCTAATTTGATCAGAGCTTCCTGGCAACTTGGCAAAGAATGTAAGCAGAAACAGACACAGGGATCTAATTATTAGAAAAGAGGAACGAAACCAGTTGCACCATGAGAACAAATTCTTCCTGGAAGTAGGTTCCAGCTGAGCTTGGAACTCAGTAGAGATTTCTGAGTTGATATCTCATCTACAATCGGAAGTGGCAGGTGACTGGGGTAGGGTGTGGAGAATGGGAGTAGGCTGTTTTGCTATATTTTGGTTTTTGTTTTAATTTTTAACTGAAATCTATGTAATTTTACTAACAATTGTCACCCCAATAAATTTTTTAAAAATTAAAAAAAAAAAAAAAAAAAAACAGTTACCAAAAATCGAATGGAAGGGATAGATATCCTCTCAATGCCATCAACTCTTATAAGCCTCAAATGGCACAAAGTGTGTGAACGCCACCTGCCAGCTGGGAATTTGGGGGCTAGTCTGAAGGCTGATTGTGACAGTCAACAGGTGGACCCCTCCCTCCACTCAGGAAGTCTACTTCCGATTCTCCCCCAGCTCTGAAAGGCGGTCCCCCTCCCTGCTTTGGCTTTTCCCTAACTTATCTCCCATCCATCATCTGAGAGCCTCGGCCAAGTTTAGGAAGGCGGTGCCGGAGGCTCCATCTCTCTAACCTCAGGGGGGAAGACTAAGTCACAGAGCCAGTGTTTCTTGGAGTGGCCTACAGACCATCTCCTTCACAAGCACCAGCTGTGCTCACCCCAGCCCTACCGAACAAGAGTCTCTGAGGGTGGGACCCAGGAATCTACATTTTAACAAACGTCCCAGGCAATCCGAAGCACAATGTCTGAAGTCCACAGGGTCTGCAGCAGAGACCAGATTATCCCTCTGACGTGTGAGGAAAAGCCCTGTCCCCAGGACCTTGAGGGTCCCTGAATAGGGACTCACCGCTACAGACTTGACCTGTTTCCCGCCAAACCAGCGGAGCTGCTCCAGGACTCCTTTGAACACTTCTGTTTTGTGTGTAGGAAGCTTGGCAATGGCTTCTTGCAGGGTCTTTTCCACAGAGCTCATGGTGCAAGCAGCTCCAAAGGTGATACCTGGAAACACGCGTTCAGAATAACAGCAACTCCTTCTCAGCTCAGAAAACGCTTTCATATACAGCTCCTCTGAAGCTTTACAGCACCTGAGTGAGGGTTACCCGGACTGACAGGGATGAGGCAAGTAAGGCCCAGAAAGGTTAAGTGACTCGTCCAACACCACACAGCTAACAAAAGAGCCAGGACTCAACCCCAGGCCTCTTGTCCTACAACCAGAGTGCTCTCTCCTCTAAACCAGTGGATTTCAACCCAATAAAATCTAATCTCTGACAACGAAGTATTGGCTTGTATTTAAAAATAATAATAAAAAGCACCCAAGCACTTCCTTCACTTGTCCCCTACGCCCAGGAGCAATCCTATTGTGTAGACGGCATTGAGAATAACTGTGAAAAATCTCACAGCCCTCACCCACTGGCACCCCTCCACGGGTGCTCAATGGAGGAAGGCAATGGAGTGTGCCCCTTCCTCTGTGCTGGGCATCTGCAGGGCAAGCAGCTGGCAGTGAGAGCCAAAGAGGCTGTCCTGGCACCCGCCATCCCCCCTGGGACCCATCCTCAGCATCCCAGCCCCTTTGTGGGCTCAGGTGAACCTCCCCTTACCCTCTGGGCCATGCTCCACTGAATTCAGCTCAGGGATCCAGGTGGGGCAGACGATCACAGGAAACAGCTTGTTCTTAAACTTCGTCTCAATGCCTGGAGAGAAACGGGAAGCCTGACGTTAGAGACCTGCTGTCCTATCGTCATGGCAGGACTCAGCACCTTTTCCCACCTCCATGCACAGGGTGTATGTGGGGACAGAGCCAGGAGTGCAGTTTCTAGGCTTTCTCCCTCACGTGATGGCTCAGGTAGTAAATGGCCATCAACTGTGATTGGATGGCCATCAGCTGTGGCTCGTTGGCTGTCAGCTGTAACCAGTGAGTCATTGGCCACTAATATAACTGCTGTGGCTATGCTAGCAGCAAATGGGAGCTAGCAAGAAGATGGTGGCTGAGCTAGCAAGAGCAGATTGCAGTTAGCATGGCGGATTGCAGCTAGCAAGTGAGGTTGGTTGGTTGGCAGAGACAAGTAGACAGCGGGTTGCGGATTGTGTGGCTCCTGCTTCCTTTGTCTCCAATTCAGCCACCAGCAAGACTACAGTAGTATGACTCCCCCATCTATGGCTCCGTGGGTGTTCCTTTTTGGCCTCACCATATCCTGCATTCTTATGTGGGGAGCGGCACCAGGGACCCCGCGTGACACCTTGCATGACACTGTATGACATATTCACAATCGTAACATGCTCTGTGTATGTTTCAGGACAAAAAGTGCAGTGGGCAAAAGGCAGGATTAAGTGTGGTCTGCACACTATCAGCCCAAAAACTGGTATGTTTCTGTGTGTGTCCGCGCGCGCATGTGTGTTTGTGTTTAAAACAGTATTAGAAAACACAGGACATTAAAATATGTCAGTAACCCTCCTAAGCACTTCATATATTTTAATTCACTTAATTCTCACAAAAACCCTATGAGATACAGTTTTTCTGTTTATAGATTAAGAAACTGAGACACAGGAAGGTTAAGTTTCTTGCCCAAACTACACAGATAAGAGAGGACACATTTCAGTACTTAAGCTATTATTCAACTCAGGGTGTAACAGTAATAAGAACACAGAAGTCTAACATTCAGACTGTGGGGACAGAGCCAGGAGAGCAGTTTCCAGGCTCTTGGCCTCACGTGGAAAGGTGCTGGCTCAGGTAGTAAATGGCTGTCAGCTGTGGTGGGAACATGTGGTAGGGGAGGAGAAATTATGTTTCCAAAGACACACAGCCAGCAAGGAGTTGAACAAGGTCTGTGCGACTCCAAAACCAGGGGTTGTGCAGGAATTCAAGTGTCCAGGACTCTGTATGGGTCCCAGGCACCCAGGCAGCCCCCAGTGCTTCCCAGGCCCTTACCGATCTCCGTGTTCCCCACCACCAGCTTGGCCTCGGGGTGCTGGGCTTTGAGGTCCAGGAGCTCCTTCAGGGTTGCGGCTTGGATCCAGGTCACACGCTCCCCTTCAAAACGCAGCTGCTTCTGAGGAGCACCTTTCAGCCTCTGGAAAATGCAGTTTTCTTACTGTGCTGTCTCCCTTTTCCCAAGGCCATTACCATTGCCCTTGCTCTAAGTCCACAGTGGGACCAAGTCTTCTACTGACTTGTTAATCCTGAATTCAGAATGAAAATACACGTCGGCTAGAAGTGAGAGGAACTACTACGGATTGAGGCAGGAACTAGGTTACAATTATTATATACGTTATTTCTCTGAGTCTTTAGAAGGCATCAGAGAAGAGTGAGCCCCACCTGATACAGGTAAAGGAGGAAACTGGGGGTCAGAGAAGTTATGTGACTAGCCAAAGGTCACAAGGCAACCTAAACTGTGCCACACTCTCTCCAGGAGGTGCAGTGGACAAGGTGTAGGAGGAAACGGGCTGCAAAGAAAGAGGGATCAAAGGGAATGCAACAGAGAGCTGCTCCCAGGGCATGCGGGGTGATGCTGGCTGGGAGAGAATTCCAAAATCAAGTTGACAGTGTTTTCAAGGTTGCACAATCCAGAGAAAGGCATTCTGGCAGCCTGCCACAAAGCCCTCTCTGGCCTCTGAATTCATAAGGCAATCTTCATGTGCTCAACAGCCCTGGAGAAATCTGCACTTGAGAAGCTCTAAGAGTGACTTGATTCTTTACTTACCATAAATGTTGGAGTAAAGGAGCAGAATCATCTAGGTGAGAAAGTAGTTGTGAGAGGTGTCCTTAAAACAGAGCATGGATTGTGGCCTTGGAGTAAACTCTCTTTTTCTGTGTGTTTATGTGTTTTTTAAATAAGTGGACTGCTTACAGGAGAAGAATGGGTTGCTTGGGTTGGGTATGGGGTAGCTGATGTATTAGATGTAGCCAGGAGGCCGGCAAATACTTCTAGAGCACCTGTCATTGCAAGAGAGATTCATTTCCTGTCCTCAGAGTGACATATGTGAGAAGGAGAGAAATGTGGGTCCCTGTGGGAGTATGTGACAGAGGGACTTGACCCCTGGGTGTCAGAGAAAAGAAGGCAAATTCAGCTGAAACCTAAAGGACAAGGAGAATACAGAGTTCCCAGTGCGCATGAAATAAAGCGAGTCTCCAGGAGCTCATGGTAACATAGGGAAGGAGCATGAGGACTGTTTTTACAAGAGAAGGAGCTAGGAGGTGGGATTCCAAGCCAGCTGCCTGTGTCCTCCAAGACACAGAACTCAGGCCGACATCAATCAATCACACAGAACAGACCACCCAAAGCCTATTGAGCAAAGAGGTTGCATTATGGCCACTCCTGTAATTAAACCTATTACAAACTAGTCAGAGGCTGTAGCTTCCAAAAGTTAAAGGTAAACCTGGCCCATTCTTCTTCTACCTTGCAGAAGTTCCCTATGACAAGAAATTTTCCATGGAAACAAGATATACATATAAACCCCGACGGGAGGAAGGCGTCTCTCTTCCCCTAGTGATTAGAGACCACCGCTCTGTCTGAGGGGTGGCCTTTCTTTTATTACTTACTCTGCTAAATAAACTTACTTTCATTTTAAACTCTGTATTATCCCTCATGTTTGAATTCTTTCCCATGTGAATCCAAGACCTTTCTTAACCCAGGGTTTGAGTCCCCACTCCGGGGAATTGGTGTCACCAGCATTAAGGGCACAGAGTCTTAGTTGGGCCTTTCACTGGGGCATCACCTACCAGCAATTCTGGGGGGAAGATGGGCTCTTGGGTAGAATCCATGGGAATGAACTTCTCTGTGTTGAATAAAGATGGTGAGAGAATGACCTGCTGAGAAAGGGAACAGATGTGTTGGTACAATATCTCTTCCTTTAAAATGCCCCATAGGATGGATCCAGGCTGTCCAAGCGTGCTCATTCACAGACCCCCGCAGGCTGTAGAAGGACTGGCACCTCCTGGAAGGCAGGAACAAGGAGGTCTTCTTGCAAGGGCCCCCAGGGTTAATGTGCATATTGACCACCCTCTTAGTCTGGGCATAACTGCTTTCTGTTCCAACCACCACTGCCAAGAGCATAGAGAGAGTCCACCAGCTCCTTTGATCTGCGATTGGCCCCCAGACTTCCAGGCAGAGGAGGACCCACTTACCATGTGGTCTTTCTTCTGGTTCATACAGCAGTTTGGGTTGTCTTCATTTCCTCCATAGCATCCACCATCCTAGAGAGATGACCAACATTCACACAAAAATATTTGCAAAGAGTTTTTACAGAAGCTAAAGAACCTACATTATTAATGTCCAATGAAATCTAGCTCTGACACCTATGCCCACATCAATAGAAATAGCACACACTTAACCCATTCCACTTGACTTCGCATAGAGGTAAGTAAGGCCTCTGCTTTAACTTCTTTTCTTGCATGGTTAATGTAGACTAAACAACTCATGAATAAACAAATAGGATCTCTCCTGGAAGCAGCAGGGGAATTTAAGAAAATTTCTCCATAAAAATAGGTCCTACTTTATCAAAACATAACTTTATGCTCATTTTCCCTCTTTAGTGCTCCTTCCTTAGGAAGCTTCTGTGACAGAAATTCCCATTTGGTTTTATGAGCATTCAAGAGCCTTTATTTCTAGATCAATGAGTTCTGTGGAGCTTGGCTGGGTGCCCCCCATGCTGGGGTTTTTGTGGGGCTCCTGACAAGGATGTCCAAGACCAGTGCTGGGTCCAGGGATGTGTCCAGCCCGTATGCTTGATGGCTTCACCAATGCTTATACACACTTCTGGCCAGAAAGCCAAGCATTCTTTATTCCTCACTGTGGGCCAGTTCTGGAGGAAGGGTACAGGTCTGATGACCCACACCGATGAGGAAAGGACGTGCTCAGGACCTCTCAGGATGCCAGCGGCAGAGCACAGAGTAGAGATTCAACGCGCCAGGGAAGGGGTGTGTTTACCTGACTGATCTGCCCCACGAAAGCAGGAATATCAGCTGAGGACCTCAGGACATGCTCCAGAATCAGAGTTGTGCTGATGGGCAAAAGTGGGGAAAACCCAGGCACACCCCAGACACATTTCCAGAGCGGCCAATTAATTCCTGGAGGAACAGGCCAGGGCAGACCTTCTGCATATGAATTACACCATTTCATGCTGACATTTCCCAAAGGATGAGTCACAACCCACTAGTGTTCCCAAGAAAGTGCTCAGAGGGCCATGGGGCCAAAGATGAGGTCTTTGGAAACCTGAAAGAACTGTCAGACTTGGCACTGGGAGAGAAACCCCCCGGCCTCGACCGCCTGCACACGCTGCCCTGCGGGCAGACCTCTCCTGCATTCACAGCTTCGCCATTGGATCTCAGAGCTGCTCGATTTTGGACCTCCCCGCCACCACCTTGCCCTTCTTCTTTCTATTTAGACAGAAAAGGAGAGAGAAAAGAAGGTTCCTCTAGTGCCTCTTTTCATCTTTCCTCTTGGAGAAGGAGTGATGCAGGGGAATCAGCAGGACCTAAGTATGAGCAGAAACTGCATACGGTAACAGAGCAGCCTCACTGACCCAGTCTTTGCGGCGGGGGAGGGGGAGCATGTATTTCACGGAAGGACATTTTCCAGATAATTAAAACGCCAGCACATTCTTACTTAGATCTTTTTTCTTGATAATTCATTGATGTGTCCATGACATAAGTTATTGTGATGGACAATGTGTCACTGGCCTGAAGGTCTACTGAGCTTGGAGATGGCTGTTTTCCCCCTGGAGAGACTTCCACTGTTCTCAGTAGGCTAAGACTGCTGAGCTCATGCTCAGTTTTAGGATTCCTCCATTTCCTTCCTTGCTACTGGATGGACCCTGTCATTTCTTGCTGTGGACCGTGAGCCTCCCTCCAGCAGATTCTCCTCACCCTTTCCTAGTATGTGCTCTGGGCATGAAAACGTGATAACCAGGTTTCTTAGAACTGGGTAAAATGATAATTAATAGGCTGTGAATCGAGGCTCAGGGGTCTCTAATGAGTAACGTAGTGAGCTTCTCCGCACACTCTGTGCAGGTCATTTCGGCTGCTCAGACCACTCTGCTGCGCTCTGCTCTGCTCTGTGAGCCACGGCCAGGCAGCTGGCCTGAGGGAAGCACTGCTGTTCAACGGAATCAGGAACCAGCTCACCCACGGGAAAGAGCACTGCTGTACACTCAAAAGGCTTTCTCTTTTGAGAAACTAGAAGGACTGGTGAGATTGTATATCTGGGAGAAGTCTCCTGTGAAATAAGTTTGTGGACAAAATTAAGAATTCCTGGTTCTCACGGAAGCTGAACCATTTATAAGGATCAAATACTGTTCATGGAAGAAATGTACCAGCCTCATAATTTAGTTGCCATTTACTGAATACTTAATATATGTCCAGTATTGTTCTAAGGGGTTTACAATAAGTGCTTTCAACGAACACTACAAGGTAGGTATTATTATAATCCCCATTTTAGAAACAAGGAAATTTGCCCAAGGTCATGCATTAGTTAAGTGATGAATGGGATTTGAACCCAGGTCTGCAGACTCTGAATCTGAGCCTTCAGTCCTTTGAATTAAATCCACACCTTTTAGTTCCTTACCAGGGTGTGGTGTTTCCCATCCTTAAAAATTCTCATTTCCTTCTCCACCCCTTTGGAGTTACTTAGATGAGACACTCCTTTTCGTAATGCATCAACCCTATAGATCAGTGAAAAGCACAGGAGTCTGTGATTCTATTCTCAACCTTGAATCAAACTGAGATGACACAGTATGACTGGAGTCAGAATCAAGCTCAGCCAGTTGGAGAATCAGGCAATTATCTGGACACACTAAGCCAAGAAAGGAGAGGCCAGCCTCTGCCTCCCTCACCAGATGGCAGGTGTGTATCTGTGCTTATATAGGCGATGCCCATACACCCTGCCTGTGGCTTCTCACTCAGAGTTCTACGAACACTGCCAGAGTTCAAAAGCTGTCTGGAGACTGAGGAGCAGTTCCATAAGCCCAGCAGAGTGTCAACTGCAGAAGGCAGCGGGAGAGGAAAGGAGGAGGGGCGCGGGTGTTGAGTCAGGTTGGGTTATTACACGCCACATTCAGCACCTGTACCATGGGCTGAGTGTGCCAGTCTCCTGAAAAGCTGACAAGCACGAATGCCCTGGGGGAAGTTAGGCTTTTGGCAGCATGCCTCTTCCAGGACTGGTTCTCCAGGCTTTCCCTGAAGGAAAGTTCTCAAGCTATTGATGAGAAACCCTGTCTAAGAATGGCAGAGTACACTGCCCACGCCAGGTATTTGCAGCTTGAGAACCTGCAGTTGGCCAGGTTATCTCTCTTCTCTGTAATCCAGAATCTCTGGCATCCCTCCCAGCTGTGATTTCCTGAGTGTTGCTACATTAGAAGCAGGGCCACTGCTGTCCTGGGGCCCCCACTTACCCTGGCGAAGGTCCGGAAGCCCTGGAGGATGGGTCGGTAGCCTGTGCAGCGACACAGGTTTCCTGTGGGCCAAGAAGAGAGCTTCAATGTCTGCACTGGCGCCAAGGGCAGGTGAGGGGTTTGTGGCTTGGCTCCTGGCTCAGTTAGATGCTCTCTTTGCATACTCTGTTTACTCTGCCTAGAATGCCCTTTTCCTCCTTCTATTACTGACTTGGAAACACCTATCACTTCTTCCAGGAAGTCTTCCCAGAATGCCCACACAGATTCAGGTGCCCCTCCTAAGAGCTCCCACGGTACCTAGTAAGTTTTATGAGTGAGATTATCAAACTATATTATAAACTCTCTTCTTCGGAGTGGGACCTTCTTGAGAGTAGGTATTGTATCTTTCATCCCTGTGTCCCTTGCGTCCTAGATAGTGCATGACATATGATACAACTCAGTATAACTGAATAAATGATGCACTGAAATGGTGAATGGATGGGGAGACTTCTCTATTCAATTCAGAGGGACAGATAGCTGGCCCAGGCTCCTGGGTCCATTCACAGAGGCAAAGTGGGAATCCATGTCTGCCCAAGGCTCAGAATCATGCCGCCTCCCTCATATGTGGCCTTTGCCTTCAGAATGCTATTCTGCTGAAAGCTGACAGGGAAGGAAACAATATCACTAGCCCCTGTGGAGTTCTCCAAATAATCTCCTCCTATGCCAGCCACCCACTGCCACGCTATCCCACTGTAGATGAAGGGCAGGCAGACACCTCGGGAAGACAAACACTAAGTCAGGCAATCTAAGGACGTCTCCAACCCACCTGAGTATTCTTCAAATTAAGAGACAGCCAACCTTCCGGCAGATCTTAGCCACCATGTTGGGGTGGCCTGAGCCTTTCCTCCAGAGGGCAGTGCCTCGGACTCTTAGCCCTTTCCTCGCATCCACTCGGGCCCTGTCCTGATTCCACAGAGCCCCATTTGCATCCCCCATACCTTCGACAGCATCCTCGATCTCCTCCATGGTGGGTTTGGGCTCGTTCCGAAGCAGCGTGTACATGCTCATGACCATGCCAGGGGTGCAGAACCCACACTGGGAACCATGGCATTTGGCAATTCTCTCCTAAAAGGGACAGATGGCATGAACCCCTCTCAAACTCCCTACATGCCTCAGCTGGAGCCAGGCCATGTCAACAGGCAGTGTGGAGGAGCAGTCACTGCACAGTCAAATCCTAGTGCCACCACTTACCAACCATGACCTTGGTTATGCTACCAAACCTCTCTGAGCCATTAATCCTTCATCTGTATGATGTGGACCATCCTAGTACTTGCCTCCAGAGCTATGGTGAGGAGTCAATGAGATAATTCACATTAAATGCTTAACATTATACCCGGCACTTAGTGGGCAGTCAACCAGTGTTAGTTATTAGTAGGAAAGTCCCTTCAAAGAATGGCAAATAAAAATAATAATAATAAATAAAAAATTAAAAAAGAATGGCAAATATTAGAGCTAGAAGGGCCTTCTTTTAGTTCTTTTATTATTTTTTTAAATTAAACTTTATTGGGGTGACAATTGTTAGTAAAGTTACATAGATTTCAGGTGTACAGTTCTGTATTACATCATCTATAAATCACTTTGTGTGTTCACCACCCAGAATCAACTCTTAGAAGGGACTTCTTACCCTTCCTTCCATTCACTGAACAGAGGAGGAAGCAAGTCCAGAGTTTAAAAGATTTATCCAAGGACATGCATGGTGAATGCCAAGAGCTGTGTCATGTTCTTCTAACTACACTACCCCACCATCCAACTCAACCAGCATTTATTAAGAAAACCCAAGTGCATCTTATTCGAAACTAGAACACCACTGTCTTCTTAAATGAAGGAAACTCTTGAAGTCCACTGAGGAAATAAGAATTGGCAAAAGAATCCTATAATATAGAATTTGCTAAACGCATTGAATGTCACAGAAGTTACATTCAAACCTGCAAGATTTTTAATTACAAGGAGATTCTCCACATCTTATTTTTTGTTTTGTTTGTCTCTTGGGTACTTACGTTAAGTAAAAGTATTAGATAACTGTATTCCCAGTGCCTAGCATATATATTCATTCATTTTATGAATATTTACTGAGAACAATTGTGTGCAGGAATGGTTAAAGCACTGGGGACAGGGCAGTAAAGAAAGGAGATGGGGTCCCTGGTCTCATGAAGGTCATGTCCTCCCCGTAGGGGAAATAGTGACCCCCCAAAAAAATAACAAAGATCGAGAAAGTTGCAGGTGGAAGTCAGTGTTAGGCAGAGAATTAGTACAGGACGACAGGACCCAGAGTGACTACTGGCTACTCAAGTGGTCAGAAATGATGGCTCTGAAAAGCTGACCTTTCAGTTGAATTTAATAACACAATTTGGATCAGGGAAGAGTGTATTCCAGACAGAGGGAACAGCAAGGACAAAACCCCTGAGCACAGCAAGTGCACAGCCAGGTGCGCCAGAATCACGGAGAGGCCAGTGCAGCTTGAACTCGCCGGGATGAGAGAAATCCTGGGGGAATAGGCAGCAGCCAGACATGCAGCTCCTCGTGAGCCATGCTAGGGATCAGAACTTGCATTCTGGGCGTGATGGAAAGTCATTAGGGAATTTTCAGCAGGGTGTGATAAGATCTAACTTAGGTTTTAAAGAATCACTTGAGCTTTTGAGTGGGGAATGGGCTGGAGGGGGCAAGAGTAGAAACAGGGGACAAGGACATCGTGTGGTCCAGTCAATGGTTGCTCGGACTAAGCAGTAATAGGGCAACTGAGAGAAAATGAAGGTTTCACTGTAGGATTTGGAAGTAGCTTAGACACTGCTTCGGATGGATTAGGGGTGGTGTATGAGACAAAGAAGCAAAGGTGACTCCTAGATGTTTCTCTTGAGCAATTGGGTGGATGCTTTTGCCATTGACTCAGGTGGAGGAAGACTAGGGAAGGAAGAAGTCTGGAAAGAATAGGGTTTTGTTAAGTTTGAGATTAGACATTCATATATTGATGTCACGTAAGCAGTTGGAAATATGACTCTAACCTCTGAGTTGCTGTCAAAGCTGAAGATATAAATGTGAGTGCCATTCGCATCCAGATGGTATTAAGCTCACCTACGGAGAGTGTGAAGATGGAGAAGGGGAGGGGCCCAGCCAGGGAGCTGAGAGGTACAATGGGATTGCCATTCAAGGGAACAGGGAGTAGGTGGGCTTCTTATCAAGGGGCACGGAGCTTTTGGAATCATGACTCTGGGGAGACACAGGGCTTCCTAAGCACACTTAGGCACAAGCTAAGGAAGTTCACCCAGCCCTCCTCCCTCCAGTTCTGCTGCAGCTGGACGGCCCAGCCATCAGATCCAATGGACCTCTTGGTTATCTAGGGGTCATGAAATGTTACATCCACCCTAGACACAGGAGGAAGCATGAGGCTTGGGCGCCTCCTCTTTGTGCCTCACAGCGCCTCCCCCTGGAGGTGATGAGGAAGTGGCCAGGCCAAAGGTCTCCTTTGCCCAGGCACAAACACTCAGCTCCACAACCCAGGGCAAGTCTGCTACCTTGTCATGAGCTCTGGTTACCTGCACAGGATGCAGCCTCGACTTGGTGCTTCCTATTCCTTCCACAGTCGTCACGGCAACGTGGTGCAAAGAACAGATGGGGACCTGGCAGGCAGTGACAGAAAAGTGGCTGCAAGCTCAGATTAAGGTCATTCCATTGTCCACTCAGGTCATCTGAGGGCATGGGACACTTTGTGATGCTGTATATCATTTCTCTTCACTCTACATTATGTTCTTGTCTCTTCTACAGGTGTCCTCGCCCCTCCACCCAAGACTCTGAGCTAGGGACAGAAGAAGCTCTCCCCACAGGCGAGGCCTGAGCCCCTTCAGAGCCCTGGAGGGGTCAGGAACCATCAGTGAACCCTAGGCCTCCGAACTGGAGCGAGGGATCCAGGGTCACTTTCACCAACCTCTTACTCAGCTTGACCTTGGAGGCTGAGTCAAGAGGAAGTTTCTGGCAGGTTCCAGGCCCAACGTGTGCTCCTCCATCTGCAGGCCCTTCCTTAGCCTCTTCAATTTCAGAACCTCCTGGCATTTTTGATTCCCTGCTTTTACCCACCTCTATTTCTGCCAATCCCCTGGGAGGGCAGAATCCCCAGGGAACATGAGACATCACCTCCTCAGATAGAGCTTGCTCACATCCATTCTTTTATTCACCACTCATTCACTTATACAACGAACATCAGTGACTGAGAGCCAACCATATGCCAGGCACTCTGGGAGGGCTGAGAAGTAAATGTGAATAAGATAAAAATCTCTGTTCTTTAATAGGTTGTGATCAACCCAGGAAAACAGAAGCCACCCTGAAGATGCAATTTAAATATCTTATGCTAAGTGTGTCAGGAGAGCTGTGCACAGGACATTATGGGATTAAGGACACCTAACCCAATCTTGGTAGATTGAGGAAGGCTTCCTGGAGGAGGTGATATTTTACCCAGTCTTAAAGAGTTAGTAGCAGCCATGTAGGAAAGTTCTGGAAGTATGAATACTCAAGAAAACTTGGGAAATAGCTTATGCCAACACTGAGAAATGAAAGGGCATAGTGTGTTAGATGTTCACAATTGTCTCTGAATGAATAATAGAGTGCTGGGCCCATAAAGAGAAACTGGAGAGGAAAGGTGGGGCATACTGTGAAGGGCTTCCTGTGCTAAGCAAAGACACTGGACTTTATCCTGGGAGAAACTGAGACCTGTTGAAGGATTTCATGGGATGTGAAAAGAATGTGGGTTTTAGAAAGGTCACGTGTGTGCACGCATGGGCGCAAATGCTTGTACACACACAGACACACACACACTCACCCACTTACTCACTCACAAGCTGACCCCTATCACAGTCCTCACACAAGCAGTCAGCCAGCAGACAAAGGATACACGATCTTGTTCTGGAGATGATCATACTTGGAAAGCATCACGGTGCAAGCCCCACAGGCCCCTTCTCCACAGCCCAGCTTGGTCCCGCTGAGCCCCACTGTATAGTCAAGGGTTAAGGAACATGAACTGAGAGGAAGAGCCTTTGCTGGGCTGCCAGGAAGTGTGTGGGTAGAGCTGTGAGTGTAGAGCCATCTATGGCCACACACAGACTCAGGGAGGCAGCAGACCCACATGGCTTCCTCATTCAGAGACTGTAGTGCACGCTGAGGAGACAAGGAATGAGGCCATCTCCACTCCCCTAAAGGAGAAAGGCATCCGAGACCCGTCGGACAGTACCCAAGTATCACCCCTGCAACTTGAGGTCCAGGACTGGAACATTAGTCCTGGAGACTTTTCTTTGATCTTCTCGCACAATAGGTCCCCAACCCCGTGATCTCCCTGGGCAGGTGAATCGGGCCCCTCAAAGTCTGAGCATGTGGGGCAGGCCTCACAACCCCCCAGTTGGCCTGCAATGAAGCCACTTGGGCCAGAGTGAAACATCCATCTGGTCTGGGATTTGCTGAGTCCAGGCTTTTCACCTTGTACCTTTGGGGCCGATGATATCTGGGGACCCAAATTAGGGCTGAACCAGGGCTTTTGAACATCCAGCTCATAGGATGTGTGAATGGAAATTAAAATGCAGATATTTTCAAGGTTTAGGGCCAAATTAGAGGCATGTCTTACACATACTTACAGAAATAAATAATATGAGACTTGACATTTGTATAAGTGCCCAAGTAATAGGCTGTTCTAGAGAACAGCAATCATGGTTGCCCCTTTTCCTGAAATACTCAGGTCCCATTGTAGCTTTTCCCCAGACCCACAGGTCTCTAAGCCATCTAGCTACCTGCTGAGGATAAAGGGAGCTGAGGTTATTGTCTCCTACTCGCTTCCCTCATATCTGAGGTGAAATTAATAACTAACAATGATATAGCATCTTATACATGAAAGCACTTATACCCATGGACTCTTCACAATGATTTGGTTAGCAGTTGGGACAGGAACTAACGTTTCCCCACAGATTAAAAAACATAAAACAAACAAAAAAAGCCCCCGAGACCCCCGAGTTAACATGAGCCCTGCAAGCTAACGCTCACCTTGAGTGTTAGGGGCCAAACACATCCATCTGACCCCAGAGATGGGGGCTCCTCATTCGCCATGCTGCTGCCTCTTTCAAAACACAACTGGGGAGGGCTTTCTGTGCCCTAAGTTATTCTTTTCACTAGTCAGGATAAATGCAGTTATCAGCATTTCAGACAACTCTAAGGGCATGCGAAGACCAGTGGTAGCCACCTAGAAACTAACACGATCTTTTTCTAGCCTGGCGATCTTTCTGGAAGCCGGGGTAGAAGTCAAGCCTGGAGTCTTCTATCTTACTTGGAACTCCCACAAATGAGCAGCAATAAGCCATGAGGATTTTATACCGAGGTGCGAAAAGAATGTATACACGTGACTTGTGTTCATCTTTTCTTCTCGGTATATATGATCACAATTTTTATACAGTTTCCTTTCTTAAAATGTTCATACATTTTTGGGGCATTCTCTGTTTCTATGTGCCAACTTGCAGTTTGGGGTTTCATTTGAGAGTGGACCTTTAAACCAGTCAATATCTATGATCGGGGCTTTTTGAGGATTCAGGGCTTTCAAAACTTTACTATAAAACTAAAATTGATGTCAGTCGTCTAAGGAAATCACCAGGTTCATGTGCTTTGACCTCCACACTTGTACCACCCAGTACAAAAATCCAGTACAAAGCACACTAGAGCCAGCCACTATCTGATAAGAAGCGAGTGAACCAGAGGTAAGGCCATAGATTCCAGGCTCACTTCTGCAGGTGTTCAAACAATCCTTTGTTGTCCAAAATATGTCACTGGAATGAGCCACAGGATATTCCTGCCTCTGGGAGCAAGAGTGCTTTGTTGACAGAGGCCAGGATGAGCGCTGTCCTGACAACAGACCCACGGAAAGTTTCCAGTGCAGGTGGAATGTTAAGAGTGTGGCTCTAGGCTTTCGCCTAAGCTCTGCCAATGTTCACCCAAAGTACATGAGCGAGACGCTGGTCCCTGTAACATATGCAGGCCTCACTTCCTCCTCTGACATAGGGGTTGCTGTGGGATCAGTGAGATAACCTACGCAAATCACCTTGAACTCCAACTATATATAGTAAGTGCTCATTAAATGTTAGCTCCTATGACATTTTCACGGTTGTTTTCTTCCAGGGACTCAGAATACTTTCCTACTCTGAAAAAAGAAAAGGTACTGGGCTCTTCCCTCAGATGTCCCCTGCCCCATGCTCCCAGTGCTGACATTTCCACAATGGATGGCGCCTCTACACGGTTCCCCACCTCAGGTATCCCTTCCCCGAAATACTCTCTTTCCCCTGACTTTCTCTCCACTTTCACAGAGCTAGAAACATTCCCCAGGAAGCCCATTTGTGTATTAGGCAAAGATCTGCCGAGGAAGGCCCAGCTCCTGCTGAGGGGGAACGACCATGAAGCTTGAGAGCTCATGAGGGCCTTTTGGAGCTGCTTGCTTTTCAGGCCCAGAGTGAAATCTTGGCTTTACTACAGCCTTAGCTGGAAGAGATCTTAAGGAACATCAAGAATAATCTTCTTAATTGACAGCTGAGAATTTCAGACCAGAAAGCTCAAATGACTTCCTAGGGTCACACAGCTGCCATGTGAGAGAGCTGCAGCTAAAACACAGGTGTCCAGAACCCTAATCCGTTGTGCTTTCTTCCACACTGCACCGCCTCCCCACAGCTCACTAGAAAATGACGTTCGACCCAGAGAATGCGTCCCATTGCCCCCTCCCTCCTTGCCACTCCAAAGTCAGGATACACTTCCTTCTCAGGTAGGCCAACAGAGTTGTTTCCGGATCTGCATTTTTCTCCACCACCTATAAAAACAAAAACAAAAGAAAGACATATCACAGGCATACTTTGCCATTGTCTTACTCTAGAATTTGTAAAGTTAATGGGATGGACTAAATTATCTTATGAAAACAAAAGTGTTTTTCTTAATAATTCCCTAAGAATGAACACATTAACTATTAACAAACTCTGTATGTACTGACATCCTTCAAATCTAAAATTCTACATTAGTGCTCTTCTCAGGACCCACCAGAGTGCTTCGGTGTGGCACCTGCCATACTAGGCTGACCAAGGCAAAGCCTCTTTCAGATCAAATATGTCACCCCATTTCCAGCTGCTGGATCACAGCTGTGAGCTTCAGAGACAGTAAGAGTGACAGCATGCGGACCTTCAGAGAACAGAGGGCCAATCTATGGATCCGGCTCTATTGTGTGCATGGGCTAGAGGACAGTCAACAGCGTTAACCCAGGTAAGCAATGGAGGGGCAATCTCAAACCGAAGGGCCACAAATGGAATTCTCAATAAGCTGAAGAAGGTTGTCTACAAAATGAAGTGCTAGCACCCAATGTAAATTGTCAAAGGAAATCTATGGTAAACATTTTCACTACCCTTTGTTCATTGCCAAGGGTAAAAGGGTGTGGGTGATTGGCTGATTAAGGGCAGAGAATTTGTGATAAGCGTTTCTTTAGAGAGAACTGGACTATGTGTCCCACATCTCCCTAAAGTGCCCCAAACCTCACACTTCGTGAGGGGGCTTCCATATTACTACATGTGACCTTCGCAGTTCAGGAAAGGTGGTGGTCTGGCATGTCTAAACAGCTAGAGACAGGTTTACCAGACATGCTGAAGAAGTGACAGTGTTAGAATAGGGGTATACTCCCAGAGTTTGGGAGAACAAAAGATGAGACATGTTGGTCATGCATTAAAGAGGTAGAGAGAGAAAAAAGAGAGAGAGAGAGAGAGAGAGAGAGAGAGAGAGAGAGAGAGAGAGAGAGAGAGGTCTTGGAGGTGTTTAAAACTCACTATAGGAAGTGATGGGACCTCCAACAGATTCTATGTGGAGTGGATCTCCCAAAACTGGAGGTTGAGAGCGAGCAACTGACCTGAGTAAAGCACATCTTCCCTGTCATGGAGGTGAAACTGAATGTTCCCAGTGGTAGGAAGTCATCTTTCACTACCACCAATTAAATGAGAATTTTCTTTCCTCTTTTTTTTTTTTTTTTTAATTTATTGGGATGACAGTTGTTAGTGAAATTACATAGATTTTAGGTGTACAATTCTATATTACATCATCTATAAATCCCATTGTGTGTTCACCACCCAGAGACAGTTCTCCTTCCATCACCATATATTTGTTCCCCTTTACACTCATCTACCACCCCTCTCCCCCTTTACCCTCTGGTAACCACTAAACTATTGTCTGTGTCTATGAGTTTTTGTTTCTCATTTGTTTGTCTTGTTCTTTTGTTGTTTTTGGTTTATATACCACATATCAGTGAAATCATATGGTTCTCTGCTTTTTCTGTCTGACTTATTTGGCTTAGCATTATATTCTCAAGATCCATCCATGTTGTCACAAAAGGTCCTATTTCATCTTTTCTTACCGCTGAATAGTATTCCATTGTGTATATATACCACAACTTCTGTATCCATTCATCTATCGAAGGACATTTTGGTTTACATGTCTTGGCCACCGTAAACAAAGCTGCAATGAACATTGGAGCACATGTGTCTTTATGGATAAATGATTTTAGATTTTTTGGGTAGATACCCAGGAGACGGAATGCTGGGTCATATGGAAATTTTATTTGTAATTTTTTGAGGAACCTCCACACTGCCTTCCATAGTGGCTGCACCAGTCTGCATTCCCACCAACAGTGTATGAGGGTTTGTTTTTCTCCACAGCCTCTCCAACACTTGTTACTATTTGTCTTGTTGATGATAGCCATTCTATCTGGGGTGAGGTCATATCTCATTGTGGTTTTTATTTGCATTTCTCTGATGATTAGTGATGCTGATCATTTTTACATATGTCTATTTGCCATTTGTATGTCCTCTTTGGAGAAATGACTTTTCAGGTCCTCTGCCCATTTTTCAATTGGGTTGTTTGGTTTTTTTTTGTTGTTGAGTTGCGTGAGTTCCTTGTGTATTTTGGCTATTAGCCCCATGTCAGAGGCACTGTTTGCAAAAATCTTCTCCCATTCAGTTGATTGCCTCTTTATTTTGTCTATGGTTTCTTTTGCTGTGCAGAAGCTTTTAAGTTCGATATAGTCCCATCCATTGATTTTAGCTTTTACTTCCCTTTGCTTTGGAGTCAAATTCATAAGGAATGCTCTTTGAACCTAAGGTCCATAAGTTTAGTACCTATGTTTTCTTCTATGCAGTTTATTGTTTCAGGTTTTATGCTTAAGTCTTTGATCCATTTTGAATTAATTTTGGTACATGGTGACAGATAGCAGTCCAGTGTCATTCTTTTGCACGTGGCTATCCAATTCTCCCAGCACCATTTATTGAAGAGCCTGTCTTTCCTCCATTGTATGTTTTTAGCTTCTTTGTCAAAAATTATCTGTCCATGTTTATGTGGTTTGATTTCTGGCTTCTCAATTCTATTCCATTGGTCTATGTGTCTGTTTTTCTGCCAATACCATGCTGTTTTGATTATTGTTACCCTGTAGTACAAGCTAAAGTCAGGGAGTGTGATACCTCCAGTATTGTTTATTTTTCTTAAGATTGCTATGGCTATTTGGGGTCTTTTGTGGTTCCAAACAAATCTGATGATTTTTTGTTCTATTTCTTTCAAAAATGGCATTGGGATTTTGATGGGGATTGCATTAAATCTGTACATTGCTTTGGGTAATATGGCCATTTTAACTATGTTGATTCTTCCAATCCATGAGCACGGAATGTCTTTCCATTTCTTTGTGTCTTCTTCAATTTCTTTCAAAAATGTCTTATAGTTTTCAGCATATAGGTCCTTCACCTCCTTGGTTAAGTTTATTCCTAGGTATTTTATTCTTTTTGCTGCAATTCCAAAAGGAATTGTTTTTGTATTTCTTTTTCTGAGATTTCATTGTTAGTATATAGGAATGCAGTGGACTTTTGTACGTTGATTTTGTAGCCAGCAACATTACTGTATTCGTTGATTGTTTCCAATAGTGTTTTGGTGGAGTCTTTAGGGTTTTCTATATATAGCATCATGTCATCTGCAAAGAGTGACAATTTAACTTCTTCATTCCCAATTTGGATGCCTTTTATTTCTTTCTCTTGCCTGATTGCTCTGGCGAGGACTTCCAACACTATGTTGAAAAGCAGAGGTGATAGGGGACAGCCCTGTCGTGTTCCTGAACGTAGAGCAAAGGGCTTCAGTTTTTCACCATTAATTATGAGATTAGCTGAGGATTTGTCATATATGGTCATTATTATGTTAAGGTATTTTCCTTCTATACCTATTTTATTAAGTGTTTTAATCATAAATGGATGCTGTATCTTGTCAAATGCTTTTTCTGCATCAATTGATATAATTATATGATGCTTGTCCTTTATTTTGTTTGTGTGGTGTATCACATTGACAGATTTGCGGATGTTGAACCATCCTTGTGCCTCGGGGATGAACCCCACTTGGTCATGATGAATAATCTTTTTAATGCATTGTTGCATTATAGTTGCTAGAATTTTGTTTAGGATTTTTCATCTGTATTCATCAGAGATATTGGTCTGTAGTTTTCTTTTTTTTTTTTTGCATTGTCCTTACCAGGTTTTGTTATCAGGGTAATGTTGGCCTCCTAAAATGAGTTAGGGAGTACTGTCTCTCCTTCAATTTTTTGGAAGAGTTTGAGCAGGATTGGTATTAGATCCTCCTTCAAGGTTTGGTAGAATTCACTAGTGAAGCCATCTGGTCCCGGACTTTTGCTTTTGGGAAGGTTTGGGATGACTGATTCAATTTCGTTACTGGTGATCGGTCTGTTTAGATTTTCCAGTTCTTCATGGTTCAGCCTTGGAAGGCTATATGTTTCTAAGCACTTTTCCATTTCTTCTAGGTTATTGAATTTGGTGGCATATAGTCCTTCATAGTATTCGTGGATGATCCTTTGTATTTCTGTGGTGTACGTGATAAGTTCCCCTTTTTCGTTCCTGATTTTGTTAATTAGTGTCTTCTTTCTTTTTATCTTAGTGAGTCTAGCCAAGGGTTTGTCAATTTTGTTAATCTTTTCAAAGAACCAACTCTTTGTCACATTAATTTTTTCTATTGTCTTTTTGTTCTCTATTTCATTTAGTTCTGCTCTGATTTTTGTTATTTTCTTTCTTCTGCTGACCTTGGGTTTCACTTGTTCTTCTTTTTCTAGTTCTTTAAGGTGTAACATGAGGTTATTTATTTGGGATTTTTCTTGTTTCTTGAGATAGGCCTGTAATGATATAAATTTCCCTCTTAAAACTGCTTTCACTGCACCCCAAAATTTTGGTAGGATGTATTTTCATTTTCATTTGTTTCAATGTATCTTTTGATCTCTCTAATTTCTTCTTTGACCGAGTCGTTCTTTAAAAGTATGTTGTTTAATCTCCATGTATTTGTGTTTTTTCCTGATTTCTTTTTGCAGTTGATATCCAATTTCAAAGCCCTGTGATCAGAGAATATGCTTGTTATGATTTCAATCTTCTTACATTTGCTGAGGCTGATTTTATGTCCCAATATGTGGTCTATTCTTGAGAATGTTCCGTGTACACTAGAAAAGAATATGTAGTCTGATGTTTTAAGATGAAGTGCTCTATAAATGTCAATTATGTCCATTTCATCTAATGTGTCATTTATGGCTGCTATTTCGTTATTTATTTTCTGTTTGGATGATCTATCCATAGCTGTCAATGATGTATTTAGGTCCCCTAGTATAATTGTGTTTAGGTCAATTTCTCCCTTTAGTTCTGTTAGTAGTTGCTTGGTATATTTCGGTGCTCCCTGATTGGGGGCATAAATATTGATGACTGTTATGTCTTCTTGTTGTATAGCCCCCTTTACCATTATGAAATGTCCATCTTTATATGTTGTTACCTTTTTCTCCCTGAAGTCTGTTTCATCTGATATCAGTATAGCTACACCTGATTTTCTCTGGACACCATTTGCTTGGAGTGTCAATTTCCACCCTTTCACTTTGAGTCTATGCTTGTCCTTGTAGCTGAGACATGTCTCTTGGAGACAGCATATGGTTGGGTTTAGTTTTTTGATCCAATCTGCTACTCTGTGACTTTTTATTGGTGAGTTCAGTCTATTTACATTTAGGGTGATTATTGATATGTGAGGATTTCCTGTCATTCTATCTTTAGTTTTCTGGTAAGGCTGTGTCTCCATTGTTTCTTTGCCTTTTTGTTGTTGTCTATAATTTCTGTGTGGTGGCATTCTATGATGTTTCCCTCTGTTTCTTCTTTTATTACAGTATATATTTCAATTCTGGATTTTTTTGAGTGGTTACCCTTAAGTTTATGTAAAAGAAAGTCTGATATTTAGAGTATTCCATTTTCTTCAGCACACTTACTTTCTCCATTCCCATATTCTGGTTCAGACTTTTACTCTCCCCCTTTTTGTGTTTTGGTTGCCACAAATTGTCCCTGTTGATGGTGGTCGAATAGCCTCCTTTAGTATTTCTTGTAGTGCAGGTCGTGTATTAGAAAATTCCCTCAGCTTCTGTATGTCTTGAAAGGTCTTTATTCCTCCTTCATATCTGAAGGATATCTTTGCTGGATATATTATTCTTGGCTCATGATTTCTCTCTTTCAATAGTTTGAATATTTGATTCCACTCCCTCCTGGCTTGTAGAGTTTCTGCTGAAAACTCTGATGATAATCTAATAGGCTTTCCTTTGTAGGTTACCGTCTTCTTTTCCCTGGTTGCCTTTAGGATTCTTTCTTTGTCATTGATGTTTGACAGCTTCAATACAATGTGCCTTGGAGAAGGCCTGTTGGGATTGAGGTAATTAGGTGTTCTATTTGCTTCTTGCATTCGAGGATCCAGTTCTGTCCACCAGTTTGGGAAGTTCTCATCGACAATTTGTTTGAATATATTCTCTGTTCCCCTCTCTCTTTCTTCTCCTTCTGGTATGCCCATTATTCTTATATTGCTCTTTCTGATGGAGTCAGAAAGTTCTTATAGAGTTCTTTCATTTCTTTTAAGTCTCAAGTCTCTTTCTTCTTCCATCTGTGTAATTTCCAGGTTTCTATCTTTGATGTCACTGATTCTTTCCTCCATCTGGTCAACTCTACTACTTAAGCTGGTTATTTCATTCTTAATTTCTTCTATTGAGTGCTTAATCTCCAGAAATTCTTTTTGGTTCTTTTTTAAAATTTCAATCTCTTTCGTAAAATGCTCATGCTGTTCTTTGATTGTGTTTCTGAGTTCATTAAACTGCCTTTCTCTGTTTTCTTGCATCTCATTGAGTTTTTTCAGAACTGCAATCTTGAATTCTCTGTCACTTAAGTCACATATTTCCATATCTTTAAGTTGCTTTTCTGGAGACTTTTCACTTTCTTTCTGAGCTATTTTGTTGCCTTGGTTATTCATGGCAATTACTGATTTATTATTTCTCTTCCTAGACATCTGCAGGAGTGGCTTCTGCAATGGGTTGATAGGAAGAGATCTTTCTTTTGTTTTCCAGTACTTGTTGGTAGAATGTTTTACTTTCTCTCCGACTGCAGCCTTTTTTCTCTCTCTCACATGGTAGTGCTATATTTTCTCTGCACTATTCCAGCTTCTCCCACATTGGGGGGATTCCCTGGGAGACGGGCTTCTCCTCTGTTAATAGTTCGCCTGGGTCACAGGGCGCAGTGTTCGAGTGGGTATGAGAAGAGCTTTTGAAGTTCCAAAGCTCTTCCTGCACTAGATTCAGAGCCCGTATGTTTCAGCAGTTCTGTTTACTCCTGCAGGGATCCACCCAGATAGGTGGGGCCAGGGGCGGGGTGAGTTGTGAGAGGTGGCCCAGA
Organism: Rhinolophus sinicus; assembly: GCF_057876585.1. Taxonomy (NCBI): domain Eukaryota; kingdom Metazoa; phylum Chordata; class Mammalia; order Chiroptera; family Rhinolophidae; genus Rhinolophus; species Rhinolophus sinicus. Next base: position 169,678,860 of record NC_142502.1, on the reverse strand, counting down.
GCAATGGCGGCGTCCACCACCACAGCTGGTCCTGCTTCCATAGCTCCCTCCCCTTTGCCGGAGCTAGTTGGGCTGTGAATTTGTGTCTGCGGTCCACAGTTCTCAACAGCAAATATTCTGTTCTTTTGCTCTGACACTGCTACTGTTCCATTTCTAGCACCGGGCAGGTGGGGGCAGGGCGAGTTCTGGGAGGGGAGGGAGGGGGCGGCTAGTCTCAGTGCCTAAGGCTCCGTTCTCTGCTCTGCAGTGAGGGCTTAAACCACCGTTTTCAGCCTTCTTCCCTCAGTCTTTTCTCCGAGGTCTCTGCCGTGAGCGTTGGCTTCAGCCATGTTATATGCTGCCCCCTCAGTCCTGTGGGCCACAAGCAGAGCTCTAGCAGTCTGAGTTCTTCCCTCTCCCGCAGCTGCGGTAGTGTCGGGAAGCAGCGAGCTCGGAGCACTGAGCTAGGTCTGCGTCCTGTGCCCGCGCGCGGCTCCGTCTCCGCACTTCTCCCTTCCCTCCTCCCCCACTTGCGGGATTCGCCCACCTGTAGGTGACTTTGGTAGTCGGCCTCTTCATCTTTCCTGTCTGCTGTGCAGGGAGTCCTTTGTGGAGTTATTGTTGTTCGATTAGTTGTAAATTCCAGGGGAGTTTTACAGAGGCTCACCTCACGCCGCCATTTTGATCTCTCCAGTCCGAGAATTTTCTTTCCACCCTCACCTCTCTATCCTGAATTGAGACTGTTTTAGGCAGTTTAGAAAAGACCACAGGCTATTTATTTATTTATTTAAATTATTTATAGTAGTTTCAGGTGTACACAGCAATGCAATAGTTAGACATTTAAACCCGTCATAAAGTGATAACCCACCTCTCAAGCTACTACCCTTCTGACAATGTATATAGCTGGTACGATACCACTGACTACCTTCCTTATGTTGTACTCCACATCCCATGATTATGTATACCTATATATTTAGTTATAGTTGGCATTCAATATTATTCTACTTCAGCTTCAGGTGTGTAGTGCAATGGACACAGGCTATGAAGTGATCCCCCTGATAAGTCCAGTGCCCATGTGGTACCTTACATGAGCTTTACAACATTGATTATATTCTCCATACTGCATTAATTACAATTTGTATTTCTTAATACCTTCACCTTTTTCACCCTGCTCCCAACCCCATTCCCATCTATCATCCTGATAGATCTAGTACCTATCTGTCACCACACCTAGTTATTACAATATTATATTACTGACTATATTTCTTATGCTATACCCTACATCCCCATGACTACTGTGTAACAACCAATTTGTACTTCTTAATCCCTTCCCTTTTCACCCATCCTTAAGACCCTGCCATTTTAAAGAAGATTGCCATCTAAGATTCCTTGCAATACTGGTTTAGTGGTAATGAACTCCTTCAACTTTTTCTTGTCTGGGAACCTCCTTATCTGTCCTTCAAATCTAAATGATAGCTTTGCTGGGTACAGTAATCTTGGTTGTATGTCATTGCTTTTCATCACTTGGAATATGTCTTGCCATTCCATTCTTGCCTGCCAAGTTTCTGTTGGGAAATCAGCGGACAGTCTTATGGGGGCTCCCTTGTAGGTCACTAACTGCTTTTTTCTTGCCACTTTTAAGATTCTCTCTTTGTATTTAAACTTTGGCATTTTATTTATGATGTGTCTTGGTGTTGGCCTCTTTGGGTTTATCTTGTTTCAGACTCTCTGTGCTTCCTGGGCTTGTATGTCTATTTCCTCTACGAGGTTAAGAAAGTTTTCTGTCATTATTTCTTCAAATAGGTTTTCAATTCCTTGCTCTCTCTTCTCTTTCTGGTATCCCTATAATGCAAATATTGGTACGCCTGATATTGTCCTGGAGGCCTCTTAATCTCAATTTTTTGGATTCTTTTTTCTTTTTGCTGTTCTGGTTGGGTGTTTTCTGCTACCTTATCTTGTACATCACTGTTTGGCTCCTCTGCTTCATCTAATCTACTGTTGATTCCCTGTCATATATTCTTCATTATTGTATCCTTAAATTCTGACTGGTTCTTTATTACAGTTTTCATCTCTCTGCTGAAGTTCTCCCTGAGATCACTGAGCATTCTTATTACCAGTGTTTGGAACTCTGCATCTGATAGATTGCTTATCTCCATTTCACTTAGGTCTTTTTCTGGAGCTTTGTTCTCTTCTTTTATTTGAGATATGTTTCTTTGTCTCCCCATTTTGGCTGACTCCGTGTGTTTGTTTCTATGTATTAGGTAGGGCTGCTATATCTTTTGACCTTAGTAGAGTGACCTTATGTAGTAGGTGTGCTGTGGGGTTTAGGTGTGCAGTCTTTCTGGTCACCTGAGCCACACACTCCAGGTATGTCCCTTGTGTGGGTTGTGTGTGCCCTCCTTTTGTAGTTGAGCCTTGGTTGATAACTGTACATCAATGGGAGGGACTGACCCTTGGGCTCTCTGGTTGTGAAGACTGGCCTTGACTACAGTGGAAGAGTTGTTGGTCAGGGGCTGATCCTACAGAGCAGGATCTGCTTCAGCAGGACTCTGGTGCCTGCCCAATCCGCCCCTTGGGTGTGTCCTACTTGAAGGTGGCTGGGTAATGCTCCAGCTCATTTTGAAACTGGCCACTGGGTGCACCAGCCCCAGGACCACCTTGGAGGGGATCTGCTGACGGTCAATTTCAGCCACAGCCCGTGCCCCTCCCAGAGCCACCTGGCAGGATCCACAAAGAAATCTGCAGATGGCTGTTGCCGGTGCTGTGCTTGGAAGAGCCAAGACCAGCCAAGATGCAAACCAAGGCCAGCTGCTGTTAGTGCCGGCTTAAGGCTGTTCAGCCAGAAGTATAGGATAAGCTCAAGCCAGATGCTGCTTATCTGGGTTCCGCGAACCTTTGAGCAACCTTAGAAAAATCTGCAGCTTGAGCAAAGGCAAGCAGTCTGCATGAAAAAGCCACTGGTAACAGCCTGGGTGTACCCAAAAGTTGGGCGAGGCTGGGTCTCCAATTGCCATGGCATAGTGAATGAATGGCGGAGACTCAGATATGGCAGCTGCCTGCATCTACACACTGGGAAGGGGGAGGGCTTAGCAAAGAAACAATGGCCTCTGCCAGCTCCTTTGTCCAGGACAAAGCTACCTCTCCAGCCCCCGTCCAAAGCCAGACAACTCAGTTCCCCACCATATATCCCAGCTGCCTCTCCAGCCTCTGCCCCAGCCCTGCAGCTCAGAGCAAGTGGTTCCATTGGTGAGTCAGTCCACACACAGTCCCTTTAAAAGGAGCGCTTGGGAATGCAGCCGCCCTCCGTCTCAAAATCTCTGCTGGTTTTCACAATGAGAAATTATGGGGACTACTCTCCTTAGCACTGGAACCCTGGACTGGGGTGCAGCTGGGACCTCTCACTCCTCTGGGGGTGCAAGGGACCTCCACAGCTGAAATATACCTCCCAATCTTTAATGGTCAGACATGGGTGTGGGATGAGCCCGTTCCATGTCTTTGCCTTTCCTACCAGTCTGGAGGTGGCTTCTTTTGTGCGTTCTTAGTTGAAAGGCTTCAGTTCGGCTTGATTTTAGGTGATTCTTGATAATGGTTGTTTTGAAGATTAGTTTTAATTTTGATGTAGTTGTAAGAGAAGGCAAGCACAGCATTTATCTTTTGTGCCATTTTGGTTGTCTCAACCATAGGCTTTTTTGTGGACAAAAAGTAATCACAGAGGTCACACAACTGCTAGAATATACATCTTGAATAAAGTTCAAATTAAAGTGGAAGATTAAATGAATTTTCTTCTCCCCCTTCTTCCACCTCCCCCCCACCCCACTCCAGTCCAAGCAATTGTTTCTTAGTCTAGTTGTGTAGAACACAGCTCCCTGGCCCATGCTGGTATTATGAGCCTTGCGCTCCCCCCCGGCTGAGGCAGTCAGTTGCCGGTCGACGGTCAGTCACTCACAGCAGCTCAGCCACTCACGCTGGCCACCAGCCGCTCATGGCACCACACAGTAGGCCATGGCAGCGCACAGCAGTCCACAGCAGCTCACGCCAACCTCCAGCTGCTCATGGCAGCCCAGCTCAAGGGAGAGCCATTGTTCACAATCTTAGCTGTAGAGGGCACAGCCCATTGGTCCAGGTGGTAATCAAACCAGTGACCTCGGTCTTAGGACATGGCACTCCAACCACCTGAGCCACCAGGCCGGCCCAATGGATTTTCTTTTTTGATTACACCCTACAGGTCCAGCTTATTCAAAGTCCTGGTTACAAATTTCACCCAAGGAGCTGCTTCTTTTCTCTTGGAGAAGAAATCATAAATCCACAAAATAAAGACCTCGTCACCTTTCTTGTAGTTAGCAGTCAGAGCCTCTTGGCTTACTACCTTCCCCACAAGTTGTTCCTTCCTCTTGCCCTGCAGCTCTGCTTCCATCACATCACATATGTTCCCTGCTCAGTACCTTCAGTGACCTTTGACTTATTCAAAGTTACATCCAAGTTTCTTTGACTGTCTTTCAAGGTCATTTTCTATATGTCTTTAATCTTCATTTTTAGCCTTTTCCTCTTACTTTCCTGCCAAGCTGGTCTTTGTACTTCAGTAAAAATACATTATATACCTACTGGTTCCTAAGACTTTGACATTCTATTCCTCTTCCACCTGCATTTTGACTTATCAGAAGACCCCAAATGCTTCCCTAGTAAAGACTTTCCATATCACCCCAGCTGCAAGTGGTCCACTTTCCTGGAATTCCTAGAGAGAATGGCTGTGCCACTCTTTCGACATGGTTGCAGGGTTGGCCCCAGCAAACTCCATGGAACCCTCTCTCAACAGGATGCCAATAGGTATCCCAAAGGAAAGATGCTTTGTGGGAAATCGAACTTAGGAAACACTGGGTTAAGCAGATTGCTCTGCTAAAACTTGAGCATCAAAACAAATATTGGCCAAAATGGGTTACAATCCATTAAACAAAATTAAAACTCATGAGTCTGAACTGATAATGAGTAAATTAAAAAACAAACAAATGGAGAAAAGGGAAAGTTGTTCCTGGCAGAAGAATGCCAAGTAATAAATATGGCTGGCCATCTTGTAATCTGTGCAACAATTGATTGAGTCGACAACAATAATTATATATATACATGTGTATGTATAATGTATATATATATATGTATATATATATGTGTATATATATATATATTATATATATATATTATATATATATATATATATACACACGCACACATACACACACACACACAGAGAGAGAGAGAGAGAGAGAGAGAGAATAAGAAGCAAATGTGACAAAATGTGAACAGGTGATGAACATGGGTAAGTCTACTTAATAATATTTCTTTGTATTCTTACAACTATTTTTGTAAATTTATAATAATTTTATAATACAAAGTTGAAAAACTAAATTTCTTTACCAGAGGATTTCTTATGGTTTTTAATATTCAAACACTCATTATATCCAGATTAATTGGGCCCCTACTTTGTGCCAACGCTCAGCTAAGTGGTTTGAGAATATCTGAGAAGAGTATCTCATGGAGATAGTTTTCTGTGAAATGCATTTTGGAATATATTACTATGCCTAACCATATTCCATCTCTCCAACTAGTTCATAGGCTCCTGAATGGCTGCTGTTTGGTCATAGAGATGTATTGCTCTACCACATACATGTCCAACAGGCTTAGGACTGGGAGGAGCTCACCCAATGTCACCAGTCTGCATAAGGGAGCGAGTGTTGACTCACTGACACCACTTCTTCGGGGAATCACTGTTGGACACCTTCAGCTGTACCCTACATGCTGAATCTTCCCCGAATCCTCTAGATGCCACAATCTCCACTAAACTGAGAGTGATTGCTCAGAAAAGCAAGAATCCTGCCCTCCAAAGGACTCTCCCTACAATGACAACAAAATCCTGGGTAACTCTTTCACTTCAACTCTGAATCTAGATCAAAGAAGATATGAAAACAAGAGTTACCAAGGCCCATCACAACCACAGAAGGCCCTAGAGATATTAGATCATTGGCATCTTACACCCTCTCCACCACCCCAGCTAGTGAAGACAGAGTCCAAGCAGCAGTCTGAAACAGGAAGAGCAGAAGGCTCACATGTAAGAGTGAATCAATACCCATCTGTAGTCTTTATAACACCAAATTCTTACAGCTTCTTTGGTAACTTCTTGGCATAATATCCTGTAACAAAAAGTCTAGAACATACGACCTGCACTACAAGAAATACTAAACGAGACTATTCAATCACCATCAGCAGGGACAATATGTGGCAACCAAAACATAAAAAGGGGGAGAGTAAAGGCCTGAACCGGAATATGGGAATGGAAAAAGTAGGCGTGCTAAAGAAAATGGAATACTCTAAATATCAAACTTCCTTTTACATAAACTTAAGGGTAACCACTCAAAAAAAAAAAAAAAAAAAAATCCAGAACTGAAATATATACTGTAACAAAAGAAGAAACAGAGGGAAACATCATAGAATGCCACCACACAGAAATAATAGACAACAACAAAAAGACAAAGAAACAATGGAGACACAGTCTTACCAGAAAACTAAAGATAGAACGATAGGAAATCCTCACATATCAATAATCACCCTAAATGTAAATGGACTGAATTCACCAATAAAAAGGCACAGAGTAGCAGATTGGATCAAAAAACTAAACCCAACCATATGTTGTCTCCCAGAGACGCAACTCAGCTACAAGGACAAGCATAGACTCAAAGTGAAAGGGTGGAAATTGACACTCCAAGCAAATGGTGTCCAGAGAAAATCAGGTGTAGCTATACTGAACAGATGAAACAGACTTCAGGGTGAAAAAGATAACAAGGCACAAGATGGACATTTCATCATGACAAAGGAGACTATACAACAAGAAGACATAACAGTCATCAATATTTATGCCCCCAATCAGGGAGCACTGAAATATACCAAGCAACTACTAACAGAACTAAAGGGAGAAATTGACCTAAACACAATTATACTAGGGGACCTAAATACATCATTGACAGCTATGGATAGATCATCCAAACAGAAAATAAATAATGAAATAGCTGCCCTAAATGACACATTAAATGAAATGGGCATAACTGACATTTATAGAGCACTTCATCCTAAAACATTAGACTATACATTTTTTTCTAGTGTACATGGAACATTCTCAAAGATAGACCACATAATGGGACATAAAATCAGCCTCAGCAAACTTAAGAAGATTGAAATCATACCAAGCATTCTCTGACCACAAGGCTTTGAAATTGGATATCAACTGCAAAAAGAAAGCACAAAAAAAACACAAATACATGGAGATTAAACAACATACTTTTAAAGAATGACTGGGTCGAAGAAGAAATTAGAGAGATCAAAAGACACATAGAAACAAATGAAAATGAAAATACATCCTACCAAAACTTTTGAGATGCAGTGAAAGCTGTTTTAAGAGGGAAATTTATATTATTATAGGCCTAGCTCAAGAAACGAGAAAAATCCCAAATAAGTAACCTCACGTTACAACTTAAAGAACTAGAAAAAGAAAAACAAGTGAAACCCAAGGTCAGCAGAAGAAAAAAAAATAAAAAATCAGAGCAGAACTAAATGAAATAGAGAACAAAAAGACAATAGAAAAATTAATGTGACAAAGAGCGGTTTCTTTGAAAAGATTAACAAAATTGACAAATCCTTGGCTAGGCTCACTAAGATAAAAAGAGAGAAGACACTAATTAACAAAATCAGAAATGAAAAAGGGGACGTTATCACGTACACCAGAAATACAAAGGATCATCCACGAATACTATGAAGGACTATATGCCACCAAATTCAATAACCTAGAAGAAATGGAAAAGTGCTTAGAAACATATACCCTTCCTAGGCTGAACCATGAAGAACTGGAAAATCTAAACAGACCGATCACCAGTAACGAAATTGAATCAGTCATCCAAAACCTTCCCAAAAGCAAAAGTCCGGGACCAGATGGCTTCACTAGTGAATTCTACCAAACATTCAAAGAGGATCTGATACCAATCCTGCTCAAACTCTCCAAAAAATGGAAGGAAAGACAGTACTCCCTAGCTCATTTTAGGAGGCCAACATTACCCTGATACCAAAATCTGGTAAGGACAACACAAAAAAGAGAACTACAGACCAATATCTCTGATGAATACAGATGCAAAAATCCTAAACAAAATTCTAGCAAATATAATGCAACAATGCATTAAAAAGATTATTCATCACGACCAAGTGGGGTTCATCCCCGAGGCACAAGGATGGTTCAACATCCGCAAATCCGTCAATGTGATACACCACATAAACAAAATAAAGGGCAAAACTCATATGATTATATCAGTCGATGCAGAAAAAGCATTTGACAAGATACAACATCCATTTATGACTAAAACACTTAATAAAATAGGTATAGAAGGAAAATACCTTAACATGATAAAGGCCATATATGACAAATCCTCAGCTAATCTCATAATTAATGATGAAAAACTGAAGCCCTTTGTTCTATGTTCAGGAACACGACAGGGCTGTCCTCTATCACCTCTGCTTTTCAACATAGTGTTGGAAGTCCTCGCCAGAGCAATCAGGCAAGAGAAAGAAATAAAAGGCATCCAAATTGGGAATGAAGAAGTTAAATTGTCACTCTTTGCAGATGACATGATGCTATATATAGAAAACCCTAAAGACTCCACCAAAACACTATTGGAAACAATCAACGAATACAGTCAAGTTGCCAGTTACAAAATCAACATACAAAAGTCCATTGCCTTCCTCTATACTAACAATGAAATCTCAGAAAAAGAAATTTAAAAAAAAAATTCCTTTTGGAATAGCAGCAAAAAGAATAAAATACCTAGGAATAAACTTAACCAAGGAGGTGAAAGACCTATATGCTGAAAACTACAAGACATTTTTAAAAGAAATTGAAGAAGACACAAAAATGAAAAGACATTCTATGCTCATGGATTGGAAGAATCAACATAGTTAAAATGGCCATATTACCCAAAGCAATGTACAGATTTAATGCAATCCTCATCAAAATCCCAATGGCGTTTTTTAAAGAAATAGAACGAAAAATCATCAGATTTGTTTGGAACCACAAAAGACCCCGAATAGCCATAGCAATCTTAAGATAAAAGAACAATGTTAGAGGTATCACACTCCCTGAGTTTAGCTTGTACTACAGGGCAACAATAATCAAAACAGCATGGTATTGGCAGAAAAACAGACACAGGGACCAATGGAATAGAATTGAGAACTCGGAAATCAAACCACATAAACATGGACAGATAATTTTTGACAAAGAAGCTAAAAACATACAATGGAGAAAAGATAGCCTCTTCAATAAATGGTGCTGGGAGAATTGGAAAGCCACGTGCAAAAGAATGACACTGGACTGCTATCTGTCACCATGTACCAAAATTAATTCAAAATGGATCAAAGACTTAAGCATAAGACCTGAAACAGTAAACTGCATAGAAGAAAACATAGGTACTAAACTTATGGACCTTAGGTTCAAAGAGAATTTTATGAATTTGACTCCAAAGCCAAGGGAAGTAAAAGCTAAAATCAATGGATGGGACTATATCGAACTTAAAAGCTTCTGCACAGCAAAAGAAACCATAGACAAAATAAAGAGGCAATCAACTGAATGGGAGAAGATTTTTGCAAACAGTGCCTCTGACAAGGGGCTAATAGCCAAAATTCACAAGGAACTCACACAACTCAACAACAACAACAAAAAAAACAACCCAATTGAAAAATGGGCAGAGGACCTGAAAAGTCATTTCTCAAAGAGGACATACAAATGGCAAATAGACATATGTAAAAATGATCAGCATCACTAATCATCAGAGAAATGCAAATAAAAACCACGAGATATGACCTCACCCCAGATAGAATGGCTATCATCAACAAGACAAATAGTAACAAGTGTTGGAGAGGCTGTGGAGAAAAACAAACCCTCATACACTGTTGGTGGGAATGCAGACTGGTGCAGCCACTATGGAAGGCAGTGTGGAGGTTCCTCAAAAAATTACAAATAAAATTTCCATATGACCCAGCATTCCGTCTCCTGGGTATCTACCCAAAAAATCTAAAATCATTTATCCATAAAGGCACATGTGCTCCAATGTTCATTGCAGCTTTGTTTACGGTGGCCAAGACATGTAAACCAAAATGTCCTTCGATAGATGAATGGATACAGAAGTTGTGGTATATATACACAATGGAATACTATTCAGCGGTAAGAAAAGATGAAATAGGACCTTTTGTGACAACATGGATGGATCTTGAGAATATAATGCTAAGCCAAATAAGTCAGACAGAAAAAGCAGAGAACCATATGATTTCACTGATATGTGGTATATAAACCAAAAACAACAAAAGAACAAGAGAAACCACTGAAAAAGAAAAACTCATAGACACAGACAATAGTTTAGTGGTTACCAGAGGGTAAGGGGAGACAGGGATGGTAGATGAGTGTAAAGGGGATCAAATATATGGTGATGGAAGGAGAACTGACTCTGGGTGGTGAACACACAATGGGATTTATAGATGATATAATACAGAACTGTACACCTGAAATCTATGTAACTTTACTAACAATTGTCACCCCAATAAACGTTAATTAAAAAAAAGTCTAGAATATCTTGGGAATAAAAATAGGAACACACTGACTCACAGCTGCCTTAATTTGACTTGGAATTTCCTTGCTAGGACTTGTTTTTATAGTACTGGTTTTATAGTACTTCTCATCACTCCTTGCATTGCCTCTCTACCTTTCCAGCAGTTTCACAAGAGGCTACAGACTTCTAACTTACGAACATGAATATCACAGAAACTGGCAGTAGAAGCTTCCAGAGATAGTAGGGTTTGATGTGATCATACCAACTAAAAATTTGAAATTGTTTTCCTAAAGTAAAAGTAAAATATGGGAAAACAATTTTCACCAAGGCAGATTTACTTTGAAATGTTCCTTTCTAGATCCAGCAGTCTTTGGAGCACTGATGTTGCAATGACTCATGGAATTTTCCTGCTAGTCACCCAACCACACCTGACAATATAAGCACTAGACATCAAATGAAGCACATTTTATTTCTTGAAAATTACCTTTAAAGTCATCCTGTTTCTCATTTAAAATGGCCAATAGAACAAAATAAATAAACTTGCTCTCTGAGAACATTCATCACTCACACGGTCCACATGTCCATTTACAACACACAACTATGGCTACCCTTTTACCTGCTCTTTCATTCCCACTGGAGAGCTGAAGCAGATGTGAGCATGTCAGCACTGGTGTAGGGAAGGCAAGTGGAGGATGGAGACAATGTCATGTGTTTGCACCCTCTCTCCCTGCACCTGCGTTAGAATTTCCAGAGCTCTTCATCCTTCCGGTACTGCAAAGACTGGTACCCATGTCATAAGTCCCCCTCTGGCCCAACCCACCTCACCTCCCCTAGATCCCTGGGCACTAATGAAGTTAATCCAAGTGGTCAATTTTTATCAAAGTAAGAGATCTGCAATATTTATATGTGGAGTTAAGGAAGGGGAATAGCCTACCATTTGTGAAGAAAAAAAAGTGGCTTGCCACAAGATGTCAGTATATGTCTTCACACAAGTTAGCTGTTATATTTACATACATGAAATATCACAAAAAAAAGGTTGTGTACACTTTATATCTTGATATTAGCAAGAAAATACGTTCCTTCTCTCAGTAAATGGAGCAACAAAAGCCTTCGAATATATTTGAGGAAACACAGAAGTGTGGTGGGTGACCTCTGTCTCACCTAGTACCCTGTCCCCCTTTCTGAGCTTCCTGCCAGTGTCTGTACTTCTACAGGGAGTTGGCAGGGAAGGGGGAGCCCACAGCCACCTCTCTTCTTGCTCCCTGGCCCCTCGCTCCTTTGCCCCTTGAGTATCTTGATTATGTTCTAGCCCTGAGAAGTTCTTCTTTCCTTAATGTCACCCCAAAGGCAGCTACACCTTTGAATGGAGAGAGAAAGAAAGCGAGGAAAACCAGAGGGGAAGAAAGCATGAAAGAGAGAGAAAAAGGACAGACTTCTTCCAAGAACACATCCCTTCCCAGGGAGCAGGGCCGCCAGAGCAAAGGAAAGGTCAGCCCCTGCTTACCTTTCTGCCATTCACAAAGAAAACCAACTCGTCTGCTGTCATTGTCACCAGTTGGAGTCCCTGAACTTCAGGTACCTCACTCCCAACAGGCACTGGTACTTATTACTCTTGTGCAACTTGAAAAACACGTCTCCTCCAAAAATGAAATTAAGTCAACCAATGGGCGAGGACCAGCTTAGAGCTTCGGAAAGAGAGGAGTTCATGGAAAAGGCCACTGGTTTGCAAAATCAAGGAAAATGCAAGCAATCATTTGCAACAAATCACACCCCCAACATCTGTGTCTGTCAAAGAGCACAGAGGATCAGAGGAAGGCACTGGATCAGGGAGAATATCAACCTTGGCGTCAGGTACTGCCCTCGGGGAACCTGCTTCCTCCCACTGGCTGAAGACCAGAAGAAGGAAAGGCGATTGTCAGATCAGGGCATACAGCTGATTCACTGCCTCCATTTCTACCCTTGTCATTTTACAATTTACATTTACAGCAACACAGACTCAGCACTTACACACACAGGACTCATTCTGCTGCAGCCTGGAGGAATACGGAGGTCACACGATGTGGTGCCCAGTGATCCAGAGGCAAAACCTGCCATTGGACCTCAGCCAGTCACTTAGCCCCTTCAGAACTCACTTGTTACCATCCTGTAAACGGGCACACGGATGGCCCCAAGCGCAGAAGGCTGAGGGACACATGGTGCATTTTGGAAGTGCTTTGTAAATTTGCGAAGAACCAAAGTGTTCATTACTATTGCTAATACATTGTTAGTAACACTACAACAATAATCCTCCTCACAAACCAATTTGAGGCTTTGCTTTTGCTCGTGTCTCACACCACCTAGGCACAGGCCAAGTTGACGTGGAGCTGAAAACCTTCCTCCATTCAGTATTCCTTACCTGCCGGTGTAAACACACATGCTCACTGCCCACCCGGCAGCGTCAGCATCAGTGGGCTGTCTACAGTCCAGCACCCAACTGCCCCTCCCAACACACACACACACACGCACACACCAGCATTCCCTCTGGTCTACTTCAGTCTAAAAGGACCCACACAGTTACTCAAACAGCCACTCTGAAGCAGGTAAGTTTCCCTACACCCCTGACAGGCTATGTGGGGGCATCAGGGGTATGGATTGGGGTGGAGAGAAGGGAATATGAGGCAGATGTGCTTGGTACAGCAACAGCTTAGAGAAACCCAAGGTGCCAGGACAACCATGTTATCAACACAACGCCTCTCCCACCACAGGCTTCACTGAAGCAGGGGATGAAATTTCATTTGTAGGGTGACCCAACATCCCAGTTTGCCCCTGACTATCCTGCTTTTAGCACTGAATCCCTGGCAAACCCTTCAGTGCAGGGCAAACTGAGTTTGCTGGTCACCAGAAAACAATGGTTCTTAACTGGGGCAGGGGAGGATTTCCAACCCCAGAAGCCATTTGGCAAAATCTCGGGATCTGTTTTAAGGTTAAGAGTGACAAGGGTTGCTACTGGTATCTAGAGGATAGGGGCCAGGGGTGCTACTCAACACCCTACAATGCACGGGACAGCCCCCAAAACAAGTAATTATCTAATCTAAAGTCTCAATAGAGCCAAGATTGAGAAATCCTTTCCTGAAAGAGAGAAAGATGTGGGCTGAGAGAAAGGAGATGAGCCTGGGGTGGTGTTTTGTAATCGGTGAATTCTCCCCAACACTTACACATCTGTGATAAAGAGGCTGTTCCTCTTTTCACTTATTCACACAGCTTTACAAGCCCTCCATTTCCTAGCCAGTTTCTAGCCAAAGTCCCAAGAAGCTCTCAAGATAAAGGGGGAAGGCTGAGGAAAGACCTTAGGTTTGAGGTTAGGCATATTGGTTTGAATATTAGCTCTACCACTTCTGTGTGACCTTTGGCAAAAATCACTCTCTGGGCCTCAGTATACTACTCTATGATATGGGGGTGACTTTACCTCCTTTGAATACACTCTGGTGAGAATTAAATGAGTCTTAGGTTATGTGTGTCCCGCAAGCAAATGCTCAATATTTATGTATCGATTTACTTCTCCCCTCTCAGCCAGTCTTCAGCCTCCTTCTCTCATCTTCTCTGTTACTGTGGAGCACTGAAAAATAAGAGTGAAATAAATTTTCAATAAGGGCTTATGTTGTCATTCAGATTTTATTTCTGTAATAACTGTAATAACTAGTTTATTTCTATAATGCTGCAATTTCACAAAAACTTTAACTTAGTATGATTATTTCTTACTTAGCATAATATTTGTGACCACTTCTTTCCCTGTGATTCTTCAAGGTGCTATAAATTAGGGAAAACAGTTTAAAATAAGCCTTTTTTTCAAAGCTGATGACCTCCAATACATGCTTTCAATTTTGCATGAATTCTCAAATTTGGGTTGAATTAACGGGATTCCATGATCTTGGAATAGGCCGATTATAACATATTAACTTACCCCATTTTCCTAAGGAATGCCTTGCTTTATTATATGCAGTGCATTGGCAGATGAGGTCTCAAAATCCATGGAAAAACCAGATAAGTCCTGAGGCCTCGGGAACACAAGTCTTCCTCTTGGAACAACATGTGCAGGAAATCATAAGACATAAGAATTATGCTGCAAAGTGCCAAGTCATTATTTCTGGAATAATGAGCTCCCTCAGGGCCAAGCGTTCCCTAGAAGAATGACTCAGGAAAGCTTTGGTGTGCTCTCTGAAGGCCTGGTCAGGGCTGGTGCTGCCTGCAGAAGTCTCCCTGCCAGCCATTCACCTGCTTCTGCAGCAGTGCCTCTCGTCTGCTCACTCCTTCTCGTTGCATCCAGATGGACATTTTTGTCTGTACCCTATGAGCACCCCCTGTTCATTTTCTCCCCTTACAACAAACTTTACTTGGAAAGAAAAAAAATTACTTTTCTTTCAAAATATTCTTTTGCTCAGATTTTTCTTACTATTTTTTTTTTTCAGACCCAATTTTCATTCTACATATGCCCATTCTGGATGAAAGATTTGGATGCATTCTCAGAGCATCACTGCCCAGCACCCTTGTTCTCCAAACATCCAGATTTTTTACCGGTCCTGACAATAGTTCTTGACAATAGTTCTTGACAGCATTTCTTTCATGTAGCTTGATTTCATTTGATCCTTATAAAAGCCCTGCAAGCATTGTTCACAGTGGCCAAGACTTGGAAACAATTAGTATCCTTCGATAGATGATTGGATAAAGAAGATGTGGTGCCTATACACAATGGAATACTACTCAGACATAAGAAAAAATGAAATACTGCCATTTGCGACAACATGGATGGATCTTGAGAATATCATGCCAAGGGAAATAAGTCAGACAGAAAAAGTCGAGGACCATATAATTTCACTCATATACGGGACAAAAAACATAAGCAACAAACAAACAAGACAAACAAAAAAAAAGCTCAAAGACACAGACAACACTATGGTGTCTACCAAAGAAAGGGTTGTAGGGATGGTAGAAAAGGATAAAGGGAGGTCAAATATATGGTGATGGAAGGAAACTTGATTTGGGTGGTGAGACAACAATGTAATATACAGGTGATGTATTGTAAAACTGTATGCTTGAAACCTACATAATATTAATCAATATCTCCCCAATAAATTTAATAATATTAAAAAAAATAAAAGCTCTGTGAGATGGGCAGGGAGGTTATTTTTATCTGCCTTTTCCGAACAAAGAAAATGAGAGTCAGAGGTTGACTTGCCAATTGTCTCACAGTAAGTGAGTACTAGTTTCTGCATCTGTCACTCACTCTCCACTAGAGAAATTGTCTCTTTGATAGTTCTTCACTAACTAAAGAGCATAAACCCCAGGACTGTCAGCCTGGCACTCATGGCCCTTCTCGGTGTGGCTGAAATCCAGCCTTCTGGTTTGTGAGCCTCTGAGATCAGGAGCAGAGCTGTATTTATTGCTATAAATGCTGGTGCCTAGCGTAGGGCCATGTCAATAAGAAGGATTAATATGCTTGTTGAACTGAGCCCACGATGCATGGAATGAGTGGAGTTTCCAGAAATGTCTAAGCCTCTGCCTTTGACCGAATATGGAACTTTCTCCCATCATTCTATGTATTCCTACACCATTCAACTTTTCCCACCAGCTGCTTTGCAACTAATATTGTATCACTAATATTAGATAACCAGCTAGTATTCCTGAACATATAGATCACATTGCTCTGCTACTAATGAGGACATTAACCCTTGATTTTCTACACACATCTGGGAAGCAAGAAGGTGGGATTATCCAAGTGTTGACACAGAGTCAAAACTAAAAGGATGTGAACTTCAGCCTGCTTTGGTACTGCAGCCACATAAAAGCTCATGGAATAGAAAAGGCCCAGAAAAAAATTTAAACCCACTTTATCTGTCCACATCTATTATGTTTTCTGATAATGTCTTTTGCATTCAATGAGCTCTGTGACTCCAGGGTTATTTGTGATGGTGACAATGTGGGCTTGTCTGGACACTAAACAAAGTCTCTCTTTCCAGTCTGAGCTGCTCTAGCACAATTCAGGAAGCAGTGCCCTGACTTCTTCACTCACCCAGAGGATCAACTCACATGTGCTCTGTAGACAATATGGCCCCATGAGTAACCATTGGGGAAAATTAATTTCACAATTTTTTTATTATCCTTATTCTCCTCCTCTGACTTAATTTTCTTATTAATCATCTGAAATGCTTTACTTGCACTGAATAGAATGTAAGTGTGGCAGACATATCTACCTGCCCCCAAATATTCATGCCTTCCTTCCCTATTGAAGAGGTTCTGCTGGGAAGTCACTGCCCAGCCAGGAACAATATTTCCCAGCCCTTCTATGGGGAGGAAGCCATACAATTGAGTTCTGATGGATGTAATAGGGGTGGAAGTGATGTTCACAATATCCCAGCTCCCATTCTCTCTCTCTCACTGTCTGATGGTTAATGTCAATGCCAGGGTGACCTTGGAAGCCCCACACTGAAGAAAGCAAAGCCAAAAATCTTTAAATAAATACAGTGATCTGAGCAGTCCCATCTCCCACCTGTGTCAAATATTTTACTTTATTGTGGCACGAAATAGACCTGTATTGTGCCTGCCCACTGATATTGTGCGTTTATCAGTTACAGCATCTAGTATTACATCATTAATACATTACGTTCCCCAAGGGCAGAGGTGCTTATCTGTTTTCTCAGGGCAAAACACTGCATGGACATGATAGATACATATTTATTCCAGAAGTATTTATTAAATAATGAATAAATGAATGAATGAAAAAAATTTGAATAATTGAAATGATCAAGATGTGTTCTGCAAATACATACGCCCTTTGAACTTTGTGTGCTGTGCATGCATTATTTACTAAAAAATTGAATAATATTATTAGGGCAAAATAAAAGAATCTCTTCTCAACCAACCCTCCACACCCTCTCCACACACACAAACTTCATGGAGAAGCCCTGGAGTCACCTCCAGGAAGCCCTCCAGAGTTCTGAAAGCCATTAAGTTAGATCATCCCTGAAGACAGAAAGGAGTCCTGGGAAGGGCACTGGTTTCGCATAAGAATGCCCAAGCTGGAGCTGCACTTCTGCCCCTTCACCTGGATGAGCTTAGGCAAGTCAGCTCCCTCCCCTTCACCGTCTCCCTCATCTGTAAGACAGCTGCTACCTCAACTGCCCAACTCCTCGCTGCGTTGTGGAGATCAAATGAGATCTTCAAATAGTATATTTGAAGAAGTGCATTGTAAACCGCAAAGGGCTATGCAAAAATAAGGGTGTATCATTTAGTGTGACCATTGAACTGAGTTCAGTAACTGTGTTCACGGCTAATTCTGGAAACTCATCCCCCTGGTATTGGATCAACAAGACATCAATCAGTAGGACCCACCCTAAAGACATCCACTGTCTTCTTTATCTGGTTCATTTTGAGACTCAAATAATAAGGAATGTGAGAATGCTTTGAAAACCACACCTGTTTCCACAGGTGTGATACACTGGGTGTGTGCATGGGGCTGGAACCAAAAGAGAAGAGCCAGGTTCCAGGCCCCCCACAGTTATCATCTTAAGGTTTGAGTGTTTTTCTGCAGCAGGGTGGTTAGGTATTCAACATTTGACCAAGTCCCAGCCTGGCCCCTCATAGAATAATGAAATCAGTGAGCCAGACTGTAGACTTTGGCCAAGAAAGAGAGATGCCAATCTGACAGACAGACAGACAGACATGGGCAGCACCTTCCATCTCCGCCTTTCCTAGGAGAGATGAGGGAAGGGAGCGTGGCCTAGAAGCAAAAGGAAGAGAGAGTACCGGAAGGAGATGAGCATGTGGTCAGGATTTCAGTCAGGCAAGTTCTCAGCTTATAGAGAGGACAGGATTGTTGTTGCCTTTAGAAAGGGGACACAAAGACAAGGGAGTTTCCAATGGTCCCGGTGTTCCCAAATAGCCTTCTCCATTGCTGTTACAACCTTTCCCTCCACAACCAGGAGGCCTGACTGCCCAGGTGGCAGCCATGAATCCCATGACCGTAGTGGGAGGAAGAACTGAGGCTCAAGGTGAGACTGAGGTCCTGGGCTTGCATCTTAATTTCCCAGCACACTAACCCAGTTTCCTCCCTTGCCCCTTCTCTCTCTATTTACCACACACCCCCTTATTCTGGATGTGCACCAATAACAAAGTTGGTTTTTTCTCACCTTGCCTTCGTGGAGAAATGACCCAAGACCTGGTATACAGAGTTCCAGCTGATGCAATAATTCAACTCGTGAAAGTCATGTAGTAGCTGGTACGTGCATCAGCCCGGATACAACCTTGTGTATTTCTAGGTCAGACGAGTTTCTGGATCAGCAAGGTCAATGGGTTATCTGATAAAAGCACAGTTTCAAGTCAACTGACCTAGATTCAAGTTCTGATTCAGCTACTCACCCACCCAATTTGTGACTTGAGTGAATTAGCTAACCTTTCTGAGGCTATTTCCTTATCTGGAAAATAGGATTAATGCCCACGTCATGTTTTTACTGTGAATTAAAGCGTGAACGAAAAACAAACTGTGTGTGAATTATGAAAGACTACTGTGAGGTGGGATAGTGTGAAGGTGAAGAACATGGTATTTGGGAAAAAAGAGCCCTGCATGTGGGTCCTAGTTCAACCATTCACTAATGCCGGGGCCTTGGACAGGTTTTCAAACATTTTATATATATATAGACTTTATTTTTTAGAGCAGTCTTAGGTTCACAGCAAAGTTGAGAATATATTACAGCGACTTCTATGTACCCCATCTCCCCATCTCCACCACCTCCCCCATCACCAACATCCTGTATGAGATTGGTACACTTGTCATGACCCATGAACCTACATTCTCACCCAAAGTCATTTATCACCCAAAGTCTGTAGTTTACATTAGGGTCCACTCTTGGTGTAGTACATTCTGTGGGTGTTGACAAATGTATAATGGTATGTATCCATCATTATGGTATCACAAAGAGTGATTTCACTGCCCTAAAGACCCCCCATGCTCCACCTTTCCATCCCTCCCTCCTTCTTAACCCCTGGAAAACACTGATCTTTTCACTGTCTCTATAGTTTTGCCTTTTGCAGAATGTCACATACTTGGAATCACACAGCGTGTAGCCTTTTTAGATTGGCCTGTTTTATTTAAAATATGCATTTTAGTTTCCTACGTGTCTTTTAATGGCTTGATAATGCATTTCTTTTTAGTACTAAAGAATATTCCATTGTCTGGAATATTACCAGAGTTGTACCAGAGTTGATTTACCCATTCACCTACTGAAGGGCTTCTTGGTTGCTTCCGAGTTTGGGCAATTAGAAATCCAGCTGCTATCAATATCCAAATGCAGATCTTTGCGTGGATATAACTTTTCGATTCTATGAATAAATACCAAAGAGCACGACTGCTAGATCACATGGTCATTGTACTGTAGTTTTTCTGACCCTCTTCTTCCTCACAGGTGAAATGGAGACACCCTAATCCTATAGGGATTGTGATGTGTAACTGACCTAATGCACATAAAGCACTCAGCACAGTGTCCAGCACACAGGAAGTCGTATGTGTGCTTGTCATCCTACTCAAGTGTTAATGACAACACTGATGTGACAGATGTGAGTCCAAGTACTGGCTGAGGGAGGTGACATAGAGGTATGTCTTGGTTATGGACCATCTGCCCACAGTCCTAGAAGGCACAAGGCAACAAGAACTTTGGAAGGCTACCAGGACACTTCTGCCTCCATCAAGAGAAACGTGGTGGTCCCCCAAGTAGCCTGAGCTGTAGGAGGGGAGGTAGACATAAACCCACAATCTCACAGTGAAGTTCACCCCATGAATAGCAAGTCAGGGCCCTGGGGGATCACGTACCCTTCGACAGTTGCTGTCCTCCACCCTGTGTTCCTCTTCCCCGCAAGCCTGCTCCTCAGGCAGCTTTTCTCAAGCCCCTTCCTCCACTTGACTCATCTGAAGCTAAGCCTTGCCCATAACCAGAAGCTCAGAGGTAACAATGAAAAATAAAAATGAAAATAAAAACAAGGCTTTTTGCTCTTTTCACCTACTTCCTGTGAACTGACTTCATTGTTCCCAGAATTACCAGGTCATCAAGAAGCTTTGCCAGCTCAGAGGTTTTTTGTTTGTTTACTTTTCTGTTTGCTTGGAATCAAGGCCTACTTAGGGTCTAGACCCAAGTAAAGAGTGAGCCAGTGTTCTTTCTTTGGAACTGACTTCTTGAGTATATCTTTGGAGAGGCTGAGTGTAGGGATGAGACTGAAGGACAAAACGAGGTGCCCTGTACAGCTTGTGGTTTTCAGAAGGCAATGCATTCTTTTCTACAGAAGACGTGTTCTCTGAACTTCCAGCCCTAGGCCATGTTAGCTGGAAACAATAATGGTGGTTGTGTTTTGTTTGTATTCCACACTTCCTTTTCTAGGCTGCGATAGCATTATTAAGTGGTCTGAGTCAGAATCAGACCTGAATTTTCCGGAAGCCTTTTCTTGCTCAGTCACTGCCAGTAGTTCCTTAGTTTGGCTTCTGTCAAATGGGGTCATCACGTCATCTGTGTGCCCTTCACCTCTGCTCCCATCCCTTTCCTCATGGGCAAAAGCTTGGGGAGAAGTGAGAACACTGCTGCCCTTTCCTTCTGGAAGCAAACTCCTTTGGAAAATTGGTGTTTCTGCCAATGACGCTCATAAAGCTTGTGTGTGGAGGAGGCTGCTTGCTGAGAGCTTGACGTCGGTACCACTCTAGTGACCTTACTTGAGCGTCCTTCAGCACGTCACCTCTAAAGTGAGGGTGTTGGACTTTTGACCTCTTTGAACTCGTCTAGACACATTTTTTAAAATACTTTTCCAACGTGACCTTAGCACTATCCAGTAGAAGTATCCGTGATGATGGAAATGTTCACTAAAGCCAGGCTGCCCAATAAAAGCATCATAGAGCCCCAAGTGGCCATTGAGCCCTTGGAATGTGCCTAGTGCAGACTAGCAACATTTCCTATTTCATTTCATTTTAATTAATTTATATTTAAGTGGCCAGAAAAGGCTCGTGGCAACCATATCAGACAACACAGGTCTAGGGAGCAGGATTCGGTCTCTTTAAAACTGTATGTTTTGTCGATTCTACTTGAAAATGCTATCACACATCTGTCCACTTCTCATGTCCACAGTGTCCACCCTTAGACTAAACCACCACCATCTTCTCCTCCCCGGTTTCCCTTCTCCCACGTTGTCCTGTTTTCCACAATCAGAGTGACCTTAAAGCATAAAACTGACCAAGTCACTCTTCTTCTTGAAACCCTTCAACAATGTCCCCACGACCATAAAATTGAAAACCTTTCATGAGGCCAGCAAGTGCCTGCACATGCTGAACCCTGCTTCCTCAGGCCTTACCCTGCTCCCACACCCCCCTTGAACCTCAACACTTTAGGCTCGTGAAAGCCACCAAACCCTTTTTCAGCTCAGTTCCTTTGCATAAACTTTCCATTTATTCTAGAGCTGTTCTGTCCAATACAATGGCAACTGCCTATATGTGGCTTTTTGAATACATACATTTAAATTAATTGCAATACATAAAATTAAAAGTTGAGTTCCTCAGTCACACTAGACACATTCAAGTGCTCAGTACTGACATGTGGCTTGTGGCTACCATATTAGGCAGATATGGAATATTTCAATCAACACAGAAAGTCCCTTTGGGCAGCGCAGTTCTGGAACATTCCTCCCCACACTCAGAAGAGACATTTTTCTAAAAAGGACATAGAGAGATGGCAAACAGACATAAGAAAAAATGCTCAATCTCACTAATCATTAGAGAAATGCAAATAAAAACCAAAATGAGATACCACCTTACCCCAGTCAAAATGGTTATCGTCAGTAAATCAACAAAAAACAAGTGTTGGCTATGATGTGGAGAAAAGGGAACCCTAATGCACTGTTGCTGGGATTGCAGGTTGGTGCAGCCACTATGGAATACAGTATGGAGGTATCTCAAAATCTGAAAATGAAACTACCTTATGATTCAGCAATTTGACCCCTAGGTATCTATCCGGAGAAATCCAAAACTCTAATTAAAAAAAAAAAATTATGCACCCCTATGTTTATTGCAGCACTATACACAATAGCCAAGACATGGAAACAACCGAAATGCCCATCAGTAGACAACTGGATTAAGAAACTATGGTACATTTATACAATGGAGTATTATACAGCCATAAAGAAGAATAAAATCTTATCATTTGCAACAATATGGATGGACCTAGAGAACATTATGTTAAGTGAAGTAAGTCAGACAGAGAAAGACAAATACCATATGATCTCACTTATATGTGGAATCTAAAGAAAAGAATAAATGAATGAACTAATCAGAAACAGTCTCAGAGACATAGGGGAAAAACTGAGGGTTGCTAGATGGGGTGGGGATAAGGGGGAAGGTGAGGGGATTAGAAAGCACAGTCAGTAACCACAAGATTGCCACAGGGATATGAAAGTCAATTTGGGGAATATAATCGATAATGTTGTAAAGATTTTGTAGGGTATCCAATGGACACTTGTCTCATTAGGGAGACCACCTCAGGGATGATGTAGATGCCTGATCACTGCAGTGTACACCTGAAGCTGAAGCTGAACAATAATGAATGTCAACTACAAGTTTATATATATATATATATATATATATATATATATATATATATATATATTTCATATAGAAATATATATATATATAACATATAGAAATATATATATTTACAAGAAATGGAGTACAGCATTAGAAATAGAGACAGTGGAAATGTAATGGTTGTGTGCATTGTCAGAGGGGAAGTGAATGGGGGTAGAGGAATTGTCACTGTGTGAGGGATATAAATGGTAAGTGTCTCACTATTACATTGTTTTGTGTACCTGGAACTAATAAAAAAATGTTAAAAAAAAAAGAAAGAAATGGAACATTACCAACCATCCCAGAAGACCCCTCCTCCTCTCCTCCTGGTACTACATCCCTCCAGAGGTAACTATTATCGCAACCTCTAATCCTCAAGATGGCTTTTGCCTATTTCTGAAATGTACGTACATGGGATGATACACACAAAAACTGTGTACTCATTTGTGTCTGGCTCGTTTGATTCCATATCATGTTTGCGGGTACATCCTATTGAAACATGTAGCTATGTTGATTCATTCTCTTTGCTGTGCTAGGATTCTAGCGTATGCATATGCCACGATTCATTTATGCACTCTACTGGTGATCTACATTTGGGACTTGTTTTATTTTGGGGCTACGACAAGCAGTGCTGCTATAATCAATCTTTAACTTTTGGGGTGCATATATGCATGCATTTCTCTTGGACATATGCTCAGCAATTGCTGGGTTGGAGGTATGCATACTTTCAGCTTTAGTAGAGACTCCCAAAGAGTTTTCCAAATTGGTTTTACCAACTTACTTCCTTAGCAGTGTAGGAGAGTGCCACGAACTCTGCATTTTATTTACACTGGATTTTTCAGTCTTTTTAATTTTAGCCATTCTGGTGGCTGATGGGTGTGAATTTTAAAATACACTCACACATAAATACTGTACATTACCTATGGGTATAGGTATACACAGTAATACTATAAAAACATGAATGGGGAAGATAGACACCAACCTTGGAATATCGATTACCTTGAGGCAAAGAGGAAAATCTGAGAGTGGAACGATAAAATGGAAGCTTTCAAAGGTCCTTATAACATTAACTTTTAAATGTGGGAAACATATATGGGGAAGCAACTTTTTGGGTTTTGTTTGTTTGTTTGTTTGTTTGTTTGTTTGTTTTTTAAGAGGGCGCAGCTCAGAGTGGCCCATGTGGAGAACAAACCAGCAACATTGGTGTTATCAGCGCCATGCTCTAAGCAACTGAGCTAACTGGCCACCCCAAGTAAACAGTTTTAGAACTGGGTAGGAAGTATACGTGTGTCTTTTATTTCTCTCCTTATTACTTATGTTTGATATACATTATAATTAATTTTCTTTTTAATTTAAGAAAAAGTTCTTAAAGGAAAAACTAGACCCTCCACAGGGAAGCAAAATAATTCTCAGTGTTCTTAGAAACATATAGCTTGCCTAGGCTGAATCACAAAGAATTGGAAAATCTAAATAGACCAATCAACAGTAAGAAAATTGAATCAGTCATCGGAAACCTTCCCAAAAGCAAAAGTCCGGGACCAGATGGCTTCACTAGTGAATTCTACCAAACATTCAAAGAGGATCTAATACCAATCCTGCTCAAACTCTTCCAAAAAATTGAAGAAGAGACAATACTCCCTAACTCATTTTATGAGACCAACATTACCCCGATACCAAAACCTGGTAAGGATAACACAAAAAATAAAAATTACAGACCAACATCTCTGATGAATACAGATGAAAAAATCCTAAACAAAATTCTAGCAAATCAAATGCAACAATGCATTAAAAAAATTATACATCATAACCAAGTGGGGTTAATCCCAGGGGCACAAAGATGGTTCAATGTATGCAAATCAAACAATGTGATACACCACATAAACAAAACAAAGGACAAAAAATCATATGATTATATCAATAAATGCAGAAAAAGCATTTCACAAGATACAACATCCATTTATGATTAAAACACTTACTAAAATGGGTATAGAAGGAAAATACCTTAACATAATAAAGGCCATATATGACAAACCCGCAGCTAATCTCATAATTAACAATGAAAAACTGAAGCCCTTTGCTCTAAATTCAGGAACATGACAAAGCTGTCCCCTATCACCTCTGCTTTTCAACATAGTGTTGGAAGTCCTTGCCAGAGCAATCAGGCAAGAGAAAGAAATAAAAGGCATCCAAATTGGGAATGCAGAAGTTAAACTGTCACTTTTTTGCAGATGACATGATGCTATATGTAGAAAACCCTAAAGACTCCACCAAAAAGCTATTAGAAACAATAAACAAATACAGTAAAGTTGCTGGCTACAAAATCAACATGCAAAAATTCATTGCATTCCTATATACTAACAATGAAATCTCAGAAAAAGAAATAATTAAAAAAAAAAAAAAAAAAAAAAAAAAAACAATCCCTTCTGCAATTGCAACAAAAAGAATAAAATACCTAGGAATAAACTTAACCAAAGATGTGAAAGACCTATATGCTGAAAACTATAAGATATTTTTAAAAGAAATTGAAGAAGACAAAAAGAAATGGAAAGACATTTCGTGTTCATGGATTAAAAGAATCAACATAGTTAAAATGGCAATATTACCCAAAGCAATATACAGATTTAATGCAATCCCCATTAAAATCCCAATGGCAATTTTTAAAGAACTAGAACAAAAAATCATCAGATTTGTATGGATCCACAAAAGACCCCAAATAGCCAAAGCAATCCTAAGAAAAAAGAACAATGCTGGAGGTATCACACTCCCTGACTTCAGCTTGTACTACAGGGCTACAATAATCAAAACAGCATGGTATTGGCAGAAAAACAGACACATAGACCAATGGAATAGAATTGAGAACCCAGAAATAAAACCACATAAATATGGACAGATAACTTTTGACAAAGGAGCCAAAAACATACAATGGAGAAAAGAAAGCCTCTTCAATAAATGGTGCTGGGAGAATTGGATAGCCATGTGCAAAAGAATGAAACTGGACTGCTATCTGTCACCATGTACCAAAATTAACTCAAAATGGATCAAAGACCTAAACAGAAGACCTGAAACTAAATTGCATAGAAGAAAACATAGGTACTAAACTTATGGATCTTGGGTTCAAAGAGGATTTCATGAATTTGACTACAAAGGCAAGGGAAATAAAAGCTAAAATAAATGAATGGGACTATATCAAATTAAAAAGCTTCTGCACAGCAAAAGAAACCATCGACAAAGTAAAGAAGCAATCAACTGAATGGTAGAAGATTTTTGCAAACAACACCACCAATACAGGGCTAATATCCAAAATACATAAAGAACTCATACAACTCAACAAAGACAAAAAAACATCCAAACAATCCAATTAAAAAATGGGCAGAGGATCTGAATAGACATTCCTCCAAAGAGGACATACAAATGGCCAATAGACGTATGAAAAAATGTTCAATGTCACTAATCATCAGAGAAATGCAAATAAAAACCACAATGAGCTATCACCTCACATCAGTTAGAATGGTAATCATCAACAAGACAAATAGTAACAAGTGTTGGAGAGGCTGTGGAGAAAAAGGAACCCTCATACACTGTTGGTGGTAACGCAGACTGGTGCAGCCGCTATGGAAGGCAGTGTGGAGGTTCCTCAAAAAATTACGAATAGAATTACCATATGACCCAGCAATCCCTCTCCTGGGTATCTACCCAAATAATCTGAAAACATTTATCTGTAAAGACATATGTACTCTGATATTCATTACAGCTTTATTTAGGGTGGCCAAGACATGGAACAACCAAAGTGTCCTTCAATAGATGATTGGATAAAGAAGTTGTGGTATGTATACACAATGAAATAATACTCTGCCATAAGAAAAGATTAAAGAATGCCATTTGCGACAAGGCGGATGGATCTTGAAATTACGTATTATGCTAAGCGAAATAAGCCAGACAGAAAAGTCAAGAATCATACGAATTCACTGATATGTGGGATATAAAACTGAAAAAAACAGAAGAACAACACAAACAAATGAAGAAACAAAAACTCATAGACACCGACAATAGTTTAGTGGTTACCAGAGGGTAGGGGGGGTGGGGGGTGGGAGATGAGGGTAAAGGGGATCAAATATATGGTGATGGAAGGAGAACTGACTTTGGGTGGTGAACGCACAATGTGATATATAGATGATGTATTACAGAATTGTACACCTGAAATCTGTGTAACTTTACTAACAATTGTCATCCCAACAAACGTTAATTTAAAAAAAAGGGATCCACAGTATCTCTGGTTATAAACACAATACTCAAAACATGACTAATAGACCAGAAATCCCACTTCTGGGTATAATTGTCTTGATACATAGAAATGTTTTAAGAAACTATACTACAAAATAAATAATTATGTGGGTCTAATAAAGACTAGAAACAAATATCAAAGTTGAGTGTCACCATTTATAACATTTTTGCAGGGAGGATAATTCACTATGCTGGGGTGGCTGTTTCATTAGTGTGCATTTAGAAGTAAGAATTTTTAGACATGACTTGAACTACGAGATTTCTATTCCATACAGAGATTGCTATCACACACTTGCTACATAGGACTGATACTATGACGATAAAATGAAACAGCAAGGTCAGTAGTAAAAACAAGTCAGGTTTTAATTCTGCCACTGCCACCGCCCGAGCCCTCGGTCGCTTCCCTGATATCGAGATTGTAGGATAGATCAGGGTTTCTCAAACTCAGCACTGTTGACTTTTGGGATGAATAATTCTTTGCTTCGTGTTAACGTTACAACACTGACGATAAGTCTTACTGTCCTCCTTTTACAAATGAGGAAGGCCTGGGAGGCCTTTGGTAAAGGCCTGGAGGACAGCTGGGCCTGATGAGCCTTTTCCCCAGTCTCCTCTGTGCCACTTCACCAGCTGCGGGGAGCTGACAGCCCGCCTTCCTCCCTAGCCCCGTGTGCTGGGAAAATCACATTTGTATGAGGAGCTGAGACACGCTAATCAATCACTTTTTGTCATTTGTGCCAAAATATAATAATATGAGCTAGTCTTACCTGTTTAAGACCACAGCTTTCTGTGTGCTGCCAGTTCCGCATCACTCCAAATCTCATTACACTCGGTCGAAGTTTGATTCATTCTTGCATCTTCCTTCCCACCTGTGTTTTGGACAGCTTCTCTGATGTCTTCGTTGTCTGTCTTCTTTGAGGCACGGTCAAAGGCCTGGAAATGACAGCTGTGCACTCTTCAAAGGGTTTTTTTTAAACCTGTTCTCTCTTTCAATCCTCACGACAGTCTAGCAGGCAGGTATGATTATCCATGCCTATTTTGCAGATGGAAAGACTGAGGTTCAGAGGAGCTCAGTGACTTGTCTGAGAAAAGAGGGGAAGCAGAGGGGCTTGGCCAGCCCCACACTGTTATACACAGTTCCTAAATAATCAGGTGTAGGCTGAGGGGGGGTTGTCTGCCACTGCCCCTGTCATGCGGGAGACCCTGCTCGCTGCGCCATTTGTCGTGCAGGGAGGCCTGCGGGGTCTCTGCTCCCGCTCCCCATACAAGAACGCAGGATATGGTGAGGCCAAAAAGGAACACCCACGGAGCCATAGATGGGGGAGTCATACCACTATATTCTCTCTGGCGGCACTATACTCTCACTGGGGGCTGGATCCACACACTGTCCGCAAACCGCCATCCACACTTGCCAGCCCAGCTGCCATCTCCTTGCTAGCCCCCATTTCTTTTCTCTCTCCTTCTCTGCTAGCGTAGCCACAGCAGTTATATTAGTGGCCAATGGCTCACTGGTTACAGCTGACGGCCAACTAGCCACAGCTGATGGCCATGCAATCACAGTTGGCCATTTACTACCTGAGCCAACACTTTTCTATGTGAGGCCGAGAGCCTGGAAACTACTTTTTGGGGTTCTGCCCCCACAGCCCCAGAGCAGGAAGTCAGGCCAGCCTCAGTGGGAAAAAGGAAAAGCAGCGCCCCTCTAGAATGTCATGCAGCCAAGAGGACCACTGGAAATACGCCACCTCGTGGGAGGAAGAACACAGGGCAAATGCACAGGCCAATTTAATATTCATCAAAGCTCCAAGGTTAGGACAATTGGCTGCACCGGGGAAGGAACCTGATCTCCACCCCCACTAGGATGTGTTGAAGGTGGGGAGGTGAGCAGGATGACAGGGGAGCAAGCCACATTCTGCTTAGACTCTCAGAAATGTGCGCTGTGCTCCCAAGGTGGATGCAGGAGCATGTCAGAACAATGGGAGCAGTCTGGGCACCACTGTTCTCATACCCTTCCCCCCAACAATCAGGGCTCTATCTCAGGAAAGGGATTCTTGGTCTAACTCTCAGTCTGTCACAAAAGCACACCACAGAGCTCTGCTACCTCCTTCCCTGCTGAAAGGTGTGTGGGGGTGGGGAGGGGCAATGTCAGGGTGGCACAGGGGAGGCAGGGCAAGGGTGCTTGAGTATTTCTCATAGGCCACGGGAGCAAGCTGACCTGAGCCTATTTTGGTCACTGGGCATAAGATTGTCCCTTCCTCTGTTGAGGTTACATCACCCCTTCCAGACAGTCCTCTGGAGTGTCTCCCTCCATTGTGGCCACACAGGTATCCTTGCCCTGACACTGGGGGAAGTGCAGCTCAGTCTTGTTCCCTTCATGTCACTGCCTTGCGGCCTCGTGCTGATCCAACCAGTTTCACAAGCAGCTCTCATGGTTTGGGTTTCTGAGTGATCTATTTGAAGGTCTCCCTCCAAAGGCCTGGTGGGGCAGAACCCTCCCCCCACAACATACATGCAATCTTCTCTCTCTCTCTCTCTCTCTCTCTCTCTCTCTCTCTCTCTCTCTCTCTCTCTCTCTCTCTCCCCGTCTCTCCCCCCCCACTTTGGCACGTAGGATGTACAACTTGCTAGCTTCACAGAAATCCTGTCTCTCCAATCTCTCAAACTCTATATTTCAATCCTTTATTCCCTTGAGGTTGGTGATGAGTTAAGGTGACAAAATCAGTTTCTAGCCACGCCCTCCACAGATCTTGCACAGACTTAGCACCTCACTTTGCAATGGGGGAATGTTTTGCACTTACTATATAGCACTCACCTGTGAGGCTGAAGAAAGGATCCCATTTTAGCTCCCTGTGCTGGGAGCTTAGGCAAGAGTCAGGCCTATACGCCTCCTTTCCAGTGTTCCTCTTGGACCCCAAGCTCTCCATACCATCTTCCCAACCAGCATAACTAGATTTCTGTCCTATCTTCTAGCAATCTGACCCAATTGCGTAAGAGAAGTTTCACTTGAGGAATGGATGTGTGATTTAAAGAGTCCAGTTTAAAGAGTCTAGACCTGGAGTCACGCAACTTTGTCATAAGTCTCTCTGTCTCACTAAAAGGCTGAGGGACCATAAAGCAGTCAGTTACCCTACCTGTGCTTATGTTAATCAGTTCCTAAACAAAGAGCTTGAACTTGATGGTCCCCAAGGTCCTTCCAGCTCTGGGATGCTGAGTTGGTCTGGGGGATTGTGCAAGGTCAGGGCCGGTCCAGTTGCAGGGCAGAGATGATGCCAAAAACCCTTGGAGCGGGGCCTAACATCTCTACTCCCATCCGTGGGCTGCTTGGTTTCAGGTGACAAAGTTGTCATAGGATCTGTCTGCTACCATAGAGACAAGTACTTCCCCAGTTCAGGACATAGACAAATCAAAAGGGGACCCCAGAGACACGTCAAACCTTAGCAGGTCCAGGAAGTTGCATGTTCCGATAGCCTTATCCCAGGATCTAAAGCAGGCAGCCAATGGAATCGTTTGTAGGCTCCCCATCAGCTAAAGTGTTGTGCAGGAAACCTTCTCGCTATGCCATTTGTTGTGCGGGGTACCCTGCTCGCTGAGCCATTTGTCGTGGCAGGTGGGGTCTCTCCTTCTGCTCCCCACATGAAAATGCAGGATATGGCTAAGACGAAAAGGAACACCCACAGAGCCATAGATAGGGATGTCATACCACTATAATCTCATTGGAGGCACTATAGTCTCACTGGAGGCTGGATCCACATGACCTGCAACCTGCTGTCCACTTCTCTGCCTGCCAACCAACCAACCAACCAACCAACGTAGCCACGGCAGTTACAACGGTGGCTATTTGGCTAACCAGTTACAGCTGACAGCCAACTAGCCACAGCTAACGGCCATCTACTACCCGAGTCAGCACCTTTCCACATGAGGCCGAGAGCCTGGAAACTGCTCTCTGGGACTCTTCATAAATATAAAAATAAATATAAAATATAAAAATGTCATGGGCCCAGGGATGTTCCCAGTCATAAATCAATCAACTGGGACTATTTCTGTCATCCCTGGCTCAGGGCTCCTCCTCTGACTTCCATCCATCCTGTCCTCCCCGCCCTGGACTCCCAGGCACCTCAGTTCTGAACTAGGAGGAGGTTCATCCTCCCCCTTTGGACAAAAGTTCAGCCGCTTGGCCACACCAATGTCAGAATACCAGTACCCCTGCCTACAGGTGAACAGATAGGCATTCTGGAGCCTCCACCAGCCTCTGGGAGGCTGCTTAGCAAGAGTCCACTCTGACAGGCTGATCAACTCCAGGTGCTCGCAGGTAACCTGGCCTGCGTGGACAAGCTGCAGCCCATGGGCTGTGGGGCTTTTCTAGGCATAAACGTCCCTGAGTAAGCCTCCTGCCTGGCGGTGGGTAGTGCTTGTCCTTCATGTTGTTCCAGAGATTCAAGTCCCAGCTCTTCAGCCTACTGGGAGGATTAAATGAGACCCTGGAAGCAACGCACTAAATTTGGCACCTGGCAAGTTGCAGACACTCAATTAGACTTGCCCCCTCCTCCCCCAATAGCCATTGTCAGGGCCTCAGACTCCCACAGCTGCCCCATCTCTTCAGAAAGCTCCCTTGAGGAGATTTTTCGTCAGTCTGATAACCTAGGTCAGCTTCAAATCCAGTTCCTGGAGAGACCTATGAAGACATTTTGTTTACTCTGAGATCCTAAATTTGTTCCCCAGTAACTAACCACTGATGATACTGCTGGGCCAGCAGACTGTGGTCTCATATTCAGTCTCCCACCGCCCTCTGCAGGTTCCCCTGTGATACTGCAGGCAGTGTTGGCTGCATCCTTGTGACCAAGCACCCTCACTCCATAAACTGAGAGTTTACAGATAAAGACAGCAGGGCAAGGCCAGGTGTCTGAAGAGGACAGCGCCTCAGCATAACACGGTGATTTCCAGTCCACAGAGCACTTACTCGTTTGATTTTTCATGACCACTCTGCCTTGCCTCTGTCCCTAAGTTGAGAAGGTTATTCAGTCACTGTTCAGCCCTTATAATCTCACTCACTAACAACAGCTGACACATCTCAGTCTCAGGGTATGGCCTAGAACATTCCAGAAAATCATTTGAAACAGTCGTTGTGGATATCAATGTAATACTGGTTTTATTTCTAAAGCTCTTCAATTTTAATCGTGCTGTGTAAATTACTCTGAGGAAGGGAATTTTGTAAGAAAATGTGCGTGTTAGGTGTGTGTATTATCTAGAAATGAAGGCTGGATAAGAAATGGCAGATATTAATCTTTGGTGTGGTTATGATGACTAATAAGCATTTCTCATGTGCCAACCAGCTATTAGTGACATCAAACCCCAGGCTCAGTTCATGGTTTCCACTATCCTCCACGACCGCGTCTGGCAGAAGGTGCAGGTTTTATACTATAAAGGCACATGACAATGTCCCATCATCCACCCAGTATCACAATATGATGAAATCACTTTTGGGGCAACTACAGGGGATGTTTCCCTTTCTCCTGTCCTCTTTACCAACCTCAGGAGCTTGGAGGAATCTTAGCAGAGTTCATTAGGACCAGAAATTACATCACAGGAAGGGAGCCAAGTCGTTAATAGCTATAAATCCCTTATATAACTGGAGTTTTCAGCTCATGTGTTTATAGACTTTGAGAGCTGGAGAAAACCTAAGAGATTATTCCAGTCCAACCCTTTTATTTTGCAGTAAAATGAAGCACAGAAAAGAGAAGTGGCAGTCCTAGGACACACAGATAGGGACACTGCTGTGATGAGAACCCAGGTTCCTTGATTCTTTTTCCTGTTTGATCTTGATTTGGTGGCATCATTTTTAGATGGAAATTACTCTGGCTTCAAATAAAGATTTTTAAACCTGATCTTTTTCTCCTTTACTTCTTCTTCTTCTTCATTTCTCTCTTTTGTTTATTTTCTTGTTTTTTGTGTTGTTTTTTTTTTTTTAATGCACATAGAGGAAGAAGAAAACTAGCACATTGTAGGTGCCCAATAATTGGGTTGGTTGGCTTTTGGTTATGGAATAATCTTACTTTATGTCACGTAACAAGACTGGATCCAACTAACCTTGAATTTGTTTCATTCTTTATCCTCTCCAATGACCAAAGGTGGTTGGAGGTTTGAATCTCATCCCACTGTCCCATTGGAAATTTTAGTGTAGATCTGAAGTTATCATATGACATTCATGGGTTTGAAGGAATGGCTTTCTGCAGAAGGCACATGGATTTAAAGTAACTTTGGTTGAAGCTTACGGAGGTCTGTGGGAGTCCTCTCTGAAGTACAGACAGTATCAGCACTTGAGATTCTACAGGCTGCCCACTGAGTTAGGACACAGCACAAACACTTCCTAAACCTATTTCAGATACATGATTAAAACAGACATGAAACGACCCTAATTGCACATTAGTCACTTGGAAGTGGCTGACACTTCTGAATCTGCTTATTGTTATGTTTGCAAATCACAATCTTGATCAAAATCTTCCAATGCATTTAGTTTTCTTCCAATCACCATCCTGATTAATCACAGTGTTGTCATCACAGAACTTTTGTAGATTCGTGTTCTGCAAGGCGTGTTCCATAATTCGTGGAAATCCTCAGGCAGCATGAGAAGACTCCGCTGGGGGCTTTCTCTTCAGACCCTCACAGACCAGGGTTTACAGTTTTCTGGTACATCAGTGACACACTGCGGAGGAACAACAGAGAACTCATTGCCAGGGTGTTCCCATAACGTGGAACAAGTGCCCGCTCCCACACTCTCACATACATGCCACCTCCCACCACTGCCAACCAGCATTCCAACACTAAACACCACTCTGCTGTCCCAGATATTGGGAATGCCCCCAGGGCAGGACCCCTAATTTCCTAGTCATTCATTTGTTTTTATTGAGCACTTTCCATACGGCAGGCACTTTAGTAGGCTCTGGGGATACAGGGATGACAAAATACACAAGTGGTCCCATCTCATGTGGCACTCATAGTCCTTCAAAGGCACGACTGGTTCATAGAATCAGCTGCTCGGTCAAACTCACCCTAGGGATTTTAAGTCACTGGTGTGCTGTCATAGCAAAGCAGCTTGGATTTGAATCGCTGCATTAGACCTGGGGCCTCAGAAGGGCTCATTAAATCATTGAGTTGTGCATCAGATTGTTTGCAAGGAGCTAACTCTGCTACATGTGCAAGCTTCTTGAGAGCCAGGCAGCGCCTCTCATCTCAGAGAATGGGGTCTGGGTAAATGTCAGCACTGAGGCCATGGAGGGAAGCTTCTGGGCTGTTGGAGGTTGCTGCACAGCTGTGGGCATCCTCACTGCCTGGGAGCGCCACACCTGGTCTGTGTTGCTCTCACGGCATAGCTCAGCTATTGGCAACCTGAAGGCTGGCTTGACTGGAGACCCATCCTCCTCCCTCATTCTCAGTGCTGAGGTCTGGATGGTAGATTTGCCTGCCCTGGGGGCTCTCCTTACCCTCCCCATCTCTGGAACACTTTAGGTCTGTGAGTACCCTCTTCACCTCCAAACCCAAAAGGCCTACCGAATTTCCCACCAAACTCTCAGAAGAAATCCAGCTTGGGTATCAGGAAGCACCTGGTTTTGCTGCCTCAACAGAGGCTGCTGTTGCAAAGGCGACTGGAGAGTCCTGTGTGTGCAGGGCCCATTTCAGCACAACTCAGAGGCTGGGCTGGTTCTGAGGTGCCAGCAGTGGAAGAAACTATCCTAGCATGGTCTGCTTTTGCCAGGCATTGCCCACCTGAAGTATCACATAAGGCATTCCCAGAATGATTCCAACCACCATGCAATTCCTGTAACATTCTGCCTCATACACCTCCAAAGTAGTAACCAGTCACCATGTAATGTGATCATCTGGTTTCCCAAAAGGCTGCCAAGTCTTCAAAGGCACCTGGGAGACCCCAGTATCAGCGCAGCACATGGCAATCACATGACAAATGTGGGCCATTTAATTAATTAATTAATTCCTCTCTTTTCCCATAGGAGCTCACACGTTGTCTTAACAAAGAGAGGTCTCAAAATAACATGCTAGTGATGGACACTAAAGAGTACACTCTTCTGGATGTTTACCCATCACCCTCGTCTTCATGGAAAACAATAAAATCTGTGGGTGATAGCCCTCTTTCCTCTAAGGTAGCTCAGCTCCCAGCTGCAGCATGAAGGGCGTTTCTTGTTATTTTCCTGCAAGTTCAAGGGGTGTGTCTCAACCACAGAGTGGAAGCCGGCATTGACCCACGGCTGCCCAGTTCAGAGAGCCTAATATCTCACTCTCCACTCTGTAGAAGCTTCTACATTCACAGGCTCACTCCCCTGCCCAACTGAGTGGACACTCGAGGGACATCATACCAGGGTGGTGAACTTGTCTATGCAGGCATTGCGGATCTTCTCCGGGGTGGCAGGGCTGTCTAGCCGGAAAAGCTCCTTCATACCATGATCTGTGTGCTGAGCTCGAGCTGCACGGATGGCATCCTTGATGGCAAAGAAGATGGAGGCGGCCAGGAAGAGGGGTGGCTCCCCAACAGCCTGAGTGGACAGAGCAGGGGACATGGAATCAGAGAGAGGAGCCCCAACCTCCACAGCAGGAGGGCTGGTGATGCCGGGGAACACCAGTGACCAACACTAATGGGCCAGAGTTCATCAGGGGCCAAGAACGGTAAATCTAGTAGATGACTCAACCTCATTGGCATATTTCTTTTAATTCTTATTATGTGATTTTTTTGTCTGATGACACTGTACAAGTATAATGTACCATTAATAGTGATACAAATAATATTTTATAGATTAAAAAACATCTGACGTGAATTTTAACTCTTTGCTCACAGTTATAAGCATAGGGAATAATCTTCTTGCAACTCTGACACGACAATTTACAGGCACTATAACTAAATATACTTGTAGCATCTGCTGGGATATAGGAATCACGAAAGACAGGAATTGAAACATTTTCTAAAAGAGGTGGTTTTGTCCCCCAAAGCATAGATCAGATGCTTCCTGTATCAGAATCACTAGGGACACTTGTTAAACATGCATGTTCCAGGGCCCTGGCCCGATGCCAGATCTACTGAATCAAAATTTCTAGGGGTGGGACCACAGCACTGCATTATTATCATGAGCCCCAGTGAATCCG
This sequence comes from Rhinolophus sinicus, assembly GCF_057876585.1. Lineage (NCBI taxonomy): Eukaryota > Metazoa > Chordata > Mammalia > Chiroptera > Rhinolophidae > Rhinolophus > Rhinolophus sinicus. The sequence continues at coordinate 169,642,212 of NC_142502.1, read as the reverse complement.
ATGCATATAAAAATGTCAGGGAGCCAATGGCAGGGATCAAAATGGTAGGGGATCAAAAAGGGTCCCAGACTCTCCCACACTAACGTAACCCATGAAATGAGCAAATGGGTGGGTTTCATTGCTTACAAGTGGTTATCTGTCTTCCTTATTAGACATAGACTTCATCAATCAGCTTAATTGATTTTCAACCTTTTTTTCATACTTATTGGGGACATGGAGGAAAGAGGATGGTTACCATCCTTAAGGCACGCTGATGAAGTCTTATGGTCAGGTGGCAGACTGAAGGAGGTGAAAGGGGGTGCGTGCAGGTGTTACCCCATCAGCAGTGAATATGCTGGTTCTAGTGGGATGACAGGGGTGCTGTACCTGTGAGATCATCTCTAGGACCAAGCACCAGGGACACACGCCTGAGACATGGGTGTAGGTCACGATGTGACCGACAGGATTGAATTCAGGAACTCCTGAGAGTACCCAAAGGAGCTGGTTTCAACCACACAGTGGTGGTGTCACCCTCAACCCAGGTCCCTGGTTGTCAGGCACGACTGCGCCCCTCTCCTCTGCCGTCATGAAACTAGCATCAAGCCCTCTTCTATCTTCCAGATGAGCCCCCTGTAGACCCACATGGTGGGTGGCTGAAGCCCCTGTCACCACCCGTGGCCTCCTAAGTGCAGACCAGAGGCAGCACAGACCCAGGACGACAGTACCTTGGATGCATAGATGGCCTTCTTGTTGGGGCTGTCACGGAGCAGGGACACTCTGAACTCGATGGGGATGCTCCCAAACGCAGGGATCTTGTAGGTGCTGGGGCCGCGGGTGAGCAGGCTCCCTTCGGGGGAGTAGTGCAGCTCCTCTATGGTGAAGAGGCCCATGCCCTGGACAAATGCCCCTTCCACCTGCAAGGCAGAAGGAGACAGTGACTAGCCTGCCTCCTCCTCCCCAGGGACAGGTACTGCTTCCCCCAATGGGCACCACGCCCCACCCTGAGTGGGGCCTGGAAAGAAGCTGAAAACAGCCCTACACTGCTTACCTGGCTCCCGCCCCACCTGGGAAAACCTCTCTAGGCCTTGGCCAGACATTAGCATAGGCAGAGCACAGGCATTAACACGGAAGGTCAATTTGAGAACTCGTCCAAGACTCCAGGAGGCATAATGTGCCATTAGGACCTGCCACAGGGCATGTGGAGATGTCCCTCCCATGTTGTCACTGGAGAAATGGCAGCCCCATTTCTGAGTGTCCCTTGGGGCCGCACACTCCCCCTGTGTGCTAAGTAGGACCATGTACTCTAGAGCAGGTGTCTGTGTACTCAGTAATTGTCCACTTTGGAAAAGTACAATGTATATTTTCTACCAGATGCTCGGTACTGCAGTCCTGGATTCCTCCCTCTGTCTCCTCCTGTTCTACCTGCTCTACCCAATACTCCCATATTTTCCTAAAGAGATTTTCCTTGGGCCATCATCCTTTACTCCTCTTGCTCAAACCTGTCTTTCTTTTGCCCCCAAGTGCCCTCCTTTACGCCATGCTTGAGTACACTGCTGTCCTGGTGGAAGAGGAATGAGGAAGGAGAAAACTCCTCTGACCTCAGACCCCACTGCCTGCACATCGACCCCGAACTCAATCTCCATCCAGACTGTGCTCCTTCCCCTCCGTGCCTGTGTGTTTGTGTGTGCGCACCCAGTATTTTCCCCATTGATCTCATTCTCCGAGGTGTGAGTGCTCTCTCCAAGTCAATCCACGTTCATTTGTCTTCTGCCTCAAGAGTTGGGTGGGCTCTCAACCATCTAAATCCCACTCTGAGGGAGACTCGGTTGGTACCATGTTCAGACCCACTGACAAATGACATTGGACAAGACGCTGTGGCTGGTGACCCGAGAAGGGGGATGGGGCCCATCAGTGGCCAAGTCCATCATCACCCAGGTCCCCCATGGGCCTCACCTGTCCGATATCGATGGCAGGGTTCAGACTGGAGCCGACATCCATGACAATGTCTGTGCGAATGTTCTACAGAGGACAAGAAATTAAAAGCAGTTGGAGAAGAAAGGGATGTGTGGACTGATAGCTGGGTCTCGTGATCCTCTAACAATGAAGTGATAAGTGATAAGCCACATAGGACTTTCACACGTGGGACACCCCGGGCACACTCAGGCGGGAGTGCTCATGCCACAGCTGTCTCACTGGTGTCTCACTGCTGAAGTTTGAGTCCTTAGCAGCGGGGGAGGGGACAGGAGTGGCAATGCTCTCTCATAATCTGAAATAACTGTGCACAGTTATAACACCCACATCTGGGTAAAGTTCGAAGGAAGTGGTCTGCTAACTACGTTCCATGGACTAAATCCAGCCCGTCCACTTTTTAAGGCCTATGAGCTACTGATGGTTTTTACGTTACTAAACGTCCAACAAAAATAAAAAGAGGAATATGTGGACATGTGGAAACTACATGAAATTCACACTCAGTGTGCATCACTAACTATTTTATGGGAACACAACCACACTCATTTGTTTCCATATGTCTATGGCTGTTTCTACGCTGCAGCAATAGAGCTGAGGCAGTGTCTTTGTGGCCCAGAAAGCCTAAAGATTTCACTCTCTGGTCCTTTATGGGAAGTTTGCCAAGCTATGATGTATGGCATTATTTTCCACACAGAAAGTTTGTCTCTATCAGCCATTGGTATTGCAGTTCAACTGTTTCTCTTTTCTTTCCCCCTCATCACTAAAGTTTTGCAAACTTCTTACCTTATGATCCCCTGTTAAGCAGTCAATTTCCACTTCAGAACAAGCCACTCCGTAGCTGAAGTAGTGGAAGGGAGTTCCTGAGTTGGTCTCAAAGCTGTAGCCAAGATTGGGTGTTCTGGGGGAGAAAAGAGAAAATACTGCACATGTATTAAGATGAACATGACCCCCCCCCATACACACACACACACACACACACACACACACACACACTTGTCCTACACAGTCTTCAGACCCCAATCGTTTTTATTCAGCCGTTCTTCAAATAAGTCCATGATTTTAATATTTAGTCCTGTTAATGAAACCCAGGCATTCCAGAGCACTGTATGTCTTATCTCTGTTCTGTTTGGCCAGTGGCCCTCACTGACTCATTCTGTACCGCCAAGAAATGTTTAGTGTCAGCGTGCTGACCTCTAGTGATAGAAACAGAGGTGACAGAATTTTCTGAGCACACGAAGCACATGAAAGTCACACCCCAAAGGCTCTACTGAACTAACCACAATTTCTCTTGTGCAGACTCTTGAACTGTTCACACAGGTTCACCTGCCCATGGGGTTCCTCACCTTTCTCAAGTCTCCACCTTGAGATTGACAAGATCAGTATCTCATGCCAGCCTACGGGCATCTTTAGGCAGCCACTTGCCTCATTACTCCTTCTACTGGCGCCTTGGAAATTTGAATAAATGCTTTGAGGAAAGTGTTACTAATAAAAGCAGATGTCCTCTTACACATTTTTTCTTTTTCAATCCTAAGTATTACATATAATTCCAACTTTGCATGAGTCGTATATAGATAGGTGCATGTGTGTGTGTGAGCATGTTCACATCCAGTGTTTATACTACTCTGTGCCTCACATTACAGACAAGTCGTTTGAGCTGATGTTACCCGAATCTGCAGGAAAACAAAACCAATACAGGGATGAGGGAGAAGGCTTCTCCTAGAAGAAACCACCACCTTCTTTGACCTCTGACTTCACCATCTTCATCTGGGTGTTTCCATTTTGGAGTTTTATGAACTCCAAAAATGAGAAAGGAACTTATGAGAAAATCTACACTAGTTTGTGTTTGTGTAGGTCAGATAATATATAACCAAGAGAGCAGTGGCAAAACATCACTTTGCCTAAAATGTGTGTGTGTGTGTGTGTGTGTGTGTGTGTGTGTGTGTGTGTGCCTATATTCACACAGGACCTTTTAAAGCACACATTGAACTATTTTCCAAATCTATTGATATGCAGAATAAAAGGTCGTAGTTAAATTTCCCAGAAAAAGCTAAAACATATTGCTGACAGTAAATATGGTCATATTTTTTTACAGCTTCTAAATCAGATGAGCATGGTCTCTAGCTCTTCATATCACTAATGAACTTTAAAGTTGCAGAAGATGTGGGCTCTTTTCTAAATCTCACTTGAAGTTCTGATGAATTCTGCATTTTATAACAAGACCACATGCTCTAAATCTTCCTCTCTTTCTTTTGAAGGAAAGCCTCCATAAAGAAACGCAACACATTGTACAAAGTAACTCACATGGGTAACTCAGCACACTGGACACCCTGGTTCTAACAGGAGAGCAATGATGGAGGAATGGTTGGTAATTGTCTCACTCTGCCATAAATGAGGAAACAGGTTCAGAGGAAATCACTGATTTCCCCAAGGGTAATAGTACACTAAGACCAGAGCTAGAACACAGGTCTTCTGATATGGCAGCTCATGCTTTTGTCTCCCTGGCACACAGTTTTGTAATCCCATGTATTTTAGAACTTCTTTAAATTGAAATTAGGAGAAGTCCATTGAAGACATAAGAGTTTGGGTTCCATGGTTCTCTCCTGACCACAGGATGACAGAATTCAGTGCTGGAGGGGACCTGGGAGGTTGTTAGGAAGACAGCACATTGTGAGATGGGTGACATCAGCACCAGACTTACTTGTAAAACCCAGTAGCGGACAAGCTCACTGCATCTTCATAGGCAGCTTTAACCTGAGGAGAAGAAATGGCCATCAAGAAGGGGTAAGCATGGATTCTAGAAACCTTGACCTGGCACTAAACTTTCGTCAGCTCATCCTCCTCATCTGGAAGTTGATCAACACTTTACTAGTGACTGTCACTTCTGTACCTTACGTCCCACGCTCACTGCCAGCCCCTGCACCAGGCCCTTGACATCCGAAGCCCGGGGTGTTACTGGAGCCTCTAACTGGTCTTACCGCCTCAATTTGCCTCCCCCAACTGCTGTGCAGCCAGCCCAGCCAGAGTGGTCACCTTGACATACCATACTGCCCAGGTCACCCTCTTACTTTAGAGCTTTGAATGATTCCCCATTGCGATAGAGCAAATCCCTGACATTAAGGACCCAATCTTCTCTGGCCTTATGTAACACACACATCTCTGCCACGCCATCCAAACTTAAGCGTTAACTCTCATCCAACACTTTCAAGTCCCCATACCTCTGTACCTTTGCTTATGTGGTTCCTCTGCCATATCTGTCCAAATCCTTTTCGTCCCTCACTAACCAATTGAAGCTTGCCTCTCAATCCACCTCTCCTTGGTGATTACTCCCTACTCTGGACATTATAGTAGAAACTCTCTGTATTGCTCATTTGATACTTGTGTTCTAATTGATAATTTCCTGTTAATAAAGCTATCCATCTATCCAGCCATCCATCCTGAGGTACGAACCCATCTCCTAGGACATATGCCCAATCTCACTGTGGACATTTTACAACTACAACAAAAAGTTGATCAGATGTCTAACGCCAGCTTCAACTCCTCGTTGGAGAGGAGACACTTCCTGCAGCTCCAGAAGGACTTTCTACTTTAAACCCTGTCAATTGGATAAAGACTTTGGGTGGAGAGTTTGTTGGTGCTATTGCTATTCTGTTTGTTATTTTATGTTTACTTTGTTTAGTCCTCAGAAGTGGACAAACAGCCCTCCGACAGGCAATGAATGAAAAATCTGCAGGGTCTGCGTTTTTCATATTTCAAAAACAAAAAGGGGGAGATGTTGTCATGCAGCAGCCTTCCTGTCTGTCTCCTCGTACCTACCCCTAGAGAAAGGAGAGTCTGTGAGACTGATCCTTTCAGGGACTTAGCTTCACCTTTGTGCTTACACCTTATGTCTCCCTGTTTGGCCTCGGAAGATGGCTGGTTAGCCAATGACGAGTAAGATTCCCCACGGCGGGGGGGGTGGGGGGGGAGACTCAAGCCAGGCACAGTCGAGTGGGGACCAACAGGAGAACCCACGGGGTTGACAGAGGTGGACATAGACCCCCCACCTTCCCCAGGTTAAGGAGAGCTTCTGCCTTTGTGGATGCATTCCTTCCCACAACCTGCTTGGGAAGAGTTTCAATGGTGTAATAAAATCAGTTCTCCATCTGTCCATTTCAGTAAGTTTCAGCACAAAGGTTTTGTCTCTTGGGGAGGTACATCCTGCAACTGAGGGTTCAGCTGCTTGCAAGCAAGGGTGGTTAGTTTAAATCAGTTTCTTAGTATAATGTGTGAAATTCACAGACCTTGGAGAAAACAATGTTGGTTTCTTTCATGTGCATCAATAAAAGCCACAAGGCAGCCCATCCCGGGCTCTCAGTCCTTTGAGGCTGTGAGACTCTTGGCCCCTGTTTCGTAACTTTCTTGATTTCTGTTTCTTACTTTCTTAACCCTTTGCCGCCCCTTCTCATTCGCTCACTGCCTGTGTTGCACTGGACGTGACATTTGGCGCCCAACGTGGGGCACGATTTTGGGGTTCGATTCTGGGGCCCCTGATTTTAGGACTCACTTGTGGGGCTCGAGGAGGGAAGGACAACTACGAGTCGAAATTAACTGGTGGAGCACCAGCAAGGGTTATGGGTAACCGTCGCAGGACAACTAACTACCTGGTAAGGAGGTAGGGAAGGTCCCAGAGAATTTAACAAAGAAAAAAGGGAATTGGATAAAATCTTACTAAACACATTTGTATGTGAAACTGTGATTGTGTGAGTGATTGATCTTAGATCCACAGCCTCAGCTACGGAGCTTGTGTGGGCTCTAATCTGCGGTTCCATAGTCTGGGTCATATAGCAAAACGGTGACTTAGCCCTTGACGGCGTTAACCAGGCCCGGGATTTATACGGGTGCACCTTAGCCAAGACCGACTTTAAGTCCTGCGAGGGACGGCCAGACGAGTATCAGAGTGAATTTGAAGTGAAAGCTCTTCTCTTTTCTTTTTTTCTTTTCTTTTTTTTTTTTTTTTTTTTTGTTTGACATTTTTTTGGTAGTTTACCTGTGCTCTGTTGTGCAAAATGAGTCCCATAAGAGAAAGGGGTTACACAATAAGTAGATATATTCCAGTCATATTTTAAACTTATCATAGTATGGAGATTTTCCAATTGATCACCAAGAAATACAACCCCATCCTAACTCCTTAACTACATAAAAAGTTTCTGGGGGTATCCTTAGAATCAGCACAGCACTAAGATTTAATTTGTTGCTGATACAGTTTGCATCGTGATCACTGTCAATTACCAAGCACTTTACTATGTGCCAGATGCTATTAAGTACTTTGCACATATCATCTTACTTAATATTCAGTACAATCCTATAAGATCAGTATGTTATTATCATCATTTTACAGATGAGGAAACTGTGGTTTAGAAAAAATTTCTCTAGGATCCTCACCATATGTATAAGGTATCAAATATATATATATATATATATATATATATATATATATATATATATATATATACACACATAGTTGTGGTGGTGGTAGTAATGGCTTGTTTTTCAGTACGGTAGAGACACGGGTGAGATTTGATGCCTGTCATCTCCTGACCCCACCCTTTTGATTGTGGCCTTTTTTGAGGTTATCTGCTTATAAGGAACACTGGACTATATGGATAATAGTTGAGGACAAAGCTCAGATCAATAGAGTATAAACGCTGTTGTTGAAAACACTGACATTGACCTCCAAATCCATGCTAAAATCCAAGCTCCCAAAATCAACCTCCACTCATTTGGTGTTTGCGGTGTGTTGCCTGTGAGTATAAAATGGGAAGTAGACATTTCAGGAGGCAGAATAAGATTAGTGGTTCTGAGCGAAATAAAGCTTATTTTCTTTGAATCTATTGAGGGAGATTGTACTCTCTTAGCTGGTTCGTGTGCAGTCACTTTTAATGAATTACCACTATGCCCAGTTCTCCCATTCCAACACCGGGGGATGGTGAAGCAGGGCTGCCATTGATATTTCCGTTTCTTGGAGAAGCTGAAGTCTCCCACCTGAGAGAGACTTCCTTGTAGCTTCCCTCTGAGGTTTCTCACATACAGGTTTCTGATCCAGAAATCAGAGAACTGGGCTCATTTCATTAGGAAAGCTTGTTCTATCACTACTAAAATCACAGGAATGACATAAACTCTTGAGGAATGTCTTTTTCCCTGTGCCCTCACAGATGGAATCTTAGTAGTACCAGACTTCAGAGCTGGGTAAGGGAAGAAGAAACTTCTAAGAGATGGAGGTTTGAAAGAAAAACAGGTCTGTCAAGACTATGGATGAATGGGGCATAGGATCAGGCCCGAGTGAGCCAAGAGTTCACAGAGCAGCCTGTTCAAGAGTCAACTTTGTCTTTTTAGGTTCAGGGCAGCCAAATCCCCAATTCCCACAGGGCTGTCAAAATCCTGGATCAAAAATATTCCTCAAGTGACTTCCCTCAACTATGACAACTATAGAGAAAGGGGTCCAGCATTTACCTGTCCTGTGAAAGCATACAGTCCCCTCAACTTGTCTCTGCCTATGTGACTAGATCATGATCTCCTCTTCTCACTCAGGCTGGGGACAGAGGCCCTGCTTTTAATTTTCCTTGCATTTGCAAAAGCCACTTGGATCAGCTCAGACTTACCCAGTCTTCCCAGGAGCCACTGGGATTCTTTTTCTTGAAGGGTTCCAGCCTTTTCAGGATGGTCTGACAAGCTTCCTAGAGAATACAACCAGCACACACCAGATACATCAAAATTCTACATTTCCCAGTCTAAGCAAAACCCTCAGAGCCTCAAATAGGCCATCTCCAAGTAATGCTGTGCCCAGGGTGCCACTCAAATAGCCTTGCCATCCCCTAAGGAATGACTGATATCAAGGGTGGGGCCACAGGATCCAGCTAAACGGATGGCCACTGGCCTCTGCGTGGAGAGCACTTCCTGACCCAGTTCTTAGGCTGACAGAAGGTGAAATGTTTGAGGGATGCCTAAGGAGGTGCCTTCTCCCATCAAACTCCTTCGTTTGATTACATCCCCCTTGTAGGAGGAGAAGCAAGGGGGTCTGACCTGGCTGACCCCACAATCAATTTTCAATTTCAGTCCATTTTCTTCTGGCCAATTCTCACACCGGGGAGTGCACCTTCCCAGAATCCCCTGTGTTTTCACTAACCCTCCACCCCCTCCTACACTCATTCTTCCTGATATTGATAGAATGATTATGGTTCTTGGGCCTGTCTTCTAGCGCCACATTTGTAGGAGCAGCGTTCTCCTGGACATGAGAGCCAAAGGCATGGCCACAGCCGAAGAGTCCCCAAGGACCATTCCAGCTGCTATCCTGGGGACTCTGGGCCCAAAGCCCTGCGCTGGCCCTCAGCTCTGCCTCTTCCCGAGGCTCCTTACATAGACGGCCTGTCCGTTGATGTCACTGCTGACAGAGGCGGCTGTGGGAGAGGTGTTGGGCACCGTATTAGTGCTTGTCTCGCTGATGTAAATCTTAGAGACGGGGATTTTCAGAGCTTTGCTCGCCACCTGCAAAGAGAGATGACATCATTCTCTAGGGAAGGGGTGAGCATGGGGTTTGGCTGCCTTATTTCCCAAGACAGGATTCAGGTTCATTGTTACAGGCAAGAAAATAATGTTGTAAACTATAATTCTACTGAGACTGGAATGTTCTCACATCTGTCTGAATTTAAAATAGCACGTTATGGAATGGTTTGGTTGGATAAAACCTCATAAACCTCATGATGATTAAAGGTGCCTTTTACCTTTTAACATTAACCTCATTTTGAAACTGCAGTATGGCCTGTCTCCATGAGCCAAGCAGGTGTGCCAACGCTAATCCAGCTCCACCATCCTAGCCCCATTGTGAGGAGTCTCACATGTGTGCGGAACTAGCTACCTTTATGCACACAGCAAACACACCTTATACACAATCAAAGAGCCTGGGAATATTGTAACGAGAGTGACCTCAGAGATCACCTGTTCGGCCCATTTGCAAAGATCAGGAAACTAAGGTCACGTAAGTAGAAAACTTGCCCAAGGTCACATGTAAATGAGCAGCAGAGCCAGGGCCACAGCCTAGGCCTGCTTCTGCTTCTGGTATGTCCCATCGTTCAGTTTCCCACAGCATCCGCCCTCACACAGACACCACGGTGCCCAAGAGGACTCCCACAGTCCCCTGGCTGCTCACCTGGACCATCTTGGTGTGAAGGCCTTGGCCCATCTCAGTGCCGCCATGAGTCAGCAGTACAGAGCCATCTGTGTACACGTGAATCAGGGCTCCTGCCTAAGGGAAGAGAAGGGTGCCAGACACAAAATTCAGTAAATCCTAGCTCAGCTTAAGGCTTGACACCAAAAATACTGGAGCCCAGGAAAAAGAGATCCAGCAGAAACATTTTGGATACAATCCCAAGACAAAAATTAAAGCAGTATCTATCTCATGATTTCATTATATAGCTGTCCAGGCGTTTGCAAAATTTTTTCATCTCTCTCTGCCTCCCATCCTCAGAGGGAGGGAGGTCACATATCTTTGTCCTCACTCTGTAGGGAAGAATGAAGATCAGAAAGCACAGTAACTGTCCATGGTCCTGCAATCAGGAAGGACAAGAACAAGAATTTGACCCCAGATCTCTGAGTCTCATGCTGCTTTCACTGTCTCAAAACATACTGGACAAATAGGGAAATGCAAATCCTATTTTCATTTAAACAGCAAAGAGCTTCTCCAGTCAGCTCTGTTTCCAGTGACAGTGGGATTTCCCTTGCAAAGGGGGAAATGGGGTCCCAGTCTAGTGGAGATGGACAGAATTATACAAAGCAATTACCTGATTCAGAAAAGCAAGTGTGAAGCTTATTCCAAACTTTGTTGGAATTATGCACAATCCTCTCTTTTTCCAACAATTCTCCCTGGAGAAAAAGGAACATTCTCATAAAATGTTTTCTACATATTTATGTCAGATTGGCCATATTTTCAGTCAACATCTTTGAAAGATTGGAACAAAGCATTCTAGAAGCTGCCCAAATAGTCATTGTCATAACTGAGTTGTGCCCCAATTGTGTAGACAAAATGAGAAGGGTAGGAATTTGGGTTCTGGGTCCCACATACCAGCTGGAGCAGGGCCTACCCCTGAACATCTTGACTTTAAAGTGTCATCACTCTTCTTCCACAAGTGGAATTCAGATTGGGTCAGCGTGCCCTGGTGACCTTGGACTGTGATTGTCCCAGGGAGGAACTTTGGCTTGCTGATGATAATAACACCTTCTCTGTGCTTTATATTGCTTTTCCAAGTAACTCAGTGAGGAACACAAAGCCAGCACAATTAACCCTACTTTGTAGATGATGACATGAGGCCCAAGGAGATGGAACGACTGCCAAGGTGACATTTACAGATTAGTGTCAGAAGCAGGAGCACAACTGGCATCCTAGTCCTTGGCTGGTGTTCTCTAGGACACAACATGCCCAGAAAGCAATGTGTAAAGATGAACCACACGGATACGCTTGATGCTGAGTGCAGGCTGTGAGCCCACTTGCCCCCGTGCTAAGATCATTTATGATCTTAAAGAGATGGCTATGAACAAGCTGGCAAACTCAGCAGCCTCATAAGTTATCCACAAAATTATTAGCTTTGTATTCTGAATTCAGCAAAAGGCTGTAGATTTCAAAGCCCAAGAGCACCAAAACGTCAGACGCCTCCCAATGCTTACCTGTTGAATTTGTCAACCTCACTCCTCCGGGCTTGATACTGAGAGCTTGCTAGGCATTCATCCCAGCACCTGGGCAAGGTGAACCCCTCAAGCTTCTGGTTGAAGTGTGTCAGGTCCCCTTCATTGTACATGTTCTTCCTCCGCACCTTTGCAAGGAGAGAGACACTGAGGTTTTGTTGCTGGCAAGATGAGGGTGCACAGCCTAAAGTTAAGCTTCCAGTCCCCTCAACAACACCTGCCTGCCCTCTACTCCCATAGGAGATACCCAATATACAAAGCCACTGTCCCCTCAAAGTAGGTTAACGCACTCTGGCTTGTGCCACCAAATTCCCAGCTTACTTCCTCTGCAGGCAGGCCACAGGTCACTGCGACTTCACTCATCCAATACTCAGCAATGAGCATCCCTTGGGGCCCCCCGAAGCCCCGGAAGGCCGTATTGGAGGCCAGGTTGGTCTTGCACAGCCGCCCAGTGCCCCGGATGTTGGGGATTTTGTAGCAGTTGTCCATGTGGAATAGAGCTCGTTCCATTATCTGAAACAGAGGAAATCAAAATGGGAGAGAACAGAGTGTTGGTTACATTGGTTCCTCAAAATAGAGATTTCAAGGGCTGCATTCAGTCCTGCCTTTCCCAGCCCCACTGTCAATGGTTCTACCTCAGGCCCAAATGATTTCTTCCCTGGGATATTGCAACAGCCTCCTTACTGCACCTCTGCCTTCCAGATGTCCTCCCCCTGATCTTTGCCTCATGCTAAAATATTAGGTCACATCAGGTCAAGCACTTGCTTAAAATAGGCACTTTTTATCTCCAGAGTAAAGTCTATATATCTTTCATGATGGAATTCAAGACACTTTATGACCTTTCCCCAACATAGTTTTATCCTCTTTTCTGACTACATGTTACTCTCACCTGTCATACCCCTCCTCACCTATCCACCTGCTAAAACCCCCATTTCTCCATGGAGAAGTCCTTCTCAGACCCTTACATGACATTGATCATTTGCCTCTTTTAAAAAATTGGCTATTTTGTTAATTAATTTTAAAGTAGTTTTTATTCCCATTAAATTTGTACTGTAAATATTTTAAAGAGTCAAATACTTCCATAAATCACGTTATGCAGAAGAGTAGCTCCTCTACTTTCCTTCCTCCCATCCCCAGAAACAACCATTTATAATTCTCATAGTTTATTCTTTATGAGCTAATTATGTTCACTTCTGGGGCTCCAAATAAATGTGCATATATTGCCACTTTCTGACTTTTTCAGTTTTAGACTTTTCGAATTTAGTTCCCACCTAACCCCTTTCCCTGAATACATACCAGCTTTCTATCATTCATCCTTCCCCTAAGGTTATATTTTGATCTGATCAATAGTCAGTTTAATGTTATTATCTATAAACATTACTCACAGCCGAATCATATAGTTATACTATGATTGTTTCTCTCTTGCTTGATAACATTTTCTTCTGGAGTTAATAATTGTCTTTATTTTTTCATTTGCTCAGTTTTCTATGCAGTTATTACTAAGTCAACTTAAAAATGTATGCCATCGGGCCGGCCCGGTTGCTCAGGCGGTTAGAGCTCCATGCTCCTAACTCCGAAGGCTGCCGGTTCGATTCCCACATGGGCCAGTGGGCTCTCAACCACAAGGTTGCCAGTTCAATTCCTCGAGTCCCGCAAGGGATGGTGGGCTGCACCCCCTGCAACTAGCAATGGCAACTGGACCTGGAGCTGAGCTGCACCCTCCACAACTAAGACTGAAAGGACAACAAGTTGAAGCTGAATGGAACCCTCCACCACTAAGATTGAAAGGACAACTTGACTTGGTAAAAAGGCCTGGACGAACACACTGTTCCCCCAATAAAAGTCCTGTTCCCCCTTCCCCAGTAAAATCTTTAAAAAAAAAAAAATGTATGCCATCATTTGGGGAAATTTTTATGAATGAGTTCTTTTTTTTAATTAGTTTCAGGTGTATAAAACAATGTAATAGTTAGACATTTACCATTTATACTCCTCAAAAAGTGATAACCCACTTCCCCAATCTACTGCCCCACTGACATCATATATAGCTGCTACAGTTCCACTGACTCTATTCCTTATGCTGTACTCCACATCCTGTGACTACATAAATATATAAAATATATAAAATTATAGTTGACATTCATTATTCATGGATGGTGTAGGTGTCTGAACACTGCAGTGTCCACCTGAAGCTGAAGCTGAATAATAATTAACTACTTCTTGAGTTGCCTTCCTTTCCCTTTTTTCCATTCTTTCTTTGAAACTTCTATCATATGGAGCTTCCAGACTTCTAGACTGGGCATCAATTTTTGTTTCTTTTTTTTTTCTTTTTTTTTTTGTAATTTCTCTTTTTTGGAAGAGCTCCTCAAGTTTCTTTCAAACCTTTTGTTTTCAGTTTTAATTCACTTTAGTTTGTTTTTATTCTCTGTTCCATTTTTATAGCGTATTGTTCTTTCTTTAAGGTCTAATAACTCATCCCTCTGGTGTAATGATAGTTTTTATTTGGTTGTTTCACTTTGGTTATATCTTACTACTGCAAGTATAGTCTGTCTTTTCCACAGGTTGCTTTTGTGTCTTGGATTATTTCAGTCTTAGTCATCCTAGACGATTTCTATAAGTCTCAATTAATTCCCTTTTTGCTTTCCCTTATTACTCTGTCAACTTGTACTTCTATTTCCTTTTGACTTTCACTAACTGTCTCCCCTACGATTCTGTGAACTTCCTGAGGGCAGAAACGATGCCATATTCTTCCTTCTGTTGCCACACTAGGCGTTCGATAAATATTTGCTGGATTGAATTTAAAACCCTGTAAGATCTTTGAGGACAAGTACTATAACTTTTTCAACCTGGTTTTTCCTACAACACCAAGAAGCCAAAAGTGTTTCCTTTTTTGAACAGTTTTTACACTAGATCTGAAGTGTGAAGTTCTCTAATTGAGCAATTAGAGAGCCCTTATCAGAGAGAAGATGGAGATCGGGGTGGAGGGAACTGCTTTTCCTGAAATGTTTGACTTTTTTTTTTTTTTTTTTTTTTTCACAAAAAGAATTTATGCATATGAAACTAGTATGGTTATAAAATGAAGATTTATAAACTTTAAAAGTAGTACCGCCAAGGTAACTTTGGTAATTTTCAAAATTTACAAAAATATATGTCTACACAAGACTCATATGAGAATGTTCAAAGCAGTATTATCTATAATAGCTAAAAACTGTAAATAACCCAAGTGTCCATCAAGTGGTGAACAGAAACAATATGATCTATCTATACTATGAACTATTATTCATTAATAAAAAAATAAAGGAATGATTCATGCTATAACATGAATGAAACTCAAAAATATTATTCTGAGAGAAAAAAAGCCAGACACACGAGACTTTATAGTATATGATTTTACTTATATGAAAAGGAAAATCTATAAAGACTGAAAGTAGGTGAGTGTCTGAGCCTGGTGGATGGGAACAAGAGTGACTACATATGGGCATAAGAGATCATTTGGGGGTGATGGAAATGTCCAAACACTGGATTATGATAATGGTTGCATGACTTTAAATTTACAAAAAAGCATTAAATTATATAATTCAAATGGGTGAACTTTATGGTATGTGAACTATACTTCAATAAAATTGTTTTTAAAAAGTAATTCAACTCGTTATTTAAAATTCAAACATCACAGAAATGTGTAATGTAGAAAACAATATCCATCCATCGTTGTTTGGTGTCTGTTCTTTCAGACTTTCTCCATGCATATCATTATACACACGTGTACACACACATGCAAATTAATATTACATACGTCACCATACTACACATAAAGATTTGTACGAACTTGGCTTCCTTATTAAAATATCTTGCACAAGAAGGATGAGTTTATAAACAGAAATGCAGTACAATCATCTCTGTGCTTTAGAGATGAACCAAGGGTGGAGAACTTACAGGTGGAGACTAATTAGGAGGCTTCTACCTGCCAGTGTGAACAAACTATGGGGCACGCCCTTGACCTCTCTGTCACCCCAGATGCAGAGGGTGGGTCTACTTACACTCCCAGAGAGATCCATTGTGTTCCCGGCATTGCTGTAGTGATTCACCTCCAGAGCCACAATAACCCCCGTCTTCATGAAGCCAACCTGGACAGAAGGAGAGTGATTTCTCAATAGTCCCCTTCCTCTGTCTATCTCTAACTCTTCCTCCACTTAAAGTACTTGGAGGAAACAGAAAGAGCAAGACATCACACCATAAAAACAAAGAAGTGAACATAAGAGATCACCAGCACTAAATGGGTGAAGGAGAGAGGAACTAACATCTCTCCAGTGAAGAACGCTTGGCTCCTCAACCCTGGACACACCTTCCCCCACTCTCCTCATTCATTCTTTCTACCTACTCCTGACTTCCAGTTCTACCAGAGGGACTAAGGAAGTAGAAAAGAGAATATTGGTCATGATAGGGCAGGAAGGGAGGGTGAGAAGAGAAACTAGGAAAAAGACTAGAGTCTCCTCTCACAGCTTTTAGCCAGCTTGTGGAAAGAGAACCTCGCAGGTGCATAGAACTAGACTGAGACCTGCAAGGTTATACTGGTGTGTAGGGGAATGGGATACGTGGTCAGAACAAAAACTGGCCATCCATAGGAGCCCAGAAAAGGGCCTGTCTTAAAGGGAAAGTGAGCAGTTCCCAGCCACATGTGGCCTGGCAGAGCAGGTGCCTACCCAAACAACTTTCCCTATCCAGGCCCTTGGAAGTTTTATTTCTCATTGTGAATACTAAGCAGCCATTCTGAATTTTACATCAGGCCGTGAACATGTTAACATTTGGCCACCCTGCAGGCGGGCTTTACCCTAGGTCTGCTGACAAATGCTTCTGAGCCTCAGTGGCTAAAGACCAGATTTGGAACACAGCAAATTCACAAAACATGTGAACACCAGCCTGTGACATTGCTTGGGAGGTGGCCTCCCAGCCTCCCCCAACATAACCTCTCTATGTTGCTGTTGGCCAATTTGAATTCCTCCCCTTGCTTTTTCTCCTTTGAACTTCTACAGATAGTCATGAGAAAGGGCAGAGTACATCGCAGGATTTCCTATGAGGTGGCACTGCCCGCCCTGCCACAGCCCCCAACATCTGGAACCTTGTATCTGGCCAAGAAGGGATGTCTGCCACCAGTTATCAGCATATCCTCGTCACGATCCAGCATGCAGCGTACAGGGCGGCCGGTCCTGAGGGAGGTATCAGAGGGTCAGAAACCTGGGGGTCTCCACAGAAGCCCTGCCCTGTGAGTCTCAGAGATGAAAACAGCAGGAAAGCTTTCTTTTTCTCACTGGGACACTGAGCGGACTGACACTGGGGTGCTTTGCTGTCTCGGCACTGGGCTGGACAAGGTGGAGAACACAGGAAGTGAGACGTGTCCTTGTCCTCGGGGCCCTCACAGCCAGGTAAGGGAGATAACATGTGGACGCATGTATCAGAACACAAAGAACCAGGCGCTGCTACCCTCACCCTAATACCCAAAAGTTCTAAAAACAGAAAGCTGTGAGAATGCAAAGCAAAGGGAATCTAACTGCTAAATGGGGGAATCCAGAAAGCCTTCCTGGCAGAGGTAGCCGTATTCTTCCTATTCTTCCTCCCAGAGCCCACTGGGAAGACTCACTTGTATGCAGCCAAGGCCACTGCAGTGGACACCACGGTGCTCCGGGTCTCCTTCCCTCCAAAGCCTCCTCCCATTCTCTTCACTCGGACCACAATCCGGTTTGCTGGAACCCCCAACATGTTTGCAACAAAGCTCTGTGAGAAAAAACAAACAAACAAACAAGCAAACACTTACCCTGAATGCATCATTTGGACGGACTTTAGGTCTGACCCAGAGCCTACCTAATATGCACAGGTCTGATTACCACGTGAATTCTGAGATTCCAGAATCACCCTGTCCTCCCAGTGCAGCTCTCAGATAGGGGTGCTGGGGTCCAGCACTCATCAGTCACCACAGACTAAAATCAGATACTTGTTTTTAAACAAAGGAGCAAGCAGCTGGTCCCAGCATACTTTCAGAGCCAAAACTCATTCTACTTGGCCAGGAACAGATAGGTCATGAGGGTAGGACCAGCTGCCAAAAGTGCTGGCAACCACTGTCACATTACAGGATATAGAGAAATGGGGAATATTTGAGATACTGTGGATTCAGTGGTCAATATGGCTATCAGTTATCCAAGCCCTTCATGCTACAGATGAGGAGACTGAAGCTGGATATGCTTTGATCAAGGCTATACATCACTGGAATCATAATAGCTAACACTTGCTAGTCTCTTTCCAAGTATTAAAACTCATCCAATCATTACAACAATCCTACCAGGCCCAATTTTGTAGAAGAGAAAGATTACGTAATAAGCTCTGGGTCCAGGACCACTACCATCAAATCCCCTTCTGGATCAGCCTAGCTCTTCCTCGTCCCATTTCCCATACTCCCACTCTCAGTCTACCAGTTCCACCCTGGTGCCTTCCCCAGGCTCCTGAGCTGACCCACAAGACACCTACCTGGGTCTTCATGGTGTTCTGTGTGGACACAAAAAGCTCCATCTCCCCTGCCTCGCCTTTTGGGACAGCGATTGTGCAGTGAGTCTCTAGGTAGAAGTGCTCTTGACCACCGATGTACAACTCACCTGGGGAAGCAACAAGACCCCCGACAGTGAGCTTGTTGCTGCAGAAGGGGTGAGTTGGCTTAAGGAGAGCATCTACTCTCTCAGTGCCATGGGCAGGAACCAACTGCTCACAGGTCACCTCTAGGTTCCCCAACGGGGGTAAAAGAGGGTCTCAACATCTTAGCCATCTGGGAGCTGAACCTCCTACCCCAACAAAGAAACCAGAACGACACTGAAATGCACTGGGCATTTCTCACTGCAGCCAGTGGAAATAAAAGATTTTCAAAGTATTACTGTAAAATGTTGGAAAAGGTGAAAAGAATTAACAAATGCAACTGAAAAGCTAATACAATCTGTCAGACCTAAAGCTATCAGGCCTGTGGCAAGTGAGCTTACTAGTGACTTAGTGATTCACAACAGTCAGTGTAGGAAACAATTCCAAATGGGGTCTAATCAGCAGCTTTGCGCTGGGGTAAGAGCTAAGCACCTAGTTTCACAATGCGGGGGGGCAGGGGGTGGACAAGGGGCGGGTAGGGGGCACACTAGCTGACAGTGGGTGAGGACTACCTTCAGGCGGACAGGGAGGGCCAGCAGTCCGAGTGGTTAGAGGCCTGGAAGAGCCACGGCTGACCAAGCAGCGGTAGCCGTTATCTTCCCTGGACAGTCTTCCAAATCTGACACACTATAATCTGTCTAGAATCATTTAGGCTTATCCATCCTAGAGTTAGGAGATTGGAGATGAAGATGACGAAATTCCTGCCCAGACAACTGTCTACTATTTTGTTATAAATGCCAGAGGAACGCTTCTGTAGGAAATGATTGGAAATCACGTCCCTGCCCCAGGTCTCAAGGTGCAGCTCTTAAGTTTCATTCATAAACCAGCACTGGCCCATCCCCACTGCTGTGTGATGTATCTATACCTGAAACAATGTTATCTGCTTCCGAAAACCCCTTCTTGAGGTCTCCTTTCTCAATCTTCATCTCATGTCCATAAAAGGAGTTGTTTTTTATAGCATCCTAAGGATCAAACAGAAGCTTCAGTGATTTGAGTTCCACAGGGAAGAGAGTGGTTCCCAATTGGGGGAAGAGAAGCTCCATGAATCGTTGCCTCTCTCTTCTCACTCAGGCATCTCTACAAGCTTCTTGTACAGACTTAAAATAAGCTCAAGTGCAGCCCAGAAAGTCGTATTCCTCCATTTGCTCAGACCAACGTGGACAACCTTGGATCTCAAGGAAAAGCAATGAATCCCTCAATGACCCAACTAGAGCTGAACCTAGGAAGCAGGGACTCAGTGTGGCCGTCAGTAGACACAATGGGAAAGGTTTCATAGAACCACACAATCCCAGGATGGAAGAGAATTTAAAACTATCTAGTCAAATCCCACCTGTTGCTCAAATCTCTCTAGAGGACGCTAATCATGTGCCTCTACAGACAGAGAGCTCACCCATCTCTACATGTGGCCCACTCATTCTCAGTTACCTCGATGGTGATAATGGCTGGAAGGTCTTCGTAGGTGATTTTCACCCCTTGAGCAGCTCTCTGTGCATGTTCTGGGGTGTCGGTGACCACAGCACCAATGATGTGCCCAACACAAGTCACCTAGGAGCAGAGCCAAACTGTTGAACAACATTGCCAAGTTCTTCATGAAGCCAGTTATTTTGGGTTGTTAAAAAAGGCAAAGGAAATCCCTGCCCCCACAATTTCCTGTTAAGACACACTTTAGGGATGCCCTGGAGCCTTTTCATTTCCTTATCCTCCTATTTGGGGATGAGTGATTCTTCATAAGTGTTTAGAATCAGTAGAACTGTAATGGGACTTAGAGATGACTAGTATCAGGATGACGACTCGCTTTAATCTCAAGGGCCAATTCTGATAATTTAGTACTGACAGCCTGTTGAGCAGCAGCCCAGGTTAGAATGTAGTGATTGATTAGTAATGTCTGCCATGAGCAGCAGAATGGGAGGCATGGCAGTATGAAGTGTATCTGTCAAGTGGATCTACTTCAACACCTTTGGTCTTCATATGAAAAGATGGAGACACAGATGTCAAGATCACAAATGGCTTGTTACTAGACCCTGATTAAAACTTAGGTTCTCACTCCCAGTTTCATTTTCTTCTACCACTCCACTTTCTTTATCTTCTGTTTCTCATATTTATACCAAAACATTCTCAAAGGCAGCATCGCACCTTATATTCATCTAGATGCCCAGAGCTGTAGTTTCTAAATGCTGGTTCTTAGACTTGATGATGACCCATAAACTAGTTTTTTGGTTAGATTTATAGAATGATTACTGTTTACTTTTCATTTAATAATTCAGTTCTTATTAATCTTAATGAATCTCCTTCAGAGATAATTTTCTTCCAATATCCCCCCAAAATAAACAACAAAAAATTTATCCAACTTATCACTTTGGAATATGGGGTTT
This sequence comes from Rhinolophus sinicus, assembly GCF_057876585.1. NCBI lineage: Eukaryota > Metazoa > Chordata > Mammalia > Chiroptera > Rhinolophidae > Rhinolophus > Rhinolophus sinicus. Next base: position 169,621,510 of record NC_142502.1, on the reverse strand, counting down.
CTGAAAATAGGAACCAATACTTAACATGGCTGTCTGTGATCATTTTTTCTTGAGGACCAGTTATTGACTTAATTCATTGATTAGTGTGGCGGTTGTTGAACTTCGTAATGCTAGCAAAGTAATATTTTTCATTCTCTCCTTTATTTTTACATCAGTAATAAGGTAAATTTGCCCTTCAGTAACACTGACCCACTTCTAATTTGCAACATTTGATCAGCATTCGAATTATAAAGTGACTGTCTGAGAACTATCCTATAAGTATAGGGATTTTTGTAGCAGCTGTCTTAAATGTTATGAAGTTTTTTTTGGTAAGGGTGGGAGAAGAACTCCACTTATAGTTGAAATCAATAAATGAACTTTCATAAAAGTAAATTATCAGTATACACATGGTGGTGCTGTTATTTCTATTCTGGTTAACTTGTTTAATGAATTTTTATTTTAATAAAGGAGCCTAATGTTCTACCCTTTAGAACCAGATTGTTTGTACTGATACAATCACCATCGTTTTCTTAATTCCACTTTGGCATGGAGTCATCCTTCTATGTACAAACTGCAGCCATCAATTAAATAAACAGGTAAACATTAGGTTAAAATTAAAAGTGCTATCAGGCATATCGCACCACTTTCCTGATTGTCTTGAACTGGCCAATCGGATAATGGCCACAGTATGTGCAAATGTATAATTTTTCAAGATTAGGGATTTGGAGGAATGAGCACAAATTAAAACTTAAATGCTCATTCCACTAACGTCACATTTTAAAAATCCAAGAAATACCTTATCCTTTGCAAAGACGGTTTCATCATTAAAAATTCCAGTTTCGTTACTCCCGGGAACATCATCAGCGGAGATGAAGCAAACAAATCCCGGTACTTTCTGAGCTTCTGAAATATCAATGGACCTGCAAGAACAAGTAGTGTGAGGGACCAGGCAGGAAAACTGAAGTGGAAGACCTTTTCTAACTGGATAACCCTGGCCTCATTTTGACAGTTTTTCCACCATCCTCATTCCTACCTTCTCTACATTCTATTCTATTCTATTCTATTCTATTCTATTCTATTCTATTCTATTCTATTCTATTCTATTCTACTCTATTCTATTCTAGTGTTGATTAATTGCTTACCATGTGAAGACCACTGTTCTGAGTCCTGCTGGAGATATAAGATGAATAGGAGAGGCCTGGCCTCATTGACCTAATACTATTCCCTGTGTCCAAGTAACAAGGAACCAAACCATAGTGAACAGCAATTCTAAATGCTGGCTAACCCACATCACAGCTAATGCCCATCCAGAATAAGCACATTAGGGCCCTTGATGTACCACTGATCCAAGGGCCTTGAACATCATCACACAGTCAAATTTCTCTCCCCACATCCATGGAGCTACCTCAGAGGGCGAGGCACACTGGCCATAATCAGGTGATTCGGACCTCAAAGGGAGAATGCCTGGAGAGTTTAATTATAAGAGTCTGTGCTATGCACCGCTCACTCTGGCCCAGGCTCCCGTGGGGAAATCGAACAGAGGCACCTCCGAGAGAGGTGTGCAAACCACTTGGAAGTACCAGCCAACTTCCAAACAGTTAATCCTCACCAGCGCCACCAGAAAATCCTTGTCATTATCCCCACTTTACATTTGGGGAAACTCAAGCTCAGGGGATTCAAATAGCTTGTCCAGCGTCATCCAGCCAGAGAGCAGCAGAGCTGGGGTTAGGACTGAGGTTAGGCATGAAGACTGCCAAAGTCAGGTCCTCCGGCTGCCCCACACTCCCTCCACGTGCGTGCAGCAGGGAAAGCCCTGATCCTCACAGTTGCTACCAAGTCCCGCCTACGCCCACCTCCATGCATTCAGGCATCTCAGACATTTCAGACATCGCTTAGATGGAGCAAAGTTGTTGGAGTGCAGACAAGGCAGGGCAGGGTGCTGCCAACAAGGGCTCCAGACAAGGGCAAAGGGAAACGAATGTGCCCCACACTTCCAACCATATCATCTTAAACATTTTTTTTTACAGGGACCTGGAAGAGTTGCACCATTACTGGAACCTTTTTCCAGGCCAGCAGCGGCCACCAGGAAAGACCAATGACAAGGAAACATGATCCCTAATCCACGCAGAGGCAGGGCCTAAGGGAGGGTGCTCTTAGCCACTGTACGCAGTGGGTATGTGTCTAGTGCCCATCAGGAAACAAAGTCCACAGTCTCTGGCCTGAACCTCCAGAAGCAGCACAGCCCTGTTGCTAATGCTGCCTGGCTTCAACCTCCAGCTCTGCCACTTACTAATTGTGTGACTGGGGCAAGTAACCTAACCTTTTTGTGTCTCAGTTCCCTCATCTGGAACATGGGAAGAACAATAAGTCCTGCCTATAGGGTTGTTGTGAGAAATAAATGAGCCAATATATATGAGATACTTGAAACCAGACTGTGGCAAATATTAAGTGCCATATAAGCGTTAGGTCATTGTTATTGTTGTTAATAGTGTTATTAATATTATATTAATATTATTATTAATAATAATAACATTATTATTACAGCAGTGGTATTCCTGCTGTTCAGGCTCCCGAAGTTCAACAAGCAGGTACGAGTGGCTATTCTCTGATAGGTCCTTTGTGGGCACTATCACTAACCCTCACAAAAACATCCTACTACATATGGGAAAACCGAGAGCTTAAACACGCAGGCCAAGGTCACAGTTGCTATCACAGGAGCAGGGATTCAATGCCAGGCCCGTCAGACTCCAAGACCACATTCTTCCCTTCAATGCCGCCTCAAACTTTGCACTGAAGTTTAGCCCAATCTCCAAAACGCACACCTAAGCTAGTCCCATTAAAGGCTTTCAGCAGCTCCTCATTGCTTTTCGGGCCAGGTATGATCTCCCTGCTCAGCATCCCAAGGCTTTGCTAATCTGGGCCCTGATACCTCTGCAAGTCATCCCTTCACCCTCCCAGGTACCCCTGAGCCTTAACCTCTCCTGCTTCTCTCCAGACTGACGTTGTAAGATGATCCCCATCCTCCCCTCCAGACTGGGAGCGGTGCCCCTCCAGTGCCTGGCAGGGTGCTCCCAGAGCCCCCCTCCGAGGGTATTCCCTATACTCACTTGATCTTGGCATGGGCCCGGGTACTGGTGACCAGCCGGAGGGACAGTTCATTATCGTAGCGAGGTATGTCATCACAATACATGGCCTCTCCAGAGGCCTGCATGGCCGCAGCCAAGTGGGGTAGGGGCCGGCCCACCATGTCATCCTCAGACTGACCCTTGGGCACCTCCTGGAACAACATGGTTATCAGTCAGGCTGAGCTGTGGAGGACTCTGTTCTCCTACAAGCCCAGGGAAACCGTGGAGAGTTTCAGGCCTGATAGCAAAGTAAACCTGAGGAGTGAGAATAGAGGAGGCAGGAGTGGAACAGGCAAACGCAACAGAAAAGCTCATAAGAAGTAATTCAGAAGGATAGTCGTAGTGTCACCATATACAGGAATAGCAACAACAACAACAAAAAGAGGAACCTAATTGTTCACTCACAGGAGATCAGGTAAATAAATTATGCTATGCTCATACAGAAGACTGAATAGTATACAATATAAACACATATTTTTGTAAAATTTTAATTAGAGGAATGCAAGTTCGTGTTAATGTAAACACAGGACATAAAACGTGTGTGTGTGTATAAAATGATTTGAATTTCTTAGGGAAAAGAATATATGTCCATATAGGCATATATGTCCATCTGTCTATATAGGTGTAAAAATGGAAAGAAAACAAAAATAAAATAATTTTTCTCTCAGAATTATGGGGATTTGCGGGGATTTTCATTTTCTTTACACTTTTCTGTATTTTCCAAAATAGCTAACGTACTCATTTTGTAATAAAAATCGTTTATGTGTTTTTCAAACTAATAATAATAATAATGGCTAATATTTACTATATACCAGAAACTGTCTATGCCATTTACTTTTATTAACACATTTTATCCTCACAACCGTCCAATGATACAGGTGCCACCATTATCCACATTATAGACATAATTAACATGCCTAAGAGGCACAGAGAAGGTAAGGAAGTTGTCCAAGCTTACACAGTTATGAAATAGCAATGTTTGTACAGAATTGTACACCTGAAAACTATGTAATTTTACTAACAATTGTCACCCCAAAAATTAAAAAAAGAAATAGCAATGTTTGGTTTCAAGTCTTGGCAATCAGGGCCAGATCTCACGCATTGGACCACTACTCTCTAAGGCAGAGATTAATGAATTGTAACCCATGGGCCAAATCTGACCCACTGCCTGTTTTTGTAAAGTTTTATTGGAAGACAACACATTTATTTCCTTATTACCTCTGGCTGCTTTTGTGCTACAAAGACAGAATTGAGTTCTTGCTACAAGACTATATGGCCCACAAAATCCAAAATATTATAAGGAAAAGTTGACCTTTTATCTAGTGCCTCTCAACATGTTTCTGTTGATAGAAAGTTGCTTTGTTTTGTTTTGTTTTGTTTTGTTTTGTTTTGTTTTGTTTTGTTTTGTTTATATGCTCAAGAGAACTCCTGACATTAGTCCCACCAAGGAGTGAAAAAATGGGGAGGGAGGATTTTTTTCGTTAAGGAAAGGTGAAGATGAGAGTAATCCCAAGAGAGAAATTTTGGTGAATAAATAACTTCATTAATATTAACGTAATTCCCATTTTCTTCACTGGATAGTTATGCACAACAGTAAGGAGCATTAAGTACCTATATACAATTTAATAAGGTCATTCGCCAACGGTCAGCATCGTCTGATGATGTCTGCAAGGGCCCCTGATATTAGCCATGTACAGTTGATACTCACTTGATAGACCTGGACATTAGCTGGAGGGTCCTTCTGAAAGAGTAAGGTGGCGCTGGCGAAGGTGGGGTCCAGTCTACCACACTTCTGTGGAGGCAAAATAACAGAGGTGATCATGACTACTTCTATCATTGATCCTGTCCTTGGTTGTCCCCAACTGGTAAAAACAACAACTGCTTCCCTCATCTCCCCATTTTACAGTCTTTCTAGTATACTGGTTGGATCTATCCCAACAATTGAACATGAGGTCTGAGAGTTCAGTATTTAACTACAGCCTCTATTTCTCTCCCACCAGCCCTGCACTATACATAATGAATGGTACATAGTTCCTCCAATACACCAAATGCTTCCCTCCTTCCTGAATGTATGCAGACCGTTCTGTCTATTAGGAATATCCTTTCCTACCAGCCTTCCTGGAAAAGTCTTCCTTTTCCTCCTCAATTCTGTGGGAAATATTGAAGGATACAGGAAATGTTCACAATATAATACAATGGAATCAAGAGGGACGTAAAACTCTACATGCAGTAAACACCCAAATCTATTCAGAAAATGATAGATCAAAAGGAAGGAAGACGATAGATATATCAATGGATGGAAGGATGAACAGAGAGAGAGAGAGAGAGAGAGAGAGAGAGAGAGAGAGAGAGAGAGAGAGAGACAGCAAACAGAATTACAGACAGATGGGCAGATAAATGTAAGAAAAAGATAAGAGGAATAAGCAAAAATATTACCTGTGGTTTTCTCTAGGACATGAGAGTAGAATAATTTTAAATATTTTCTTTACACAATTCTGTTTTTCAGGTTTTCCACATAAGTTCTATTACTTTATATTCAGAAAATAAGAGGAATTATGAATGTTTTTAAAAGAGGGATTTTGCCCTGCTGTCCCCCACACCTGTGAAGCCTTCTCTCCTGTTGCTCTCCAATGCTCCAGCTCCTCAGTTGTCACACGAGACTGGCCTTTCTGACTGTTTTCTCCTGCACTAGGCTGCCCCCTAGTGCCTCATGTGATCTTTACCACATAAAAGGTGCAAAATAAATAAAAGCTTGTTGGTGCGCCAGTCTCAGGAGCCGGGGTTCACCGCAGCCAGCACCTTCTCCTGAATATACACCTTGTAGTGAGCACATTCCCCCTGGCTGTAGCAGCAACACCTTACATTTCCATCACACTCGACGTCCCCATTCTAACTATAAAACCATGGTCGTATCAGCTACACCGCTGAAGGATCATCCTGTCTACCCTCCTCCCCCTTTTGCAGATTTTATAGCTGAGACTTACAGTCGTGACTATTCAAGTTCTCACATGAGGTAATGACACAGCGAAGACAAGAACCCACATCCTGACTCCCAGCCCAGTGCTCTGCCTCTCATCTGCGTGTGGCTCCCTGGGCTGTGTCCCTGGTCCTTTCTCCTCTGTTCTTGGATGCCCAGAGAGAAGCAACTTTACCACCTGGTCCACAGCGCTCCCTCACCCAGACCACATCCCCAGAGAAAAGGGCTGCAGAGAGCCTGGGCCTTGCCCAGAAGCCTACACTTACATCTTCAGAGTCCTGCTGGCCCAGCTTCTGCAGCACCGTCAGGTAGAACTTGAAGAAGAAGCTGAGGGTGAGTGTGCGTCGGAAATCCACCATGCCACCAGGAGCGTCGGGGGACAGTTGCAGTTCCTCTGCCAGGCCTGCAGTCACCTCCTGTAGCAGCTTTTCATTCCAGAAACTGCCAGAGAGCAGGGTGTGGGAGAGCGCTCCTCTCCAGCCCTCAGAATCACTTGTGTGGAGTGGTGTGCACAGGGCCTCAGAGTCGTATGAACCTTGGTTCAAAATGTGGCTCAGATACTTATGGTTTTGTGACTTTAGGCAAATTACTTAACCTCCTCGGACCTCGGTTTCCTCATCTTTAAAAATAGATGCAATTTTAAAGGACCACAAAAAATAATAGTTAAATCTACTGAGTCCTTACAATGTCCTAAGTACTTTCTATGAAACATCATTTTTAATTCAAATTCAAATTCAGAAAAAATTGTTTTATTCTCATTTTACCAGTGAGAAAACTGAGGCATGGTTGACTTATGTTCCCTCTCTGGTAAGTGATGGAGCCAGAAACTGGAACCAAGGAGCCGAACTCTGAAGTTAAGCTTTATTTGATGAACATGGTTATTGTAAGAATTACACAGGATAGTGTCAGTGAAGTGCTTGATACAGTTGCTGCTGTATAGTGGCCATAGAAGTAGTAGTAGCCATAGTAATAATGACGCAGTACTAATTGCAGTACTAGCAATAGCAATAGTAGTAAGAGCAGCAACAACACTACTAGTAGTAATCTGGCAGCGGCAGATGCGGTACTACCAGTAGTGGTAGAAACAAAAGTAGTAGTAGTGGTGGTAGTAGTAGTCGATGAAGCAGTGGTAGTAATAGTATAAGCACCAGCAATACTCAAAATAGTAGTAGTAGCAGAGCAGCAGCAACACTACTATTAGTAATAATGGTAGTAGTAAGAGCAACAGTATCAGTAGCAACAGTAATAGCAGCTTTGGCTGCATATTAGTAGTCATAGCAGTAGGAACAGTAGCAGCAGTAGTAGCAATGATAATGGTATAACAGCAGGAATACTATTAGTTGCAATACTACTAGCAGCAGTAATCGTAGTAGTAGTAGTAGTGACCGTGATAATAGCAGTAGCAATAGTGGTAGTGGCAGCAATAGTAATACTACTAGTAGTCAGAGCAGTAGTAGCAGCACCAATAATATGGTAGTTATAGCAGCAGCAGCAATTTTATTTTGCAGTGAGCTCTTACTGTGACAGCTGCTTCCGAGTGGTCTTGAGTGCTGAGATGGTTCTGTCAGCCATTCCGCCAAAGCAAAGGGCCAGCTCCTTTACGTGTGTGGTTCCTGGCTCGAATAGGACTCTCATGCCACAGGTCACCTTGGCTATGTCATCTTCTCTCCGGGAGGCCTGCTTAAATGCTGAGAAAAACTCGCCCTGAAACAGAACAAAAAGGTACCTGTTTCCCTCCCTGTTTTGCAAGGACTGCAAACGGTGAGCCAGAATCACAGAGATATGAGGTGAGGTAAGAAGATAACACCAGAGCAAATGAGCAAGGAGCTGGTGGGAGGAATCAAAGATCAGGGCATAAGAGACTATCACCTTTTCAGGAGAAGTTCCAGATAACATTCCCAGCAGCTGGGAGGACCAGGATTCCCCCCCTGTTAGTTAGGAAAACTGAAAGTCAGGGACAAAAAGGAATCAGGTGTTCTCAACCAAAAAAACAGCTGGGAGGAGGAAGGGTGCTTTTAGAAAGCCTCCTCCGAGACCCCCCTCAGCCTTGCCTCAGAGCCCACCCAGCCCCTCAGGGGCTGCCTCTTAAGCAGAAAAACTGAGATGCCAAAGGGTGCTTGAAACACATCTTCAGCTTGTGGCCTAGCAGAAACTGACTTGTGTCTCCCACCAGTCAATCGCCTACAGTTAGAAATCTTGCCTCCTGACAGAAAGAATCGCACTAGTGTGAGACCATAACTGCCTTTATGCTTTGACCACACATTCCCCCTGGTCCAAGCCAGACTAGACTGTCTTTGGGGAGAGGAAGAGAGCATGAGTTACTTTCCAGGTAAGAACCATCTGACATCAAGCCCTTTCTGTGTCAGGTTCCACTTGAGGTTTGAATACACCCTGGCACCACAAATTCTGATTCACATCAAATGTAGGAGGTTTAAGGAAATGACAGCACAATGAGGCCTGCCGCTGAGGTCCAACATGGCCACAGGCTTTTGTTTGAAGAAGCTAAAGAGAGCCCTCCTGATGATAAAGCTACTTCAGATTCCTGGTGTCAAATAAGGCCATGGGGCAATGAGCCCAGAATTTTAACTTGGTTCTGCAGCAGAAGTTCCAGCTGCTCACTTGCAGGACTGTGCTAGTCCATGGTGACGTTTCACTGGGCGGCCATGAAATGTCAGTGTCAGGTCGTCAACTGTTCTTTCTTGAAAAATCCTTCCTAGTTCGGGGTATTGAAATCTCCTTTCTTTTAGGAATTTTTTTTTGTTAATGTCCCTGCCTGGCAAAATAAAAACTAGGCAGTACTGTGCCTGTTGCTTTTGCCTTTCCCAACCTCATAATTTAAATTATTTTTTTAACTGATCTGTGAAATACAAAACTCTGGGAATCACCGCTCACAATGGTCTATAAGGACAAGCTAGAAAATCATGAAGAAATCACCTCAGGGATGTAATTGCTCTAATTTAATTAGCATTCTCATTAAAGAGGTCAAAATTAGCAAGGGCAAAACATGCCTTGAAACACTCATTCAAGCATTAGTTCTGGCAAACCACCTTTATAGCTGGTTCCCCGGCCTCTCATTGACCACTTTTCTAAAAGGGTCATCATGAAATGTGTTGCTGCTGAGAGTGGAGAGAACCACGCCAGGTGAAGCTACCACAGGCCCCAAGGAACAAAAGCAAAGCAGCCAGAGGCACTAAGATCTACCTGAACAAGCCAGAAAACCCGCTCACGAAGCAAAAATCTTCATCCGTGCCAACCCAGGGCAAGGTCAGTGCATAAAGGCCTCGTCAAGCTTAAGGTGAGCGTGTGAGGATCTGACTTACAGGCACCTTCTCCACTCAGCATGCAAACCCCATGCTTCACCAGATGAAACCAAGTCTCCTCTGACCTGGGCAGGAATACTCGAGAGCTGTATGTGTTCTTGACACTGTGTTGCTGGCTACCAGCTGGTGATCTCCTCTGGTTCCCTGACATCTGCCAGGAACCTGATGAATTTTTTTTAGTCCTCACAATAACCTGCCCAGTAGGCAACACTGCCGATTTTACAGATGAAGAAATTAAGGCGCAGAAAGGTGAAATGACTCACTCAGGATCACACATCTAGCTGTCTAGCTTCTTTAAACCATGCCCTGTGTCCCTTACCCTGAAACTCCTCGTTCTCCAGGGAAGAATATGATTGGTCAAAGGCAAAGTTCAGAGACAAGACCATCAATGTTTAAGTTGAGTGGTGCTAAGGTTGGTCCTGAGGCCAACCCTGGTTTCCATGCCTGGAGCCTAGCAGGAGTAGGAGTGACTCGAGCATAGCACTTACCTCCCTGCTGTAAGGGATCTCGATGGAAAGCAGTATCTCCTCTGGACCGACCAGGGTCTTTCTATAGCCAGGGAAAAAGGTGTGATCCATCTGAATCGTTTTCCTGGTACCTGTACAGAGGCAAGATGAAGAGGGACCAATGTGAGAGAGCATAAGACAACCCAGCAGGGGGCATCTCCATCCTGGTCTCTGATGCTCACAGTCAGAGGGAATGGATGGCGTAGCTGGGGCCACAGTCCTCCATCTGAAATCCTTAAACAGTGGTTTCTGGTGAATGTTTAACAATCAGTTCTCTGAGGGGAAATGAAAACCCTGATTGGCCAGTTTCTGTGATACAAATACCCCCACAATAGCCAGTTGCAAGCCACCAGAGTGACATCACTGAGTGTGAAGTTGGAAAGAGGATAGCAGAATAGACACAGCAGGTCTGCTATCTTCTGAAAGCCCTGTTTACAAGGTTGGCCATTGGCTGTCTTCTGCGAACTTGGCTCTCGAAGGGTTCACACCATTCCCTGATAAGAATGGCTCACTGGACCTAACTGTTTGTACAAACGACATGGTTTGTATAGAGCACCTGCTTTCCTTCCATGCATTGGTACTTGCGAAGAAGAGCTATGTGACCAGCCTCCAATGAAAGCTCTAGGTGCTGAGTCTCTAAGGAGCTTCCCTGATAGACTGAAACTTCTTATGTGTTGTCAAGGTCAGTGTTACTAGGAGAATCAAGTGCATCCTGTGTGAGTCCACTGGGAGAAGACTTTGGAAGCTTGTGTCCCCCTCTGGACTTTGCCCCATATGCCTTTTCCCTTTGCTGATTTCCCTTTTTATATTCCAGCATAAGTCACAGCGATGAGTACGACTATCTGCTGAGTCCCGTGAATTCTCCTAGCAAGTCATTAAACATGGGGGAGGTGTTGAGGACCCTCTGACAAGGAAAACTGCACCGTAGCACACCATTATATAGCATTTCTACTCTACAGATACAATAGATGGAAGTAATCTCATGACCTTAGACAATAGTAAAATGAAGTGATGTAATTTGGAAGTGGTGAATTTTGAGTGTTTATTATCTTTGTTTCCAATGTAACTTATTGCATTGCAAGTTTATATAATTTAATTTTTAATAATGTCCCTGTCTAACAAATGCTCACAGTCTCCCTGAAAATCCAGCAATCAGCTGTGGTGAGCTGGTGCATTCTGGCTCCAATACCCCACTAGGTAAGGCATCTGGAGAATTCTTAAGGCTTGTTGTGACTCTTAGTAGAGAAATGACCCCGCTTTCCTGGCCCCCAACCTGGGTGCATCTCCCTTATAGCTTCCAGGAATCCTAACCTCAGGACAGCTGGGTCATTGAACTTTGCACTCTGTTTCTCCAGAACATGAGAACATATCTCATGAGACTTTTCTGCCCCCAGGCCCTCTTTCCTGACCTCTGCATGAGACAGCTCACCTCTGGACACGATGGTCAGCTTGGCTCCGCAGGCCATGAACACCGGGTTGAGGTCGGAGATGGGGCTGGCGGTGATGATGTTCCCTCCAACGGACTGAACAAGCAGACAGCATGTGAGAGCCCACCCAGGGAACCCTGGCTCACCCCGCTGCCTCCTGAACACAGGACAGGAGGACGACACCCGCTTGAGGGAGACATAAGGACCTCCAGCCCCAGTAGATGCAAGACTGGCACAGAGAGAAACTCAGAACAATGTGCCAATCTTGAGACCTGAATGCTTGGAAATGGGTTCCAGCTCTGAAATTCACTGGTCGGTAAATTGGGGTCAGTCCCTCTACATTTGTTTAATTTCACTCAACCTTATTCTGAAAGGGTTAAGGTGGCTTATCCCAGAGGCCAAACAGAGTTAGTCAAACAGAACTAGAAGGTAAGATCAAGGAAAAAGAGAAGGAAGCTTTCAGGATGGACAATTTGCTCTAATTTGATCAGAGCTTCCTGGCAACTTGGCAAAGAATGTAAGGAGAAACAGACACAGGGTTCTAATTATTAGGAAAGAGGAACGAAACGAGTTACACAATGAGAACAAATTCTTCCTGGAAGTAGGTTCCAGCTGAGCTTGGAACTCAGTAGAGATTTCTGAGTTGATATCTCATCTACAATTGGAAGTGGCAGGTGACTGGGGTAGGGTGTGGAGAATGGGAGTAGGCTGTTTTGCTATATTCTGGTTTTTATTTTAATTTTTAAAAACAATTACCAAAAATCGAATGGAAGGGATAGCTATCCTCTCAATGCCATCAACTCTTATAAGCCTCAAATGGCACAAGGTATGTGAATGCCACCTGCCAGCTGGGAATTTGGGGGCTAGTCTGAAGGCTGATTGTGACAGTCAACAGGTGGACCCCTCCCTCCACTCAGGGAGTCTACTTCCAATTCTCCCCCAGCTCTGAAAGGCGGTCCCCCTCCCTGCTTTGGCTTTTCCCTAACTTATCTCCCATCCATCATCTGAGAGCCTCAGGAAGGCGGTGCCGGAGGCTCCATCTCTCCAACCTCAGGGTGGAAGTCTGAGTCACAGAGCGAGTGTTTCTTGGAGTGGCCTACAGAACCATCTCCTTCACAAGCACCAGCTGTGCTCACCCCAGCCCTACCGAACAAGAGTCTCTGAGGGTGGGACCCAGGAATCAACATTTTAACAAACGTCCCAGGCAATCCGAAGCACAATGTCTGAAGCCCACAGGGTCTGCAGCAGAGGCCAGATTACCCCCCTGACGTGTGAGGAAAAGGCCTGTCCCCAGGACCTTGAGGGTCCCTGAACAGGGACTCACCGCCACAGACTTGACCTGCTTCCCAGCAAACCAGCGGAGCTGCTCCAGGACTCCTTTGAACACTTCTGTTTTGTGTGCAGGAAGCTTGGCAATGGCTTCTTGCAGGGTCTTTTCCACAGAGCTTAGTGTGCAAGCAGCTCCAAAGGTGATACCTGGAAACACGCGTTCAGAATAACAGCAACTCCTTCTCAGCTCAGAAAACGCTTTCATATACAGCTTCTCTGAAGCTTTACAGCACCTGAGCGAGGCTTACCCAGACTGACAGGGATGAGGAAAGTAAGGCCCAGAAAGGTTAAGTGACTCGTCCAACACCACACAGCTAACAAAAGAGCCAGGACTCAACCCCAGGCCTCTTGTCCTACAACTAGAGTGCTCTCTCCTCTAAACCAGTGGATTTCAACCCAATAAAATCCGATCTCTGACAATGAAGTATTGGCTTGTATTTAAAAATAATAATAAAAAGCACCCAAGCACTTCCTTCACTTGTCCCCTACGTCCAGGAGCAATCCTATTGTGTAGACGGCATTGAGAATAACTGTGAAAAATCTCACAGCCCTCACCCACTGGCACCCCTCCACGGGTGCTCAATGGAGGAAGGCAATGGAGTGTGCCCCTTCCTCTGTGCTGGGCATCTGCAGGGCAAGCAGCTGGCAGTGAGAGCCAAAGAGGCTGTCCTGGCACCCGCCATCCCCCCTGGGACCCATTCTCAGCATCCCAGCCCATTTGTGGGCTCAGGTGAACCTCCCCTTACCCTCTGGGCCATGCTCCACTGAATTCAGCTCGGGGATCCAGGCGGGGCAGACGATCACAGGAAACAGCTTGTTCTTAAACTTCATCTCAATGCCTGGAGAGAAACGGGAAGCCTGACGTTAGAGACCTGCAGTCCTATCACCGTGGCAGGACTCAGCACATTTTCCCACCTCCATGCACAAGGTGTATGACATATTCACAATCGTAACGTGCTCTCTGCATGTCTCGGGACAAAAAGTGCAGTGGCCGAAAGGCAGGATTAAGTGTGGTCTGTACACTATCAGCCCAAAAGCTGGTGTGTGTGTGTGTGTGTGTGTGTGTGTGTGTGTATGTGTATAATAATATTAGAAAACACATGACATTAAAATATGTCAGTAACCCTCCTAAGCACTTCATATTTTTTAACTCACTTAATTCTCACAACAACCCCATGAGATACAGTAGGGTTTTTCTGTTTATAGATTAAGAAACTGAGACACAGGGAGGTTAAGTTTCTTGCCCAAATTACACAGATAAGAGTGGGCACATTTCAATACTCAAGCTATTATTCAACTCAGGGTGTAACAGTAATAATAACACAAAAGCTGAACATTCAGACAGAAAAAGGAAAATTGACAAAAAGAAGAAACTTCAAATCTGCTAATCAAGGTAGAAAGCTCTGTGAACAGATTTGCCCCTGATCCTCAGACCCAGTTATACAGCTCTTCTCCCAGCCCTGCCCACAGGGCGATAGATGGAAAAGCTTAAAAGAGAAGCAAATGCCTTGTCACACATCATGTCACATGCTGTTTAGGATTTCTGAAGGGTGGCCCAGGCTTTGGAGAGTCTGGCTTGTCTGGATATCAGCTCCCAGGACAAAGAACACAAACGGAGGCAGTATTTCCCTCTTGATAAGGTCCCCTCCAGGCCCAGCCTCCGGTAATACCCTGCCCAGGCTGTGGGTGGTTACACTGCTGGGTGGGTGGATAAGGGACAAGGCAGTGGAGCAGATGGAGGAGTAATAAGAAAATATTTCTGACTTGGGGCTTATAAAATCTTTGTGAATTCCTTTCTCTGAGAATCTCACTGGGTCCAGGGTGTTATGTGACTCATGGCAAGGAACGTGTCATATGTCAAAGGACCTCAAATACTCTTTTGGCCAGTCATTCTTCACTTTAACTCATGCTACCCTGGACCGATGAACCAAGGCTACATGGTCCATCAGGGTCCCATCGATTGAGGCAGGCCACCCTGCCATCCCTGTGTCACAACACTGTGGCTGGGGACCTGTGCTCACAAGAGCATGGTCGGCTCTGAACTCCACCAGCACAGAACTGAGCCAGGCTCTCCTCTCTGTGGCTACAGATGTAACAGAACCCATGAATCAAGGGATCCTTCCATAACCAAAGCCAGGGGTCTCCCATAGGCTACACTTGGCTGCTTAAAAGCATGTCAAGTCCCCCACAAAGCAGAGGTCCTCTAGCTGTATCACAATCGTCTCCTTCACTTCTCACTGGGCTTGGGACCCAGCAAAGTGGAAACTGGCCAAGCAAGGTTTAGAAATGGATAGATATTAGCAGGGACGTGAGCACCTCTGCCACCTTCTGTCTCTTCGAACACCAGGACCAACAGCTACACAACTCCAGTCTCCCTGACCTGTTTGCATAACAATATGTATGTCCCAGGTGGTAGCACCAACAGGGCAGGTGGCCTTGGTCACAGCAACACAGTCACACTTGGACATCTCCTCTCCTTTGCCTCACCGCATCACTGCCAGAAAGGGGTGGTGGGGAGGAGAGTAGCATTTATTGAACCCCTCATGTCCATCAGGCACCAGCCTAGACTTTACTTACATTGTTCCCTCCTCACTTACATAGACAGGGACATTAGTGAGGGAAGGATTATGTCCAGTTGATCTTGGCACCCCAGCACCCCAGAGTACCTGGCACAGAGCTGGCACTCTGTAAATGTTTATGGAGAACAGCCAGCAAGGATCTCAGTTAATACTCAGAACAACCCTTGGAGGAGGAGGTATAGTTAACCCCATATGTGAAATGGGAACACGTGGTAGGGGAGGAGAAATAACGTTTCTGAAGACACACAGCCAGCAAGGAGTTGAACAAGGTCTGTGTGACTCCAAAACCAGGGGTTGTGCAGGAATTCAAGTGTCCAGGACTCCGTATGGGTCCCAGGCACCCAGGCAGCCCCCAATGCTTCCCAGGCCCTTACCTATCTCGGTGTTCCCCACCACCAGCTTGGCCTCGGGGTGCTGGGCTTTGAGGTCCAGGAGCTCCTTCAGGGTTGCGGCTTGGATCCAGGTCACACGCTCCCCTTCAAAACGCAGCTGCTTCTGAGGAGCATCTTTCAGCCTCTGGAAAATGCAGTTTTCTTACTGTGCTGTCTCCTTCCTCCCAAGGCCATTACCATTGCCCTTGCTCTAAGTCCACAGTGGGACCAAGTCTTCTACTGACTTGTTAATCCTGAATTCAGAATGAAAATACATGCCGGGTAGAAGTGAGAGGAACTACTACGGATTGAGGCAGGAACTAGGTTACAACTCTTATATACGTTATTTCTCTGAGTCTTTAGAAGACCTCAGGGAAAAGTGAGCCCCACCTGTTACAGGTAAAAGAGGAAACTGGGTGTTAGAGAAGTTATGTGACCTGCCAAAGGTCACAAGGCAACCTAAACTGTGCCACACTGTCTCCAGCAGGTGCAGTGGACAAGGTGTAGGAGGAAGCAGGCTGCAAAGAAAGAGGGATCAAAGGGAATGCAACAGAGAGCTGCTCCCAGGGCATGCGGGGTGATGCTGGCTGGGAGAGAATTCCAAAATCAAGTTGACAGTGTTTTCAAGGTTGTACAATCCAGAGAAAGGCATTCTGGCAGCCTGCCACAAAGCCCTGTCTGGCCTCTGAATTCATAAGGCAATCTTCATGTGCTCAACAGCCCTGGAGAAATCTGCACTTGAGAAGCTCTAAGAGTGACTTGATTCTTTACTTACCATAAATGTTGGAGTAAAGGAGCAGAATCATCTAGGTGAGAAAGTAGTTGTGAGAGGTGTCCTTAAAACAGAGCATGGATTGTGGCCTTGGAGTAAACTCTCTTTTTCTGTGTGTTTATGTGTTTTTTAAATAAGTGGACTGCTTACAGGAGAAGAATGGGTTGCTTGGGTTGGGTATGGGGTAGCTGATGTATTAGATGTAGCCAGGAGGTCGGCAAATACTTCTAGAGCACCTGTCATATTCAAGAGAGATTCATTTCCTGTCCTCAGAGTGACATATGTGAGAAGGAGAGAAATGTGGGTCCCTGTGGGAGTATGTGACAGAGGGACTTGACCCCTGGGTGTCAGAGAAAGGAAGGCAAATTCAGCTGAAACCTAAAGGACAAGGAGAATACAGAGTTCCCAGTGCGCATGAAATAAAGCGAGTCTCCAGGAGCTCATGGTAACATAGGGAAGGAGCATGAGGACTGTTTTTACAAGAGAAGGAGCTAGGAGGTGGGATTCCAAGCCAGCTGCCTGTGTCCTCCAAGACACAGAACTCAGGCCGACATCAATCAATCACACAACAGACCACCCAAAGCCTATTGAGCAAAGAGGTTGCATTATGGCCACTCCTGTAATTAAACCTATTACAAACTAGTGCAGGCTGTAGCTTCCAAAAGTTAAAGGTAAACCTGGCCCATTCTTCTTCTACCTTGCAGAAGTTCCCTATGACAAGAAATTTTCCATGGAAACACGATATACATATAAACCCCGACGGGAGGAGGGCGTCTCTCTTCCCCTAGTGATTAGAGACCACCGCTCTGTCTGCGGGGTGGCCTTTCTTTTCTTACTTACTCTGCTAAATAAACTTACTTTCATTTAAAACTCTGTATTATCCCTCATGTTTGAATTCTTTCCCATGTGAATCCAAGAACTTTCTTAACCCAGGGCTTGAGTCCCCACTCCGGGGAATTGGTGTCACCAGCATCAAGGGCACAGAGTCTTAGTTGGGCCTTTGCCTGGGGCATCACCTACCAGCAATTCTGGGGGGAAGATGGGCTCTTGAGTGGGATCCAAGGGCATAAAATCCTCCGGGTTGAATAAAGATGGTGAGAGAATGATCTGCTGAAAAAGGGAACAGATGTGTTGGTACAGTATCTCTTCCTTTAAAATGCCCCATAGGACTGATCCAGGCTGTCCAAGCGAGCTCATTCACAGACCCCCGCAGGCTGGCACCTCCTGGAAGGCAGGAACAAGGAGGTCTTCTTGCAAGGGCCCCCAGGGTTAATGTGCATATTGACCACCCTCTTAGTCTGGGCATAACTGCTTTCTGTTTCAGCCACCACTGCCAAGAGCATAGAGAGAGTCCACCAGCTCTTTTGATCTGCGATTGGCCCCCAGACTTCCAGGCAGAGGAGGACCCACTTACCGTGTGGTCTTTCTTCTGGTTCATACAGCAGTTTGGGTTGTCTTTATTTCCTCCACAGCATCCACCATCCTAGAGAGATGACCAACATTCGCACAAAAATATTTGCAAAGAGTTTTTACAGAAGCTAAAGAACCTACGTTATTAATGTCCAGTGAAATCTAGCTCTGACACCTATGCCCACATCAATAGAAATAGCACACACTTAACCCATTCCACTTGACTTCGCATAGAGGTAAGGCCTCTGCTTTAACTTTTTTCTTGCATGGTTAATGGAGAATAAATAACTCAAGAATAAACAAATAGGATCTCTCCTGGAAGCAGCAGGGGAATTTAAGAAAATTTCTCCATAAAAATAGGTCCTACTTTATCAAAACATAACTTTATGCTCATTTTCCCTCTTTAGTGCTCCTTCCGTAGAAAGCCTCTGTGACAGAAATTCCCATTTGGTTTTGTGAGCATTCAAGAGCCTTTATTTCTAGATCAATGAGTTCTGTGGAGCTTGGCTGGGTGCCCCCCATGCTGGGGTTTTTGTGGGGCTCCTGACAAGGATGTCCAAGACCAGTGCTGGGTCCAGGGATGTGTCCAGCCCGTGTGCTTGATGGCTTCACCAATGCTTATACACACTTCTGGCCAGAAAGCCAAGCATTCTTTATTCCTCACTGTGGGCCAGTTCTGGAGGAAGGGTACAGGTCTGATGACCCACACCGATGAGGAAAGGACGTGCTCAGGACCTCTCAGGATGCCAGCGGCAGAGCACAGAGTAGAGGATCAACGCGCCAGGGAAGGGGTGTGTTCACCTGACTGATCTGCCCCACGAAAGCAGGAATATCAGCTGAGGACCTCAGGACACGCTCCAGAATCAGAGTTGTGCTGACGGGCAAAAGTGGGGAAAACCCAGGCACACCCCAGACACATTTCCAGAGCGGCCAATTAATTCCTGGAGGAACAGGCCAGGGCAGACCTTCTGCATATGAATTACACCATTTCATGCTGACATTTCCCAAAGGATGAGTCACAACCCACTAGTGTTCCCAAGAAAGCACTCAGAGGTCCATGGAGCCAAAGATGAGGTCTTTGGAAACCTGAAAGGACTGTCAGACTTGGCACTGGGAGAGAAACCCCCCGGCCTCGACCCCCTGCACACGCTGCCCTGCGGGCAGACCTCTCCTGCATTCACAGCTTCGCCATTGGATCTCAGAGCTGCTCGATTTTGGACCTCCCCGCCACCACCTTGCCCTTCTTCTTTCTATTTAGACAGAAAAGGAGAGAGAAAAGAAGGTTCCTCTAGTGCCTCTTTTCATCTTTCCTCTTGGAGAAGGAGTGATGCAGGGGAATCAGCAGGACCTAAGTATGAGCAGAAACTGCATACAGTAACAGAGCAGCCTCACTGACCCAGTCTTTGCGGCGGGGGAGGGGGGCATGTATTTCACGGAAGGACATTTTCCAGATAATTAAAA
This sequence comes from Rhinolophus sinicus, assembly GCF_057876585.1. Taxonomy (NCBI): domain Eukaryota; kingdom Metazoa; phylum Chordata; class Mammalia; order Chiroptera; family Rhinolophidae; genus Rhinolophus; species Rhinolophus sinicus. Next base: position 169,602,254 of record NC_142502.1, on the reverse strand, counting down.
CGCCAGCACATTCTTACTTAGATCTTTTTTCTTGATAATTCATTGATGTGTCCATGACATAAGTTATTGTGATGGACAATGTGTCACTGTCCTCATGGTCTACTGAGCTTGGAGATGGCAGTTTTCCCCCTGGAGAGACTTCCACTGTTCTCAGTAGGCTAAGACTGCTGAGCTCATGCTCATTTTTAGGATTCCTCCATTTCCTTCCTTGCTACTGGATGGACCCTGTCATTTCTTGCTGTGGACCGTGAGCCTCCCTCCAGCAGATTCTCCTCACCCTTTTCTAGTATGTGCTCTGGGCATGAAAACGTGATAACCAGGTTTCTTAGAACTGGGTAAAATGATAATTAATAGGCTGTGAATCGAGGCTCAGGGGTCTCTAATGAGTAATGTAGTGAGCTTCTCCGCACACTCTGTGCAGGTCATTTCGGCTGCTCAGAGCACTCTGCTGCGCTCTGCTCTGCTCTGCTCTGTGAGCCACGGCCAGGCAGCTGGCCTGAGGGAAGCACTGCTGTTCAACGGAATCAGGAACCAGCTCACCCACGGGAAAGAGCACAGCTGTACACTCAAAAGGCTTTCTCTTTTGAGAAACTAGAAGGACTGGTGAGATTATATATCTGGGAGAAGCCTCCTATGAAATAAGTTTGTGGACAAAATTAAGAATTCCTGGTTCTCACGGAAGCTGAACCATTTATAAGGATCAAATACTGTTCATGGAAGAAATGTACCAGCATCATAATTTAGTTGCCATTTACTGAATACTTAAGATATGCCTAGTATTGTTCTAAGGGGTTTACAATAAGTGCTTTCAACGAACACTACAAGGTAGGTATTATTATAATCCCCATTTTAGAAACAAGGAAATTTGCCCAAGGTCATGCATTAGTTAAGTGATGAATGGGATTTGAACCCAGGTCTGCAGACTCTGAATCTGAGCCTTCAGTCCTTTGAATTAAATCCACACCTTTTAGTTCCTTACCAGGGTGTGGTGTTTCCCATCCTTAAAATTCTCATTTCCTTCTCCACCCCTTTGGAGTTACTTAGATGAGACACTCCTTTTCGTAATGCATCAACCCTATAGATCTGTGAAAAGCACAGGAGTCTGTGATTCTATTCTCAACCTTGAATCAAACTGAGATGACACAGTATGACTGGAGTCAGAATCAAGCTCAGCCAGTTGGAGAATCAGGCAATTATCTGGACAGACTAAGCCAAGAAAGGAGAGGCCAGCCTCTGCCTCCCTCACCAGATGGCAGGTGTGTATCTGTGCTTCTATAGGCGATGCCCATACACCCTGCCTGTGGCTTCTCACTCAGAGTTCTACGAACACTGCCAGAGTTCAAAAGCTGTCTGGAGAGCCAAGGAGCAGTTCCATAAGCCCAGCAGAGTGTCAACTGCAGAAGGCAGCAGGAGAGGAAAGGAGGAGGGGCGCGGGTGTTGAGTCAGGTTGGGTTATTACACGCCACATTCAGCACCTGTACCATGGGCTGAGTGTGCCAGTCTCCTGAAAAGCTGACAAGCACGAATGCCCTGGGGGAAGTTAGGCTTTTGGCAGCATGCCTCTTCCAGGACTGGTTCTCCAGGCTTTCCCTGAAGGAAGGTTCTCAAGCTATTGATGAGAAACCCTGTCTAAGAACGGCAGAGTACACTGCCCACGCCAGGTATTTGCAGCTTGAGAACCTGCAGCTGGCCAGGTTATCTCTCTTCTCTGTAATCCAGAATCTCTGGCATCTCTCCCAGCTGTGATTTCCTGAGTGTTGCTACATTAGAAGCAGGGCCACTGCTGTCCTGGGGCCCCCACTTACCCTGGCGAAGGTCCGGAAGCCCTGGAGGATGGGTCTGTAGCCTGTGCAGCGACACAGGTTTCCTGTGGGCCAAGAAGAGAGCTTCAATGTCTGCACTGGCGCCAAGGGCAGGTGAGGGGTTTGTGGCTTGGCTCCTGGCTCAGTTAGATGCTCTCTTTGCATACTCTGTTTTCTCTGCCTAGAGTGCCCTTTTCCTCCTTCTATTACTGACTTGAAAACACCTATCACTTCTTCCAGGAAGTCTTCCCAGAATGCCCACACAGATTCAGGTGCCCCTCCTAAGAGCTCCCACGATACCTAGTCAGTTTTATGAGTGAGATTATCAAACTATATTATGAACTCTCTTCTTCGGAGTGGGAAATTCTTGAGAGTAGGTATTGTATCTTTCATCCCTGTGTCCCTTGTGCTCTAGGTAGTGCATGACATATGATACAACTCAGTATAACTGAATAAATGATGCACTGAAATGGTGAATGGATGGGGAGCCTTGTCTATTCAATTCAGAGGGACAGACAGCTGTCCCAGGCTCCTGGGTCCATTCACAGAGTCAGAGTGGGAAGCCTTGAGGCCCATACCTTGGAAGGCATCCTCGATCTCCTCCATGGAGGGCTCGGGCTGGTTCCGAAGCAGCGTGTACATGCTCATGACAATGCCAGGGGTGCAGAATCCACACTGGGAACCATGGCTTTTGGCAATTCTCTCCTAAAAGGGACAGATGGCATGAACCCCTCTCAAACTCCCTACATGCCTCAGCTGGAGCCAGGCCATGTCAACAGGCAGTGTGGAGGAGCAGTCACTGCACAGTCAAATCCTAGTGCCACCACTTATCAACCATGACCTTGGCTATGCTACCAAACCTCTCAGAGCCATTAATCCTTCATCTGTATGATGTGGACCATCCTAGTACTTACCTCCAGAGCTATGGTGAGGAGTCAATGAGATAATTCACATTAAACTCTTAACATTATACCCGGCACATAGTGGGCAGTCACCAGTGTTAGTTATTAGTAGGAAAGTCCCTTCAAAGAATGGCAAATAAAAATAATAATAATAATAATTAATTAATTAATTAATTAAAAAATAAAAAAGAATGGCAAATATTAGAGCTAGAAGGGCCTTCTTTTTTTTTCTTTTGTTATTATTTTTTAAATTAAACTTTATTGGGGTGACAATTGTTAGTAAAGTTACGTAGATTTCAGGTGTACAGTTCTGTATGACATCATCTATAAATCCCACTGTGTGTTCACCACCCAGAGTCAACTCTTAGAAGGGCCTTCTTACCCTTCCTTCCATTCACTGAACAGAGGAGGAAGCAAGTCCAGAGTTTAAAAGATTTATCCAAGGACATGCATGGTGAATGCCAAGAGCTGTGTCATGTTCCTCTAACTACACTACCCCACCATCCAACTCAACCAGCATTTATTAAGAAAACCCACGTGCATCTTATTCAAAATAGAACACCACTGTCTTCTTAAATGAAGGAAATTCTGAAAGTCTAGTCGGGACATAAGAATTGGGAAGCGTGTCATACAGCATTTGCTAAATGCATTGAATGTCAGAGAAATTTCATTTAAACCTGCAAGATTTTTATTACAAGGAGATTCTCCACATCTTTTTTTTCTCTTGGGAGTCCCTCTTAGTACTTACATTAAGTAAAAGTGTTAGAATATTGTATGTCCAATACCTAGCATATAGATATTCATTCATTTTCATTCATTTTATAAATATTTACTCAGTAAATAGTTATATATATGTAAATATTTACTGAGAACCTATTGTGTTCCAGGCATGGTAAAAGCACTGGGGACAGGGCAGTGAAGAAAGGAGATGAGGTCTCTGGTTTCATAAAACTCATGTAATAGTAGGGGAAATAGTGACAAAAAAATAACTGAAAGATCGAGAAAGTTGCAGGTGGAAGTCAGTGTTAGGCAGAGAATTAGTACAGGATGACAGGACCCAGAGTGACTACTGGCTACTCAAGTGGTCAGAAATGATGGCTCTGAAAAGCTGACCTTTCAGTTGAATTTAATAACACAATTTGGATCAAGGAAGAGTGTATTCCAGACGGAGGGAACAGCAAGGACAAAACCCCTGAGCACAGCAAGTGCACAGCCAGGTGCGCCAGAATCACAGAGAGGCCAGTGCAGCTTGAACTCGCCGGGATGAGAGAAATCCTGGGGGAATAGGCAGCAGCCAGACATGCAGCTCCTCGTGAGCCATGCTAGGGATCAGAACTTGCATTCTGGGCGTGATGGAAAGTCATTAGGGAATTTTCAGCAGGGTGTGATAAGATCTAACTTAGGTTTTAAAGAATCACTCGAGCTTTTGGGTGGGGAATGGGCTGGAGGGGGCAAGAGTAGAAACAGGGGACAAGATACGGAGTCTGGAAAGAATAGGGTTTTGTTGTTTGAGATTAGACATTCATATATTGATGTCACGTAAGCAGTTGGAAATATGACTCTAACCTCTGAGTTGCTGTCAAAGCTGAAGATATAAATGTGAGTGCCATTCGCATCCAGATGGTATTAAGCTCACCTACGGAGAGTGTGAAATGGAGAAGGGGAGCGGCCCAGCCAGGCCCCCGGCACTGCAGCCACGAGGGACTGAGCATACAAGAAACCAGCACATGGTGCAAACATGGAGATAGGAGGAGAATGGGGGAAACGGATTGCCATAGAGACCAAAGAAAAAAATCTAAGTGGACAAGGAAAAGTGGAATCTGGCTCTACAGCTTATTTGGAGCCAAAATAAGAGCATCAGGAGTAAGGCTCTGTACCATTGGAAAAGGAGGCTTTTAGCCTAATAATATGATTGTGATGCCAGTGTTTAAACTGTTCATTCTTACTTTCATCTATTTGCCTCAAGGAAAATTACAAACCATAATTACTCCCATCTCCTGCAGGTTGGATGAGTTTAGTAATTTTCTCTTTTCCTTCCTGAGAAACAAAGCCACAGAGGTGAAGCAATGCCACCCCAACCCTGCTCTGACCTGACGTGGCTGGTCCAAGATGCCCCTCTCAGGGAGTGTAGTCAGCTTGCTCAACCGGAGGCTCTGGCTCCCACATTCTTGTAAGGAGCCCAAGGAAACTTACACGGTGTGCTCTGAATGACAGGTCTCTCCAAATGGTCAAGAGAGGATTAAGACCTGGGCCTAGCTCTGGCACCTTCTGGGATTGTAATCTCCCAAAGACTCCCTGTCTGTTTCCCCAAATAAAAGCACTGGGAACAACGGCCTTTCCTTCCACAGTGCTCTGCTCCCATGTGGGCTCCATTCCACTTTGCCTGAGAACATCCTGATTCTCTCCACAGAAACTCCCAGATTACCACCCACTCTTCCCAAAAGCTTTCCCAATTTCAATTCACTCCCAGCTGGCCTGATACTGTCATGGAGAAAGCTTTGGTCAGACACGCACATTGTCTCTATTCTCTCACTCAGCCCTTGCTAACCTCCGCTGGAATGAGGATGGAAGCCTAGCAGTGCACATTTTGTTTACCTGCAGGTGGGAGCTGAGAGGTACAATGGGATTGCCATTCAAGGGAACAGGGAGTAGGTGGGTTTCTTATCAAGGGGCACGGAGCATTTGGAATCATGACTCTGGGGAGACGCGGTGCTTCCTAAGCACACTTGGGCACAAGCTAAGGAAGTTCACCCAGCCCTCCTCCCTCCAGCTCTGGTGCAGCTGGACGGCCCAGTCATCAGATCCAATGGACCTCTTGGTTTTCTGGGGGTCATGAAATGTTACATCCACCCTAGACACAGGAGGAAGCGTGAGGCTTGGGCGCCTCCTCTCTGTGCCTCACAGCGCCTCCCCCTGGAGGTGATGAGGAAGTGGCCAGGCCAAAGGTCTCCTTTGCCCAGGCACAAACACTCAGCTCCACAACCCTGGGCAAGTCTGCTACCTTGTCATGAGCTCTGGTTACCTGCACAGGATGCAGCCTCGACTTGGTGCTTCCTATTCCTTCCACAGTCGTCACGGCAACATGGTGCAAAGAACAGATGGGGGCCAGGCAGGCATTGACAGAAAAGTGGCTGCAAGCTCAGATTAAGGTCATTCCATTGTCCACTCAGGTCATCTGAGGGCGTGGGACACTTTGTGATGCTGTGTATCATTTCTCTTCACTCTACATTATGTTCTTGTCTCTTCTACAGGTGTCCTCGCCCCTCCACCCAAGACTCTGGGTTAGGGACAGAAGAAGCTCTCCCCACAGGTGAGGCCTGAGCCCCTTCAAAAGCCCTGGGGGGTCAGGAACCATCAGTGCACCCTAGGCCTCCAAGCTGGAGCGAGGGATCCAGGGTCACTTTCAGCTACCTCTTACTCAGCTTGACCTTGGAGGCTGAGTCAAGAGGAAGTTTCTGGCAGGTTCCAGGCCCAACGTGTGCTCCTCCGTCTGCAGGCCCTTCCTTAGCCTCTTCAATTTCAGAACCTCCTGACACATTTGATTCCCTGCTTTTACCCACCTCTATTTCTGCCAATCCCCTGGGAGGGCAAAATCCCCAGGGAACATGAGACATCACCTCCTCAGATAGAGCTTGCTCACATCCATTCTTTTATTCACCACTCATTCACTTATACAACGAACATCAGTGACTGAGAGCCAACCATATACCAGGCACTCCTGGGAGGGCTGAGAAGTAAATGTGAATAAGATAAAAATCTCTGTTCTTTAATAGGTTGTGATCAACCCAGGAAAACAGAAGCCATCCTGAAGATGCAATTTAAATATCTTATGGTAAGTGTGTCAGAAGAGCTGTGCACAGGACATTATGGGATTAAGGACACCTAACCCAATCTTGGTAAATTAAGGAAGGCTTCCTGGAGGAGGTGATATTTTGCCCAGTCTTAAAGAGTAAGTAACAGCTATGTAGGAAAGTTCTGGAAGTATGAATACTCAAGAAAACTTAGGAAACAGCTTATGCCAAGACTGAGAATGAAAGGGCATGGTGTGTTAGATGTTCACAATTGTCTCTGAATGAATAATAGAGTGCTGGGCCCATAAAGAGAAACTGGAGAGGAAAGGTGGGGCATACTGTGAAGGGCTTCCTGTGCTAAGCAAAGACACTGGACTTTATCCTGGGAGAAACTGAGACCTGTTGAAGGATTTCACGGGATGTGAAAAGAATGTGGATTTTAGAAAGGTCACGTGTGCGCACGCGTGCGCGCAAATGCTTGTGCACACACACACACACACACACACTCACCCACTTACTCACTCACAAGCTGACCCCTATCACAGTCCTCACACGAGCAGTCAGCCAGCAGACAAAGGATACACGATCTTGTTCTGGAGATGATCATACTTGGAAAGCATCACGGTGCAAGCCCCACAGCCCCCTTCTCCACAGCCCAGCTTGGTCCCGCTGAGCCCCACTGTATAGCCAAGGGTTAAGGAACATGAACTGAGAGAAAGAGCCTTTGCTGGGCTGCCAGGAAGTGTGTGGGTCGAGCTGTGAGTGTAGAGCCATCTATGGCCACACACAGGCTCAGGGAGGCAGCAGACACACATGGCTTCCTCATTCAGAGACTGTAGTGCACGCTGAGGAGACAGGGAATGAGGCCATCTCCACTCCCCTGAAGGAGAAAGGCATCCGAGACCCGTCGGACAGTACCCAAGTATCACCCCTGCAACTTGAGGTCCAGGACTGGAACATTAGTCCTGGAGACTTTTCTTGAATCTTCTCGGCACGATAGGTCCCCAACCCCGTGATCTCCCTGGGCAGGTGAATCGGGCCCCTCAAAGTCTGAGCATGTGGGGCAGGCCTCACAGCCCCCCAGTTGGCCTGCAATGAAGCCACTTGGGCCAGAGTGAAACATCCATCTGGTCTGGGATTTGCTGAGTCCAGGCTTTTCACCTTAAACCTTTGGGGCCGATGATATCTGGGGACCAAAATTAGGGCTGAACCAGGGCTTTTGAACACCCAGCTCATAGGATGTGTGAATGAAAATTAAAATGCAGATATTTTCAGGTTTAGGGCCAAATTAGAGGCATGTCTTACACATACTTGCAGAAATAAATAATATGAGACTTGACATTTGTAAAAGTGCCCAAGTAATAGGCTGTTCTAGAGAACAGCAATCATGGTTGCCCCTTTTCCTGAAATACTCAGGTCCCATTGTAGCTTTTCCCCAGACCCACAGGTCTCTAAGCCATCTAGCTACCTGCTGAGGATAAAGGGAGCTGAGGTTATTGTCTCCTACTCGCTTCCCTCATATCTGAGGTGAGATTAATAACTAACAATGATATAGTATCTTATACATGAAAGCACTTATACCCATGGACTCTTCACAATGATTTGGTTAGCAGTTGGGACAGGAACTAACGTTTCCCCACAGATTAAAAAACATAAAACAAACAAAAAAAGCCCCCGAGACCCCTGAGTTAACATGAGCCCTGCAAGCTAACGCTCACCTTGAGTGTTAGGGGCCAAACACATCCATCTGACCCCAGAGATGGGGGCTCCTCATTCGCCATGCTGCTGCCTCTTTCAAACACAACTGGGGAGGGCTTTCTGTGCCCTAAGTTATTCTTTTCACGAGTCGGGATAAATGCAGTTATCAGCATTTCAGACAACTCTAAGGGCATGTGAAGACCAGTGGTAGCCGCCTAGAAACTAACACGATCTTTTTCTAGCCTGGCGATCTTTCTGGAAGCCAGGGTATAAGTCAAGCCTGGAGTCTTCTATCTGACTTGGAACTCCCACAAATGAGCAGCAATAAGCCATGAGGATTTTATACCGAGGCGCGAAAAAAATGTATACACGTGACTTGTGTTCATCTTTTCTTCTCGGTATATATTATTACAATTTTTATACAGTTTCCTTTCTTAAAATGTGTATACATTTTGGGGGCATTCTCTGTTTCTATGTGCCAACTTGCAGTTTGGGGTTTCATTTGAGAGTGGACCTTTAAACCAGTCAATATCTATGATCGGGGCTTTTTTGAGGATTCAGGGCTTTCAAAACTTTTCTGTAAAACTAAAATTGATGTCAGTCGTCTAAAGAAATCACCAGGTTCATGTGCTTTGACCTCCACACTTGCACCACCCAGGTCAAAAATCCAGTACAAAGCACACTAGAGCCAGCCACTATCTGATAAGAAGCGAGTGAACCAGAGGTAAGGCCATAGATTCCAGGCTCACTTCAAACAATCCTTTGTTGTCCAAAATATGTCACTGGAATGAGCCACAGGATATTCCTGCCTCTGGAGCAAGAGTGCTTTGTTGACAGAGGCCAGGATGAGCGCTGTCCTGACAACAGACTCACGGAAAGTTTCCAGTGCAGGTGGAATGAAGAGTGTGGCTCTAGCCTTTTGTCTAAGCTCTGCCAATGTTCACCCAAAGTACATGAGCGAGACGCTGGTCCCTGTAACATATGCAGGCCTCACTTCCTCCTCTGACATAGGGGTTGCTGTGGGATCAGTGAGATAACCTACGCAAATCACCTTGAACTCCAACTATATATAGTAAGTGCTCATTAAATGTTAGCTCCTATGACATTTTCACGGTTGTTTTCTTCCAGGGACTCAGAATACTTTCCTACTCTGAAAAAACAAAAGGTACTGGGCTCTTCCCTCAGATGTCCCCTGCCCCATGCTCCCAGTGCTGACATTTCCACAATGGATGGCGCCTCTACACGGTTCCCCACCTCAGGCATCCCTTCCCCAAAATACTCTCCTTCCCCTGACTTTCTCTTTACTTTCACAGAGCTAGAAACATTCCCCAGGAAGCCCATTTGTGTATTAGGCAAAGATCTGCCGAGGAAGGGCCAGCTCCTGCTGAGGGGGAACGACCATGAAGCTTGAGAGCTCATGAGGGCCTTTTGGAGCTGCTTGCTTTTCAGGCCCAGAGTGAAATCTTGGCTTTACTACAGCCTTAGCTGGAAGAGATCTTAAGGAACATCAAGAATAATCTTCTTAATTGACAGCTGAGAATTTCAGACCATAAAGCTCAAATGACTTCCTAGGGTCACACAGCTGCCCTGTGAGAGAGCTGCAGCTAAAACACAGGTGTCCAGAACCCTAATCCGTTGTGCTTTCTTCCACACTGCACCGCCTCCCCACAGCTCACTAGAAAATGATGTTCGACCCAGAGAATGCGTCCCATTGCCCCCTCCCTCCTTGCCACTCCAAAGTCAGGATACACTTCCTTCTCAGGTAGGCCAACAGAGTTGTTTCCGGATCTGCATTTTTCTCCACCACCTATAAAAACAAAAACAAAAGAAAGACATATCACAGGCATACTTTGCCATTGTCTTACTCTAGAATTTGTAAAGTTAATGGGATGGACTAAATTATCTTATGAAAACAAAAGTGTTTTTCTTAATAATTCCCTAAGAATGAACACATTAACTATTAACAAACTCTGTATGTACTGACATCCTTTAATTCTAAAATTCTATATTAGTGCTCAGTTCAGGACCCACCAGAGTGCTTCGGTGTGGTACCTGCCATACTGGGCTGACCAAGGCAAATCCTCCTTCAGATCAAACATGACATCTCATTTCCAGCTGCTGGATCACAACTGTGAGCTTCAGGGACAGTGAGAGGGACAGCATGCGGACCTTCAGAGAGCAGAGGGCCACTTGTGGGTCCGGCTCTATTGTGTGCATGGCTACAGGACAGTCAACAGCGTTAACCCAGGTCAGCAATGGAGGGGCAATCTCAAACTGAAGGGCCACAAATGAAATTTGGGCGGGGCCAGGTGTCCAATCGCCACACTGGGGTGAACAAATGGTGGACACTCAGATATGGTGGCTGCCTGTGTCCACACATGGGGGAAGGGGAGGGCTCAGCAAAGAAACAATGGCCTCCACCGACTCCCCCACCCAGAAGAAAGCCTCCTCTCCAGCCCCTGTCCCAAGCCAGACAACTCAGTTCACCCCTGTATGTCCCTGCTTCTTCTCCAGCCTCTGCCCTAGTGCTGGAGCTCAGAGAGAGTGATTACATTGGTGGCTAAGTCCACACACAGGCCCTTTAAGAGGAGTGTGCACTCAGTCTCACTCACTCACAATCTCCGCTGGTTTTCACAACCAACAATTATGGTGACTTCTCTCCGCAGCCCTGGAATCCTGTGCTGGAATGGGGTTGGGATATCTTGCTCTTCTGGGGGTTGGGGGTGGGGGTGCCTCCACAGTTGAAATATCCCTCCCGATCTTTAATGGTCACATACGGGTGTGGGACCAGCCCATTCCACGTCTCTGCCCAGTCTGGATGTGGCTTCTTCTGCATGTCCTTAGTTGAAAGGCTTCAGTTCAGCTTGATTTTAGGCAATTCTTGATAAAGCGTGTTTTGAAGATTAGTTAAAATTTTAATGTGGTTGTGAGAGAAACTAGGCACAGCGTTTACATACTGTGCCATCTTGCTTGTCTCGACCATAATCTTTTTTATGGACCAAAAGTAATCAAACAAGTCATAAAACTGCCAGACTTCACCCCTTGAATAAAGTGCAAATGAAAGTGGAAGATAAAATAAATTTAATTTCTTGATTACACCCTACAGGTCCAGCTTATTCAAAGTCCTGGTTACAAAGTTTACACAAGGAGCTGTTTCTCTTCTCTTGGAGAAGAAATCATAAATCCACAAAATAAAGACCTCGTCACCTTTCTTGTAGTTAGCAGTTAGAGCCTCTTGGCTTACTACCTTCCCCACAAGTTGTTCCTTCCTCCTGTCCTGCAGCTCTGCTTCCATCACATCACATAAATTCTCTGCTCAGTACCCTCAGTAACCTTCAACATAGTCAAGGTTACATCTAAGTTCCTTTGACTGTCTTTCAAGGCCCATTTCTATATGTTCCTAATCTTCTTCATTTTTAGCCTTTCCCTCTTACTTTCCTGCCAAGCTGGTCTTCGTACTTCAGTAAAAATACATTATATACCTCCCGGTTCCTGAGCCTTTGACATTCTATTCCTCTTCCACCTGCATTTTGACTTATCAGAAGACCCCAAATGCTTCCCTAGTAAAGACTTTCCATATCACCCCAGCTGCAAGTGGTGCACCTTCCTGGAATTCCAACAGAGAATGGCTGTGCCACTCTTTCGACATGGTTGCAGGGTTGGCCCCAGCAAACTCCATGGAACCCTCTCTCAAAGGACGCCAATGGGTATCCCAAAGGAAAGATGCTTTGTGGGGAAGTGAGCTTAGGAAACACTGGGTTGAGCAGATTGCTCTGCTCAAACTTGAGCATCAAAACAAATATTGACCAAAATGGGTTACAATCCATTAAACAAAATTAAAACTCATGAGTCTGAACTGATAATGAGTAAATTAAAAAACAAACAAATGGGAGAGAAGGGAAAGTTGTTTCTGGTAGAAGAATGCCAACTAATAAATATGGCTGACCATCTTGTAATCTGCCCAATAATTGATCCAGTTGAGAATCAGATATATATATGATATACATATGGTATATATATATCATATATATATCATACATATATGTATGATATATATATAACATATATATTATATATATATATATATATATATATATATATATATATATAGTGAGAGAGAGAGAGAATAAAAAGCAAATGTGGCAAAATGTGAACAGGTAATGAATGTGGGTAAAGTCTGTTGAATAAAATTTCTTTGTATTCTTGCAACTTTTTTGTAAATTTAAAATAATTATATAATACAAAGTTTAAAACCTAAATTTCTTCACCAGAGGATTTCTTACGGCTTTTAATATTCATCCATTCAATCTATCCAGATTAATTGGGTCCCTACTTTGTGCCAACACTCAGCTAAGTGGTTTGAGAATATCTGAGAAGAGTATCTCATGGAGATAGTTTTCTGTGTAATGCATTTTGGAATATATTACTTTGCCTAACCATACTCCAGCTCTCCAACTAGTTCATAGGCTCCTGAATGGCTCCTGTTTGGTCACAGAGATGCTCCAGCACATAAATGTCCCACCGGCTTAAGACTGGGAGGAGCTCGCTCAATGTCGCCGGTGTGCATGAGGGAGCGAGTGTTGACTCACTGACACCACTTCTTGGGGGGATCACTGCTGGACACCTTCAGCTGTACCCTACATGCTGAATCTTTCCAGAATCCTCCAGATGCCACAATCTCCACTAAACAGAGAGTGATTGCTCAGAAAAGCAAGAATCCTACCCTCCGTATCCGATGGACACTTGTCTCATTAGGGAGACCACCTCAGGGAAGATGTAGATGTCTGATCACTGCGCTGTACACCTGAAGCTGAAGCTGAACAATAATGAAGATCAACTACAATTTTATATTTCTATATAGTTACAAGAAGCGGAGTACAGCATTGGGAATGGAGACAGTGGAAATGTAACGGCTGTGTGTGATGTCAGAGGGGTAGTAGATGGAGGGAGGGGGGTTATCACCGTGTGAGGGATATAAATGATAAATGTTTAACTATTACATTGTTTTGTACACCTGAAACTAATAAAAAAATGTTTAAAAAAGAAATCCTGCCCTCCAAAAGGACTCTCCCTACAATGATAACAAAATACTGGGTAGCTCTTTCCATCAACTCTGACTCTAGATCAGAAGAAGATGCAAAAAACAAGAGTTACTAAGGCCCATCACAACCACAGAAGGCCCTGGGGACATTAGATCCTTGGCATGTTACACCCTCTCCAGGACTCCAGCTAGTGAAGACAGAGTCCAAGCAGCAGTCTGGAACAGGAAGACCAGCAGGCTCACATGTAAGAGTGAATCAATACCCATCTGACACCCTCTGTAGTCTTTATAACACCAAGTTCTGACAGCTTCTCTGGTAACTTCTTGGCATAATATCCTGTAACAGAAAATCTAGAACATCTTGGGAATAGAAATAGGAAAACACTGACTCACAGCTGCCTTAACTTGACTTGGAGTTTCCTTCCTAGGTCTTGTTTTTATAGTACTGTTCATCACTCCTTGCATTGCCTCTTCACTTTCCAGCAGTTTCTCAAGAGGCTACATGTTTCTAAATTACAAACATGAATATTTATCACAGAAACTGGCAGTAATAAAAGCTTCCAGAGGTAGTAGGGTTTGATGTGATGATACCAACTAAAAATTTGAAATTGTTTTCCTAAAGTAAAAATAAAAAAACATGGGAAATTTTCACCAAGGCAGATTTACTTTGAAATGTTCCTTTCTAGATCCAACAGTCTTTGGAGCACTGATGTTGCAATGGCTCATGGAATTTTCCTGCTAGTCACCCAAACACACCCTGAAAATATAAGCACTAGACATCCAATGAACCACATTTCAGTTCTTGAAAATTACCTGGAAAGTCATCCTGTTTCTCATTTAAAATGGCCAATAGAACAAAATAAATAAACTTGCTCTCTGAGAACATTCATCACTCACACGGTCCACATGTCCATTTACAACACACAACTATGGCTACCCTTTTACCCTCTCTTTCATTCCCACTGGAGAGCTGAAGCAGATGTGAGCATGTCAGCACGGGTGTAGGGAAGGCAAGTGGAGGATGGAGACAATGTCATGTGTTTGCACCCTCTCTCCCTGCACCTGCGTTAGAATTTCCAGAGCTCTTCATCCTTCCGGTACTGCAAAGACTGGTCCCCATGTCATAAGTCCCCCTCTGGCCCAAGCCACCTCACCTCCCCTAGATCCCTGGGCACTAATGAAGTTAATCCAAGTGGTCAATTTTTATCAAAGTAAGACATTTGCAATATTTATATGTAGAGTTAAGGAAAGGGAGTAGCATGCCTTCAAGAAAAAAAATACATATGGTTTGCCACAAGATGTCAGTATATGTTTTCACACAAGTCAGCTGTTATATTTACATACATGAAATGTCAGAAGAAAAGGCTGTGTACACTTTATATTTTGATATTAGCAAGAAAACACGTTCCTTCTCTCATTAAACGGAACAAGAAAAGCCTTGGAATATATTTGAGGAAACACAGAAGTGTGGTGGGTGACCTCTGTCTCACCTCGTACCCTGTCCCCCTTTCTCAGCTTCCTGCCCAGTGTCTGTACTTCTACAGGGAGTAGGCAGGGAAGGGGGAGCCGACAGCCACCTTTCTTCTTTTCGCTTCCCTCCCACCCTCGCTCCTTTGCCCCTTGAGTATCTTGATTACATTCTAGCCCTGAGAAGTTCTTCTTTCCTTAATGTCACCCCAAAGGCAGCTACACCTTTGAAGGGAGAGAGAGAGAAAGCGAGGAAAACAAGTGGGGAAAAAAGCACAAAAGAGGGAGAGAAAGAACAGGCTTCTTCCAGAGGACACACATCCCTTCCCAGGGAGCAGCTCCACCAGAGCAAAGGAAAGGTCAGCCCCTGCTTACCTTTCTGCCATTCACAAAGAAAACCAACTCGTCTGCTGTCATTGTCACCAGTTGGAGTCCCTGAACTCCAGGTACCTCACTCCCAACTGGCAGTTATAACTGTTGTGCAACTTGAAAAACACGTCTCCTCCAAAAATGAAACTAAGTTGGCCAATGGGCGAGGTCCAGCTTAGAGCTTCAGGAAGTGGAGAGTTCCTGTAAAAAAAAAAACCCACTGGTTTGCAAAATCAAGGAAAATGCAAGCAATCGTTCACAACAAATCACACCCCCAACATCTGTGTCTGTCAAAGAGCACAGAGGATCAGAGGAAGGCACTGGATCAGGGAGAATATCAACCTTGGCGTCAGGTACTGCCCTCGGGGAACCTGCTTCCTCCTCCCACTGGCTGAAGACCAGAAGAAGGAAAGGCGATTGTCAGATCAGGGCAGACAGCTGCTTCACTGCCTCCATTTCTACCCTTGTCATTTTACAATTTACATTTACAGCAACACAGACTCAGCACTTACACACACGACTCATTCTGCTGCAGCCTGGAGGAATACGGAGGTCACACGATGTGGTGCCCAGTGATCCAGAGGCAAAACCTGCCATTGGACCTCAGCCAGTCACTTAGCCCCTTCAGAACTCACTTGTTTCCATCCTGTAAACGGGCACACGGATGGCCCCAAGCGCAGAAGGCTGAGGGACACATGGTGCATTTTGGAAGTGCTTTGTAAATTTGCCAAGAACCAAAGTGTTCATTACTATTGCTAATACATTGTTAGTAACACTACAACAATAATCCTCCTCACAAACCATTTTTGAGGCTTTGCTTTTGCTCGTGTCTCACACCACCTAGGCACAGGCCAAGTTGACGTGGAGCTGAAAACCTTCCTCCATTCAGTATTCATTACCTGCTGGTGTAAACACACATGCTCACTGCCCACCCGGCAGCGTCAGCATCAGTGGGCTCTCTACAGTCCAGCACCCAACTGCCCCTCCCAACACACACACACACACACACATACACACACACACACACACACACACACACACACACACACACACACACACACCAGCATTCCCTCTGGTCTACTTCAGTGTAAAAGGACCCACACAGTTACTCAAACAGCCACTCTGAAGCAGGTAAGTTTCCCTACACCCCTGACAGGCTATGTGGGGGCATCAGGGGTATGGATTGGGGTGGAGAGAAGGGAATATGAGGCAGATGTGCTTGGTACAGCAACAGCTTAGAGAAACCCAAGGTGCCAGGGCAACCATGTTATCAACACAACGCCTTTCCCACCACAGGCTTCACTGAAGCAGGGGATGAAATTTCATTTGTAGGGTGACCCAACATCCCAGTTTGCCCCTGACTATCCTGCTTTTAGCACTGAATTCCTGGCAAATCCTTCAGTGCAGGGCAAACTGAGTTTGCTAGTCACCAGAAAACAATGGTTCTTAACTGGGGCAGGGGAGGATTTCCAACCCCAGAAGCCATTTGGCAAGATCTCGGGATCTGTTTTAAGGTTAAGAGTGTGAAGGGTTGCTACTGGTATCTAGAGGATAGGGGCCAGGGGTGCTACTCAACACCCTACAATGCACGGGACAGCCCCCAAAACAAGTAATTATCTAATCTAAAGTCTCAATAGAGCCAAGATTGAGAAATCCTGCCCTGAAAGAAGGAAGGATGTATATTGGCAAAGAGAGAGGGTCAGATGAGCCTGAGTAGTGTTTTGTAATCGGTGAATTCTCCCCGACCCTTACACATCTGTGATGAAGAGGCTTTTCCTCTTTTCACTCATCCACACAACTTTACAAGGCCTCCATTCCCTAGCCAGTTTCTAGTCAAAGTCACAAGAAACTCTCAAGAAAGACCTCAGTTTGAGGTTAGGTAGACTGGCTTGAATATTAGCTCCACTACTTCTGTGTGACCTTTGGCAAAAATCACTTTCTTGGCCTCAGTATTCTCATCTATGATATGGGGGTGACTTTACCTGCTTTGTGAGAATACATTCTGGTGAGAATTAAACGAGACTTAGGTTAAGAGTGTGTCCCATAGCAGATGCTCAATATATACCGGGGGTACCAAAAAAAATCTGTATACATGCCTGTATTTATCTTTTGTTATCGGTATATACTTAGTATTACAACTTTAATACAGTTTTGTCCTTTCTTAAAATGTGTATGCATTGTTTTGGCTCTTGCTGTGTGCATCAATTTACTTCTCCCCTCTCAGCCAGTCTTCAGCCTCCTTCTCTCATCTTCTCTGTTACTGTGGAGCACTGAAAAATAAGAGTGAAATAAATTTTCAGTAAGGGCTTATGTTGTCATTCAGATTTTATTTCTGTAATAACTGTAATAACTAGTTTATTTCTATAATGCTGAGATTTGATAAAAACTTTAACTTAGTATGATTACTTCTTACTTAGCAAAATTTTTGTGACCATTTCTTTCCCTGTGATTCTTCAAGTTGCTATAAATTAGGGGAAAACAGTTTAAAATAAGCCTTTTTTTCAAAGCTGATGACCTCCAATATATGCTTTCAATGTTGCATGAATTCTCAAACTTGGCTGAATTAATGAAATTTCCTGGTCTTGAAATAGGCCGATTGTAACTTATATTAACTTAGCCCATTTTCCTAAGAATGCCTTGCCTTATAATATGCAATACATTGGCAGATGAGGTCTCAAAGTCCATGGAAAAACCAGATAAGTCCTGAGGCCTCCGGAACACAAGGCTTCTTCTTGGAACAACATGTGCAGGAAATCATAAGACATAAGAATTATGCTGCAAAGTGCCAAGTCGTTATTTCTGGAATAATGAGCTCCCTCAGGGCCAAGCGTTCCCTAGAAGAATGATTCAGGAAAGCTTTGGTGTGCTCTCTGAAGGCCTGGTCAGGGCTGGTGCTGCCTGCAGAAGTCTCCCTGCCAGCCATTCACCTGCTTCTGCAGCAGTGCCTCTCGTCTGCTCACTCCTTCTCGTTGCATCCAGATGGACATTTTTGTCTGTACCCTATGAGCACCCCCTGTTCACTTTCTCCCCTTACAACAAACTTTACTTGAAAAGAAAAAAAATTACTTTTCTTTCAAAATATTCTATCATTCAGATTTTCGTTAGTAATTTTTTTTTTCAAAGACCCAAATTTCTTTCAACATATACCCATTCTGGAAGAAAGACTGCTACATTCTCAGAGAATCACTGCCCAGCAACCAAGCCCTCCCTCGTTCTCCAAATATCCAGATTTCTAACCAGTCCTAACAATAGTTCCTGACACCTGAATAGCATTTCTTTCATGTAACTTGATTTCATTTGATCCTTATAAAAGCCCTGCAAGCCTTATTCACAGTGGCCAAGACATGGAAATAATCAGTCTCCTTTGATAGATGATTGGATATAGATGATGTGGTGTATATACTGCCATTTGTGACAACACTTGGCATGAGAATATCATGCCAAGTGAAATAAGTCAGATGGAAAAAATCAAGAACCATGTGATTTCACTCATATTTGGGACACAAAATGGAAAGCAACAAACAAACAAAATAAACAAACTAAAGCTCATAGACAGACAACAGTATAATGTCTACCAGAGAAAGGGGTGGAGAGATGGTAGAAGAGGGTAAAGGAAGGTCAAATATATGGTGACAGGAGACTTGACTTTGGGAGGTGAATACACAATGCAATATACAGATGATGTATTGTAGAACTGTATGCTTGAAATCTGTATAATCTTATTAACCAATATCTCCCCAATAAATCTAAATTTTTAAAAAAGCTCCGGGAGATGGGCAGGGAAGTTATCGTTATCTGCCTTTTCCAAACAAAGAAAATGAGAGTCAGAAGTTGACTTGCCAATTGTCTCACAGTAAGTGAGTACTAGTTTCTGCATCTGTCACTCACTCCCCACTAGAGAAATTGTCTCTTTGATAGTTCTTCACTAACTAAAGAGCATAAACCCCAGGACTGTCAGCCTGGCACTCATGGCCCTTCTCGGTGTGGCTGAAATCCAGCCTTCTGGTTTGCGAGCCTCTGAGATCAGGAGCAGAGCTGTATTTATTGCTATAAATGCTTATAGACATAGCGTAGGGCCATGTCTATAAGAAGGATTAATAAATGCTTGGTGAGTTGAGCGCACAATGCACAGAATGAGTGGAGTTTTCAGAAATGTCTAAGCCTCTGCCTTTGACCGAATATGAAACTTTCTCCCATCATTCTATGTATTCCTACACCATTCAACTTTTCCCACCAGCTACTTTGCAACTAATCTTGTGTCACTGATGTTAAGTAACCAGCTAGTATTCCTGAACATATAGATCGCACTGCTCTGCTACTAATGAGGACATTAACCCTTGATTTTCTACACACATCTGGGAAGCAAGAAGGTGGGATTATCCAAGTGTTGACACAGAGTCAAAACTTAAAGGATGTGAACTTCAGCCTGCTTTAGTACTGCAGACACATAAAAGCTCAAGGAATGGAAAAGGTACAGAAAAAATTTAAACCCACTTTATCTGTCCACATCTATTATGTTTTCTGATAATGTCTTTTGCATTCAATGAGCTCTGTAACTCCAGGGTTATTTGTGGTGGTGACAATGTGGGCTTGTCTGGACACTACACAAAGTCTCTCTTTCCAGTCTGAGCTGCTCTAGCACAATTCAGGAAGCAGTGCCCTGACTTCTTCACTCACCCAGAGGATCAACTCACATGTGCTCTGTAGACAATATGGCCCCATGAGTAACCATTGGGGAAAATTAATTTCACAATTTTTTTATTACCCTTATTCTCCTCCTCTGACTTAATTTTCTTATTAATCATCTGAAATGCTTTACTTGCACTGAATAGAATGTAAGTGTGGCAGACATATCTACCTGCCCCCCAAATATTCATGCCCTCCTTCTCTATTGAAGAGGTTCTGCTGGGAAGTCACTGCCCAGCCAGGAACAATATTTCCCAGCCCTTCTATGGGGAGGAAGCCATACAATTGAGTTCTGATGGATGTAATAGGGGTGGAAGTGATGTTCACAATATCCCAGCTCCCGTTCTCTCTCTCTCACTGATGGTTAATGTCAATGCCAGGGTGACCTTGGAAGCCCCACACTGAAAACAGCAAAGCTTCTAGTCAGCCAAAATCTTTAAATAAATACAGTGATCTGAGCAGTCCCATCTCCCTCCCTTGTCACATATATTACTTTATTGGGGCAAGAAATAAACCTGTATTGTGCTTGCCCACTGATATTTCTGGGTTTGCTTGTTACAGCATCTAGTATTCCATTTACAAATACATTAAGTTCCCCCAAGGGCAGAGGTGCTTATCTATTTTCTTCAGGGGAAAACACTGCATGGACATGGTAGACATATATTTATGCAAGAAGTACTTATTAAAACTGAATACATGAATGAATGAACAAACAAATGAGTGATAGCAATGACAGAATTTGGTTTCAGTGAAAGACAAGGACGCATGGCTCAGATGCCTGGCTTGGCGCACATACAAAGCTCCACATGCAAATGACATCACCGGGGATCGTGGGATCCTGCTGCTCAGGGCATAAGACAACTTTGGTCTTATGCCCAAGACCTCAGCCTTAAGTGTCCCCATCCTCACACTCTGTTTTAAAGTGAACGTTAGAACAACTTCTACCCTAGGCAATATTCACATATCCATTCATTTATCAACTTTATGAGACTCTGCTTGTCTCAGGCACTGTGCTGGGCATTGATTAACATAGGGTCAGAGAGGCTTAGAGCACCCTCATTGTACCTTAGAGATAATTCATGATTCCCAAGCCAACACTGCAGACACAGAGCCCAGAACATTACCTTCCCTCATAATTATCACCACTCCCCAGAGCAAAGATGCAGAGTCAGGCCTACATATTGACATCTTTCAAATAGTTATCACATGAAAATTTGAGAGCTTCTTTCAACTCTCCCAGGGATGCATCTGTAGTTTTATGACGGTGGCCTCTGAGAACTCAATTCCCGATGCAAAAGTCCACAGGAAGATCACTTGCTGTTCCCATTCTAAATGTGTCCTTGAACCAGAACACTCTCCACAGGAACTTAGTGTTACTAACGCTGTTATTTGCTTTATTTTTCTTTTAAAGGAATCCTTTCTGTCCTATGTAAAAAAAAAAAAAAAAAGAAGAAGAAGAAGAAGTACATTAAAACCACTGTTCACAATCCAAGGCATACAGCCCCAAAAAAACATAGTCCCCAAACGATCAGGGACAGAGGGCAAGCTGACCACCTGAGACCTGTTCTCTAGAGTCTGTTCAGTTTTCCCAACTCTCAAGGAGAGGAAAAAGAAAATGGAATGAGTGTAGAAGTAGTTATAGGGAGAGAGAAGAACCAGGTGGTGAAAGTCAATACAATCTTAGCTGTTACCCATCAGACAATTTGGCTCCTTGGGGAGCTAGAAAATGGCCCAGGTCTCAGCCTCATTCTGCCAGGAGAAGCAGATGAAATAGAACTTGTGACTCCTGCCACCTCTTTCCAAGGATCCCAGGCCCAGGATATGCAGACAAGGGCCAAGGTAGGAGTATTCTTGCAGGGTCTACCCAGCACTTCAACTTGGGCCTTTCTCTCTCAGGAAAACCAGGAGGCTTCTGGAAAGCAGTGGCTTGGTCACTTTGTGGGACATTGAGAGAACATGAACCTGAACAGGGAAGGTTTTAACACCCCATGATAACACCCATGGACCTGAGCAGAGGTATTGACAGACTTAGACATAAGCAGGCGAGAAGGAAGGCAGAAGACTCAAAGGAAGGAATAGTAGGAGTGGATCCCAAGGATGATGGACCCACCTCAGGGACAATGCCATGGCCTTTGAGTCAAGTTCCCATTCCCTGTGGTTCTTGGCTGTCTTCTGTCTCCAGGTGAATAGCCAGACTGGAAGAGTTAATAGCCCTTAGTGACTTGGCAACTATAATTTTTTAGTCTTGATCACTATCAGTGTTTTCACTCTATTAAATGTCCCCTACTCATTATCTCTATCTTATTATCACCATTATTCTGAGAATCGCATATGGAAATAGGAACTGGGGTGACAAGAAACTTGTGAATAAATCACACAGGCCCAGTAGCCATGTGTGGGTGCCAGTGAAGTAGCAGCTAGAAGCTCCTGGAAAATGCATGAAGCACCTTGCCTGTGGCTAAATGGGAGTGCTTTAATGATGGGCTCATGAGCAGAACTGGTGAATTTGTTCAAAAAAACAAAACAAAAACTTTTTCCTACGTGAAAATCTTGCCAGCTATGCCTTTGTTATGAATAGACAGAAGCCCCATTCACTTGGTCTAGAGAATCTGGGCAACCAAACAATGGGTTGCGATGAACCCACAGAAAGAGTCCTACCTAGTCTATGAGACAAAAGACCCAGGTGACAGCCAAAAATCTGATCCGTTCTCTGATCCTTTCAGCAAGATTACTCCCTATATCTGTAAAACACTCTGGACCCTTCCAGCTTTGACATTCTAGGGTATTATGGTGTGGGATAATACTTGGACTTTTTTTTTTCTCATCTTTCTTTCCAAAAGCAAAGCCTGCCCAAGTGTGCAGTGGCCCTTTTATTCATGTCCTCTGAGCCTCACCGTCTGAACAAGCTGTGACTTACCACAGGACAATCCTCTTTTTGTCCAGCATCAGTGTAATCACAGTTTAAAGAAAAGAAAACAATGTCTGAAAATGAAAGTGCTCTAGTTTATTTTATGCTTATGTTCATGTAACTATTTGGATCAATATTTCCTAAGATATAAATAAAGAGTATAAGTAATCTCCCCTTTAGTAAGCCTCCTTTCAAAATGTTTACAACATTCTGTGGTATTACGAAATATGTTGTCAGCCTGAGACTCTTGTCCACCCATGTGTAGAGTGGCCTCCTTCAAAAGATCCACTGGGGGATGGAGACAACAAAAAGTCTTTCTGCTGGCAAGTCTGGTACTCCTACGAAGTCAGCCCAGCAACCCTGAAGGTAGTACACACCAAGGAACGGTAAGAGATGGCCCTTCACAGCCCCACCAGAGGCCCAGACAAGAGGTGGCCCTGCCCTGGGTTACTAAATATACACATTCCCAGCCACATAATTAGATAAACAGCCAGGTGCCTCTCCCTACCTGAGGCATCACTTTTGTTTTAGGTCTTGATTGATTTCAATAACTGACCACATGGGCTGCTCTACTAGGGTGTTTTCTCTTCCCATGCTTTAGATCTCTGCTTTTATGTTTCAAATTCACCAATAAAGAATAAGTCCATGAAATCCGAAGCCCCCACCCTCAACCCCAATAAAAGCAGAACCCCAGGCTCATGGTCTCATTTTTCTTCTCTCTCAATCTCTCTCAGTTTGACCTCACTGTGTGGCCTCAAGTGTGTCATGTAACTTCCAGGTCCTGTAAGTAATAAGCCTTTTTTTTTTTTTTTTTAAAGATTCCTGATAGTTATGCTGAAGTGTGTCTTGCAATCATAATAAAAATCACAAAGACTGGTCCAACCACAAAATTGATTATTAATAGGCTGGGACCCACACACAACACACACCCAGGAAAACTCAACGCTCCCTTGTCTATTTCCATTGTAGTTTATGCCTACTTCTATTATGGCATATAACACAGAGACCAGATCTTACTTATTTTTGTACCCCCAGTAACACAGAGTAGTGGTCAATTAATATTTGCTCAATGACCTCTGTTTAGCTGTAGAGGGTTGAAGGAAAGGCATCACTTTTTCACACAGGTTTTGCCTAAGTCTGCTTCCCTCCCACCCAGAAGAGAAAGTCATCTTACCCTCATGCTTATTCTTATTATTACTCTTCTTTTTCCTTCCTCTTCCATCATTGTCATCATGAATATGGTTTGTACAGTATTACAGTATTTTTATATACATCAATTTGTGGTAGCCTCATAAATACATATCATAAGCCCCATTTTCATCTGAAGAAATATGTTCTGAGACTGAGTGAGGAGCAGAGTTTGAACTTGAACCCTAGGTTTTAATTCCAGAGTCAGTGCTCCTTTCACTCTACTGGATCCCCAAGATTATTACTTGAGCGCCCGTGTGGTTTTCATGGCTGAGAAGCTCATGTAGACCCTGGTAACTGACCAGTGCAGACATCAAACAGCAAAAACCAACAATGAAAACCCAGAAATCAGGAAGGGAGTTCTCCTTAAATAAAGCCCCAGTACCAGAAATGCTGGCTTAACTAAAGTAGAACTTTTCAGAAAACAGCAGATCACATGAGAGTCACTCATGGTTTGGGACTCTGCTGTGAGCCATGACGGCAGGCTGCTCTCTCATGAGGAACATTTTGGAAGGGGCTTGAGGACAATGTTTACTTAAGGGATGGAAGTGGTCCAGAAATGGGTTAGTAAAGACTATAAAGAAGGGTGAGAAAGGGACAAGTGGGAAAACTGGTCCGTTCGGAGGAAGAGGAAGGAATCTAGGAAGTAGCACAAAGAAAGCCAACCCCAGGCAGAGGGAGGGTGAACCAGGTACATCTATCTACCCCTGTGGCTTCCTGGCTTCCAGTGGCACTGTGTCAATCTAACTACACCACACCAGGTGGATCGGCTCTGACAGAAAGGAGGTCATACCCTAGGGTTGTCTGCCCTTCATGAAAAGCCACGGAAAGCTAAGACAATCTCCTCTCACCTCCCTGCTGGAAAGGAGCAGCTGCATTTCTGGGCTACTGGAGCGGAGGGTCTTTTCCTCTAGATGGTCCCAGAGGTTCCCTTGGTAACACTTTTACGTTGTGTGGGAAGCAGTATGGTGCTATACAGGCCTTTGTAGAATGAGAAAAGCAATACACCCAACTCCTATTGGTAAAATCCAGTTTTCCAGAGTACAAGGGTGAGGTATGAGAAGCAGATATCAACTCCAAGAAGCAGTAATTGGCATAACATTAATTAAAGAGCCCAAATTGCTTCCATTTTCACATGCCTATCACCTGCCTTATCCCTTAATAAGGGCCTAGAGATCCAGGCCTTTCCTATCAGCATCCATGGAAAAGAAGGGAAACATGGAAGAGGAGGGCAGGAACTCACTGTTTCTATACAAAATTTAACATAACACAAATATGCCATTCAAATTCCCACCAAGAACTTCCTAAATGCCCAAATGAACATAGGCCCTAAAACACCTGACAGAGCCATCACCTAACGATTAGTCACCTTGAAGAGCTGGTTGATCAGCTTGAGCACAGTCATGGCAACTGCAGGCAAAATCAGAGGGTGGCACTGTCTGAGATGTGGGTGCTGTGGCTGCTTCAGCAAGTTCTCCTAATTATGGTGTGCTCTCTGGCTTGGGAAGCCCACAGTTACTTCTGGGAAGCGTTCTGAGGAGAGGGACCCTGCAGCTGGCGTCTTCTCTGGAGCATTTCACTGTATTCTGATGGACACTAGGGGATGCCTCAGGTGTCTGAAGCTTTCCTGGGAGGACTGTCTCAGGCCTGTGGCTCCAATCTAGTGATCCCTTGTCTCACATAGGGAGCATGGACTCCTCCTGGGAGCTTGTTCTGGAGTGACTGAAGGGAGTCGGAAAGAAGGTTTTGCTCTTTTGCTTCTCAAAGTTTGCCCACTTTCATCATACTTCTAAGAACTAGTTTTTTTCTTACAAAGGAACTGTTTCCAGAAGATTGAAAAAACGTCATTTAACACCAGGCCAGTAGGAAGAGCTTCTAAGGAAAATGATCCTAGGGATGAGATTTAGAGAAGGGAATACTAAGAGATTAGTAGTGATATATGCAATATCATTAATATACAGAGAGAGAGAGAGAGAGAGAGAGAGAGAGAGAGAGAGAGAGAGAGAGAGAGAGAATCGAATTCTAACATTTGTGTTCAAATTCCAGGTTCTCCTCTCACCAACTCTGCACCCATGGACAAGATCCCTGTGCTCTCTGAACTGATGTCTCCATCTGTCGAATGGAGATAATATTTATAATGTTTTCCTTACCTGGTGGTTATAAGGAGACAATGTGTGTTAATTTCCAGGAATGGAGCAGGTCCTGACATCCAGGACTTCAAGACCCTTGCAGATTAGGTCCTACCCAAGAAAAGGCTGAGCAGTTCAAAGATTTAGATGACAGAGTCAAGGCCCATTTGTGTTAGGTACAATAGATCTCCCAGGCAATCTCATTCTCTCTCTGTGATTTACCAAGTCTTCGATATCTAATCTTCTCTACATTTTGTTCCTGATTCTTTACTGCTCCACTGCCTTTGGACCCAGGGGCATGACTTCTGAAGCCTAGAGAGATATGATCAAGCAAAACCCATCTAGAAGTGATACATGTGACTTGAGCTGACATTTTGCTGGCAAAACCAGTCACATTGGCCACATCTAACTTCAAGGAAGTCAGTCTATATTTCATCTTCAGTTGGGCTAAACTCTAACAACAATTCATTTCTCGCTCATGTGACATGCTGTCTGAAGACCATCTAAGGCCCTGGGATCCAGGCTGAAGGAGCAGCCCCTATATGAGATATCGCCCGTCTCATGATAGATGGAAAAGAAAGTTTGTGGACTGATGCAACGGCTCTAATGTTTCTGCTCAGAAGTCGCATACCTCACTTATACTCTTAGGGCAAGATGGGTCACATGGCCTACATCTGATATCAGAGAAATATAATCCTCCTATAGGAAGAGGCACCACAGGTCACATGAGCAAGCCTGATGGTAAAGGGTCAGAAGTATAATGATCAGATCACATAGAGGGGTAACAGACATTGGAAACAATAACTTAATGTAACACAGTAGAAGAACATAATCCCATCTGTAACTTTAAGTGCAGGAGAATGGCATATTAGTGAGCATTAGTAATGTCTACCATTTGTAGCCTTGTAAATATAAATATAGAGGGCTATAAAATAGAACTTTGTAGGAAATGATACATCCTGCCTTTATTAGGAATTGGGGGATTAGAGACAGTTACATAGAAAAATAAACAATTGATCCCAGCCTGAGTTTGGAGAATTTATCATTATCTACATTACACTCAACAATAAATATTTATTGAGTTCCTGCTATGGGCCAGGAACTGTAATCACTGACATGCAGTGGAGAACACTGGTCTTACCTCCATGGAAGTTAAATATCTTTAGAGAGAACTGGCATTAAACCAATACACACAGAAATAAATACATATTTACAAAGTGGGCTCTTATAGAAAAAGAGAGAGAAGGCCATACAAAGGAAGTGATGTTGGAACTGAGTTATCCAGGCAAAGTGGTGGAAAAAATGTTCCGAGCAGAGAGAACATGTTATACAAGTTCCTTGAGATGGGAAAATTTGGTATTTGAGATACTACTGGGAATAGGAAAACCGGTATAGTGAGTGAGTGGAAAAGCAGTGCTGGGCTGGGTGGGCAGGGGAGGTTGGTGAGGAAAGCTATGTCATAGAAGGCCTTCTGACCATGCAAAGGTTTTAGATTGTGTTTTAAGTGAAATAAGCCATTGACAGTTTTCAATGATGGGATGGGCAATTTATATGTGAGTGTGAGACATTATCCTATGCTCATTTATGTAATCATTCTGGCTGCTACATGAAGAGTGGATTGAAGCGGGGCAAGAGCTGAAACAGGAAGCCCAATTTAGAGATTAGGCAGGAGTCAAACAAGAGATGATGGTGGCTTGGGTTAGATGGATATGGCCATATCCACAATAATTTCAAGACATATTTTACAGATAGAATCAATACCAATCAGTGGTAAATTAGAATGTGTGTTGGGGGAGAGGGAGTAAGGAATGAGAAGAAAGTAGCAGGAACAATAGAGCTGGTTCTGACTGAGAGCAATTTTCCCAGAAGAGGAAGAATGATGCAGGAGTGAGAATGGGGGAATCAAATGTTGACTTCAGGACATTTCAATTTTGAGAGTTCTGTGAGCCATCCAAATCAGAAATATCAAATAAGTCATTGAATATAAGAGTCTGGGGACCAAAAGAAACTTGAAGCTACAGATAATCATTTAGGGGTCATAGTATTATAAAGTAATATCAAAAGTCATGAGAATGAATGGGATGAGGACTAAAAGGAAAAAGAGAAGAGGGCCGTGGACTGCTCCCTGAGAAATCCAAATATTAGAGTTCAGAAAGGTTGGTGAAGGGGGTACAGAGGAAGTGTTGGGGGGGGGGGCTGGCAAAGGAGTCTGAGAAGACCAGGGAGTTGGGAGAAAAACCAGGAGACTATGGTATTAAAGCCAAGAGAACAAACGGTATTTCAAGAAAGAAGACATGGTGAACAGCCCAGACGCCACAGAAAGATTTAGTAAAAGTACAGAGAAATCATCTCTGGCTTTGGCAGCATGAAGTAACCTAGCAAAATTGTTTTCTATGGAGTAGAGGGGCAGAAGCCAAAAGTGAATACCCTGAAGAATGAATAAGAGGTGAGGAGGTGATGCAGACAGCTCTTGGTAGAAGTGCTGCTAAGTAGGGAAGCAAAGAATTGGGGCAATAGCTAGAGTGCGAATAACAAGGGTGGTATACAAATGTTTGAATATTTATTGCATGGATCCAATAGAGAGCTAAAGGTTAAAGAGAGTGAAAGCAAAAACCCTAACAAAGGAACAAACATCTTGACAAGGCAAAGAGGGTGGGACCCAGAGCACAAATGGGAAGCTGGCTTTGTAGAGAAGGGACACCTCTTCCCAGACACAGAAGAGGAGGGAAATTAGGTGGTAATGCCACCAGGTGTTTGGATTTGGTAGTGGGGAGAAATGGATAGTGTTTCCACATTAGATACTGTTTAGGGTTTTCTTTTTTAAATTAATACAAAGCAAGGTCATCAGCTGAGAGGAACACAGAATGGAATGCGGAAAGCAAGGTCATCAGCTGAGAGGAACACAGAATGGAATGGAAATATTTGTACATTCTCCAGAAAACATTCTCCAGTTTTCTGGAGAATGTACAAATATTTTTTGAGGACAGTAGAAGAATGAGCTTATCTCGGCAGTGTGTTTGGACATAATGAGCTTTGAGTAAGATTGGTCATCATCACAAAACTGAAAAGTCATATCAATCTAATACAGGCAAGGAGCATGAGGACTATTTTTACAGAATAAGGAACTAGGAGATTGGATTCCAAGTCCGCTACCTGTGTGCTGCCAGACACAGAAGGCAGATGTTAATTGCACAGGACCATTCAAAGCGTATTGAGCAAAAAGATTCCATTATGGCCATTCCGTAATTAAGCTGATTATAAAATAACCACAGGCTGTGCTTTCCAAAAGTTAAAGGTAAACCTACCCATTCTTCTTGTACCTTGCAGAAGTTCCCCACACCAAGAAGTTTTCCATGGAAACAAGAAATACATATAAACCTTAGCCCAGCAGATGGAGGGGGTCTCTCTTCCACCAGCAATTAGAGACTGCCACTTTGTCTGCAGGGTGGCCTTTTCTTTCTTACTTACTCTCTGCTAAATAAACTTACTTTCACTTTAAACTCTATGTTAGCTCATGTTTGAATTCTTTCCTATGTGAAGCCAAGAACCTTGTTAGCCCAGGGCTTGAGTCCCCACTCTGGGGATGTGCCTCTCTACAGCATCGAATATACCCAATTATGGGATTTTTGCCCTGAAACACTCAGCTGCAGACAGGTAGGCACAGAACAGGTAGTGGCTTGGTTTATGTAAGGTTGAGTTGCAATAGGCAAATGGAAAAGAAGGACAAGAGGCAAAAAAGTTGAGGGTATCTACAAGGGGGGAATAATAACAATGGACTATGGACTTCACCCTGGCTAGAGAGGAGTTGAAGAACAAGAGCTAGGAGAAAGAAAAAATGGTGGGGCCATCAAAGTGGAAGGCTTCATGATGTCAAGAAGAATGTAGTCCAAAAGAAGGATGTTTAAATTTGTGATTTAGGAATAGGTATAATTTCTGGTGGTAATAGAATTGTATTTTTTAATTTGTATACCATAAGATGCATAGAACTTAAGTCAATGAGTTTTGACAAATGAATACATTCATTTTACTCCCCCCATTTCTATCATTCTAAAAGGTTCTTTAGTGGCCTTTTCCAGTCAATCTCCACCCTCCACCCTCCAACAATGGCAACCACAGTTCTGATTTCTATCACTATAGCTTACTTTTGTGTGTTTTAGAATTTCATATACATGGAATTATACAGTATGGAATTTTTGTGTATGATTTCTTTCACTCGGCATACTGTTTTTGAGATTCATCCATGCTTTTCTGTTCTCTAGTTGTTCATTGTTTTTTTTTTATTGCTGAATGGTATTGCATTGTAAAAATACCCTGCAATTTATTTATCCATTTCTCTATTGATAATATTAGTTGTCCTGAGTTTTAACTATGATGAATACAATTACTCTGAACATTCATGTAAAATCTTTATTGTAGATCTGTTTTCACTTTTTGGTAAATAACCAGTGGTAGAAATTCTGGATAGAATTCTAGAATAGATGCATGCTTAACTTCAAAAAAACAAACAAACAAAAAAAAAAAACTGCTAGGTAGTTTTTCAAAGTGGGTACAACAGTTTACATTCATATTGTCAATGTATAAGAATTGTAGCTACTCCATATCTTATCCAAAACTTGGTGTGACAGTCTCTTTAATGTTAACCATTTGAGTAGGTATAAAGTGGTATCTTATTGTAGTTTTAATTCTCACTTCTATTATGACTAATGATGTTGAGCATCTTTTCATGTGTTTATTGGCCATTTGTATATCTTCTTTTGTGAAGGGTCTATTAAACTGAGGTTTTTGTCTTTGTATTATTGAACTGTGGAAATTCTGTATATATTTGAGTTTAACTATATATGCATGCATCTCAAATATATTTTCTCTGTCTGTGGCTTGCCTATTTATTTTCTTAATGGTATCTTTTGATAAAAAAGTTCTTAATTTTGTTTCAGTCCAATTTATTATTTTACGGTTAACAAATGTTGTTCTATTTAAGAAAATTTTGCCTACTCCAAGGTAACAAAAATATTTTATGATTTCTTTTTTTAAAAATTGTATTGGTGAATATTGGGGAACAGTGTGTTTCTCCAGGGCCTATCAGCTCCAAGTTGTTTTCCTTCAATTGTTGTGGAGGGCACAGCTCAGCTCCAAGTCCAGTTGCCATTTTCAATCTTTAGTTGCAGGGGGCGCAGCCCACCATCCCATGTGGGAATTGAACTGGCCACCTTGTTTTTGAGAGCTTGCGCTCTCACCAACTGAGCTATCCAGCCATCCCTCCAGCAGCTCAGCGGCAGCTCATTGTCTTCAGTCTAATGATGGGAGGCACAGATCACTGGACCATGTGGGAATTGAACCAGCAACCTTGTTGTTCAGAGCTTGCGCTCTAACCAACTGAGCCATCTGGCCACCCCATATGATTTCTTATAGAAGCTTTATGCTTTTAGCTTTTATGTTTCTGCATGTGATCCACATCAAATTAACTTTTGTGCATCATATGAGGTAAGGCTGCGGTTCATTTTTTCCATACAGTAATTTAGTTATTTCAGCATCATTTGTAACATAACTTTCATACACCACTGAATTCCTTTGGAAACTTGTTAAAAATCAATTGACCCTATATGTATGGATCTATTTCTGGACTCTGGACTCCATTTGTCTATTCTTATGCCCATGTTACATTATCTTAATTATTAGAGCTTTATAAATCTTGAAGTTAAGCAAAAACTGTTCATTTCCAAGATGATTTTGGCTATTCTAGGTTTCTCCAATTTTTTTGTAAGTGTTAAAATCAGCTTGTCAATTTCTACTTTAAAAATGGCTACTGGGATTTTGTTTGGGACTATATTTTTATAGAAAATTTGGGTAAAATTAACATCCTAACAATATTGAGCTTTCTAATCCATGAACATGGTATATCTCCCTATTCATTTAGATCTTTAATGTCTCTCCACAATGCTATGTAATTTTCAGTGTAGAAAACTTAAACATCTTTAGTTATGTTTATTTCTAAGTATTTCACATTTTTGATGTTATTTTAAGTGGTACTGCTTTTAAATTTTCATTTTCTAATGCTTCATTGTTAATATATAGAAATACAGTTGATTTTTGTATAATGACCTTGTATCCTATGACATTAGTAAATTCATTTGTTCTAGTATTTTTATTTGTCTGAGATAAAGTATTTTAATTATTCATCTCTAATACTTAGGCTTCTTTCCCTTTTTAAAATTTTTACCTTATTACTTGGTTATTATCTTCAGAACAATGTTGAATAGAGGTGGTGAGAGTAGACCTGTTCTTAGGGAAATTAGAGCTATTTTTTTATATTTGTCTTATTTCTCCCACAAAACAGTCAGAACTTCTAGGGTAGGAATCATGACTTATTCATATTTGTATTTTCCTCCATGCCTGCCATAGGAAGTTTCTGACATTTAAGAAGAATTTAGTAAATATTTATTAATGTATTAAATGAATGACAGAGGGTAGAAATGCCCTGATACCTGTTTTGAATCCTGGCTATATTTGGTGCTTAGATTTTAAAAGTGAAGTCACAGTTCATAAACAGGCAGCCACTGATAAAATAATTATTTTTAAAAAAGGGTTAATAGTTTTGGATTCTGAGTTTTATACAAATATGTTGTTAGAATGTCTAGATGTGTCCATTAGAAAAGTGATGATTTTGACCAGAATTCTAAATAAGACCCATTGCATTACCCTGCCTCTGAAATTCTAAGCACACAATGAACTGTTAAAAGTAGCCATAGCATTTAGGCTCACTAACTGTGAGCCTCAAATATGCAAAACTATAAACTTGGTTTAAAAGAATTTAAAAATCGGAAAACTAGGATTCATGGGAAAATAGATTCTTCAATCTGATACTCATCTACAGAATACCATTATTTATCAGATTGTTATTAAAACTTTATCACCAGGATCAGCAGCAACTATTGAACCAAAACTCTTTGTGAAATAAATAATAAATGCTACCAATTTTTCAGAACTTATGCCAAGCATTGTGCTAAGAGCTTCAAATACATTATATCATGTCAACCACCTATACCCTGAGATGGGCATGACACCCTATTTTATAGATGAGTAGACTGAGATTAAATGCCTGTGCCAAATTATGCAGTTCCTAAGTGCTAGAGACAAGACTCAAGTAAGGCCTAAGTCCAAAGTACATGACATATACCCCCAAATTCCATGACATGGTGAGGGCATGTCCTTATCACCCTTCTGCATACTGCACTAGGACCTAGACTGTGATTCATGAGATTAGGGACCACATCTGTGTGTCACCACTTTAACCCAAAATCAAGAATAGTGCCTAACACTAAAGAAGCACTCAGCCAAATTTTGTAAGTGAAATAACATACTTTAACAGTTCATTCTAACCACAGCCCTAATATTTGTCTGTTCCATTTCTCAGTAATTGCACATTTTTTAATTGAAACATTCCACTCTGATGCTAAATTCACCCATTTCTCCTGGTAATTCTAGGTATCTCATCAATTTTTTCTTTACATTTTTAAAACTATGTCGAAGCATCTCTGTAATGATTTAAGCTTTCCAAATAATATGTAGAGATCATTTTACTCCTAAAGATGCTTTTATGTCTGTAAGTCTATTTTATCTGAAATTAATCTTGTCACCAGCTTTTTGTGTAGAATTTGTGTGTTTTATCTTTTTCTATCTTTTTTTACTTTCAACCTTCATGTATCTTTTATAAAAGCACATGGTTGAATTTTGTGTTACTATTTTCAAAACCATTCTAAAACTATTTTTTTAATGAGTTTCAGGTGTACAAAACAATGTAATAGTTAGACATTTACACCCTTCACAAAGTGATAACCCCCTTTCTGGGTTAAAGTGGTGACACAGATATGGTCCCCCAATCTACTGAATGTTGGGAAAATAAGACCTGGTCTTATTTTCGGGGAAACATAGTACATACGATGTCAGATGGAATCTACTACTCATCCGACATCATATACACTGTGTTTTCCCGAAAATAAGACCAGATCTTGTATTAATTTTTGCTCCAAAAGACGCATTAGGGCTTATGTTCAGGGGATGTCATCCTGAAAAATCATGCTAGGGCTTATTTTCCAGTTAGGTCTTATTTTCAGGGAAACACGGTAGCTGTTACAATTCCATTGACTCTATTCCCTATGCTGTACTCCACATCCTGTGACCACATGTGTGTGTGTATATATATATATATATATATATATATATATATATATATATATGATTATAGTTGACATTCAATATTATTCAGTTTTAGGTGTGTAGCACAGTGGTCAGGCATCTATCTATACAGTCCATGAAGTGGTCTCCCTAATAAGATAAGTGACCATCTGACACCCTACAAAATCTTTACGTTATTGATTGTATTCCCCAAATTGTCATATTCCCGTGGCAACATTGTGACTACTAATTTGTACTTTCTAATCCCTTTACCTTCTCCCCCCCTCCCCCCTCCCAACTAGCAGCTGTCAGTTTTGTCTCTATATCTCTGAGACTATTTCTGTTTAGTTTGCTCATGTATTCTGTTCTTTAGATTCCACATATAAGTGAGAAAAGACTATTTTAACTAGCATATTTAAGTCATTTACATTTGATTAATTATTTAAATATTAGGCCTTATTCCTACTGTGTGCTTTCTTTTCTATGATTTTTTCCTCCATTTTTTAAAAATATTGGGCTACTTTATTATTTTTGCTTTATTTTGTTTTGTTATTCCATTTCTTCCTCTTTTCTTTCTTTTTACAATAATTGGACATTTTATTAGGAAACTGCACCCTCCCCATAATTTAAATTTTTTTTTAATTAAAATTTATTTGGATGACAATGGTTAGTAAAATTACATTGGTTTCAAGTGTACAAATCTGTAACACATCATCTATATATCCTCTTTCCATCACCTTATATTTGACCCTGTTTGCCCTCTTGTATCACCACCTCCCACTTACCCTCTGGTAACCACTAAACTATTGTCTGTATCTATGAGTTTTTGTTTCTTCATTTGTCTTGTTCCTTCTTTCAGTTTTATACCCCACATATCAGTGAAGTCATATGGTTCTCGACTTTTTCTATCTGACTTATTTCGCTTAGCATAATAATCTCAAGATCCATCCATGTTGTCGCAAATGGCACTATTGGAAGTTTTACACTCCACTTCAATTCTTTTAATGGTTGTCCTCGAATGTTGCCATTTATAGGTGTTTTTAAAGCTTTGCTTTATTTCACTTTTAAAAGTTCTATTCTCTTCTAAAATAGCTAAAGTTTTAAAACTTCCACCTTTTCTAAGAACGCTCTGTCAAAAACTTGGCAATAAAAGTGGCAGAAGAACAACAGAACTGTTAAGAAAAGTGTTTTGTAAGTATAAAATGTAAACACTGTATGCAAATTGCAAATACTTATAAACAGGAAAATCTAGACCTCAAAATCTTCATAAGGTAGAGAAAGAAATGTTGACTTGTCAAGAAAAAGGAAAATTACTCTTCTTATCTGGAAGAAAAGAAAAGTAGTAGTTTTTTTTCAAGCTAGAGGGAACTATTGCAATCTAATCTAAGCTATTTATTTTAGAGATGGGGAATATGAAATTCAGTAGGTGAACATAATTTGCCCAAAATATTGATTTGTGGGAATAAGATACACTGTGAGATCATTTCTTTTTCTGAAACTATTCCCAGATGGAGATGCAGGGAAATTCCAAGCATGAAATAAATGCTATGAAAGCAAGATTATTTCTTACAGTAGCTTCTCTATCCAAGCTGGATTAATACACTACTTACATCAGCCAGGGTAAAGAGAAGGCCCTGGCAGATAAAAAAGCCAGTTGTATGACAGTTACTGTTACCTGACTGATTTTTATTTGCAAGTCACAAACCTGAAGTCCAGGTAGCTGCCCCACCCCACCCCACTACCATCCCCCCACCCGATCCCCACTCCAGGTGACAATGGTTGCCTCCATTATCAACAAAATCCAAAGCAACTAGTTATCAAATAGGTAAGTCAGAGAACCTATCTACACACTGAGAGCTTTTTATTTATGGTCTCTTTCTTGAACTAATGAAACATAACAAGTTAATTAATCTCTAATTGCTAATCACAAAGTTCATTAAGTATATCTATAAAGAACTGAGCTTCCAAAGTCCATGAAGAAAACCACCCATTACTTTCCGTATACATCTCCTATATACATTGGAGGAAGATTTAAATAGTGCTTTTCAAATGGATAGTTTGCAGAATAGCAGTTCTAACAGTGTTTAAGGGCTCTCTGAAAAAATGTGTTCTGGGGTCAAATACACATGTGAAATGCTGCATTAAATAAAGCTTAATAATTTTCAGTGCAGGACTTGTCAGAGACTTTTCTGTGCTTACTGTCCTTTGTATATATGGGGTTCCTTAGCTGATTTGAACAACAGAATCTTTTTCTCAGGAGTGCTTTCATGGAACATACATTGAAAAACATACCGTGTTTCCCCGAAAATAGACCTAACCTGACAATCAGCTTTAATGTGTCTTTTGGAGCAAACATTAATATAAGACCGGGTATTATATTATATTATATTATACCCCATCTTATATTATAGAAAATAAGACCGCGTCTTATATTAATGTTTGCTCCAAAAGATGCATTAGAGCTAACTGTCTGGCCATGTCTTATTTTCAAGGAAACACGGTAATTTTAAGAAATGCAAATCTTCACAAATAACACAATATCTTTCTCACTAAGATTTTTTTGGTGGTAAATATACATAACATAAAATTTACCACTTAACTTTTTTTGTTGGTTTGTTTTGTTTGTTTGTTTGTTGTTTGCCATCACCATGTGAACAACTGTCAAGGAACAAGGAGAATTCACACCTCAAATCAGGAGTTGTTTGATAATTATGAGAGACTCTAACACAGTGAGATAAATTTTGCATGTGAGTCTGCAGACTCTCTCATTGCTTTATGGTCAAACCCCATGTTTTTTGGGAGTAGAAACATTATTGGAATTATATAATATCTAATTTTCTTCTGGTATGTCTAATATTTGAGCATTTTAACAAGCCAGCAATTATGACCATTTTAATGGGAGATTCTTGTTCCATTTTGCATAACTACTTAACCATTTTTAAATGTACAGTTCAGTAGCATTAAATATGTCCACATAGTTGTGCAACCATTGCCAACACCCATCTCCAGAACTTTTTCAACTTTCCATGCTGAAACTGCATCAATTTGTGGACCATAAACAAAAAGTCAGCCAGATATTTATCCAGCAAAATGGGTTTATTCAGAACGAACAAGGAATTGAAAACTACAGCATGCAATCATAGTGGGCCACCTGCAAGTTCACTAAAATCGAGAAGAGGAAGCTCTTTTATACAGAGGAACAGGGAGTTTGGAAGAGCTATTCCAGTTTCCCCTACAGTGCTTCAAAGTCAACATGGAGCATGAGAGCTCCCCCTTCTGGCTTCCCTACTTCACTTTAAAGGAGGTTTCTGTTTATTAATTTTTCACACATCAAACAATAGCTTCCATTCTCCTGTCCCCCAGCCCCTGGCAACCACCATTCTACTTTCTGTCTCTATAAATTTGAGTCCTCTAGGGACTGCATATAAGTGGAATCATGCAGCATGTTTGTGATTAGATTATTTCACTTAGTTTTATGTCTTCAAGGTTCATCAATGTTGGAGCACATGTCAAACTTTCCTTCCTTTTTAAGGCTGAATGATATTCCATTGTATATGTATACTATATGTTGTTTATCCATTTATCTGTTGATGAACACTTGGGTTGCTTCTCCCATTTGGCTATTGTGAATAATGCTGCTATAACTTACCAAGCTTCATTTACTATAAACTTTACTCTTGTTCTACTCATGAAGTTGAACTTAGTTCAAAACTTTCATTTCACCCACAAAATCTTTTCTGATGAATAAGGATTTCTGATTCTGACTAAGGCTCTTAAAATCCTTAGATGACCTGGTGTCAAAACTCTCACAAGTACTCTGTTCCATTCTTTCAGGGGAAGCATTTTACAGCCACATCAAACCTTCCAGAGAGCACACATAGCTATCTGATTGTTCGTACTGTGCTTCCCCGAAAGTAAGACCCAGCCGGACAATCAGCTCTAATGTGTCTTTTGGAGCAAACATTAATATAAGACTTGGTCTTATTTTACTATAAGACCCGGTCTTATATAATACAATATTATATATACAATATAAGACCGGGTCTTATATTAATGTTTGCTCTAAAAGACGCATTAGAGCTGACTGTCTGGCTAGGTCTTATTTTCAGGGAAGCACGGTACTCCCCTGTTCAGCTTTGTCCTCTTTCATATCAAGACGTCGTTTATACCACATGGCTCAAACCCAGTTAGGGAGCCCTTAGAAGCCTCATGTGGGCACCAGGCACCTAGCTGCATGACTTCATCTTGAGGATTTTTTTTTTTTTCTAATTGGAATATATCCTCCTCTCAAGGGACAGGGTTTTCATCAAGTATTTTAAACCCTGCAATTAGCTTCTTTACTGGGATGGAATTTCATTGCTCTCCATCAAAGGTCTTTTAAGACCTAAAGAACAAAAAGGAGGTACCATATGTTTTTTAAAGTTGGAGAAGCATGAATTGACATCACCTCCTGTTGTGTACAATAGGAAGGAAGAGCAAGAATGCTTTTTAGGAATTAGCAGGAAACCACACCGGCCAGTCAGACAACATAGTGTGGGAGGGAAAGAGTCTAGGGAATACTAGAAGAGAAGCTTCTATATCTGGCTTCTGGAAAGTTATTAGCACCTTCAAGAGGACAAGGGGAATATGAAGAAGTTGAAATATCTGCTCCAAGTGCAGGATACAAGGGTCTCCATTACACTGCCTTGTACGTGACATCTTCCTCTTTAAGCCAAACCTTGCAGGCCCTGGGTGCACTGACCCTGGGTGCCTCACGCTCTCCAGCCCACTCAGGTCGTCTGTCCTTTGATATTTAATTACAACTGGGTTGAACTTGACCCTGGATATAATGAGCACTCTGCATTATCAGTCCACTACTATCACTGGGAATTTTTAGAGGCTTATATGTGTCCTGGTTGTCATTTGATCCAACTTCTTTCACAGAATTCTTAAATTCTGCACCATCTTCTCTCCTGCTGTTTTTTTTCTTCTCCACCTTGCCACAACCCAAACCTGGAACTCAGTCCCTTTTCCTGGTTTTTCCAAAGCACCACCATACAGGCAATTGTGATGGAAGTTTCTATTGAAGATCTTGGGACACTGGCAGGGAGGTACAGCCCCCACAAATTCCCCAAGATTGGATACCGAACTTCTCACCTGCCTCCCCTTTTCAGATGTGTGCATCTGGCTAGGTCCTGTCCCAACACACCCTCTCTCTTTTCCTCAGATTATTCCTTGTATCTTTGGTGTGAGAAGGAAGATGGAGGGGGTAGGGGCTGCCCTCACCTTGTTTCCTCTTAGGTTGCTCTTGGACACTCAACACTGTTTTCACTATTTGTGCAGAATGGTTTACTCTTCTCTGATTGATGCCAGCCCATCCAGAAAATTCTCCGAGGGCTACTCTTTCATGTCAAAAAATGACATATCGAGATATTTTGCTAAATACAGTCCTTTTTGTAAAAGTCAGAGTTTACTCTTCATTATCAATATTAAGCTTATGCTTCCTGATGAAAGCTGATTTACTCAGATATTGCATACTTTTCTCAAGGTAGTGAAGATTAGACAGAAACTAAGGCAAGGTCCTGTTGTAGGAGTAAATCCAGGTTGAGTCTCTGGCTGGAAGATTTCCTAAGGAGGTACAATCTATGAGTATGTGTGCTTACATGGTGGAAAGTTCGCGAACTTAATTGCGCAACCTCGTATGTTCACGTTGCAATATCCCCCTGGCCCACCTGCATCTCCACATCTTGTCTTTGTGATACTTTCCAGCCCTCTCTTGGAAGCCCAGTTACATTTTCCCATCCAGCATAGACTTGTAAGGACTGCTGACTCAGGGCCTTCACCTCTGTACCTAAGGCAAGGTTAAGACGCCAGGAGAACAAGTGCTAATGTTCATATCTTGATAACACACAGGATTGGCTTGAAAAAGAACAGGTGTAGTGCCAAAAACCAAGTCTGGGAACTACAAAGAGAAATTCTGCTCTTTCGGTGTAGGCTATAGGATTAAAATCCCACATGGTAATTTCAAAAAGAATTGTCTTATTGATTTATCTGAGCTCCTCTCCTTGCTCCCTGCATTGCTTCACATTGTTATGGCAAATATTCCCCTGGATTGGCAGGCAGTCTCTATTCCTGCTGAGAGAAAATAGCTTTTGGTCCAGGAGGACTTCAGCTCCACTTGTTAGCACTGACCCCCGGTATTAGGATCCTTTGGGCCAGACTTATGACACCTGCATGTCCTTGTTGGTTGGCCTCCCTGTCTTCACCTTGTCAGGGCCTCTCCAAGTTGCTGCTTCTTCTCCACCTTTAGCCACTCTCCCTGGAATTTCTCTCATCCACCAGGAGCCCAAAGGCAACGCTGTTAGCTGCTCACTCAGAGCTTTAGCAGTGCTTCGTTTATATACAGTTCTGACAAGGTTTCATACCTGATTTTGTAATGCTACAGCAGATTAGTATTATTATATTAAAATAGTTGGTGCTTTGATAAAGACAAGTGGATTGGCAGTACCCAGAAGTAACAAAGTACAAGCTGACTTTAAAGGAAGAGACTATAAATCTTAAGTAGGAGATAGGGAACCAGAAAAACAAAGATATGGGCAGGCCAGTTTGGTTCAGGAACAAGTTAATATATATCCAAATGAACCACAGAAAGTATCATTATAGTAAAGCACTGTATAATAATGGCTATTTATATTGATGACCAAAAGTCAATAAGAAAAAGCAAAATTTAGTTTGGTATTCTCTCTTTAAGAAGGCAGGTGAGTAAACAAGTTACTTTAGAAAGATTTCTGTTAAAATATTTAATATTATTAAAGTTTTTCTCAAATCTGGGTGAAGAAGGAAAAAGAATAAAAGGAAAATGAATGTTTACTGTGTATGCAGCTGTGTGCCAGATATTATAGTATGTATGTTGAATATATACATTG
Source organism: Rhinolophus sinicus (assembly GCF_057876585.1). Taxonomy (NCBI): domain Eukaryota; kingdom Metazoa; phylum Chordata; class Mammalia; order Chiroptera; family Rhinolophidae; genus Rhinolophus; species Rhinolophus sinicus. The sequence continues at coordinate 169,561,196 of NC_142502.1, read as the reverse complement.
ATTTTCCTTAATTAATCCTTACAACAACCCTGACAAGTACGTACTTTGGGAATTTGTTCTCTAAGACCTTAGAAATTGGAGAAAGAAGTTTACTCTTTGAGATCCAAAGCAAAGAACCCACTATTAATGGAATAGAATAGAGATATACAGCATCACCTAAGAAGCAGAATTCCTGCCAGGCCTTCAGAAATTTGGCTGAAACCTGATGGGGATGTTTAAGGTCAGAAGGGAGGTTGATCTTCCTTGAAAGCACAGAAAAGGAGGAGCTCAGGGACACATTTTTTTTGACAGTCCACTCAAGTGCTATCCAGTGGAGAGGGTGCCCAGGACCCTTGGTCAGTCTGGCTCAAGAGGCAAGTCCACCCCTGTGTCGCTCTTCGTTTGCTCCTGCTGCCTGATCACTGAGCAGCCTTTGATCGTTTGAATTCTGATGTGGCTTGACCATAATTGGCAGAGGCGCTTGTCAGGCATCTGGTCTTCTTGGAGCCTTCCTTATTATAAATTATTAAATCAGCATTCTGATTTCATAAATCCTCGTCTTGAGAGCTTTGTTAGTATGAGTCAGCTTCCAAGGCTCATCAATCCTGGTATCTTGGGTCCTAAGATGGTAAGCCAAGGGCCCATCCTGGACCTCGGTGTATTCATCAAGGTAAATGCCGTATTCTATGTGAGGCTTATTCATGCCAGCCTTGCCCAGGCAACACCCCTCATGCCTTTCTCTGGATCCCATTCTTCGGTTCAGGAAATAGAAACTACTCTGAGTATTGAAAGCAAGAAAGGCTGTGACTCAGAGAATTAGGTCTTTTCAAATCAGGAAAGGGCTTAAGGATCAGGTTCCAGACTGGTCTTTCTGGAATCATCCACAGAAATACAGAACTGATCCACCATGGGACCTACTTCTCTGAGACTGTCACTGTAGCTATAGAACAAAAAGCCACTATGCAACCGATGGCCTCTAATGCTCCTAAAATTGGAGAAGGACACCCCACACTGGAATCGGGATTCAAAGTCAGATCTAGAATGTATGCATACTACCACACTTTCTCTACCCCCAGAAATGTGGAGACTGGACCCTGGAACCATCTGTAGGAGTGCCATGTGTTTTTACAACTTTCCTTCCGGGAAAATGGCCTCCATTTCACCTCTAACGTTCTAAAAGTCACACAAGTATATCTAATTGGTAAAATCAAACTGACGTCCTGAACTCTAAATACAGAGAAGCCTGTGAAATGTAGTTTTTAGTCTTCCAGCCTCTCCAATGAAAACAATGCTGTCATGGAGACTGGGTGACCCAATCCAGAGCACCCAGTACAGATGCTTTTGTCCTCATTTTACAGATGTGTTTTCCAAAGAGGGCAAGTAACTTCAACAAGCCCATACCTAGTAAATGGAAGGACTGGAACTTAAAAACGGGTGTCAAACTCATATTTTTACTCCACTGTTCTGATATTCAGATTACTGGACAATTCACTTTTGCAAAGGACTTATTTCCCTGAACATGAGGTAACGGCCACAGTTCAGTTACAATCCTTCCTGAGGTCTTGAGTCTTCCTGGTACCCCTACACATGTGCTGGACCCGGGAATGCAGAGGAGGCTGAATGCACCGACATCACTGGCAGTCACCATGCTGTGCTTCTTCCGTGGACTCACCCATCTATGCTAAACCCCACAAGTGTGTCTCTGCCTTTGCCCCCTGGTGTCTGCTCTGTACCCCCCTTCTGAGTCTCAACCCCCAAAAGTGTCCCCAGCCATCCCACTCCCTGCCTGTTCCCTCCAGACTTTGTGAAACTTGCATATTGATTTCAGCTTAAGCCTCGTGTGCGTATTATTCACATACTCTTCCTTGGAATGACTGGCCTCCCAGCCTCATGAGAACCTACGTCCCTATTCTTTCCTATCTGAAGGCCCCTGCACCCCTGGATAACATCTGCAGTGTCCGACAAGTCAGATCAGAATAAGCAGAAGCCAGATCTACCTACTCTGTTAGGAAGTTTGCATTTTATTCTAAAGTAAATTATGTGGTGTGTGTGTGTGTGTGTGTGTGTGTGTGTGTGTGTGTTTAAGAGTCTTGACCCCTGGCTCCCTTTCCTTCATTTTTCCTATCTGTCTCACAAGCTTGGAATGCTTCCTCCCCAGAAGCTTCCCTGTCTCCACCTTATCAACCCCCCTAAGCTGGGATCAGCGTATTTCCCACGTTATAAATAGACATCCCAGTAGCCATTAATTATACGTATCCCCAAACATTAAGGAATGCTATGGGTTGGTCCATCATTAAACATTTATGGTATAGGTTCCAGCAAGAATCTTTGTCCACACTTATTTTTTAAAGATTTTTCTTAAAATATAGCTAAAACTGTCAAGGTCATGAAAGACAAAGAAAGGGCAAGGAGCAGTTCCAGATTAAAGCGCACTAAAGAGATATGACAAGTACATGCAATGTGAGAGCCCAGATTGGATACTGGATTGGTGGGTGGGGAGCGGATAGCTATCATCCACATTATCAGGACAACTGGTACAAATGAATATGGATTGTGGCTTATATCAATGTTAAGTTTCCTAATTTTGATCATTGTACAGTGATGATGTAAGAGAGCATCCTTGTTCTTAGGAAATTCGCACTGAAGTATTTAAGAAGAAAAGTACATGATATGGACAACATACTCTCAACTGGTTCAGAAAAATTAAAATATGTGTGGGGAGGGGAGGGGAGAAAACAAACAGAGCAAATGTTAAAAAGGAAAAGCTTGTTCTCATTGCAATCATTTGTTCAGTGTGGGTTTGTTTTGGGGTTTTGTTGTGCCTACTTTGCAGGTGCCCAGAGCACATGTTTAATTTGCCTGTTTGAGCGATCCATCCAGGTATCTGCTAACAACAGTAGACAAACTTTCTGCCCCCTCTGACCTAGAATACAGTGTAGCTTTATCAGTGCCAGGATAAAGGTGAGGCAAATGAGGCACTAGCCTTTGGTGCCACATTTAATAGGGTACCAAAAGAACTTAGCAATGAACATTAAAAAGTATGTTAATGCAATATTTTTAAAAATCAAAATAAACGCAAAAAATCCATGATGAACAAATACCAAATTTTTAATAAAGATGGAATCCAATGTCGCCATGATGAGCTATAGTTGTTTTTTTTTTGTTTTGTTTGCTCATTTATTCTGTTCTTTAGATTCCACATATAAGTAAGATCATATGGTATATGTCTTTCTCAGTCGGACTTATTTTACTTAGCATAATATTCTCCGCCCATGTTTTGCAAATAGTAAAATTTCATTCTTTTTTATGGCCAAGTAATATTCCATTGTATAAATGTACCAGTTTCTTTATCCAATCGTCTATCAGTGGGCATTTTGGTTGTTTCCGTATCTTGGCTACTGTGAATAGTGCTGCAATAAACATAAGTGTGCATATATTTTTTTCAAATTAGTGTTTTGGATTTCTTTGGGTAGATACCCAGAAGTGGAATTGCTGGGTCATAAAGTAGTTCCATTTTCAATTTTTTGAGGATACTCCATACTGTTTTCCATAATGGCTGCACCAGTCTGCAATTCCACTAACAGAGCACAAGGAATCCCTTCTCTTCACATCATCACCAGCACTTGTTGTTTATTGATTTATTGATGACAGCCATTCTGACAAGAGTGAGGTGGTATCTCATCGTGGTTTTTATTTACACTTCTCTAATGATTAGTGACGTTGAAAATTTTTTTCATATGTTGGTTGGCCATCTGTATGTCCTCTTTAGAGAAATGTCTCTTCATGTCCTCTGCCCTTTTTTCAATTGGGTTTTTTGTTATTTTGTTATGTTTTTTATAAATTTTGGAAATTAACCCTTTATCAGATGTATCATTGGCAAATATCTTCTCCCATTCAGTGGGATGTCTTTTTGTTTTATTGATGGTTTCCTTTGTTGTGAAAAAACTTTAGTTTGATGTAATCCCACAAGTTTATTTTTTCTTTTGCTTCCCTTGCCTGAGGGAATATATCAGTAAAAATATTACTAAGGGTAATGCCTGCAAATTTACTTCCTATATTTTCTTCTAGGAGTTTTATGGTTTCAGTCTTTGATCCATTTTGAATTTCTTCTTGTATATGGTGTAAGAAGGTGGTCCAGTTTTATTCTTTTTTGCATGTATCTGTCCAGTTTTCCCAGCACCATTTATTAAATAGACTGTCTTTATCCTAATGTAAATTCTTGGTTCCACTGTCATAGTTTCAATTACTATATAGGCATGGAGCCATAGTTTTTAATTATTAGTTTTCCCCCATCCCTGGAGGAGATTTTTGGAGATACTATTGATGACTTTGCTTCCATCAAAGCCAGGAAAGTAAAATTATAATAAATTATTTTGGGAAGTATAAATAAATAATGTGAGTTTTAATGCACCTGCTTATCCGTTTTCAATATTCAAGTTCTTTCATGTTCTGGGTGGGGGAACATCAAAAGATAGGTAAAAACATGGTCATAGGGGTGTGCATGTTTCCTCTGGCCCCAGGCACCCATACGGCTCAGTGTGGTGCTGGCTTAGATTAATGAATAGGAATGTAACTCAGCTTGGGCTGCCACAGCCCCAGAGGTGGCAGAGAAAAAGGAAGACAGCTCAGAAGGCCTCAGAAGTTATGGCTATGCCTCTTCATACAGCACTGAGTGGAACCAGAAGAAAAGAGGAAGTGAGAATTATGGAGTAACTGAATGGACAAGTAACACACTGCAGAGGTGGAGTGGGTGCTTTTCAGGAGATTGAGGGTTCAGTGTTGGAAAGTGAGAACAAGAGCCAGCACAATTAGTTTTTACACTGACAGGACAGTCAGTTTACCATAGTAGGATAGCAAGTAGACCACCTACACTGGGTCTGGTTTCCTGCTGAATGTAGGTGGTGTGTTACCTTCCAAACAAATCGTTTTCATCTTGAATGCCCTGCTCTGTGGGTAGAAAAGCAGCAGAATGGTATAACTTCACTGGCTTTTTATCCCCATGCTTTCTCAATCACTTTCCCTTCCTACAGATTGCCACCACTCCCAGCTTCCTGCTCTTTTTTAAATTCCTTTTTATTAGTTTCAGGTGTACAAAGTAACATAATAATTAGACATTTACACCCCTCACAAAGTGATAACCCCAAGTCTATTACCCCTGTGACATCATACATAGCTGTTATAATACAATTGACTGTATTCCCTATGCTGTGCTTTACATCCGATAACTATTTCCTTCTCTTCTTTCGTTGTAATGCTTCTCTAGCTTCCACATGTACATCCTTTATTCATTCCATGGGGAAAATGGCCAATAGATTGGAGGCCAATGTTCTCCTTCCAGTGTGTGACTTTTGTAAAGATGCCCCAAAATTGAAACCTTAAATTTATTTCCTTAACCAAGACTTTCCACGCCCTAGACTTAGAAAAGCACGTGCACGAGAATGATACAGAGGTGGAGGCTGTTAGTGAAACATAAGACCAGAGACTTGGAGGTTTTTTTTTAAAAAAAGACTCCTATTTGCAAAAACTGCTTTGTAGGGAGGAAGATGGTCAGTGTTTACCAACTTACACTGACAACCATCAATGTTTCTTTCCTACATAAAGAATCCTCTGACAATTTCCTTGAAGTCATTAGGGGAGGAGGCCCCAGAGGGGAGATGAGACCTTACAATACCCCCAAAAAAATAAAAATGGTGAGATTAGACTTTGCCATCATAAACTAGATACTTTCCAAATAGGCCGTTTGAAATGGGTGCTGATAGCATACATTCAAAAGAGGACAGGTATTTACCCAGTAAATATTAAAGATTTATAAAGAGTCACAATATGTGCCCAAGGGAGTAACATATTGAACCTCTATAAAAGAGTCAAAGTATTTTTCCAGGATAGTGAAATGGTGAAAATCAATATAAGAATGAAAGCGTTTGTCCAGGAGAATAAAACATTCAGGACTCTGTGTTGGTGGAGATTTTATCTTTTAAGGTCGACTGGGGCTGGCTTGGGCAAATCGGAATGTCAGGTCATGCTACATACATGCCACATTTATGTGTGTTAGTTACTCTGGCTCATTTATTGAGAAATCTACCAGGTTGCCAGATTTGAATTAGGATGAGAGCAAGAGAAACCTCTGCAATTAGTCCAATTAGTGAAAGCTGCTTGGCCACAGGGTCCTTTAACCCAGAAGATCCTGCAGCACTCACAGTGTCTGTGGCAGATAAGGAGCCCTTAGGAACGTCTGGCAAGCGCCAGCACAAGTACAGACCCCCAAGATTTTGGATCAAAGCTATGTCCTCCTCTTCAAATGTCTATTCTCCTTTGAGAAACAGCTTCTGGCTTGGTATTGAGCCCTTGTTGAGGCTGAATGACTAAATGGGGCCCAAAGTACAATTCAGTCACAGCTGTTCATTATGAGATGGGTATTTTATGAATCCTAGTTTACAGCATTGGGCATGCACAACATCATGCCATAACTGAGTAGAAATGGTTCCAAAACATAAGTAAATTGGATGAACAGGTGGCTCAGTCTCCCATGGCACCTACTCCAGCTACATCATTGCTGTAATTGCAATCACATCTGATTGCGTTTCCAAAAATGCACAGTCATTCTCCAAAATCCGTCTGTCTTCTGGCCAGGCCAACAGGCAAGTTAAGTGGGAATATAAAAGGAATCACCATCCCTGCATCTTTCGTCTTTAATGGTGGCATTAACTATTGCAATGCATCCAGGTAAGTGTAGGGAGAGGAAATCCCAGTGGCTTGTGCTTGGATCTTCCTACCTTAATAGCCCTTTGTACATAAGTCAGGAAACCAACATGGTGATTCCACCAGTTACCAGTGGATCTATTCCAATCATGGATTCAGGAACTTAGGAAGTGACCTGAGGTAAATTCAAAAGCTTTCTAGGCCCACTATGAGATGGATTTAGACTAAAACTCTATTTATTACCCAAAATTCCATAAGCTCCCACTCTGGCAGGCTGTAGATGTATTTCAAGTCCCCAGGGATTCACATTAATTGTCTACAATTCCTAAAGGTATTGTTATTTCTATTTCCTCAGTTCACTGTCATCCTGATATATGGGTGCAGGTCCTTTAGGGAAATCTTGAGGAATATTTATTTATAATTGTGGGAGTCTCACAGGCTCCTTCCTCAAGGATGCCCAGTCTCTCCTTCATTCAAGAGGCTCCAAGTCACTGAACTGCCTTGAGTCTGGGATCAAGGTGAGAGGACACAATTCTACTGTGGTGACACAAGATCATTGTCTCTTTTCCAGATCTCAAATGTTTCTGGTTATATTTATTGCTATAGTTGGCTGCCCATATATCAGTCCTAAGGACACTGATCAAATAGCCACAATAAGTCACCACATTCAGATTGCTGTTTCAGCCCTACTGACCATTTCAGTAACTGGGCCCATGTTGTATCAAGCAGTTAAGTGCTGCCTGTTGGTCTCAGCCATTCTGGGGGTGTCTTGCAAAGCGATATCTATCAATTTTATCCCCAGCTAGCAAGAGATAGATGGAATTATGGTTTTCCTTCATCAGTGCATTGTTCAGTGCTTTAGGTCTTCCTGAGGACATAGTGGAATGTGGGAGGGTCACACCTAAAAAATGTATTCCACCTTCCTGTCTCTAAGCCTTTGGATTTCTTCCTTTTTGTTGCACCAAAGAGCTTGTGACACCTCAACTTCATTGAATTAGGCCATTGCCAAGCCCAGATTTCAGTAAACTAAACAAGCAAACTGACAGTAACCACTGCAACTGTTCAAGATAACACAGAGATTTCAAAATCTTTGGCAATTGCACCTCTATCAATAAAAGCAGTTTGATCCAACATGATGTGCCCTCATACTTGGTAGCAAATAGGTTACCAGTCAGGATTTAGTCATAACAATGGAAATCACCTTAGGTATTTTAAGCTCAGAGAAATTTCGTACAGGAAATATTGTTTAAAAGCATTAAAAGGACTAGAGGATCAAAGTAGGGACAGGGGAGAGGGGTACTATTACCCAGAGATCGGGCACTGCAAGAAGTCACTACCATCTGTATTAGTCAGCTGGGGCTGCCATAACAAAGTTAGAAAGCTACTGCAGTCATCAAAGGGAGTGCTCCTGGCAGCTGGCATCAAGGTGACAGCTGTGGGAGTGGTTAGAAGAGGGATTTGTTGATGAATGGGATGCAGGGTGTAAGGGAGAGAGACTGTGGATGGCTCCAAGGTGGATCGGTGGCTATTCTTAACACAAAAGCCAGAGTGGCCCTTGGTCCATAGACCTCTTTTCTTCCATCTCATTCTTCATTCCCACGGCGATTTCACCCAATCTCATGGATTTAAATGCCTTAGATTTCTGTGTATACCTCTAGCCCTGACATCCAACTCATAGAGTATCTTCCGATTTATATATCCAACTGTCTTTCCAAAAATTTCACTTGAATGGCTAATAGATATTTCAAAGTTATTATATCAACTGGACTTAATTCATCTTCTACCTCTTCAAAAATGTTTCTGCTCTGATAGTCCCCCATCACAGTTTCAATCAATGCTCAGGCCAAAATAAGCCATCTTGGCATTCTCCTTGACTTATCTTGGTCTCACATATTATCTCCAATCTATCAGCCAAGATATTAGCTCTACCTTCAAAATATAACATAAACCCAACCACCTTTATCACTACCACACTGGCTCTTGCCACCACCCTGTCTTGCCTAGACCACTGCACTAGCCTTCGAGCTGGTTTGCTTAGTTCTATATTTGAGCCCTTATTATCTGTTCTCCACAAAGCAAGCAGAGTCATTTTTTTAACACTCAAGTCAAATTATGTCTGGCACCTGTCTACTTCCTGCTCTTACATGGAGAGAACACATTGTACCACTCACCATTCATATCAGGCTAAATCAAGGAATCACAAAAACCTTCCAAACACTCCCAAGCCATCAAAACATAAGCCTGTGCCTTTGGGAGGTTTGCCAGATATCCCTGGGCCTTTTTTTTTTTTTTTTTTTTTTGATTCTCAGCCTTTTAAAGTGATACTTCTTAGCCTGTCATCCTCGTCTTAGTCCCTCAAGCCCTACCACCTCCCTTGCACCAGTTTCTCAATAAATCCCCAAAGTGAATGGATCATAATCCTTCAAACTTGTTTCTTCTCACTTTTCCTCATTCTCCAGGCAGTAACAGAAAGAATGGGCTTGGGAGTAAGCCAGTCAGTCCCTCAAAGTCTCATATCTTTCATCAATAGTATGGGCACGATACCTACTTGTCAGGGTTTTATGACATTAAATCGGATAAAATACACAAAATGCCTGGCTATCTAGTCAGTTTTCAGTAAATGTTTCCTTTCCAAGTCCCTTCTCCCAATATTTGCTTACTTTCCCTATCCTTTTTTTTTTTAATTTTATTCTGCTTTCTTCGTGAATCAAGAGTCAACTTTGTACACATTTTGCTAAAGGAGACCTGCCGAGATCAAATGGAAGTTGAAGCAAGTGGTCAAGTTCTTTTGATACTTTCAAGCCCTACCTTTCATGGCGTGAAGTAAGACTCTCAGGTTAAAGCAGCAAATCATGCTGTGTGAGACTAACTTAATTCTTTGGCTTAAGTTGAGGAAACCAGGTTTTACTCCCCTACCTGTCCAACCTGAATTACTGAAAGAGTGACGATTTTTTTCTGTTGCCAAAAGTAGTAAGAGCTCAGAAACATGGTGGCTTGGGGAGGAGAATTCAGTGTGGAGCTGATTTCATTTAATAGGATACTAAAATCTCAGTGCCTGCAGAGAAACTCTATTTTGTTGAAATATGAGTGTATTTGGCTCGTAACAAACTTTTATGTAACATAGCTTAGTATAGTGAAAAAAATATTATATGCAGACCTTTTAAAAGAAATCTAGTCTTAAAACATGTCCTTTGTTTTATGAGAGGAAAGGGAGAGTGACACAAAAACTTTTTTGAGGGAGTAAAGACCCCTGAAACAATTAGGTTCCTGGAGATATTTATATGTGGGAAAATATGACCGTAAATATAACTAGCAAACTACTAACATACAATATGATTTGTGGCTTCGTGTTAGCTGAGCAGAACCTGATTACACCTACAAAATGTTATCAGGGAAATGAAATGGATTAAACAAACCATCTATCACTTGGTAGCCATTTTCTTTGTTTATAATCTTTTCCTGTTATCTATCCCTCATTTAATAATACAATAAATTTTTGTTTGGAGTTTTCAAAAACATCATTTTCTCTTTTGTTTTTAAAGAAGCAGTTCTTCAGACTAAGGTGTATGCCCTTGGCATCCCTGTTTCATGGACCCGGGCTACCAAACCTTGACCCAGTGTTTCCAAAGCCTGGAACCATCTTTTCCAGGAGGCACAGCTCAGGAAGGAGTTGAAACTCCAAGAAAAGTGAGTGACTGTCCAGCTTCCTGAGGGCCTGACTTCACCCTCACTGGATGGAGTCTGCGGTATAGAAAAGTGACACATAGCTCCTGTTAAAACTGATGACCTTGAGACCTTTACTCAGCAATAACCCATCTGACTCAAATAAATGAATCTGACCAAGAAATCACTGAGCAAACTTGGGTGACTTGATCACTGAGCTCGGTGGCGGTGGCAGGATGGGGGTGGTGGGGCGTTACCATGGTCCTTGTGCCAAATATGTTCTAAGTTCTCCTTTTAAATGCTGTACAAGCACAAACTAATCTGGCAGCTTACTTGCCATGTTTATAATTAATAACAGCTGGGGCAGAAAGCAGCCACTACAGATACTAAAAGGAACTTGACTTCATTTTCCTTTATATAAAGGTTGAGCTGGAGAAATGTACAGTCTACATTTCCTATACTATTGCAATAGTATCTATATTTTTTTGCACATGCAATGAATAATTCAGCACTATTTTTTTTTTTAAAAATCACCAGTATGTTTCCAGACAAATTTATGGCATACCTTAGTACAAAGTCTGTGCAGGTAATAAAAAAAGCAAAGTATGCCATGTATCTTCTTGAAGAAAAACAGGCAGTACTGGGGACCATAGTAAACTGCACAGCAGATTGGATGGCACATGCCTCGAATAAAGGGGGTAGCTGCCATTCAGCTTCCACTTATTGCTGTCAAGTGGAAATTCAGGTTTCAAGAGTAGATGAAATCCTGAATTTGTGTTATTTTTCATTTATTGCAAACACTACTTAGTTTAAGCCAGCAAAATACCACTGAGGCTCCATGGTTTGCAAACTCTGATTCAGCCAATCATTCGAACACTGCTGAGATCCCTAATGTTGGGGAGCAGCTGAGGTCCAAGACCAGTCACTGACGTGGTGACTACAGGAGGACAAGGTGTGAAAGGAGGGTTGTGAGTTAAGTTTAGGGCTACCAAGTTTGGGAGAGGAAATCAGGGATCTGAGGACATTCTCTTGGGGAATTCACCAATATTTATGAGGCAAAAGGAGGAGAAAGAGGAGCAGAGACTGAGAATTAACGACCCAAGAAGGAGGAGGAAAACCAAGAGGGGAAAATCACAAACACCAAAAGAGAAAAGGGGGTTAGGGAGGAAGTGGTCAGCTGAGGAACATCCACACAGGGGCAAAACCTCTTACTTGGTGGCTTAGTCAGTTTGGGCTGCTGTAACAAAAACACCTTACTCTGGGTAGAATATGAATATAAAAAAATACCTGAAACTTAGAAACTTATTTCTCACAATTCTGGAGACTGGGGCATCAAAAATCAAGGTGCCAGCCAGTACAATTCCTGGCGAGAACCCATTTCTGGGTTAAAAATTGTAAAGGTAAGCACACTTTTATTATTCCTGAGTTTTAGTTATTAAATATGATACTTGCTATAGTATTTCAAAAACATTATTTGTCAAGTTAAGAGGAGTTCCTTTTATTCTTAGTTAAGAGTTTCTTTTTAATCATGAATTAGAATTGACTTTTCTCAAATGCTTTTTAAGCACCTCTTCAAATCATCACATGGCATTTTCTTTCGTCTATTAATGTGAAGAATAACACTAATAAATTTTTGAATGTTGAACGACCCTTGCATTTCTGGAATAATCTCTCTTATTGTGAAATATGTTATTTATAAATATATGTTATGTAAGTATTTTATTTGAGATTTTTATCTCTATTTATAAGTAGACTATCAAAGTTACTCTAGTCTCATTAAACTGTGTAGCTTTCCATTTTAAATAATATGCATGAGATAGAAATCCTCTGTCCCTTGAAAGTTCAGTAAAAGATTTTCAGTCAAGATGGCAGAGTAGATAAACACTGTGCTTGCCTTCCCTCAGGACCACATCAAAGTTACAACTAAACTACAGAACAACCATCCTGAGAATCGCCTGAAGTCTAGCTGAACCAAAGTCCTACAACTAAGGACATATAGAAGAAGCCACCTTGCGACTGGTAGTTGGAACAGGCTGGTTCCACACCCGCATGTGACTATTAAAAATTGGAAGGGATAGCTCGGCTGCAGAAGCCCACCGCCCCCCCCCCTGGAAGGAACAAGGATTCCCCAACCTAAGGTTCAAGTACCAGGGAGTGAAGTCCCCTTAATTTCTGGCTATGAAAAACAGTGGAAATTGTGGCTGAGTGAGACAGAGGGTGGCTGCAATCCCAGGTGCTCCTCTTGAAGGGTCTGTGCACAGACTTACTCACTAACAGACTCACTCACTCTGAGCTTCAGTGCTTGGGCAGCTGCTCTAAAGGCACCAGAGACACACAGAGAGGAACTGAGTTGTCTGGCTGCAGGGCAAGGGCTGGAGGGGCAGCTTTCTCCCAGACAGAAATGCTGGCAGAATCTATTCTTTCTTTGTTGAGCCCTCTTCACCTCCAGCATACAGACACAGGCGGTCACCATATCTGAGTCTCCAACTTAGCTAACACTGTGTTTGCCCTGCCCTGGTGATGCCCTGAGACCTCACTCCACCCAAATTTTGGGCCCACCCATACAACATCCAGTGGCTTTTCTCTACAAATGGCCTGTCTTGGCTCATGATGCAGACTTTCCTAAAATCTCTCAAAGGTTCACAAAACCCAAATAAGCAATATCTGACTTCGGCATGCCCTGTACCTCTTGCTGAATAGTCCTATGCCTAGCACTAACAGCAGACAGCCTCAGCTTGTGACTTAGCCTCTCAAGGCACCTCCAAGCCCAGCACAGGTGGCCGCTATCTAGATTACTTTGTGGCTAATGCCAGGTGGGACAGGGCAGAGCACAGACTGCAGCTGAACTTGTTCTGTGGTGGGTCACCTCCCAAGAGGCCCTGAGGCCAGCACACCTGGTGGCCAGCTTCAGACTGAGCTGGAGCATCACCCAGCCACCTCCAACATGACACAGCCATCCAAAGGGCAGACTGGCCAGACACCAAAGCCCTGCTGAAGTGAATCCTGCTCCACAGGGTCAGTCCCTGCACAACAGCTCCCCCACTGTAGTCACAGCCAGTCCTCACAACCAATAAACTGGAGAGTCAATCCCTCCTTGACATGCAAACAGCAGCCAAGGCTCAACTACAACAGGAGGACACACACAATCCACACACCTGGAGCACCCAGCTCTGTTTACCATGAAGACTGAGCCACTGGGCCTCACAGGACACTTACTACTTAAGGCCAGTCTACTAAGACCAAGAGACACAGCAGCTCAACCTAATAATTAGAAACAAATAGAGGAAGGCAGCCAAAATGGGGATACAATGAAACATGTCCCAAATAACAGAACAAAACAAAGCTCCAGAGAATGAACTAAACAAAATAGAGACAAGAAATCTACCAGACGCAGACTTCAAAACACTGGTTATAAGGATGATCAATGATCTCAAAGAGAACTTCAGCTAAGAGATAGGAAACATGAAAATGGAGATAGAAAACATAAAAAAGAACCAGGCAGAAATGAAGAATACAATAACTGAAATGAAGAATACATTAGAGGGAATCAACAGTAGATTAGGGGCAGCAGAGGATCAAATTAATGATTTAGAAGATAAGGTAGCTGAAAATACCTAATCAGAAGACTAAAAAGAAAAAAGAATTTAAAAAGTGAGGATAGATTAAGGGACCTCTGGGACAACTTCAAGTGTACCAAAATTTGCATCGTAGGGGTACCAGAAGGAGAAGAGAGAGAGCAAGGAATTGAAAACCTATTTGAAGAAATGATGATAGAAAACTTCCCTATCCTGGCAAAAGAAATAGACATACAAGCCCAGGAAGTGCAGAGAGTCCCAAACAAGATGAATCCAAAGAGGCCTGTATCAAGAGACATAATAATTAAAATGCCGAATGTTAAAGACAAAGAGAGAATCTTAAAAGCAGCAAAAGAAAGCAGTTAGTTACTTCAAGGGATCTCCCATAAGACTGTCAGCTGATTTCTCAACAAAAACTTCGCAAACCAGAAGGGTTTGATACGAAATATTCAATGATGAAAAGCAAAGACCTATAACTGGGATTACTCTACCCAGCAAAGCTATCATTTAGAATCAAAGGACAGACAAAGAGCTTCCCAGACAAGAAAAAGCTAAATGAATTCATCACAACCAAAACAGTATTACAAAGAATCTTAGAGGGACAACTTAAAGACAAAAAAATTAAATTAAATTAAATTAAAAATAAGAAATAAAAATATGAATAATAAAATGGCAATAACTACATATCTATCAACAATTATTTTTAATGTAAATAGATTAAATGTTCCAATCAAAACATAGAGTGGCTGAATGCATAAGAAAACAAGACCTTTATATATGCTGCCTGCAAGAGACTCTCTTCAGATCCAAAGATATACACAGACTGAGAGTAAAGGGATGGGAAAAGATATTTCATGAAAAAGGAAACAAAAAATCTGGGGTTGCAATACTTATACCTGACAAAACAGATTTTAAAACAAAGGCTATAACAAGAGACAAAAAAGGACCCAATAATTCTATTTCTGGGTATTTATCCAAAGAAACCCAAAACACTACTTCGAGGGGACATGTGCATCTATATCTTTATTGCAGTATTGCTTACAATGGCCAAGGTATGAAGGCAGCCTGGGCGTCCATAGATGGGTGAGTGGATAAAGAGTAGGTGGTACATACATACAGTGAAATATTGCTTAGCCATAGATAGGAATGGGTTCTTGTCATCTGCGGCAGCATGGATGGAGCACAAGATTGTGCTGAGTGGAGCATGTCAAACAGAGAAAGACAGATGCAATGTGATCTTGCTTATACGAGTATGTGAAATCTAAGGAACAAAATAAATAAACAAACCTGAAATAAACTCATAAATACAGAGAACATTTTGATGGTTGCCAGATGGGAGGGAGGTTGGGGGGTTGGGTGCAAAGGGGAAGGAACTGTTACACAGTCGTCATGGGGATGTAGGGTATAGCATAAGTAATATAGTCAATAATATTGTAATAATTATATATGATGTCAGATGGGTACTAGATCTATTGGGGAGATAGATGGGGTGAAGCAGAGGCGAGTTGGTGGCTGGGTGAAAAGACAAAGGGATTAAAAAACACAAATTGGTAGTTGCAAAATAGTCATGGGGATGTAAAGTAAAGCATAGGGAATATAGTCAATGATATGATAATAACTATGTATAGTACCAGGTGGGTACTAGACTAGCCAGGGAAATCACTTTTTAAATTATATAAATGTATAACCATTATGCTGTACACCTGAAATTAATATAAAATAATATTGAATGTCAATGGTAATTGAAAATTTTTTAAACAGGGGAAAAGGTGAAGGGGAATAAGAGGTTCATGTTTCCACATGTAAAACAAATAAATCAAGGGGATGTGATGTACAGCATGGAGTATATAGTCAATAATATTGTGATAAGGGAAGTAAGAAAAAAATAAACATGGGATTACGTCAAACTAAAAAGTTTTTTTCACAGCAAAAAGAAACCATCAATAAAAAAAAGGCATCCTACTGAACGGAAAAAGATATCTGTCAATGATACATCTGATAAGGGGTTAATATCCAAAATTTATAAAAATCTCATTCAACTCAATACCATATATATATATATATATATATATATATATATATATATATATATATATTCACAGGAACTGGAGTACAGCATAAGGAGTAGAGACAATGGAAATGTAACAGCTATACGCGGTGTCAGAGGCGTAATAGAGTGGGGGAGGGGGTTATCACTTTGTGAGGGGTATAAATGTCTATTACATTGTTTTGTACACCTGAAACTAATAATAATAATATCATGATAGTGTGGTATGGTGTCAGATGGTTGCTGGATTTATGGTGATCACTTCTTTGGGTACATAAATGTTGAATAACAGTGGTGCACACCTGAAACTAATATAATATTGTATGTTAGCTATATTTCAATTAAAATCTTTTTTTTAAAAAGTTCAGTAAAACCTACCTGTAAATCTTTCTTCTTTTGGGTGTGGCAATTTTTAACCAATCATTTTCATAATTGTCATCACTAGTGTATAGATTCTGGTTATTACAAACCATGTAACCTTTTCATCTCTCTGAGTCCTAGTTTGATCATCTGTACCTACTTCTAAAGTTTTTTATTATTATTCATTTATTTAATCTTTTTTCTTCTTGGATATTTGTTTTATTATACTTTTAGAAAAAATGTTCATATTTATTGACATAAAGATTTTGTTATTTGTCCTATTGCTTTTCTATCTATAATTATGTCTCCCTTTTTTATTAAAAAAAATATATATATGCCTTCCTTTCCCCCCCCACAATCAATCTTGTTTGCGGTTTGTCTAGTTTTTCTCTCCAAAGAACTAATTTTTAGTGTGTTGAGCCTATCAAAAATATTTTTATTTTTTTAATTCATTACTACCTGTCTTTATTATCCCCTTGCTTCTATGTCCACACAAGGACTTGTACACAGGGCCGGCCCGGTGGCTCAGGCGGTTAGAGCTCCATGCTCCTAATTCCGAAGGCTGCCGGTTCGATTCCCACATGGGCCAGTGGGCTCTCAACCACAAGGTTGCCAGTTCAACTCCTCGAGTCCCGCAAGGATGGTGGGCTCTGCCCCCTGCAACTAAGGTTGAACATGGCATCTTGAGCTGAGCTGCCTCCCGGATGGCTCAGTTGGTTGGAGCGCAGGCTCTCAACCACAAGGTTGCCAGTTCAATTCCTCGACTCCCACAAGGGCGCTGCGCCCCCTGCAACTAAAATTGAACATGGCACCTTGAACTGAGCTGCCGCTGAGCTCCTAGATGGTTCAGTTGGTTGGAGCGCATCCTCTCAACCACAAGGTTGCAGGTTCGACTCCCGCAAGGGATGGTGGGCTGTGCCCCCTGCAACTAGCAACTGGAGCTGAGCTGTGCCCTCCACAACTAAGACTGAAAGAACAACAACTTGAAGCTGAACAGCACCCTCCACAACTGAGATTGAAAGGACAACAACTTGACTTGGAAAAAAAAAAAAAAAAAAAAGGCCTGGAAGTACACATTGTTCCCCAATAAAGTCCTGTTCCCCTTAAAAAAAAAAAAAAAAAAAAGGACTTGTACACAAATATTAGTAGCAGCCTTATTTGTAGAGCCAAAATCTGGAAACAATCCAAATGTCCATTAACAAGTGAATGAGTAACATTTATGCATTGTGGCACATTCACTCAATGGAATACTACTCAGTTTAAAAAACTAAAAAACAAAAAAAAAGCCTATTGATACACACAGCAACATGGCCATAATTCAAAAACGTCATGCTGAATAAATAAAAAAAGAGTACACACTATGATTTTATTCAAATGAAATTTTAGAAAGGACAAACTAATCAACAGGGACAAAAACATTGCAGTTGTTATGTGAAGTTGAGATGAGGGTGGAATCATTATTGACTGGAAGGGGGCACAATTTCCACATGATGGAAATATCCTATATATTACAGTATATACCGGGGATGTCAAAAAAATATATACAAGTGGACACTTTGGTCAACATTGCTCAAGCAGTAGTTCACCATAATCAGAAGTGTCTGGACGCTGATGGTAACGACTTTGAGCATCTCTTATAATTGCAGAAGTCAAAAGTGACTCATTCAGCTTTTGTTATGGGTATGTTTTGAGTATTACAATTTTAATACAGTTTTCCTTTCTTAAAATGTGTGTACATTGTTTTGCACCCTCTGTATACTATATATGGGTTGTGGTGGTAGTTATGTAAGTGTGTAAACTTTTAAAACTCATCAAACTGTACAGCTAAAAATAGGCATACTTTATGGTGTGTAAATTATATCTTCATAAGCTTATTTTTTAAAAATACCATAAGATACCACTTCTAACCCTTTGGGACAGTTAATATTTAAAAAATTGACAATACAATTGCAAAGATGTGGAACAATTAAAATTTTCACACATTGTTGTGTGAGTATAAAATGGTACATTCACTTTGGATAAGTCTTTAGCAGTTTCTAATAAAGATGAACATACTGCTACCTATTATCTAGAACTTCTACTTCCATGTATATACCTGAGAGAAATGCAAACATATGTCCACAAAATGTCTTTTCCAAAAATATCAGTAGTAGCTTTTTTCATAATAGCCAAAAATGAAAACAACCCAAGTGTCTCAATATGTGAAAGGAGATAAATAATTTGTGGTATATTCATAGCATGAAATACTACTTATAAAAAAAAAAAAAAGAACAGAAAACAATGCATTGCTGATACACACAAGACCATGGGTTAATCTGTACATATATGTACATCTTGTGTGAATCTGTGTTAGCAGGTTGGTCACAACTGGTTGGTCATATGCTCAGTAGCCTAGGATTCCAACCCCCTATTTCTACTGATCTCTCTAGGGTGTTAGCATTCATTTTCTTATGAGTCATTTTTGGATGACTTGTAAGATCATTTGGGTGTTTCCTCTTGTTTAGAAACTCCCTGCCCAGCTGTGAAGTTTTGGGCACCATAGTGAGAGGCACATATAAGCTGACTTAGGTGATCACTGAGCCAGACTTTAGCAGGAAAACCCCTTCCTCCTTTAGTCTTTGATGGACTTTTCCTTGATTTTTACCTCTCTTCACCTTTCCTTACCTGGGAGGCTAAGAAAAGGGAGTGGCCAGAGCAAGGGGATCAAAAGGCCCCTCTACTGCTTTTGGTGTCAATATTAACCCAGTCTGAAGCGGAGTGGTCAGCCACCTTACTAAGTATTTAAAGGGAAACTGCAATAAAACCGTGTTTTTGCCTGGAGTGTTTCCTCTGTGTAACTCCCTGGGGAGCCTATTGTGGCCATAGTGACTAATCTTGTGGGATCTTGGGAGCTTGCAAAAGGCCAGTGCTAGTTGAACAAACAGCTGACATAGGAAATCTCATTTCTAAGACGGGTGTTTTTACAACAATACAGGCACCGTGAGGACAAAAACAGCATGACAAGCAGCTAAAAGCAGTCCAACCTTCCCCAGGCATTTTCCTGCTCTTGCCCAACCCAGGAGACATCAGCTTTGACAGTCTCTTGCCAGTTCAAAAGGCCCTGAACTGGCCCTTCTGAAGAGGATCAATTAGTTAGCAAACCAGCATTAGATTATTCTGCTTTATTCCAGGCTACAGCAGGATGAGGCACTTGTTAATAAAAGGAATAGAGTCAAAAGAAAGACTCAGAGAATCAATTAGCTGTCCTATTGATTATGATTTTCTTAGCACAAAATATGGGCTCTGTTTCTGGTATTGAAGACCAACTTAATACAAAGAAGCCTGAGAGGAATTACATCAGATTTCCCTTTATTAGATCTCTTGGTTCCAGAGCCCTTTGCTTTCCATCTAAGCTTCAGATGTTTGTTTGCTGGAGAAAACCTTCAGTAAGCTATTAAGAGCTCTTCAAATATCAATTTGCTCCTCGTTACAACATTTCACACAGATAAGATAGAAAGTCACTTGGTACAGATATAAGCATGAGGGGCAGGAGGCCTGGAGTGGTGTTAGGTTCTCACCAATAGCTTATATTATAGAATAGAGAGAAGTGTTGAAAAAGCACACACCACCCTACCCACTACTCCATCAGTTACATCCTTGGTTAGATACCTACATTTTCCAGAAGGAAAAGTTCTGCTGTTTATATCTGTGGGAGGCAGATTGGGACCCCATCTACCACAGGCATTAGATCTACATGTGGGGAGTTGAGGAGTGTTTGCCAGAAAGTGTTCATGAACTTGCACATTCTTAGGGGGGAATGCCTTCAAAATTTTGCCTCATGTTGACACCTAGAATTTAGAGTTCACTTCAAAGCTGATGAGTATAGGTTTAGTCTGAAACCAAATGAAACTGAGATTATGGCTCTTCACAGATTTGTGGATAAGAACCAAAGAAGAGCAAAGACTCTAGGGAACAAGAGTGAGTTGAGGGAATTCTGGAGCAATCTATCAAGTCAACAGCAGTTAGTGAGTCCTGTGTGACTTCACACAAGCTTTGTGCTAAAAGGATACAGAAAAGTGAGATATGTGTTCTGGACCACAGAGGGGACAAGACATGCACATATAAAATGATCAAGAAATCATCCTAGGGAGCATATAATTTAGGACCAAGTTGTGTGGGACCACTGGGAAATGCCTGAACAACAAATCAGCAAAATGAGGGGAGTCTGGCCTCCCTCTGGAGGTCAGGGGAGCTTGTAAAAGGGAAGTGAGACTTGAGCAGAATGTGGAGGAAGAACTTGGATTAGCTGAAGAGAAGAAATGGGGATGGGGAGACAGTCTTGGTTTGGGTGGAAGAGGAACAAAGCTTGCGGGTAAGGGGTTGATTGCAGAATATTCATGTGACAGAATATTCATGTAAAATAGAAAAAGAGAGGAGATTGGGTTCATAAGATAGGAGCTAAGCCACAAAGTTTCTTGTAAGTTGATAATTTGTTTAATTTCATGCTTTAAGAAATACAAAGCTGTATTAACAAATCCATCAGTTCAGCGGCTGTCAGCATCACGACTGGAGGAGAATGAGGCACTTGCCTCCAGTGCAAAATTTAAAGAGGCACCAAAAAACTCAGTAATCAAGATAAATAATATTCTAACACAGCATTTAAAAGACAAATTCATGTAAAAATATCCATGATGAACGAAATACCAAGATTTTAAATAAAGACAGGACCAGTAGCGTGACGACCCATATTAAAGCCTGAGACAAAAGCAAAACTAAAGTAATATCAATCTTGTCCTCTTTTTGGAAACTCTTACATGTATTAGCATATTAAAGGGTTTGAACAAGACTGCATCGTGGGGATGTGAAATACAGAAATCTAGATGGGTGCTAGATTTACCAGGGAAACACTTCATAATCATATAAATGCCTAACCACTGTGCTGTACACCAAAACTAATACAATGATAATATTGAATGTCACCTGTAATTGAATAGACATAAAGTACAGCATAGGGAATATAGTTAGTGGTATTGTAATAGCTCCATACAGTGTCCGAAGGGTAGTAGACTTGTTGGGGTTATCACTTTGTGAGGTGTGTAAATGTCTAATCGTGTTTGTACACCTGAAACTAATAATAAAATAAAAAAATACTACAGAAAAGAACCCTAGTCAACTTTGTTTAATCCTACAGATCCCAAATATATTTAACCACACAACCTTTTTGCAAGCAACTTCACATATCACTGTAGAATATTTTTCAGGACAGGCTAATATAATCTAACTCTTTTTTTAAATGATAAGGAAACCAAGGCATTGAAAGGTCTTTGAAAGGTCTTTCTAGTTAACTAAGAGCAAATCAATGAAAAATGTTGTAAATGTATGAGTTCTTTTTTTCATTAATAAGCGTGATATAATGAACAGTTTTTAACCTTTCTTTAATTCTTTTTATAGACATTTTTAAGTCATTATGATTATTAATTCATCAAGAACTGCCTGTGAATATGATTGTGTAAATTGTAAGGGATTAAGTTAAATCTGTTCCAACTTCAAGGTAAAATATTACTTAGTTTCTGCTTACTGTGTTGGGAAATGAACATTAAAATCCCGATTTTGCTGTAAATAAGAGTTATAATATCTAGACAAAAGATAAAAACAACTACCTCAGATTCTGCAGACAAAACAAAAGCAGGCAATTTTTGGAGGAGAGTTGAAATTTGCAGCAAGGAACACAATGATTTTCCATTTTTTGTGGCTTTCCTCTGAAGGCAGTAGCTTGAAGATGGATCAATATAAAGTATATGATCTGAACAACAAGAAAAAAATGACCAGAGCCTCATGGATATGGGGAACAATTTCAAAAAGTCTTACGTATGTGTAAATTAGTTAAACAAGGAGGAGGGAAAGGGAAGAACACAGGAAAAATATTTGTAGAAATAATGACTCAAAACTTCCAAAATGTGGCTAATGACTTAAATTTACTGATTCTGTAGTTCCATAAACCCTAACCAGAATAAACTAGAACTATAACTCAAACAGTTGAAAACCAAAGACCAAAAAAAATTTATAAAATCTAATTTCTGAGAAAATGACATTACATTCAACAACTATTTGAATGAGCACATCTTCTCCTCAGAAACCAAGGAGGGCAAAATACAGAGAAACACTGACAGGAAAAAAAACAACAACAGTTAACTAAGTTTGTATCTCCCAAAAACATCTTTCAAGAACGAAAGTGAAATAAAGATGTTTTCAAATTATGGAAGACCAAGGGTATTTGTTGCCACCACCCTTGAACTACAAGAAATGTTACAGTGAGTTCTTTAGGTTGAAGGTAAATGATACCACAGAAAACTCAGGAAAAAGCGTGCGTGTGTGTGTGTGTGTGTGTGTGTGTGTGTGTGTGTGTGACTGTCTCTTTTCTTAATTTCTTTATAATGTTCTTTAATGACATTCAACCTGACCTTCCCCAACAAGTCATCTTCCAGCCTCTTCTTGAATACTCCAGTGATGGGGAACTCACAGCCAGGTTTGTTTTCCTTATTGTTAATCAAATCCCTCTCCCTGAAGTTTACTTTTTATTTCATTTTTGGCCTCTCTCACCTGTCCCTGGGGTTCCCAGAGTTCTCACTGACCACAGCCCTTTCTGCACATCTAAGTGGTTCCCACCAGAGGGCATGCCAAGCACTGCTCAGTCTCTTAAGTCCTCTGCTTTCATTTCTTCATCCTGCTCTGCCTTGTGACAATGGGTTTACCAGACAAACTAATCCTTGCCAAGATATATTTAATTAAAATGCCATTTCAGGTCACTTGGTTCTTTAACCCAACTAAAATCAGGTCGATACCTAGAAGTAGAATTGCTGGGTTATATGGTAACCCCATATTTAACATTTTCAAGAATTGCCAAACTGTTTTCCAAAGATGCTGCACCATTTAATATTCCCACCAGCAATGGATGAGGGTTCTGATTTCTTCACATCCTCATCAATCCTCTTTATTGTCTGTATCTTCGATTATAGTCATTCTGGTGGGTGTGAAGTTGTATCTCATTGTGGTTTTGATTTACATTTCCCTAATGATTAATGATATCGAGCATCTTTTTTATGTCCTTATTGGACATTTGTCTGTATTCTTTGAAGAAATGTCTATTCAAATCCTTTGTCCATTTTTAATTGGGCTGCCTTTTCATTATTGAGTTGTAAGAGTTCTTTATATATTCTGGATGTAAGTCCCTTATCAGTTACATAATTTGCAAATATTTTCAGTCTGTAGGTTGCCATTTTCCTTTTTTGTGGTGTCCTTGGAAGTGCAAAGTTTTCAAGTTTGATAAAAACCAACAAAACCTTTCCTTTATTGCTTGTGCTTTTGGTGTTGTATCTTAAGAAATCATTGACTAACCCAAAATCACAAAGATTTATTTCTATGTTTGCATCTTTGAGTTTTATAATTTTAGCTCTAACATAATCATAAAGTGAATCTTTATGATTCATTTTGCGTTAATTTTTGTTTATTGTGTGAGACAGGGGTTCACATCTATTCTCCTGCATGTGCCTATCCAGTTGTCTCAATATAAGTTTGCTTAATGAATTAAAAGTTTGATATGACTTGTCTTCAGAGACTACCAGGCAGCTAGGTTTTTGCTACAGTTATTATAGACTAAAGGTAAATGAAAAATCTATTAAACTGGCATCGAAAGAACAAATATGGTCTTACCTAATATATTTCTAAGTCTTTTAGAATGAAGAAGAAAGTGCATTAGAACTGTTGACAAAATGTGTTGGCATTTCAGCCACATTATGCACTGCTAGAATTTTGCTAGTAGCCAAGTGGGAGATGGGAGGGTTAGAGTATTCTTAGCACCTATGAATTTGAGAAGAGGAATGCTTCATTTGCAGGGAAGAGTAGACATCTGGTGAATTGAGAAGAGCAGAAAAGGATTAGACAGAGTCCCTAGAATCCAAATAACTATTGCATAGAAGACTACAGGGTTTGTTTTCATTTTTAAAAAAATTTCGGCCCCAAATTTTCAATTAAACGTTACTGGAAGATTTGTCCATCTTTAAAATTCATCTCTAGTTTCATAATGAACATAATGAGGGCCCAGTTTAGGACTGCCTCTCTGAACACTTCCCAGACTCCCCCAGATATCTCTGCCCTCAGAATTCTAGCTTCCCTGGTTTTCCCAAATCCTCAACTCAGTATTGTCACATCAGGGAGACCATGGCCTCTGTTTAGGTTTCCCTTCCCCTATGCTGTGGCTTACAAATTTTCTCTAGTCAATAAGCTGAGGAAATTGCGGGCTCACCTTGCTTATGTCCCTTTTCTTCAAAAACCACTGTCATTCACTGTCTATTGTTCAACATATAAACATCATCCTTTTTTTTTCTGGTATCTTAGTCATAAATACAGTCCTGATTACTATATCAGGACCAGTTGTGGACATTCTGAGTCACAATTTTTGATAGATCATGTTTTTCATTTTCATTTAATTCAAAATATTTTCTAATTTATCTTGTGATTTCTTCTTTGACATATAGGTTATTTGAAAGGGTATGGATAATATCACAGAGAGGAGTGTTGAAATTCAACTGCAATTAGAGATTTCTTCATTTCTCCTTCTTTCAGTTATATAAGTTTCTATCTTATATATTTTGAAGCTCTGTTATTTTTGGGGGTGCATACAAATTTTGGTTTATCTTCTTGATGAATTGGCTTATTTACCATGATGCAATATCTCTCTTTACCACTTTTAATGTTCCTTGCTCTAAAATCTACTTTGTCTGGGAGATCCAAAATGGTGGAGTAGATAAAATCTGTGCTGGTGTCCTTCAATGAACACATTAAAATTACAACTAAATTATAAAACATTCAACCTGGAGAACCATCTTAAGTCTAGCCAAACAGAAGTCCTATAACTGAAAATATAACAAAGAAGCTACGTCCACATTGGTAGGAGTGGCAGAGACGCAGAACAGGCCCCAAACCTCGCTGTGGCGGTTGAGAATCAGGAGGGATACCTCAGCCGCAGAGGCTTCCCTGGAGAAGCAAGGGACCCCAGCCTCACATTAGGCTCCCCAGCCTGGAGTACTGGTGCCAAAAGAAGAGCCTTCACAATATCTAGCTGAGAAAAACAGTGGTAATTCCAACTGTTTGGGTGGGATGAAAGGCTACAGGAAACCCAGACGTCCTCTTAAATGGCCTGTGCACAGACTCACTCGCTGGCAGGTACTCACCTTGGGCTCCAGCAGAGGACAGTGACTTGGGAGGCCTCAGAGACATACGGGGTGCAGAATGAGGAGTGTAGCTTCAGGGAGAGGAACTGGAGGACAGTCAGCATTTTCCCTCTGAGAGATCCTCTTCCCATGCAGCTGGCAGGCAGGCGCCATCTTTCCTATGTTGATCCCACCCCCTCAGGCCAAATCTCCGTCCTGTTGACTCAGCTGGGACGCTGCCCCACCCAAATGCACCCCCAGAGGCACTTTCTCCGTGTGCAGCCAGCCCCTACCTCATTGCATTCTTTCGTGGAAAACTATCAGAGTCCACAGGCCCCAGGTGGGCAGAGACCAGCCTCTGTGTTCTCTGAGACTTTTGCTGAGTCACTTGAGGCTCAACACTGGCAAAAATCAGTCTATATTAACCTGGTAACCACAACTCTTCCCACATTAGTGATTCCCAGAGACCCTGCCTCACTTAACTCAGGTACCAAATGTGACTTTATCAGTGGCTGAACCTTAAGGGAGCCGGTCGGTGGCAGCAGGCCTCTGGGTGTCCTGGCTTTTTGCAGAGTTACCGCAGGCCTCGTACTGGTAGCCGACATCCTCGATTCACATTGTGGCCTCTCCCACACACCTCCAAGTTTAGCACAGGCAATTAACAACTGCGATTGCTTTGTAGACAACCTGAACTTTTCACCAACAATTCATGGCTCTTGGCATAATGACAATACACCAGTTCATATGGCACTGTCTGTGAGGGAGTTTTTAGCCAGTAAACAAATAACTGTATTTGAAACACCCTCCCTACTCACCAGATCTGGCCCCCAATGACTTCTTTCTTTACCCAAAGATAAAGGAAATATTGAAAGGAAGACATTTTGATGATATTCAGGACATCAAGAGTAATACAATGACAGTTCTGAATGCCATTCCAGAAAAGAGTTCCAAAATTGCTTTGAAAAGTGGACTAGGTGCTGGCATCAATGTAAACCTTCCCAAGGGGAATATTTCGAAGGTGACCGTAGTGATATTCAGCAATGAGGTACGTAGCATTTATTCAAGGATGAGTTCGTGAACTTAATTTGTCCTACCTGTGGTCTTTACAACATTATTGATTATATTCCCCATACTGTATTTTACATACCTGTGACTATTTTATGGCTACCAATTTGTACTTCATAATCCCTTCTCCTTTCTCACCCATCCCCCAACCTCCATCCCATCTAGCAACCATCAGTTTGTTCTCTGTATCTATGAGTCTATTTCTGTTTTATTTGCTCATTTATTCTGTTCTTTAGATTCCACATATAAGTGAGATCATATGGTATTTGTCTTTCTCAGTGTGACTTATTTCACTTAGCATAATATCTTCTAGGTCTATCCATGTTGCAAATGATAAGATTTTTATTCTTCTTTATTGCCAAGTAATACTTCATTATATAAATGTACCACAATTTCTTTATCCAATCGTCTATCAATGGGCATTTCAGTTGTTTCCATATCTTGGCTATTGTGAATAGTGATGCAATAAACATAGGGGTGCATATATTTTTTTCAAATTGGTGTTTTGGATTTCTTTGGATAGATACCCAAGAGTGGAATTGCTGGGTCATAAGGTAGTTCCATTTTCAATTTTTTGAGGAAACTCCATACTGTTTTCCATAATGGCTGCACCACTCTGCAATCCTATCAACAGTGCACGAGGGTTCCCTTTTCTCCACATCCTCACCAACACTTGCTGAATTATTGATGATATCCATTCTGACAGGAGTGAGGTAGTATTTCATTGTTGTTTTTATTTGCATTTCTCTGATGATTAGTGATGTTGCACATCTTCTCATATGTCTATTGGTCATCTGTATGTCCTCTTTGGAGAAATGTCTCTTCAGGTCCTCTGCCCATTTTTTAATTGAATTGTTTTTTTGGTGCTGAGTTGTATAACTTAATACATTTTACATTCAAATGTGCACCTCCATATTGTATAAGAATCTTACATTAATGAATCAATGTATTAATGCATTAATGAATGAGTTAATGAAACTTAGTTGATCTTATGGTACTTGCTTACTAGTCAATGCTGAAAAACGAATGCATCCCTGTAAGGAAGGATCATTTTCTTTGGGGCCTCTGGAGTAAAAGAAAATAAAGACC
Organism: Rhinolophus sinicus; assembly: GCF_057876585.1. Lineage (NCBI taxonomy): Eukaryota > Metazoa > Chordata > Mammalia > Chiroptera > Rhinolophidae > Rhinolophus > Rhinolophus sinicus. The sequence continues at coordinate 169,533,531 of NC_142502.1, read as the reverse complement.
ATGAAAAGGGAAAACCCTGATGGACGCTCATTTCTCTGCATGCTCTCATCTCCCTATTGGCCTCACCAAACTTGGATACTGTATACACCTCTCAGAAAAATTCCTTCAAATCTTCCTCACAAGTGTCACTGATGCACAGACATAAGACCATCTTTACGAGGTGAATAGACAGTTAAATTTTTTATTGTGAGGCACAGCCATCTGGCTGTGTTTAACAAACTCAGATTCTTCCCTTATGCAAAATGAGCTATAAGAAGAGCTTATCCTCTCTCTCTCTCTCTCTCTCTCTCTCTCTCTCTCTCTCTCTCTCTCTCTCTCTCTCTCGGACTTCTTTCTTTGGGAGGATAAGGAAGGGATCAGGCTGGACACAAGGAAAAGGGAAGAAGCCCACTCTGTCAGTGGGAGTTCCTCTCTCCCAAGGCCCTTTGCCTTACCTTATTGTCAACCCTCCCCCATCCCACCTCTGCTCTTCCGACATAACTCCCCAGCTTTTTCCACTTTCTTCCTCCATTCTCCTCTTCCTCCCAGCCAACCTGCCATGTGGGAGGCATATTGGATATCCTCCACCTAGACTCTGACTAACACTGAGCAAAGCCAAATCCTGAACCCAAGAAGGTTGGGACAAAAGGAACTAACACAGCTTAGTACATACTTTAACCTTCCCCAATAACATATTTCATTCATCCAAATTCCAAGCTGTGGTTGGTGGGAAGAAATGAGAAGCAATACAAGTAATATAGAAACTTTTAAGATCATAACTCAGGGGACTTATAGAGAGAATGATAAAATCTCTTAGATCTCAAATGCACTCAATGGCTATTAAATCGTCCAAGCACCCACATTACCATCTGGCGTCATGCCTTTTATTTTATCATGGGATAGTGTAGATGCTATAAAACTATCAACAGCCTTCTCTAGAAGGTTTTGCTTTACATTTATTGTTACTGTGCTTATTTGCCATGCCTGGACCTCAGCCCACAGCCTATTTGAGAATCAAAAGGCCAGCACTAGAAGAAAGGACTCTTCATGAGTCCATGCCTTCACGTGCCAAGAGCTTTCTCCCTTGCTCCTTGGTGTGATGACCATGAGGTTACCACATAAAGTCAGGACAGCCATTGCAAAACTACAGGGCAATAAAATCGTAGGTTTATTTATTTGTTTCTGAAAGGGTTTAAACCACCTAAATCACTGTTTAATTGCAAATTTCACATTGGAGGTTTTTTCTCCTTCAGGATTACAGCAGAGCCAACGTTGCTCCTTATGAAGGTAACTTTTGGGGGTAAGGGGAATTTGTGACTTGAAACCTTTTCCAGACTGAACACAAATGTCATCTTTAGTACACTGAGATCTCTATTATACCTTCATTTTATCAGACAGGTTCGTGATAAGGGCATCGGCCTGATCCTCCGTACAGAGTGAGAACAGGTTCCACACAAGGGGCATGATAGTTGGTGGATATCTGAATTGTGGCACAGCACCGACGCTCTGGCTATTTTTCTCTGTATGACTTCTCCAGAAACCTAAATGACAACCCCTAAAGAGCAAGAATCGTGTCTAATTCAATAATATCTTCCCACCCCTTACCATGTTTCCTATTTCAAATACTCAGTAAATGTTCGTTGAGTGAATAAGTGTGTTCAGGCCTTAAATTTACAACCATTTGTGAATTTGCTGGGTCTGTCTTATGAAAAGTCTGATGTGCCTTAAGAAGAAAGACTTCTGATCCTTAAAAGTACATGATAAGATGGCTGCTCTGACCAGCTATGTGACTTTGGGAGGCATTTTACTCTGTGGGTCTCAGTGTCTCCACCTATAACATGAAGGAGTGGGACTAGCTGGAGTCTAAAGTGTGCTTTGGCGCTTTAATTCTGAAAAACACACAAAACGCTACAACATCTTCTACATGGTCAGCAGGAAAACATGTACTCCATGCAAGTTTCACACGAGCAAAACAAAGTATCTTGTTAGCTAAGACACTGTCATATTATTTTAACCAAAAACCACCCCACAGAAACCTAAATTAACCTATTTTTGTTGAACTATTTTTAGGAGAAATGAAAAATACGACGAGTGATAAGCATGCATTGAGACTTTATTGCATTCAATCTACATACATACCCTAGCCCTAAGCATAGAAAAATGGGATTGAAAACAATGGCTTTCGAGCACTAACAATACCTTGGTTATCAAGGGAAGATTTAAGATTACACAGAGTTAATTCTACACTCTATTGAAATTAAGAAGGCCCATGATAATATTAACTTGAAATGACAATAGGGTTTTCTTTTTTTAATTTCCAAACATGTAAGTTACCTTATTAAATCAGGGTTGACCAAAATAAAATTCTAGAGAGCACCCTTTAGTAGCAAAAAACAAACAAACAAACAAACAAACAAACAAAACACAATTACTAAATAGCAGTTTTGTCCTGAGATTACAAGTACTGGGCAAATAATACTGCCATTTATTGAGCATTTATTACATTTCAAGGACTGGCCTAGAAGTTTTGTATGGTTGTAAGACAAAGGATTTAAGAGGCAGTTTCAATGTCATGGAGAAAACTGGACGTCCTATTTCACAGAGCCCAGGTTACACTTTAAGATTCATTTCACAGAATGTGTCTGCCCCACCACCCCTGTGTATTCCTGAACACTAGCGCTGGCAGCTAACCTTAGCACATTTTCCTGAACCTTTATCGTACCTCCTTGGAGTTCTGAACTGCGGTGGAGAAACACTGTAAATCATTTTTCTTTTTTATTTTCAGCTCAAAGCCCCTAATTTCAAGTTGGCAAAATGAAGAGAGAAGTAACACTTTAAAAAAAAAAAAAAAGAGGGGAGAAAAAATACAGCTCAGTACCTTATAAAAATCTTCCTGAGTCCAGGGGTCTTTTACTTCAAACAAAATTAGATGCATCCATGATTTGAGAGACATTTAATGAATAGCAAAAACATTTATATGATTACAATTTGTATTTTTCAGTAATCTACATTATCCTCAGATCTTGGAGTGTCCTATGTGTCTTTTGAAATTAAATTTATTGGGGTGACAATGGTTAGTAAAATTATATCGTTTTCAAGTGTACATTTCTATAATCCCTCATATATATATATATATATATATATATATATATATATATATATATATATATATATCACATTGTGTGCTCCCCACCTATGTGTCATATAGTGAATTTCTGCAGTTAGCACATCTGATAAAACTGGTGCTCATTTCTCAAAAGAGCTTACTAAATATTACTGATGCTTGCTACAGACCTAGGCCAGAGGAAGACAAATATCTTCATACCTTCTGATTCTGAGTTTTCAGCCCTTTCCTTCCAGACCCTAATGTTTCAGCACTCATAATAGGCTAATTCCCCCCACAGAGGTTGCAAATTCTAATGTGAACTAACTGGTCTGTCCCACTTCGTAGCAGGCTCCATGGGCCCAGATCCCCCAATTTTTAAAAGAAAATGAATGTATTTAGTTTCTGTTTCTCATTTGTTTGTCTTGTTCTTTTGTTGTTTTTGGTTTATATACCACATATCAGTGAAATCACATGGTTCTCATAGACACAGACAATAGCTTAGTGGTTACCAGAGGGTAAGGGGGGTGGGGGGTGGGGGGTGGGAGATGAGGGCAAGGGGGATCAAATATATGGTGATGGAAAGAGAACTGACTCTGGGTAATGAACACACAATGGGATTTATAGTTGATGTAATACAGAATTGTACACCTGAAATCTATGTAATTTTACTAACAATTGTCACCCCAATAAATTTAATAAAATTAAAAAAATAAAAAAGAAAATGAATGTAGAAACCTCCTCATGTTTGAGTTTTGGAAACTTTGAATGTAATGAAAAGAAAATCCAACTATGTGTGAAACACTGTCTAAGCCAAATAAAACAGGTTTTCTGCCCAGGTTCCTGCTTCTGGTTGCAGCTTTCAGCCTCTGCTCTTCGGACCTTTGAGGACTACTGCTCAAGATACACCTTCTTGATCAGAGCCTGAGGACTGTGGTGAAGAAATTCCAGAAGAGAAAAGTTGCTGGCTGCTTCTGATGTGCTTCACGGTCACTGGTGAGGCAAGTAACATCTGATCTTACTCAGAAATTTCCTTATTTGACGCTTGCTCATTGTTTGGATATTTCCACCAGTTTCCAAGGATATGACAGTTCACAGTAGCTACTCTAAAACACTTCTTTACTCTCTCAGTAGCCATCTACTGTCAAGTCTTTTTCTTTGTGGTCATTAAAGCCTGACCTTCAATAAAACCCACACTAGTTTTCTGAGTCAGGTTATGATTTCTCTGACAGGGATGATGAAATATCTTCGGGAAGACGGAGGCACTAAGACAACGTGCAAGTTTAAAATGGGGTCACTGGGTGGTGACATTTACAGCTATATGAAGAGAGGACTCCTCTATTAAAAGTCTACCTCATCATGTCACATCTCTCACCATTAACTAAAGAAAATGAAGGTAGGACTGTGTTTTCATTTGGCCGTAGATTTTCTCTGGGGCCGTGCGGCTTCAGAATTTAAATCTCTGCTAATTTGTATAGGTGTAAAATATGTATCTTGCATAAATTCTATACACACTGCCTTCAACCCCAACCTTTCTCGACTACAGAGCTGTCTTACATGGGTAGAGAGCAGGTATAAAGCCACATGCACTTGGATCACACAAAGACAAAACACATAAGGTAGCTTTGCACGCAGGAGAAGTAGCTAAGCGCCTTGTTGAAGCTTCCACAGGAGGTCAGGATAGAGAACCCTGGGAGGGTGAGAGTACACCCTAAGTGGGTGCCATGCAGATTCTCCCGGCCAGCTGTCAGACGGCAAGAGGCCTACTATTATGTACATGTATATGTATGTATGTACATGTTGGAACCTTAAACATTACAGGTTAAGCAACTTGACGGTTTTACAGTATCATGGGAGCTTTGTTCCCTTTTTTTCCTTTTTTGGTTTCTTTAAAAGATGAATGGAATGAGGGCTTTCCGAGATTTCGGGTAGTCCTCAAAGATCTTGAGGTAGAACCTAAAAGACAAGCAAATATAAATATACTCAAGGTCAATAGTTGAGATTTGCTGTGTCTGAAATCCTTCTTACAAATCAATCTACACTTATTCAGGGCCTGACTCTTCCTGACGGCCATTTGTCCATCTTCTTTCTGTCTGCTGCATCCTATCTTTTATAAATGTTGAAGTTTCTTGTGTTCGGAAATAAAAATAACCAGAGAACAGTGGTGATGGTTGCCCAACACTATGCATGTACTGAATGCCACTGAATTATACACTTAAAATGATCAATTGTGTGCTATGTATATTTTACCACAAATAATGTAATAACTAGAAAGAAGTACTCAATGGATTCAACTGGAAAATATAGGAAAGCAGAGACCCTCAAAAGCTATGGGCAAGGTTAACCCTAGAAAAATGTTCCCAGGAAAATATCTCTTCATGAGGCCTGGGAATGCTGAGAAAATGTTATCTTGTATTATGAGTTGAAGTGTGTTCCCCCAAGATATATGCTGAAGTCCTAACCCCCAGTACCCGAGAATGTGACCTTATTTTGGAAATAGGGTCATTGCAGTTATGACTTATTAAATTGAAATGAGGTCACAGTGGAGCAGGGTGGGCCCTTAAAGCAATATGATGTCCTCATAAGAAGGAGGGAAGAGACTCAGAGACAGACATGTAGGGAAGAAAGGCATGTGAAGACAGGGGCAGAGACTGGAGTGATGCAGCCATAAACCGTGGAACACCAAGGATTGCCAGCCTCCACCAGCAGCTAGGAAAAGGAGACAAGGAAGGATTCTTCCCTAGAGCCAGCAAAGAGAGCATGCATGGTTCTGCCCACACCTTGATTTCAGACTTCTGCCACCAGAACTATGAGAGAATAAACTTCTGTTGTTTTAAGCCACACAGGGTGTGGTGATCTGTTTCGGGTAGGCCTGGGAGACTAGTATGTCTTATAAAAAGACTTTCTCCTAAGTGACCAGGCAGTCCCCTTAACTAGTTGAAGCTGGTAGCTCTCAAGTTATAATCAAGATGATACACTCTAGGTACCTTAGTTTGAACTGGGAGACAAATAGTAGTAATATGTTACAAGAGGTGTCTGGATTTCAGGATTATGATTAGAGGTTTGGTGAGCTCCCTCTTGTAAAGCCCAGTTAGCCCTGTGAAAAAGAAGCCCTCTGCCCCTCCCTCTCGGGAGGCTGACATAGCAGGATAGGGCCTCAATTTGGATTTTATTGTTGAACCAGCTGGAACCCTCTGGGTGGAATTGCTGTCCCTCCCCTGAGCGAGCCCAGCTGAGTCCATGCTTCTCAGGGACCCTCCAACTGCTGGCCAATGCCCTCTCCTCCCCACTCCCCCTCGGCCTCTGCCTGAAGTGGGGACAACTGTTACACTGACTGTTTTACAGGCTGGGCACCCTCCCCCACCTCAAGGCTAAGGAGGTGGCAGAAATAGGTTATGAGAAGAGCTGTTGTTTCATTTTCTGACAAGTCTCTGCTTGTCCACTCTGGGGAAAAGAACCCATTCTTAGTATAACCTTCAAGACTATGAAATTAATTATTAGCTGGACTAAAACACTTGTGCAGGAGCTTAAGGGGTTCCCCCTGGGTCCTGGTTCCAAGTCCATTCCCTGTGGACATTCTCTCTCTCTCTCTCTCTTTCTCTCTCTCTCTCTCTCTCTCTCTTTCTCTCTCTCTCCCCCCCCCCCCCCATAGGCTTTCTCTTTCCTCCAACTACAAAAGCCGTTTTAGAGAAAGGATCTGAAATTTGCATTTAAAGCCTGATAACAATTTAGTATGTTAGCCTTTCCCTGCAGTGATACTTTTAGCTAACTTTTATTCCCACCCCATTCCAGGTGCAGGGGTTGGAGGAAGGTGGGACTTTGGAAAGCTTTAGGCTAGACCTACAGAGAAAAGGTTCTAAAACCCTGCAAATTCGTGACATTTTCCAGGTGATGGGACGGTCCTGAAATTACACAAAAGTAATTGCTTACTCTATCTTCCCAGGAAGTCAGCAATGACCTTGGCTATGATTTAGTGGGGGTGGGAATAGGGAAAGGAGGAGAGTACCAAAATAAAGCCTGAGATTACACAGATTCCTGTGAGATAGGAGAAATGATCCTGGAATTTCCAGGGCTCTGTGATTACCTGAAATTTTAGCACCAAACCTAGAATTAAAAATAGCAGCCACACTTGGCACAGATCTAGTGCTTTTCCCCGGGGGTTCTCTATCGTGGCTGAACCTCAGAATGATCTGTGAAGCTCTGGAAATTGCTGCCCATGGCCTTACCCACGGAACATACTTTGAGAGATGTGGCGAAAGTGAGTTGATGTGAAGCATGGAAATGGAAGCTCCTTCTTGTATCTCTAGACTCTTACATGTAGCCCACTACCAACCAGTAGCCGCTGCCAGCGAGGCCTGCTAGGAGGGCACAGAGCCTCCTGGGACAACTAACTCATATGGGTACAAGGCACTTCCCTCTGGGAAGCCTTCTTCAACAGGGTACCTTCCCTGGAGTGCCTTTGTCTGTACAGGTTCTTTTTTGCTCATAGAAAACAAAAATGTGTTACTGCTACTGTCATCCAGCTAAATTCCTACTGCAGTGAAAGCCCAACAGGTCAGATTCACCAGTCCTGATTATCCCATCTACTTTACCTTATAAACCGAAATGTCTTAGGTTTCTACATCTGACTCGGTGCTAAAAGCCTGTTTGGAGAAGAAAGCTAAGTGGATGTTGCCAACTTGATTGAAAAGTTTACCTGTGGTGGTGAAAAGCTCGTAGCCCAAGGAAACAAAATGAGAAAAACGCAAATGCAAGTGCTGGGAGGGACCAACTGGCCAGGGCAAAGCCGATCCATTCAATGATCTCGCCAAGGAAATTAGCTCCAGAAACGTATGCGAACAAGCCACCTGCGTGCAGAAGAATCAAAAAGTCAATCAACAGACCTGGATCACTGTGACATGAAAGCCCCTCTTCTTTGTTCTGAAATATGTAAGGGCAGCTAGAATGAATGTGAGGCTGGAGGTTCTCTTCCCAGTCATCACAGGGTGGTGGATTCTTCTTGGGGAGAAAGGAAAACAAAGCAACAGCAGAATATCCTGGAAGCGTGAGGAGTGGCCCCAACTGCTTGATGGGCTTCACCCAAATATTTAACAACTGCTGGACCACTGGCTCCGGACAGGATGAGGACGAGGGGCAGGAGGTCCAGGTTTTGTTTCATTTTATTAAGTAACATTTCCAGGCCACCTCTTAACTTCTCACTCTTTTTCTGGACACCCACACAGCTGGTCAGCATATTTCACGTTCACAGTAGGGCAAAACAACACACTATGTGAAAACAGTCATAAAAACCTGAATTGATGTGAGAAGTAATTTGATTCTCCTTTGGCATCTGCCCTCTCACCTCTGCAAAGCAGTATCATGTTTCCCTGAAAATAAGACCTCGCCAGACCATCAGCTCTAATGCATCTTTTGGAGCAAAAATTAATATAAGACCCAGTATTATATTATATTATATTATATTAGACCCGATATTATATTATATTATATTATATTATATTATATTATATTATATTATATTATATTATATTATATTATAAATTATATTAAAGACCCGGTCTTATATTATATTACAATAAGACCGGGTCTTATATTAATTTTTGCTTCAAAAGACGCATTAGAGCTGATGGTCCAGCTAGGTCTTATTTTCGGGGAAACACAGTACACTCCGTTCCAGTTTAAAGGACGGAGTAAGACCTGCACGGTTTTGCCCTTGCAAAGCTGATGAGGTCTGCTTCCACTGATTTTGTAAGGTTTATTTTCTATCCAACCAAATATTCTGATATCAGAACTACATTAGAAATCAACACATTTCTAATCATAGTAAATATATCTACACTCAAAATTTCTGTCCCACACTAAATTGGGAAAGTTCACTTAACACAAATAGTTTTCATTCCATAGTTATATAAAGAATATTTTGTTTTTAAATCATTCTCTAACATAACTCAATCGTTGGAAACTAACCTTGCCAATCTAGCTTTTAAGAGCTTTCTCTGCTCTTCTTTGTCTAGTTATTAAGTGAAGATCTAAAAAATTGACACCCTTAAACTTCCGTAAGGATGACACTGCATAAGCGGTTTCCAACCTGTGATTCCCCGGACCCTGGGAGAAACCACTGACGTATTGCAAAGGGTCTATAAATTGTCTCTGAATATGGCAAATGCATATATATTTCAACCTATGGTATTATTTTTGTTTGATATAGATACTGTTATGATGTTAGAAACATTTACGATCATTTAAATGTGCTTTTGAATTCACAGTAGCTTTGTCATTATTTTCTTAATCAATGAATGTCAATCTGCATTAACATCATGTTCAATTTAGGAAATTTTTTAACATAAAGTGTTCTATTAGGTTGGTGCAAAAGTAATTGCGGTTTTTTTCAATAATTTTTAACCTTTTAAACCACAATTACTTTTGTACCAACCTAATATTTACATGAAAAAGGATGGGAGCCACTAATACAAATACTCACCTAAAAATGTCAAAGGATTACTTGGACCGATTCACTCCCAACTGCTTGTATTTGTCAACTCATACCCTGGTTTCTTGGGAGCAGTTAGGATTTCAAATATTCTGTGCCTTTATCTCTGAAAATTCACTGTACTTGTAACACCTCCCTTCCAAATTTTTGATTAAGTAAATATTGTTCTCTACACCTTTAAGAAATACAAGTGTCAGGAAACTCACTTATTACCCCCGACTACTCACTAGATAAGTCTAGTGAGACTCATTGGAGAGGACAAATTTGCTGATCATGTATGATTCAGCCATATTTCTTAATCTAGGAAAGGCTGACACTCTGTGTGTACATGATGGTTCATCTTTTATGTCAATTCGAATGGGCCACAGGGTGCCCAGATATTTGGTAAAATATTATTTCTGATTATGTCCATGAGGGTGTTTCTGGATGAGATCAACATTTGAATTGACAGACTGAGAAAAGCAGATTGCCCTCTCCAAGGTGGGTGGGCCTTGTCTAATCCAATGAAGGCCTGAACAGAACAAAAAGGTGGAGTAAGGGAAAATTTACTCTCCCTGCTGACTGTCTTTGAGCTGAGACTTTGGTCTTCTCTGGCACTCAAACTGGACCTTATACCACCAGCTCTCCTGGGTCTCCAGCTTGCAGATAGCAGATCATGGGACGTCTCAACCTCCATGATCACATGAGCCAATTCCTCATAATAAATCATTTTATACCTCTATAGTTGTATCTATATCTATGTATGTATGTATGTATGTATGTATGTATGTATCTATCTATCTATCTATCTATCTATCTATCTATCTATCATCTTATTGGTTCTGTTTCTCTGGAGAACCCTAATAGAGCATATGATAATGTTACCTACCACAGTGAGGTCGCAGCCTCCTTCCTGCCCCCAGCTTCACACCCCCCTCATCTTCAGGGTATTGTGATCTTGCACCTTCCTGAGAACCCTTATACCGCTCTTGAACTTGTGGGTTCAGATCAGAAATTCAAGTGTGTTGTGGGGTGGGGTGGGATGTGGAGGAGAAGTCTGGGGCAAAGCAGGATACATCGTGTCATTTGTTACTCATAGCCTGTCCCTAAGACAGGCTCCCAAGGAAGAGTGGGAATCCGGAGGGCAAGGGAGATATTACCTTGTGGAATCTTATAGATGATTTCTCCAGGTTTCCTGAGGCGGCGCAATATATAGTCACTATGAATGTTGATTCCCATTCCCAAAATAAATAAGAAGAGGCCTGGGCAAAGAAGAGAGAGGAAGGAAGTTAAAAATGTACCCTGATTTTGGTGTTTTTCTCACAAGCTAAGTTTTTTTCCTAAAAATGAAGGGAAGGGCATTTGATTTTGAATTCTAAGAATGTTACTAAGATATGGCAAAAAAAAAAAAAAAAAAAAGTAGGTGGGAGAAGCAATTAGTGCTGGTCCCAAATTTGAGTGGAGAGGCTGTGCTGTTGCAGAGACCAAAAAACAGGAAGTGCATAGTGTCACGTGATGGAGACAGGTGGGAGAGGAAAGAAGGAGGCAGCACCACTGTCCAATTCTTAAATAAGCAAGTAAACGAATGAATAAATAGCAAGCCTTTGGTTCATTGACAAATAGTCAAATCACAGTTTTGGTTTGATTGACTATAACTCCACAGCCAATTCCACCCCCTTCTCCTTTTCCATCTTCACTATAGAGGCCAGAAGGCTGAAAGGTGGTCTTGTGACCTAGTTCTGATGAGAAGATGTAAAGAGAAGTCTTCTGGGGGCTTCCTTGGAAATCTTTTGCTTTTCTGATAAAAGGGGCAGATGGAGCCAGTTCCTCTACTAGCTCCCTCCTCCTTCGTCGCCAGATGTGATGCCTTGAGCTACAGCACCTGTCAGGTAATCATGAAGTGACTATCATGAGGACCAGAGGTGAACATGCTAAGAATAGTAGAGCAGATGTCATTAAGATCCCAGGTACTGTGTGACATCAGCAAGCAGCTAAAGGAATGCCGAAGCCAACTACCTTTGAACTTTCTTGTTATGGAAGAAATATATATTCTTAATTATTTAAGTCACCATGAGTTGATTTCCTGTGACGCATTGCTGAGAGCATTCCTGACTGATAATATCCACTCTCATGAAAGTAATGTGAGTTAGACTGGAGAGCTTGACACCTAGCAAACTGATTTCTACCACTGCCAACTCACACACATTCTCCTCCCATTCACTGGTACAGAAAGGGCTCTGGTCTGAGGTGAGAAGAGCCAGGATCAGGGATGCTGGTCTTGCATCCCAACAGCCATATCATTACAGACCAGAAACATGCCCAACCTCACCTCTCAACAAAGTGTCTTTGTGCTGATCAAAATACATGAGGCAAAAAGCAAGAACAGTTGAATAAAAACAGTCAGATCTACTCTCACCTCAATTGCTATGATATGAAACAATGATTTTCAATCTTGTCTAGTCAAAAGATCATTGGCCTAAGAGAAAAGGAACCTGGGGAGGGATGCCAGTGGTGAGGGAGTAAAGGTGGAGAGACAGGGGGTAGTAGCATGTACAGCAGTGGAAAAAGTAGGAAACTTGGACTAGATATCTGTATGTACTTAGGCAAGTCACAACCTCTCTCGGCCTCAGTTTTCTCATCTGTAAAATGTAGATTCTAATAGTACCTATCTCACAAGGATGGTATGAGACTAATTCATATGTTCATTTATTCAGTCATTCAACTAATATTTAATGAGGACTTACTATGTACAAGGAAGTTTGTCCTAAACACCAGAGATACAATAGTGAGAAAAAATCAACGTGCCTCTTCTAATGGAGCTTAAATTTTAGTGGAGGAACACAGAAATGGATTTAAATAATTTAAAGATCAAAACTCACATGATTATTACTGTAAAACAGAAAATCAAAGTAGGATAATGAGATTGAGAGTGAATTGGGGTAGGGTGGAGGTGTTTCTACTTTAGATGAACTGGGGAAAGCTTTTCTGAAGATTTGGCATTTGCCCTGTGATTTGAAAAATAAAAATGCAAAGCTCTCAGGGAGAGCAATCTGGTAGAGCCATCAGCAGGTGCAAAGGCCCTGAGGTTAGAATAGTTTTAGCAGGTCTAAGAAACAGAAGAAAGGCATTGCAATTGAAGCTATGAGATAAGGGAGAAGTGAGGCGATATATAATAGAATGATAAGTAAAAAGTGACATCAAGTATTACAGGCCATGGTGAGAAGTTTGGATTTTTAAGTGCTATAGGAAACCACTGCAGGTTTTAAGCAGGAGAGAAACAGGATCTGATTTCTGTTTGCTATTATCACAAAAGAAATACATATGCTGTGTGGAAGATTGAACACTAATCAGCAAAACTAAGAAAACCAAGACACCTTATTCCTACCACCCAGAAATTATCACCATTAAAAACTTCAGTGCATACCTTTCCAGATTTTCATCTTATATAATATCTAAGCCATAGTCCAATTTCCTCAGATGTCCCCCAAATACCTCTTATAACTGGTTTGTGCCAACCAAGATCCAATATAGGACCACATCTGGCGCATGGTTGTTAAATCCTTTAAGGCTCTTTTAATCTAGCCCAAATCCCTGCCTTGAGGGGAGAGGGAGACACTGACTTCTTGAAAAGACCACATAGTTGTCCCTCAGAATTCACTCCTTTCTGGATAAAACTGTCTTACTTCCTCATGATGGTGTTTAACTTATTTCTTTATTCCCTGTATTTCCTATAAATCGGCATAAATCATTTTCCTGTATGGTTATGTTACCAGTTTAATATACAGTTAGTTACATTTATTTTGTTTGTTCTCAATTTTAGGGACCTTTCTTCCATTTAGATTTTTTAACTAAGTTATGAAGTTTCATGATTCAAATGACAAAGCTGTATTGAAAGAACTCTGCCTACCATCCCACTCTTTTAACACCAAACCCTACAGTAACCTTTTTAAAATTATTATTAGTTTCCTTTTATATTAATCCAATATTTCCTTTTCCAATTTTACACACAGATACACACACATTTTCTTTCTCTCCCCTTTTCACATAAAATGTAGCATGCTAGCTACATTGTTCACACTTTATTTTTATTTAACCATATTTCCAGAGATCTCTCCACATGAGCACACGGAGACACTTCTTGTTTTTACTTTGCTTTGTTTGTTTTTGTGGCTCCAGAATACTCCTTGGTGCATATGTATTAGCATTCACACAATTAATCCTCTGGTTGTTTGTATTTTCAAATGTTCACTCTGACTGTTGTGTGGAGAAGTGGTTGGTTATTGGAGGCCAGAAAGTGTAGGTTGAAGGTCACTGTGGTGGTCCAGGCAAGAGGTCATGGAATAGGAGGAAGTGAGTGCAGTTTGGAAGAAGTTGGCATATGTTTTGGAACTAGAGGCAGCAGTGCCACATGATGGACAGAATGTGATGTGTGATGCAAAAAGAAGAAATGGGGATAATTGCCGTATTTCTGGCCTGAGCCAAAATCATGTACAAACAGTTGAACCTTCCTGGACTTCAGTTCCTCTCGCAGATAAGGAAACAAATTCAACAGTCAGCATTTTCTATGATTTTAGGTAGGTGGTCAGGAAAAGTCTATTTGAGGAGGCATAATTGATAGAGACCTAAATAAAGAGAGGAACCAAGCTCCATGAACATATAGGGGCACAGCATGCTAAGCAGAGGGAGTGGTCTGCACAAAAGCTCTGGGCCAGGACAAGCTTGACCATTTCAGGCCCAGCGGGAAGGCCACTGAAGCTACAGCACAGAAAATAAGGTGGATGGAGGCAGGAAAGGAGGTCGGGACACCGGGCTGAGCCAAGGTCATTTGGGTTTCATAGGCGGTGGTGAGGGATGTGCATTTTATCCTGAAATCCACTGGAGAGTTTTGAGATGGGGAATGGCATGGTGTTTTTCACAGCTCTCTCAGGCTGCTGTACGGAGAAAAGACCAGAGAAGGGAGGAGAGAGGGGCAGCATGGAATCACTGAGAGTTTACTGTAATAGGGCGGGACGAGGTGATGGTGATTTACACTGTGGGGAGTGGTGTTGGATGGAAAGTGGTCAGGTTTACTCACCCAGGCTAAACCGTATGTCTGTGTACCACTCAGCAGGGTATTCAGCACAGTAAGTCAGACAGTAGCCTTGCAGGAGTCCGTTCCCCATGCAGAAGACGAAGCCTTTGAAAAGTAACACGACTGGAAAAGGCCTCCCTCTAGTGAGGAATGAGTAAACAAATGTCCTGGGATATGGGGGAGAAGGGTCAAGCCAGGATACATTGTTCAAAAAAAAAAAAAAAAAAAAAATCAATGAGAGGAAAACATTACAAACAGATAATCACATCAAACCGATTTTTAAAAAAACATTTTCCCTTAGAATTCTGCAATGAAAGAACATGATTACCTGGCTCTAAAAGAAGCATTTATGATATTATTTGTTTTGTTTCATTAAAATCCATGTATTGTCTTATTTTATTTTTACAATAGCCTTGAAAGGTAAACGTCATGCACATTCCAGAAGTTAATAAATTTAATCCTAGGAGCTCAGGATTGGATGCTGATGGTTTCTATAAGTAAGAAGTAAAATCCAGATTGTACAGGAAGAAAAATAAAGCCTGGCTTACCCCATCTGGTAATGGAATGGCATTTTGATATCAGCCACTTGACCATATGGCTTTCCATGTCTCTCTTATATAATCTAATTGCTGATATTGTAGCATTTCCTATAAAATGGCTGCAGAATCCCTTCCGAAAATAGAAACTTATCTCAATGTTAGGAATTATGAATCTAGAGGAATCTAGGGAAAGAACTTTAAAAAATATCAATAGCCTCAAAATATTGCCCAAGGTATAATGCTAAATTCTAGACCTCACTATACATCCTCTTTATAATTTTTATTCTTTTATGGTGCAATGTAACAGTCATACAGAAAAGTTCATAAAACTGTATAAATAGTTTAACGAATGACCATCAAATAAATGTCCATATAGTCACTTACCAAGTCAAGAAATAGAACATGGTCATCACCCCCAAAGCCTTCTGTGGGTCCCTCCCTGGTCACAGCACCACACCCACTATCCTGATTTTTATAAAAATCCTTTCCTTTTGCCTCTGTATAATTTTACCACATTTGTATGCATCCCTAAAAATATAGTTTATTTTGCTCATTTTTAATTCCATGTAAATTGAATCATACTCTATGACAGCACATTCTCTAATGTCTTATTTCTTTAACTCATTATTGTGTTTCTGAGACTCAAGCATGTTGCTGTGCATAGCTATCATTCATTTTCTTTTATTGCTGTATATTATTCTCATGTAAGAATATACCATATGTATTTATCTGTTTTACTTTGATAGATACTTGGGTTGTTTCTAGAGTGTTGTACCCACTCAGACATAATTTTTGTTTAACTCCCAATTTTCCCATTCTAATGATTTTTTTATGTTTAAACCTTTGATACATCTGGAATTTATTTTGTTGTAAGAAGTTAGATAAGAATCCAACCCATTTTTTTCCCAATGCTAGTAAATTTACTAAATATCTCTTTCTTACTGACATGCATTGCCAGTGGTATTATACACTAAATTATATATATTGGTTCTTCTTCTGGAACCTTGATTCTGTTCCACTGAGCTCTCTATTACCAAAACTACACTGTTTTAATCATTGTACTTTTAAAATATGTCTTAATACTGGTTGGGCCATTCTTACACCATTAAACTTTCTGAGGATTTTTCAGTTTACTCTTGATTGTTTATTTGTTCATGTGAACTTAAAACCAATTTACGAACACCCAAATTTTAGAATTACTCTTAAATTTAAAAATTAGTTAAGAAAACAAAATGGCAGAAGGAGAACCTCCAAGAGATCACCCATTCATAAAAGCAAAGAAAAAAACTGGCAAAAATAAAAGTCAGGATCAGTGTTTTTTTCAGAACTCTGAATATTAGCCAAAGGCTTGCAGCAACCTGTGGAGCATTTAGACAAGAAAATGCCCGAATCTCAGTAAAGGCAATAAATTTGTGGCATTTTAATTTACCCTGTCCCATCTCCCACTTTCCAGCTCCACATACCTCGAAAAGTAACAGCCCGTGTTCCCAGAATTGCGGGGATCAAAACAGGGCAGGAACCCTTTCAAAGCCTCATTCCCAAAGAGAAGTCATCCTTTTACCTGTCTGGTGGTCCCTTGGCAGGCTCCACTCAAAAGGCTTGTCTTTATTCCACCTCAGACTTACCCAGTGTGGAAAGTTTCTGGGGGGGAAAAGGATATTTTCCGACTGTCTTAACAGCAAAGTGGCCTGAGGTGATGCATCATAAGTGGGGCATATTACAGACTAATCAAAAAGTTTAGAAGGAAAGGCTGAGGAATGAGATGCACACGGAAGCTTTGAAAAGATCAGATATATTCCTGGGCATCTAGATAGCCATGCACATGCTCAAAAAGGACCTGAAAATGTCCTAAGCTCTCATCTCTGGTTCACCTTGAGGTCTGCACAGGTAGCAAGTGAGGGTATAGCAGAGTTGTAAACTACAAGGTGGTTGTTGAAGGAGTCCCCTAACATGCACACAAAGGCCGTTGGCAAAGACTGGGGGACGTGTTGGTCCCAGGTGTTTAAGTGAATCTCTGTCCAATCATTAACTGATCATTAAGCTAACCAAGTAGAGACTTCAGTGGCTACAACAACAAAGACACAGACGTCACAGAATGAGTTCAGAAAAGTCACTAAGCAAACTACAACAGGCGGCAACAACAACAAATCCTGGGAATCAGGGAGAATATGATTCTCAGAGTTGCCACATAATATTATTTGAAGCACTTAGTTTAAACAACTATGGGACATGCAAAGAAACAAAAGAGTACGTATGACTCACATATCAGGAAAAATGCAATCAATAGACACTGTGCTTGAGAACCCCAGACACTGGATTTACTAGACAAAAACTTCAAATGAACTATTTTAAATATATTCAAAGAGCATATGTTCAAAGAGTTTAAACCCTGTCTAAAGAACTAAAGTATAAGAATGATGTCTCATCAAGTAGAAAATATCAATGCAGAGTTAGAAATTATATAAAGGAACTGTGAAAAGTTGACCTAAGTGGAGCCATTTTAAAACAGACCTAGAGCAGCCATTCCAGAGGAACTGCTTTGTACATCTTACTCCTCAAACCTTTGGAATGTTTGAATTGGGCAAAACAACTTGAACTGGGCAAAACCAACATTGTATTTCAACCACTGCAAATATTTTTGTCTGTACTTGCAAATAAATTCCAAAGCTAACAGGAAAGTAGACATCCTGACTACCAAATTGAAAATTAAAGACAGTCTTTAGAATTAGCACCACCACGCACAGGTAAAGAATAACTTCTTTATTTGCATCTACAGAAGTTCTTTCCTTGACTTATTAACACCAATAGAAATTCCTTCCTCCTATTCATGTAATTATTCCTCTTCCCTTTCTCGTAAAAAACCCTGCTTTCACCCCCTAATTGGAACACTATTTGGGTTTCTGCCTGAATCAGTGCTTCTAAATAGCTATTCTTTGAATCTCAAATAAACACTTAATCTCTCACTTGGCTATTTATTTTTAGGTTAATAGAACCAAATAGAAATCTGGAGTTGAAAGGTACAACTGAAATGAAAAATTCACTAGAGGGACTCCTTCAAAAGTTATGGAGAGAGAAAAATAGATATATTAGACTTTTTTCAAAATTCAGAACTTCAGTGCAAAAAGAACACTATCAAGAAAGTAAATAGACAATCTACAGAATGGGAGAAAATATTTGCAAATCATTTGTGATAACAATTTAATATCCAAATATATAAAGAACTCCTACAACTCAACAACAAAGAAACAAAGAACCCAATTAAAAGGGAAATGGACTTTAATAGACATTACTCCTAAAAAGATAAACAAATGTCCAATAAGCCCATAAAAAGATATTCAGCATCAATAATGTCAATCAAAACTACAATGATACACTACTGCAAGCCAACTAGAAGACTATCATAAAAAAAATGACAAGTGTTGGTAGGAATGTGGAGAAATTAGAACCCTTATACATTGCTGGTGGGAATATAAAATGGTGCAGCTGCTATGAAAGACAGTCTGGCAGTTCCTCAGAAAGTTAAACAGAGTTGCCATATGACCCAGAAATCCCACTCCTAGGTATCTAGAGAGATGAAAACATATGTTAATACAAAAACTTGTACACAAATGTTCATAGAGCATTATTCATATTAGCAAAAAAAATGGAAACAACCCAATGTCCATCAACCAATGGATAAACAAAATGTTGTAAATCTATACAGTGGCATATTATTAAACCATAAAATGGAATGAAGTAGTAATAGATGCTACAACATGGATGAACCTTAAAAAACAATATCTTAGGTGAAAGAAGCTGGTGACATAAGGCCTCATATCACGTGATTCTATTTATGTGAAATGTCCAGAACAGGCAAATCCTTAACAACAGAAAGTAGATTGGTGGTTGCCAGCAGATGGGAGATGGAAGAGTGGGGAGTGACTATTATTAGACACAGGATTTCTTTGGGGAGGGGGGAGTGGGGTCATAAGAATATTCTAGAATCAAATAGTGGTGATGGTGCACAACTTTTACGATATACTAAACACCACTGAATTGTATACTTTAATATTTTTCTAAGTTCATTAAGAAGAATTCAGACAGTGTTGCACAGAGGTTAAATTGCAGGCCTCTTCCACTGACTAGCTGTCTGACCTTGTCACTTAAGTATTGTGGCTGTGTTTGTTTCTTTATCTGTCCATCTCATAGGGGTGTGAGAATTAAGTGAGTCAGTACAAGTATTATACAAAGTGCTTAGAACAGGACAAATGATAAGAATTCAGTAAATGTGTTTTTGTTAACATTATCTTTATAAAGTTGTTGTTAACATTACCTTTCTATTCAGGTGCAGGTGGTTCCTTTCCACTCATTCATGTATTTTTGTGTGTGTCCCTCAGTAGGTTTTTAAGTTTCTTCACATAGATTTTGCACATTTTTTATTCATTGAATCCCAAGGTTTTTAAAAATCTGTGTTACTATAAATGGGATTTTCTTTTTTTTTTATATGTTTTTAATTAGTTTATAAATGGGATTTTCCATTTACAACTTTTTTCATACACACACACAAACACACACACGTCTTCTTTCTTTTTTTTTTGTTTTTTGTTTTTGTTTTGTTTCAGACATACAGAACATAGTGATCAGACATTTACAGAACTCACAATGTGATAACCCCAACAAGTCTACTACCCACCTGACACTGCACATAGCTATTAAAACATTATTAACTATATTTCCCATGCTGCACTACACATCCCCATGACTTATTTTTTAATTACATCTCCTAATTTAGAAGAAGGCCTTTGATTTTTTTAAATATTAATTTTGTTCCTAGATATCTCCTGAATTCCCTTATTATTTACAATAGTGTTTCAGTACATTTTCCTGGACATACCAGATATATCAGCATCTGCAAATAATGTTACACTCTCCTTATGTAAATCTGGAAGACTTCATTCTTTGACCATGCTCTAGAATGGCATAAATAGCATTAGTAGTTACCCAGTCTTTAAACATTTGGTAGAAGCCCTTTGTGAAATCTATCTAGGATTGCATTATTGAAAGGAGGGGTTGTTAGTATTGTTGATAATATCTCTATTTCTCTCATGGTAATGAATTTATTTAGATGCCTTCTGTGGCTTCCTGATAAATTCTGTAAAATTTAAGTTTTCATAGAAAATCACAAATATCATTCGAGTTTTTAAATGTATTTGTATAAGGCTGAGAAAATAATATTTTATGAAACTTTTAAACTCAGTATATTTTCTTATTACAACATCATCAGAGCCCTCTGTGCTGTCCTTTCACAGCCATAGCCATATGCCTACCCTCTCCCCGTCCCTGGTAACCACTGATCTGTCCTCCCTTTCCACAGTTTTGTCATTTCAAAATGATTGCGCAAATAAAATAATACATATGTAATCTTTTGAAATTGGTTTTTCTCACTCAGCTTAATTCCGTCAGGATTCATCCACATTCCAAGATATATTTATCAGTGAAAAAACAAAGCTGCAAAATAGTTATCTATAGTTGGCACCTTTTCGTAATCAAGAAAAGGAAATAAGAACATATGTATACATATATACATATATCACTTGTTTTATTGAGGTAAAATTCACCCTTTTAAAAGTGCACAAGTCAGTGGTTTTTAGTATATTTACAAAGTTGTGCAACCATCACCACTATCCAATTCCAGAACATTTTCATCACTCCAGAAAGAAACTTCATATGTAGTTCCCAATGTCACCTGTCCCCCAGTCCCTAGCAAACACTAATCTACTTTCTGTCTATAAGTATTTGCCTATTCTGAAGATTTCTTACTAATGGAATCATATAATATGTGGTCTTTTCTGACTGACTTCTTTCACTTAGCATAATGTTTTCAAGGTTCATTCATATTCCAGCATCTATCAGTACTTCATTCCTTCTTATCCCTGAATAATATTCAATTGTATGGGCACGCCACATTTACCCATTTGTCAGTTGGTAGAAATTTGGATTGTTTCGACTTTTTAGCTACTATGATAATGCTGCTATGAACATTCATGTCTAAGATTTATGTGAATGTATGCTTTCATTTCTCTTGGGAAGATACCTGGGAGTGGAATTTCTGGGTCTTACAGTTATGTTAACATTTTGAGGTATTGGCACACTGTGGACAAACTGTTTACCAAAGTGGCCATACTTGCTTACTTTTGCCAAAAAGAAAACCCGAAGAGGATAAATGAGAAACTAATTTTAAAGGATGCTCGCTATAGAGGGCAGAAGGAGGGGCGAAGATAAAGGGTGGAAAAGATTAGCTTGAGATGGAGTAAAACCTCACTGAACTTACCTTTGTACATGGTTTTGAAATTTGGACCATATGTAAACGCCTTTACATATTTAAAAAATAAAACCATATCAAAAAGTGAAGAAAGAGCAAATTGTAAAATTGAAAATGAACTGAAACATGAACCCAATTGTATGTAAAATTGGTAACACCAGCACACACATAAAAACAATCTTTCAAGTGACTTTTGAACACAGTATTCTGATTATATATCCTAGAGGAACACATTCTAAAGAAAGAAAGATTGGCATAGAAATAATAAACTTTATTTTTTCTTTATCAGTAATAATGGTATTATAGCTTATAAATTATTTTATGAGTATTGTCCATAGAGCAAACAAGTAAACATGCTATTGTGATGAAGAACTAAGATTTTCAGCATAAAAGAAAAAGATACAACCATAAAATCAAATGAAAAGTTGTAATGTTAAATTTGAATTGGAAATACCAAATGGATTCATGACTTTTATAACTGGCCCACTCAAAGACCTCGGAGTCATGACACATGGCAGCAACAAGAACACTGGGCAACACGGTCTTTTGTAAATACCATTCCCTAAAGGAAGTGGGAACCATGGAGAAATAGCTCATTTCAGATCAGGGACAGGAAAAGTACAAGGTGAGTCAGTTTGTTGTGTTGGAAAGCAAGGCAACAACTGAAGATTAAAGCGGAGACAGGGGTTGTCAAATTTACATAAATGCCAACTGGAAAGGAGTTCCACTGGCCAAATTTGTGACTGAGTGTCAAAAAGCATAATGACTATAGTTGATTATAAACATCTATAAACTAAGGTTAATCGTGACTACCTCATTGGATTCTTGTAAAATTTAATAAGATGATGCAGAAAAAAATGCCTGACACAGGATAATTGCCGAATAATTTGTTTCTCCTCCCACTTATACTCTATGAGAGTTTTGAGGGCCTAAAGGTGGCTTAAGTTCCTAGAGGAAAAGGGTTCTGGAAGACTACAGAAAGGCTATTAAAAAATAGTTGTTTACCTCCCAATGTGGCCCTGTTCATGCCAACAACGCCCCAAAACAGGCCCAAAAGATAAAGTCCCTGCCTTCCAAAAACCCACGACATAGTGCATGTAGCCATGCTTTCAAATTAAATCATGAATCCACCCCACTCCCACCCTCTGGACTGTCTAAATCTGAATACAGTCAATACTCATCGTGTCTCACCCAAAAGAGTAGGTATTAATCAGGACAGGCTCGCGAGTATAATAAACAACTCCAAAGTATCAGAGGCTACGCGTAATAAAAGCTCATTTCCTGCTCAGGCCACAGTACACAGCTGTTTAGATGTGCTGATCAATCTGCTCCGCAATCATTCCGGAGCCAGGCTCTTCCAGGGCATCTTCCACCCTCTGGCGGGCAGACAAAGGAAGAGAGAGAGCATGGAGGGTTGTGTAAGGTTATCTTAAGGGCCGGCTGCTGGCTGGAAGGGGCGTGCATCACTCCCACCCTCATTCCTTTGGCCCCACCCAACTGCAGAGGAGCCTGGGAAATGCAGCCTTGCTGGATTTCTGCTGGATTTCCCAGCAGAAAAAAGAGAGGAGGTTGGTGAACACACAGCACAGGCGCAAGGCGCTGGAGAGCCAGGCGTCCTGGAAAACAAATAAAATTCTTCTGAGCTGAATGATTTTGATGTTGGAAAGCTGGAAGCAGTTCAGAATAAATGTTTCAATGTAGAAAGCAATACA
Organism: Rhinolophus sinicus; assembly: GCF_057876585.1. Taxonomy (NCBI): domain Eukaryota; kingdom Metazoa; phylum Chordata; class Mammalia; order Chiroptera; family Rhinolophidae; genus Rhinolophus; species Rhinolophus sinicus. The sequence goes on along the minus strand of NC_142502.1, from coordinate 169,510,360 downwards.
AACAATGAAGAGGAAGGGGAAGAGAGTAAAGTAGCCCAAGAGGCTGAAATTAGTACTGTGGAGGGTTGTAGGTGAGTTACACTTTCAGATCCCACGGCCAACATATCACCTGAGCCTCAGTTTCCCTGATTTGAGACCACTTCACTTTAATCCCTCTTACATTTCTAATGTAAATTTTCATTCTTTTGTGTTTGTTCTGATACAGAGACTGATAACTACTCTGTCGATCTAAACTTTCCTATCACTGCTAAGTAAATATTCATGGGGGATGGGACTCATTGGAAAGGGTTAACTGAAATTGCAAATCCAATTTAAACCAAAGAAACAACCTTTAAAATTACACTTCTTGCATAGACCAACTCATATTTAACTAAGTCTTCTTCAAATAGAAATGCTATTACTAAGATTATCGAGCCTATTGAAGACTTTTCACTATATGAAATTTTAGGCTTGTCAATCAAAAAAATTCTATATCTAAATACAAGGTTTCTATGTATATATTTACTTGTTACATATAGTAATAACTCCTTCCTCAGCCCTATCTCCCCATTCATCCACCTCCTCCCTTTTTTCTTCTTTCCATTACAGCAAAATGTCTCTAAGAGTTGTCTACCCCTGCCATTTCTAAGTCTTCTCTCTTCTTCTTTCCTCCCTTCCACCTCCACATAAAAACTCATCTTGGGGAGACCACCAGAGACCTCCACATTTCCAAATCCAAGAGTCAATTTTCAGCTCTCTTTTCATTTGACAAGGTAATCACTCCTTCTGGAAATCAATCCTACCTTCTCTTTTCATTTGACAAGGTAATCACTCCTTCTGGAAATCAATCCTACCTTCTGGAAACACTGTCTTTGTTCAGCGTCCAGCACACCACTTTCCCTTGGTTCTTTCTCCTACTTCACTGATTTCTCCTCATTTTCCTTTGCTGGTTTCTCTTCATTCCCTTGACCTCTAAATATTGGAGTGCCCCAGGGCTCAGGACTCTTTTCTTCTTTATTTACAGCCACTGTATATTTAATCATGTCTAGTCTCATTTCTTTAAGTATCATGTGTAGAATGACAACTCCCAAATTTTTGTCTCCAGTCAGGATGTCTGCAGTGCTTGAACTCAGACTCTTAATGGCCGACTTCCTACTAGACGTCCAATTTAAGGAATATCTCAAAGTTTTTACATCCAAACCCAAGCCCCTCATTGCCCATTCTCCCCAAAACCTGTACCTCCCTGAGTCCACCCCATCTCAGAAAATGGCAATTTCATTCTTCCAATTACTCACACCAAGGACCTTAAACCATCATTGACTTTTCTATCTCTATCTCTCTATCTATCTCTCATCCTCCACATAAAAATCTGTTAGCAAATTCTGTCAGCTCTACCTTCAAAATATTTCCAGAATCTGGCCACATCTCACCAACTGTGTTCAAGCCATCGTTAAACCTCTCCTGGATGTTTGCAAAAGCTTCCTCACTTGACCTGTACTTCCTTCATTGTAGTCTGTCCTCCATAAAGCAGATAAAGTAAAGCTGTACGCTGGATCAAACTATTTTTCTCTGAAAACCCCCCTCATGGCTAAGAAAAAGCCCAAATCCTTATGATTGCCTTTAAGGGCCTACAGTCTGGTTCCCCAACTATATCTCTGACCTCATTTCACTTTTCCCCTTGCCCACGTCACTCCAGCCACTCGGGCCTCCCTGCTGTTACCTGAACAGGACCAGCATGTGCCACCTCAGACCATTGTCACTTACTTGAAGAGCTCTTCCCCAGATATACACAGGTCTCACTTTTTTCTCATGTCTCTGTTCAAATGTTATTTTTACTGACCACCCGCCAAATCTCCAATGCCCCTAGCACTCATTGTCCCACTAAACCCGCTTTCCTTATTCCAATAGCACTTTTCAAATGTAACAAACTATGTTTTGTTCCCTAATTGTCTGTCTCCTCTCACAGGAATGTATGCTCTACCTAAGGAAAAGAATGTTATCTATTCTGTTCACCACTGTATCTTCAGTGCCTTGAACAGTGCCTGGCACAGAGTAGGCCTAGAATAAATATTGAATGAATGAAAGAATCTATCATATGCTTTAAACAGTTTATATCATATCATACAAATCTTCAGATACTATACCATGCATATCAAATATGCACCATAACTTCATTTACAGGAATACAACTAATTTCCTGCACATTGTCTGTAAACTAAACATAAGAAGACTACAAAAGGTAGAGAAAAGATGTCACACAGGCTAGAGATCTTGGACTTTGAAGAACAATCTGGCAGTCAGTTTTCTGGGTTTTCTTTTTGCCTCATATATCCTGGAGTTGGAGCTGAAAAAGCTGGCAAACACTAAGTGCCAACGGACACACACACAAAAAAACCCCAACAAAGCCTACTTTCTCCAGTCTAGTAACCAGGAAAAGGAGCAACATGGCAAGATGAAAACTTTAAGAAAATATCTGTTCTACTACAGCCAAACACCACAGAAAAAAATCAGTGACACCAGTCCCATCCCACCCCACACACATACCAGCAAAGATCAATAGGGAGCCTAATAAGTGAGAACAAATGAATTCAGTAATGTTGCAGGATGCAATATCAACATACAAAAGTCAGCTGTACTTCTGTACACTAACAACGAACTATCTGGAAAAGAAATAAAGAAAACAACATAATTTACAATACCGTCAAAAAATAAAATACATAAAAATAAATTTAATCAATGAGGTGAAAGAGCTATATGCTGAAAACTGTAAGATGAAAGAAATTGAAGAAGACAAACAAATGGGAAGATATCCCATATTCATGGATAAGAATTCCTATTGTTAAAATGTGCATAATATCCAGAGCCATCTATAAATTCAATTCAATCCCTATCAAAATTCCAATGTCATTTTTATAGAAATAGAAAAAAAGAGCATATAAATTTGTATGAAACCACAAGAGACCCTGAAGAGCCAAAGCAATCCTCAAAAAGAAGAACAAAGCTGGAGGCATCACATTTACTGATTTCAAACTATATTACAAAGCTGTAGTAATAAAAACAGTATGGTACTGTTATAAAAACAGATATGTAGACCAATGGAACAGAATCAAGAACCCAGAAATAAACCCACATATATACAGCCAACTAATATCAGATAATCCAAGAATATTCAATGGGGAAAGGATAGTCTCTTCAATAAATGGTTTGGGTAAACTGTATATCCACATCCAAAGCAATGAAACTGGACCCCTATCTTATACCACTCACAAAAATCAACTCAAACTGGACTAAAGACTTAAATGTAAGAATTGAAACCTTAAAACTCCTTAAAAGGGACCGGCCCGGTGGCTCAGGCGGTTAGAGCTCCATGCTCCTAACTCCGAAGGCTGCCGGTTCAAGTCCCACATGGGCCAGTGGGCTCTCAACCACAAGGTTGCCAGTTCAATTCCTCAAGTCCCGCAAGGGATGGTGGGCTGCAACTAAGATTGAACACAGCACCTTGAACTGAGCTCCCAAATGGCTCAGTTGGTTGGAGTGCGTCCTCTCAACCACAAGGTTGCCAGTTCAATTCCTCGAATCCCGCAGGGGATGGTGGGCTGCACCCCCACAACCAGCAACGGCAATTGGACCTGGAGCTGAGCTGCACCCTCCACAACTAAGACCGAAAGGCCAACAACTTGAAGCTGAACAGCACCCTCCACAACTAAGACTGAAAGGACAACAACTTGACTTGGAAAAAATAGTCCTGGAAGTACACACTGTTCCCCAATAAAGTCCTGTTCCCCTTCCCCAATATAAAAAAAAAAAAAGAAAAAGAAAAAAAACTCCTTAAAAAAACACACACACAGGGGAAAATCTCCTTGACATGAGGTATTGGCAATAATGTTTTGGATGTGTAGCAAAAGCTCAAGCAACAAAAGCAAATATCAACAAGTGGGACTACATCAAAGTAAACGTCATCTGCACAGGGCAATCTACAGAATAGGAAAAAATATTTGCAAACTATATATTTGATAAGAGGTTAATATCCAAAGTACATAAGGAACTCATATAACTCAAAGCTAATAATAATAATAATAATAATCCAATTTAAAAATGGGCAGAGGAACTGAATATACATTTTTCCAAAGAAGATATCCAAATGGCCAACAGGTAGAGGGAAAGGTGCTCAATATAACTAATCTTCAGGAAAATGAAAATCAAAACCACAATGACATATCACCTCACACCTGTCAGAATGGCTATTGTCAAAAAAGATAAATGATAACAAGTGTTGGCAATGATGTAGAACAAGGGGAACCCTTGTGCACTGTTGGTAGGAATGTAAATTGGTGCAGCCACTATGGAAAACACTATGGAGGTCCCCCCCAAAATTAAAAGTATAATTACTTTATGATCCAGCATTCCCACTCTGGAGTATACATTCAAAGGAAATGTAAACAGGATATCAGAAAGATATATGCACCCTCATGTTTATTGCTATTGCAGCATTATTTACAATAGCCAAGACATGAAAGCAATCTACATATCCACTGATGGTGGAATAGATTTTTTAAAAAGGTGATCTGTGATATATATATATATATTTTTTTTTTTTTCCAGCCATGAGAAAGGAGGAAGCCCTGCCATTTTTGACAACATGGATGAACATTGAGAGTATTATATTAAGTGAAATACAAGTTCTGACAATTAAGTTCTCAAACTTATTGCAATGATGTTGCTAACCTTTTTTGATATCAGAGGGATTATTCGTTATGAATTCATACCAACTGGGCAAATAGTTAACCAAGTTTACTATTTAGAAGTGCTGAAAAGACTGCGTGAAAAAGATTACCTGAACTTTTCACCAACAATTCATAGCTCTTGCATCATGACAATGCACCAGCTCACATGGCACTGTCTGTGAAGCAATTTTAAGCCAGTAAACAAATAACTGTACTGGAACACCCACCCTTCTCACCTGATATGGCCCCCAATGACTTCTTTCTTTATCCAAAGATAAAGGAAATATTGAAAGGAAGATATTTTGATGACATTCAGGATATGAAGGGTATTATGACAACAACTCTGATGGCCATTCCAGAAAAAGAGTTCCAAAATTGCTTTGAAGGGTGGACTAGGCACTGGCTTTGGTGCATAGCTTCCCAAGGGGAGTACTTTGAAGGTGACCATAGTGATATTCAGCAATGAGCTATGTAACACTTTTTCTAGGATGAGTTCGCGAACTTAATTGTCCGACCTCGTAAGTCAGACAGAAAAAGACAAATACTGTGTGATCTTATTTATATGTGGATGCTTAACAAAAAATGAACTCATAGAAAAAGAGAAAATATTGGTGCTTGCCGGGGGGGTGGGTGGGGGAAGGAATAGGTGAAGGTGGTCAAAGGCTACAAACTTCCTGTTATAAGATGAAGGAGTTCTGGGGATCTAATGTACAGCATGGTGACTACAGTTAACAATATTATACCATATTATAGAAACTTGCTAAAAGAGTTGATCTTAGAAGTTCTCACCACACACAGAAAAATGGCAACTATGTGAAGTGATAGATGTGTTAACTAACTTTATTGTGGTCATCATTTCACAATATATGCATATATTAAATAATCACATTGTACATCCTAAAATTATACAATGTTATGTGTCAATTATATTTCAACAAAGCTGGGAATACTGGGGGTGCCAAAAAAATATATACCAGTGGACACTTTGGTCAATGTTGCTCAAGCAGTAGTTCGCTGTAATCAGAAGTGTCTGGACACTGATGGTAACCACTTTGAGCACCTCTTGTAGCTGAAGAAGTCAAACATGACTTGTAATCATCTTTTGTTATCAGTATATGTTGAGTATTAAAATTTTAATAGTTTTCCTGTCTTAAAATGTGTATACATTTTTGGGACATGCTCTGTGTATTTTTAAATAAAAATAAATAATAAATGTAATTGATAAGTCAAGTTGGATTTTTAAAAAAATTCAAGTAATCCACAAGAAGCAGGGAAAAGAAAACAGATGGAAAATAGAACAAACAAAATAAAATGACAGGCTTAAGCTTTAATATATCAGTAATTACATTAAATTTACATTAAATTAAATTACATTAAAATTTAATTACATTAAATTTAAATCATCTAAATATACCAGTTAAAAGACAGAGTTGCTCCAAAGGCAAGGAAAGTAAAAGCTAAAATTAATTAATGGGACTATATCAAACTAAAAAGCTTCTGCACAGCAAAAGAAACCATCAACAAAATAAAGAGGCCACCAACTGAATGGGAGAAGATTTTTGCAAACAATGCCTCTGATAAGGGGCTAATATCCAAAATTATAAGGAACTCATACAACTCAACAACAACAACAACAAAATAAACAATCCAGTTGAAAAATGGGCAGAGGATATGAAGAGACATTTCTCAAAAGAGGACATACAAATGGCAAATAGACATATAAAAAAATGCTCAACGTCACTAATCATCAGAGAAATGCAAATAAAAGCCACAATGAGATATCACCTCACACCAGTTAGAATCGCTATCATCAATAAGACAAATAGTAACAAATGTTGGAGAGGCTGTGGAGAAAAAGGAACCCTCATACACTGTTGGTGGGAATGCAGACTGGTGCAGCTACTATGGAAGGCAGTGTGGAGGTTCCTCAAAAATTAAGAATAGAATTACCTTATGATCCAGCAATCCCTCTCCTGGGTATCTACCCAAAAAATCTGAAAACATTTATCCATAAAGACATATGTGCTCCAATGTTCATTGCAGCTTTATTTACAGTGGTCAAGACATGGAAACAACCAAAGTGTCCTTCAATAGATGAATGGATAAAAAAGTTGTGGTATATATACACAATGGAATACTATTCGGCGGTAAGAAAAGATGAAATAGGACCATTTGCAACAACATGGATGGATCTTGAGATTATAATGCTAAGCAAAATAAGTCAAACAGAAAAAGTCAAGAGCCATATGATTTCACTGATATGTGGCATATAAAACTGAAAACAACAAAGGAACATGACAAACAAATGAAGAAACAAAGACTCATAGATACAGACAGTAGTTTAGTGGTTACCAGAGGGTAAGCGGGGAACAGTGTGGTAGATGAGTGTAAAGGGGATCAATTGTATGGTGATGAAAAGAGAAATGGCTCTGGGTGGTGAACACACAATGTGATAATAGATGATGCATTACAAATTGTACACCTGAAATCTATGTAACTTTATTAACAATTGTCACCCCGGTAAACTTTAATTAAAAAGAAAAAAAGACAGAATTGGCTAAAATAAGACTAAACTATATGCTATCTACAACAAATCACTCCAAATATAACAACATAGACAGGTTGAAAGTAAAAAGGTAGAAAAAGATATATCATGTAAACATAAATTCAAAGAAAGCAGCAATAGCTCTACTAATTTCAAATAAAATGTACTTCAAAGTATAGAAAATTACTAGAAGCCAAGAGAGACATTATATAATGATAAGTAAGTGTAAATCCACCATGAAGATATAGTAATCCTCAATGTGTATTGCCAAACAACAAAGCTGAAAGTTATGTGAAGCAAAACTGAGAGAACTGAAAGGAAAAAACAGACAAATCCACAATTATAGTTGAAGACATCAACACCCCTCTCTCAACAATATATTGGAAAACTAGAAAAGCTATAAAATCAGGATATAGAAGACTAAACAACATCATCAATCAACAGGATATGATCCACATTTATATTACACTCTACTCAACAACAGCAGAATACACAACATTCTTTTCAAATGCCCACAGGACATGTGAGTAAGCTCTTAGATGCTACAGTTGTCTTACTACCACCAAAGGCTAGCCTTTCTGAGAATAGAGCCAGTAAAAAAGTAGAGCCAAGACTTGGAGAAAAAGCCAGGTCCTGATGGTATCTTTGGAACCAAAGCAGCAATCTGGACTTGAAGTCGGAATTTTCCAGATATAAGAGTTAATAAGGTCAGGTTTTACTTAAGCCTATCTGAATTGATTTTTCTGTCACTTGGTATGAGAGTCCTGATTAAATGTACTATCATACTGCTCTCTTTTGAAATAAGCATCAAACTTTTCCAAGTTTAAAGCCAGAATTGGTGAGGGTTTTAGGATGCATTTAATCATAAAATAGAGTTTCCCCCAAATTATTCCCTTTGGAGCAGAACCCATCAAGATGTCTTTCCTGGTGGGAGCCTCTCTGTATGCCAAAGGGCACTGAGCCAACCGAGTCCTCTGAGCCCTTGGCCCACTTTCCTGAGTCCTCCCCAAGAAATAACAAACACTGACATTGAACAGTCACTTGTTTGTATGCTCAGATAATATCTGTTGTAAACAATGGTTTTGGACACATTAGAGAGTGGTATGTGCAGGCCAATGCAAAGGTGATTAAACACAGAATAAATCCCATCTGCTTACAGTGTATTATGACCTTGCATAGTAGGTTGCATGGTGGCCCTCAAACAAGATATGCCTACACTCTAATCCCAAGAACTTGTGAATATCACTTTATTATAGCAAAAAAGTGAATATTATATGACAAAAGATGTGATTAAATCAAGGATCTTGAAAAGAAACTGTCCTGGGTCATGTGGGTGGGCCCTATATGCAGTCACATGTTTCTTTATACAGGAAAGGGACAGAAGAGGAGAAGAAAGACCTACAGAGGAAAAAGCGAAATGAAAAGAGCACAGAGATGAAACCACAAGGCAAGGAATGCTAAGGGCCACCAGAGCTGATAGAGGCAAGGGACAGATTTTCCTTTAGAGTTTCCAGAGGTCTCACAGTCTTACTGACAACTTGATTTGAGACTTTGGGCCTCCAGAATGATGAGAGAAAATTTTCTGTTGTTTTAAGCCACCCAGTTTGTGGTAATGAATTACAGCAGCTACAGGGAACTAATATACCTCATTAGAGTAATATTGCACCATTGAAATATTAATTTTAGTTCAGACATCCAGTAAAGGGAATACCAGCAAAGGACTATAGAAAGCTAATATTTATATAGTGCTTACTGTGTTCCAAGTAATACTCTAAGTATTCTGCATATATTAGGTCATTTAATCTTTATAATAACCCTAGGAGATAGGTATTATTGTAATGATCCCCATTTTACAAATAAGAAACTGAGGCACAGTGAGATTAACTTGGCCCGAGGTCACACCGCTATGAAATATCAAAGCTGGGATTCAAGTCAAGTGGAGCTGCTAGTGCCAGAGGTTATGTTATTGAGTCACTGTGTGAGAAAAATGAAGCAGGTGCATGGGCATTTGTCTATATCACAGGCTCTCACCACTGCTTGCACAATCAAATCACCTGAGGGGCTTTAGAAACACTAAAAGGGAAGAAGCACACTGAAGACAAGTTAATCAGAATCTTAGACATCGGACGTTGAGCATTAGTAGCATTTAAAAGTTCCCGCACATGATTCAAATGTGCAGAGTTAAAAACCACAGACATAATAACCTCCAATGGGAGATTTAACTAATTTTTTCAAATTGGCATTGACCAGATGTTTTGGCTTCTCCAAAGTCTGTGTCCACACAGAGAAATTAGATTGCTAAATCTAGTGCTAAAAGAAAGGCTCTATTCAATAAAACCACATTTACCCCTCTGCAATAGAGTGGTTATTTTTCTATCACAGGCAGTGCCATGGGGAAAATTCAATGTGAAGCTTCCCCCAAGGCTCCTGGGACTTCTTCCAATCTTGCTCTGATGCCCTGGAAGTGAGGACAGCCAGGTCCCATAGTCAACCTCTTGTGGTTGACATCGGTTGTAATTCAGCCGATCTTTTTAAATTATGAAAAACATTGAGATGATTAGCTCATGAAGACCTAAAATATGGTACACTATTTTTAAGTTTTCTGTTTAAATGTTTTCAAATCTTTATATTTGTGTCCTGGTAGTATTACGACACCCTGAAACTGCTCACTCACTCATTTATCCTTTTTCTTCCTGTTTCTATCTCAAAATAAAAGTTCAAGCTGAACATCGAATGAGTTACCAAGGTTTTAAGAAACAGTGAGGATTTCTCTGAGTAATGGAAATGTAATCACCATTGAGATACAGCTTTCTACCTAATAAAACAGGCTACTGACCGCTGACCTTATTTATGTATTTATTTATTTACTTGTTTGCTTGTTTATACATACCCTAGAAGATCAAAATCGGAGTATAAAAAGAAGATTGGTCAACCTCTTGGCCTAAGTAACTATGAATTCATTTGATTAACTAGTTTCTTTTCTTTTTCTTTAAGTTGATACATTTGGTGTGGGTTTTGGTATTGTGTAGGCATACCTGCTCAGCCATTCATGCTAACTGGTCCTGACCAAACTAATAAATTATAAATGGCGATATGGGTGGTTTTTAGCTTGAAGTACAAAGTTCAACAAACCTATTAACGCAGGCTGAGGAGAAGGCACATTCACTGTGGAATACAAATACATCATTTCTCTAAGCTGCAATTTTGTCTCCTTTATTTCTTATTGTTTGCAAAAAAAGTCATGGCTTCCTAATTCCAGCTGTTTGGCTTCATATTCTAGCCAAGGTTTTCAGGGCTTCTGATTGCTTTTGGAAACTAACAGCTCTGTACAGCTATGCAGCAATGAGGCCTACATGTTGCCATTATTCCGAGAACTTTTAAGACATTTCCATCTCCATTTAAATATTGTCCTGAAACTCAGTAGCCTTAATGAATGGGCGCAACATTCAAAGATAGATCTGCCTCAGCATATCTCCCTCCTATATCACTATTCCATTGTTCACTTTGACAAAAAAAAAAACAAAAAGAGAGAGAGAAAGGAAAAGCATTTTCTGAAGTCTCTGTAGCAGAACTTGCTATATGAAATTTTCACACCTGTCATTCATAAGCATCTGCTGATATCTCCCACACTCTATCCCTTACTATATAACCTTAGGGCCACCTTGCCAGCCACAGCTACATGGAGCCACAGGACTTGAGTAAAGGAAGCCACCATTCTCCTATTACGCTTAGCTCTCCACAAGTAGAAACTTATAACATGGAACCCAAAGGTCATTGCATAATAAGGCTGAGAATGGAAAAGGCAATAGGGTTACAATGAAAAAAAGGAGACTATTATGGAATGAATGGCTGTGTCTCCTCAAAATTCACGTGTTGAAATCTAATCCCCAATGTATTTGGAGGTAGGGTTTTGGGGAAGTAATTAGGTCATGAGGGTGGAGCCTTCATGAATGGGATCAATACACTTTTAAGAAGAGGCCAGAGAGCTAACTCATTCTCTTTTCACCCTGTGAGAATATAACAAAAAGTCAGACATCTGCAACCCAGAAGAGGTACCTCGCCAGAACCAGACCTTGTTGCCACCATGATTTCAGACTTTCAGCCTCCAGAACTCTGAGAAATAAATTTCTGTTGTTGATAAGCCACCAAGTTTATCATATTTTGTTGTAATGGCCTGAGTCGACTAACACAGAGACACTCTAATTGGTGGAACGTTTAGAAATACAAACCAGTGGGCTTAAGCATAACATTGAATACAAGCAGAGGCTATTAAAACCAACAAATCAACCAATATTGCAGATGATAAAATTAGCAAAAATAAATGCTAAAACCCATTGGAGGAACTTCTGCTTCCAGTCAAGATAGAATGACAGGAACCGGATTTACCCTCTAGGGTGAAAAACAAAAATGTAAAACAACAAGACAAATTACATGAAATAATGATTTACAAGACACTAGACATCAAGCAATGAAGGACAAGGATCCCTGACAGAAAATTTAAAAAATAAGTAAGCCTTATAGATATCCTAGCTTAGTGTTTTGAGAGAATTTTCCTTTACATAGAAGGAGATCCCAGACAGAAGCTAGAAGATTTCCTGAGCTGAGTAAACAGAACTTAGATTTCAGTAGATCAAAACCTCTAGAATTATCAGGACAGAGTATTGAAAAAGAGGGAGCTGTACAGAGACCTGCAGATGGTCCTCCCCACATATTCAGCAAAGTATTACTTAGTGCTCTTATGTGAGAAAAGGATCACTCAAAATGACTAAAAGGAACAGTGCCCGCGCTCACATGTGGCTAGGAATAGAGCCTGTTCCCACCAGACAGGAAAACTCATAAAACATGGGGCATTGGATAGAATACTCAGAAAGGCCTTACCTCAAAAGAGGGGACTAATTAGCTTAGCACTAGCACTCTTCTGGAACCACCCAACCAATTAGATCTAGACCTGAAAGGATCAAATTATTTGCAAGTAACAAAGCTCAAGAATATTTATAGGAATACAAAAATATCCAACACCTAACAAAGTACAGGTCTGATCATCCAATCAATGATTACCAGGCATGCAAAGAAGAAGAAAAACACGGCCCATTTGAGAAAAATAATCAATCAAAACTGACATAAAAATGACACAGATGTTAGAATTAGAAAACGATGACATGAAAATAGCTATTATAACTGCCTTCCATGTATTCGTAAATTACATAGAGACATCGCAGATATAAAAAAAAATCAAATTTCTAGAGATTGAAAACTACAATGTCTGAGACGAAAATACTCCAGATGAAATTAACAACAGATAAGACATTGCAGAAGAAAAGATAATGAACTTGAAGACATAGCAATAGAAGTTATTCAAAATGAAACACACAGAAAAAAAAGAAGAATCTGAAGAAATGAAAAGAGCATCAGTGAGCTGTGAGACAGCTTCATATGTACATTGGCCTCATAAATATGTAAGTAAAGTCTCTGAACAATAGAAGAATAGGGGGGGAAATCAGGACTAATGTACAAAACAGTCCAAAGTTGATGAAAATCTTAAACCCACATACCCAAGAAGTTTAAAGAACCTCAGCATAAGAAATGTGGAAAAAAATTACACCAAGGAATATAATAATCAAATTGCTCAAAACCAGTGATAAGAAAATATTAAAAGTAGTGAGAGAAGACAGATGTACAGAGGAACAAAGAAAAGGAGGACAGCAGGTTTCTTGTTAGAAATAGTGCACGCAAGGTGAGAGTGGAGCAACATCTTTAAAGTACTGAAGGAAAGCAGCTGTCAAGCTAGAATACTATACTCTATTACATATCTTCAAAAACAAAGGAGACATAACGATATTTTTAGATATGCAATAATTGAAAGAAGTGTTCTAAAAGAAGTAAAGTTCTTCCGGTAAAAGAAAAAAATAATACCAGAGAGAAATATGGATTAACCCTTAAAAGTGAAGGACATCAGAAATGGCAACTACATAGGCAAATATGTTTATCATTACTTAAATCTCTTTAAAAGATAATTGACTGTTAACAAAAATAATGGCAATATTTTGAAGGTTTTATAGCATGTGTATAAGTAAAACAAATGACAATAACATAAACATCAAGAGGGGAGAAATGGAAGTATATTACTTCATATTACTATACTATAGATGAAGAAGAGTAATATCACTTGAAGGTAGAATGTGGTATATTTAGTATACATTCTGTAAAACTCTAAGCAAGTTAGCGAAAGAAAGAATTATAGCTAATAAGCTAACAAAAGATATAAAATGGAATAAAATAACACTCAATCCAAAAGATGGAAGATAAGGAGAAAATGGAAACAAATAACAGAAGGACAAATAGAAACAAATAGCAATATGATAGATTTAAACCAAACTATGTAATAAACATTCTAACATCCCCAATTAAAAAGCAGAGATTGTCAAAGTTGAGCAAAAAGCAAGACTCAACTACATGCTGCCTTCAGAAAACACAAATTAAATTTAAAGACAGAAAGAGATTAATAGTAAAATGTTATAATATATATACCATGTTGACCCTAGTAAAACGAAAGCTATATTGACTGAATTAATATCAGACAAAAGTAGATTTCACAGCAGAGAATATTACCAGGATATTCACAGAGAATATTCACAGCAGAGAATATTTCATCATGATAAAATGACCAATTCATCGAAGACATAAAAATCCTAAATGTGTATGTACCTAATAACAGAGCTTCGAAATACATGAAGCAAAAGCTGATAGAATTATAAGGAGAAATGGGCAAGTCCACAGTTTTAATCACACATTGCAATACTCCTTTCTCAATAATTGATAATACAATTAGACAGAAAAATCATCAAGATATAGAAGATTTGAAAAGCACTGTCAGATTAACCTTTGGACATTTTTAGCACACACTTACAGAAGAATATACATTCTTTTCTAGTTTACAAGGAATATTTACACAGACCAAGTTCTGGATCACAAAACAAGTTTTAATTCCAAACGTTTAAAAAGACTTACGTCATACAAAATATGTTCTCTGTCCACAATGGAATTAAATCAGAAATTAATAACAGAAAATATCTGAAAAATCCCCAAATATTTGGAAACTAGCACCTTTCCAAATAACCCATGTATTAGAGAAGAATCAAAAGAGAAATTAGAATATTTTAAATTAATTAAAATGAAAACAACATAAAATTTTCGAAGTGCCATAAAGCAGTATTTAGGGTGAAATTTAAAGCAATAAATGCCTACATTAGAAAAAGGAGAAGGTCTCAATTTATAACATGAGCTTCTACCTCAAGAAACAGAAAATGGAGAGCAAAACCAAAATAAGCAGAAGGAAGGAAATAATAAAGATCAAAGCAGAGAGAAAATAAATAGGAAACAGAAAACCCAATAGAGAAGCTCAATAAAACAAAAATCTGGTTCCTTGAGATCAATAAAATTGATAAAGCTCTAGCTAGACAGATCAGGAAAATAAGTTAGAAGACATAAACTACCATTACCAAGAATGAGGCAGGTGACATCCCCATGGATTCTACAGATACTTAAAGGATACACACATCTGTGTGTTGACACTTTACCAAGTAACATGATTGCATTTTAAGGGATCTTCAACATCTTCAAAGGGTCAACGTAACGGGAGAATTTTGAAAATGGCCCAGAGCTTGATTTAAGGCTTGGATGGTAGAATTGAATGTTATGGCATAGATACAAAAGATACTTGGAAATTAAAGAGGAAAGATTCCACAAGGAGTATATGGAGGGCAATTTTCCACCAGTCATAGGCCACCAAACATGCTAAACTGACTAAACATCACATTCCCACCCGCTAATCTTGGAATAGACCATCTTCTGAGGACCAACTCAAGTGCTTGCCCATCATTCCCACTCAGTGCCACTAATCACAGGAATGCGATACAGTGCCGTCACTTGCGAAGTAGGATTAACATTAGCAATTGTGTCAAGGACAAAGTGAAATAACCAATGTAAAACACGTAACATAATTCCTGGAACACCCAGAGCTCAATAAATCATGGTTTCCCCTTCCTTTATTCCCTTCCATTACCAAATGGAAGGCAAATTGCAATGTTGGCCCCAGTTCAGAGGGTTTTTAAATTTAGAGCTCGTATGCTGAACTGACGCTCATTCAAGACTCCTGGGTTGAGCATAGAAACTTTTAAAACAACTTGAGTCCGAACTTTCATGTCCCCATTGCCACGCACGGTGGGGAGTCAAAAAGCAGAACAGGGTGTTGCCAGAACCAAGTTGCCAGGCTCTGAATAAAATCAACAGGTAGACAACATTTGTATTCTATCTATATCAGATTACATTTATGCTCCCCGTCCTGCTTGCTGAGGCCCTTCATTAGAGCACCGCTCTTGGCCTTTCCGCCGTCCCTCAACCATTCCTCCTCAGGGAAGCAGTGAATTAATTGTCTGCTGGGTAAGTTTGAAAGCACGATCTCTCAAAGGCACAGCTCAGCCCTTTTCTCATTCTGCTCTTTTCAGACAGGCAGGCCCCATGGGAAAGGCCTGTAGGTTGTTCAGCCATGGCTGCTGCTGAGTATTTTTGAGGTACAGTGTTAGGAGGCCCGCATGATCCGAAATGTAATATGCATTCTCCCAAACCAGCTTCAGTACTAATAAGGGTGGTCATTTGTCTCTAATTGTCTAATTCCTAGGTCTAGCTCTCAGTTGATTCTGAACTTGGGTGGGGAAGAAGGATGCCATTTATTGGGCTCCCTCAAAGCCCACCCACCCATTTGCCCTCTATTCCATGCATACTCTCACACAGACAGGCACCAAAGACTTTAGCATGTTCAATGGCATGACTGCGGTCTCCCATATGTCCTCATGTCCCTCAGTCTGCATTTTCCCACCATTCTGGGCCTCTCAGACTGACACTGCTGCCACACCACTTTCACACCAGAAAGAGTGATAGACATGCAATGATGGTGCTTTCTGCCTTCCTCCTGCAGTGCAAGCACCAGGTGTTGTCCTTCTTTTGTGTCCCCCACAGGACTTAGCACAATTCTGAACATGTGGAGCTCAAAAAGAATCAGGACAGCTGGGTTCAAGCCCCTATGAACTCTGCCCTTCGTTGCCATGTGACTTTGTACATATCACTTGGCCAGTTTGGATCACTGTTTCCTTATCCTGTTTGTTCTTTTGAAGAGACATTGAGGTATGTTTTAAATGAGCAATAAGTTGATTCCTTCTTCAATGTGGTAAAAGTGAAATGGTCAAGACCTCTAACGCTTGTTTGCATTTTTGGCAAACATAGCTCTATATTTTTCAGATGTGCTTAGGATGTCATCCTATTTACAATGTAAACTCCAAGATGCCTACTGTTTCCCACAATGTTCAAATAAAGGACTTGGAACCCACAAATTCTCAAAAAATTATGTCTACTCCCAAATTCCTACTTAAATGTAGCAGAAATTTTTGAAAATATACCCACTGCTTTACTATAGAATTTAACAAAATTTTATTATAGAATTACCAGAGCACTGACTATAAAGCTCTATTATTTGTGGTTTTCTTAAGGAGGGGCTGGCAAACTATGGCCCACTGCCTGTTTTTATAAATGAAGTTTTATTGCAACACAATCACACTCATTTGTTTACATATCGTCTGTGATTGCTTTCATGCTATAACAGCAGATTTTAGAAGTTGTGACAGAGATTCTATGGCTGCAAAGCCTAAAATGGTTACTATTTGGCTTTTTACAAAAGTTTGCTGACCCCCATTCTAAAGAAGCCTTCAGTTAATCTTCATTAATCAAAATGATGCCTCATGAATGTCCTTAACACATGATTAAGTAACCAGGATAAGTGCCTTATCCTGCCTGGGCCTTTCCTCTCTATTGGTAGGACGGGAGATTTGTCTAGATGATTTCCAATGGGGGCATTAATCATCATTTTGGTTCTCAGCCAATGAGTAATTTCCTTTGTGATGTTTGATTATTTCTGAATATTTGAGATTTTTTTCACCTCTTATGAAATTGGGAAAACATTGGCAGGGCACATCAGGAGACTGAAGTTCCAGGCCCCTCTTTGCCTCTAATTGATTAAACCTTTTGGTGCTTTGCTTCTGTAAAATGGGCAGGCTGGACAGATGAGGATGACATTCCTTAAAACAGATCATTATGATCCAGTGTGTGAAGCAGCTCATGGAAGCCCACCTTGGCTGCTATGCAAGCCTAAGGAAACGCATCACAGTGGGATTTACAGAGGAAAAAGGATTCAGGGAAAGCTTCTTGGAGGAAGTGGTACCTGATCTGAGTCTTGAAGGATGGGAAAGAATTCATGCTGCTGGAGAATGAACTGATGAATAAAGCAGAAGGTATCATATTGAAGCCATTGTTTTATGTGGCTAATTAGAAAATGTCATCTGGTTCAAGCATCTAAAGCTCAAGAAAGAGCTCTCTAAATTCAAACAGATTCTAACATATGTATTCCACTCTGCTTCTGCATGTATATTATGGAAGGCCACACTGCCCAGCAACTTTTCACAATACAATCACCTTTTGGTGAAAAGAGATTTCTTTTTCTTTTTCATGCAGATACTAAGGTTACAGTCAAGTCTTGAAAAAACATCAGCTGCTATAGGTATAGGTGATATGATAATCATTGCATGGGACACCAAGGTTTCTTGGGGAAATGAAAATAGTTAGAGACAGTGGACAAAGGATCATTTCAGGATTGTAATCAAGGTCAATGAGAGGTGAGATAACTCAAACTTCAAACTATCTTGGCAGTGGGATTAGGCAACATGCTTACAGCTGTCATTTTTCATGTGGCTAAACCATCCAAACATCCACAACAATAGATTCTGAAGGGAGGAGAATTATCTGACTTAACACAGCCACGCAATCTCAGCAATGATTCCTAAGTAATTGCTAGCTCTCCCACAATTCTAACTGCTTGTACTGATGTCAGAAGCAGCAATCATTCATGCATTCAACAAATTTTAGTGAGTATGAATTATGTATAAGCACTTTTCTGTACACTCAGGACACAGGCAAAAAATAAGACAAAAGTCCTTTACCCTTGTGGAACTTGCATTCCAGTTTACCACCCTTGTATGGAGAACAGTGGAAAGAGTTTTAACTTCTATCTAACAGGATACATTGTTGTTCTGAACAGTCCCCAGAGGACATTTTGCAAAAGAGTCTAGTCTAAGCCACACCGGTGCCAACTTTCTTCCTGAGCCCTTGTCCCTCCATCAGATTCTGTGTCATAGCTATGTACAGGACAGGATAAAGCCAAGGCAGCCTGATGCTTTTTTTAACGTACCCTCATTATCAAGCCACATGACTCCTAAAGTCTCAAAGCAAAAATGCTCATAGACTTGGAACCACTTCTGGGAATCTTGACTAAGAATATAGTGCAGACTTCTGAAAATAATTTAGGGGCAAAAATGCACATCGTGGGTTTGTTTAACCAAGCTCCTCCTCTCCTACCAAAAAAAGGGGAAAATTGAATGTCCAACTATAAATTAATGGACAGGTTAAGTTATCATTTTTTCATGAGATGAAATCACAAGCAGCCATTAAGATTATATTTAGCAAAACTCTATGATAATGTGTGAAAATACTTATTATAAACTGTTTTGTAATCAAGCAAAAGGAAAGCCTATGTACAGTCAATATAACAAGCATGTGTGAAAATCCACTTTGGAAAAAAAAACCTAAAAGCCTTGACTTCAAGTCAAGATAGTGGAGTGGGTAAACTCTGTGCTCACCAAACCCTATGATCATATTGAAAATACAACTGAATTATAGAACAACCATCACTGAGAACCACCTGAAGTCTTGCTAAATAGAAGTCCTATAACTAAAGATATAAAGAAGAAGTCACACGAGACTGGTAGGAGGGGTGGAGACGTGGAAGGGGCAGGTCCCACATCCATGGTATGGCAATTAAGAGTCAAGAGGGATTGCCACGGGGATACAAAAGTCAATTTGGGGAATATAACCAATAATGTTGTAAAGATTTTGTAGGGTATCCAATGGACACTTGGTCTTATTAGGGAGACCACCTCAGGGATGATGTAGATGCCTGACCACTGCAGTGTACACCTGAAGCTGAAGCTGAATAATAATGAATGTCAACTATAATTTAATATATAGTCACAAGAAGTGGAGTACAGCATAAGGAATAGAGACAGTGGAAATGTAACGGCTGTATGCAATGTCAGAGGGGCAGTAGATTGGGGAAGGGGGGTTATCACTTTGTGAGGGGTATAAATGATAAATGTCTATTACAGTGTTTTGTATACATGAAACTAATAAAAAAATAAAATAAAATACAAAAATATTTTTAAAAAAAGGAATCAAGATGGATATCTTGACTGCGGAGGTTCCCCCTGAGGGGTGACAGGGCCCAGCCCCACACCAAGCTCTCCAGCCCCAAGCACCAGTGCCAGGAAGAAGAGTCCCCACAACATCTCGCTATGAATCCAGAAGGGATTATCTCCAAGAAAGACAAAGGGCTGCGGGAGACAAAGACACCCTGCTCTTTTTTTTCTAATTTAATTTTTATTTATTTTTCAATTGCAGTTGACATATAATATTATGTTAGTTTCAGGTGTACAGCATAGTGGTTTGGCCCTGAGGTACAGGGTGAACCTGAGTGTTAGGGCGGAGGTGCAGGCATCGACATACCTGTGCAGGTGAGATGCTTTTGCAAAAGCACTGGGTATCACCCTGCTTCTCTGAATATGCCTTTACATAAACTGCCTACATTTTCCTCTCTATTGTGGAATGTATTATTCATTTGTTTAAATTTCATCTGATTTAGTTTAATGGTACATGGACTTTTTTTTCGGTCTTTAAATATCTTTAAAGGCACTGTCATCCAAGTCTAAGATTTAAGTTTTGATTTTTTCCCCTGAAAATTTCACAATTATCTATGTGAAATATTCTTAGGTGAAGCATTTTTAAGGAAGTTGAAATCAGTGGAAAATCGGATTTATGCAATAATTGCAGAAAGTGAAGACAAGCTTATGTATCTTTTTTATGATGGTATATTTAATTGGAGAACATCACAGCATTGCGGAAAAATCATTCCATGCTATAGTCAGAGACACTCATAATCCAAGAAGGGCCAAGTCTAATCAAACAGATATAATGAGGATTGTGCTGCTGTAACGCCTAGCTCCAAATGTTGTCATTTGTGTTTTTATTTTTATGTTTCATAAAGGCTGAGTAAAACGTTACAGAAAAACATGTATTAAGAGGCAATATAGTTTGGAGGCTGAGAGTACAAACTAAATTCAAACAGATTTGGGTTTGACAGCTGACTCTGTTACTTCTCTCTAGGTGACCATGGGTCAATTACTTGACCCCTCAAAGCCTGTTTCCTCACCAATAAAATGCAAGTCCTAATATATAGAATAGAATTCTTATTGGATTACATGCCCTGATGCCTGTAAAATGTTCAGCTCAGGGCCTGGTACACAGTGAGTCGTTATGATTGCTGTTGTGGTTTCGTTGTTAGTAACCTCTATCCAACCAAGTTCAGAGATTCTCATGTTGAAATGAAGGAGTTTGAAGGTTCAAACTGTATTAGCTTTGTGGAGAAAACTGTGTTTCTAAATATATTTAAATATATTTTAACATTGGGTTTTGAACTCTGATAGAAGAGTTGAATAAATCCAATACTTACTTAACAAAATTTATTATGTACCTGCTTGGTGTTGAACACAGTATGCTGGACAGGTGAAAAGGTAGAGAAGAGGTAACTAAATAAGCTATGATTTAGACACAGATGTGTTCAAAATGAACAATTGGATGTGACTAATTTTTATAAGTGCTATAATCAATGTCTGATGATGTTTTCCCAGTAAAATGACAATTCATTTATAAATAAGACAATCTGAAAAGCCTCATGGAGGTGGTGATCTTGAAACAGGAGTGGGATTTCCTCAGGCAAAGACTGGGGTGTGGGTCAAGAGGAACAATCTGAGTAGACAGAGTAATATAAACAAAGGAACAGAGGTGGATGGGTGCAGCGGATGTTGAGGGAATTGGATACAGAATGGTAGGTGTGCTGGGTACGTGTTGAATGGAATTCATAAAGTCTCCATCTTGGAGGGCCCCTTCTGTGTCCTACTAAAAGAGTTCATATCTCATCTTAGCTCATGCTGCTGTAATGAAATACCATTGACTGGATGGCTTAACCAACAGAATTTATTCCTCACAGTTCTGGAGGCTGGGCAGTCCAATATGAAGGTGCCAGCCAATTCCCTGGTGAGAGCCCTTTCCCTTACTTGCAGCCATTTTCTTTCTGTACCCTCACATGGGAGAGAGAGAGAGAGAGAGAGAGAGAGAGAGAGCACTCTGGTGTTTCTCCCCTTTCTTATAAAAACGCTAATCCCATCATGGGGACCTCATCCTCAAGATCTCATCTAAATCTAATTACCTTCCAAAGGCCCCACTTCTGAATACCATCACATTGAGATTGAGGGTTAGGGCTTCAATACACAAATTTTAGGGGAATGCAAACATTCAGTCCATAACAGATCTTAACCTGTACTTAAAGGACAAGCACTGCCATTCTCTGAAAAGGCCAACAGAATTACTAGGTTGGTACTTTAGAAGGTAAATCTGCAGTGAATAGATGAGATGAATTGGAAGGAGATAAAGAAACCAGTTAAAATATTGCTGCATTTTTTGCGGAGTATTTTCTCAATCTGTTGAGACTTTGCTTCCCGACAATTATTGTCAGTATGGCTCAAATAAACTCTTATGAGCTTTCAAAAAAATATATATTGCTGCAGTAGTTCAATCTAGATGTACCATATTTCACAAAATGTACAAAATTATCAATTATTAGACACACCATTTTTTATGTATCTCTAAAGAAAACAAAAACAAAACTGCCATTGAACTATCATACAATGTGTAGAATTTTATTTTTATACTTATTGAAAGGATAATTTTAGAGGATTTTAGCCATCAGTTTTTTTTTTGTTTTTTTTGTTTTTTTTTTAAATTATCTTTTTTTTTTAAGTCTTTTTTTGTAAGTCTTTTTTTTTTTTTTTTTTTAATTGGGGAAGGGGAACAGGACTTTATTGAGGAACAGAGTATACTTCCAGGCCTTTTTTCCAAGTCAAGTTGTTGTCCTTTCAATCTCAGTTGTGGAGGGTGCTGTTCAGCTTCAAGTTGTTGTTCTTTCAGTCTTAGTTGTGGAGGGCACAGCTCAGCTCCAGGTCCAGTTGCCGTTGCTAGTTGCAGGGGGCACAGCCCACCATCCCTTGCGGGTGAACCGGCAGCCTTGTGGTTGAGAGCCCACTGGCCCATGTGGGAATCGAACCGGCAGCCTTCGGAGTTAGGAGCATGGAGCTCTAACCACCTGAGCCACCGGGCCGGCCCCCATCAGTTTTTATTATATGTTATTCTTTGTATATACGTAAAAGGAAAATATCAACAAGATACATTGGTAGATATATATAAAGATATTTATAAAACTGTTTCACATTCACAGTCCATTTCCTCTGAATCACTTTTTGATTCAGTCGTAATGGTGTATATTATTATAGAGTTTACCCACATATATATAGATAGATAGATATAGATAGATATAGATACAGTGATGATTTTTAAAATAAAAACGTGACAACATTTTTAAAAAAATGAGCAGAAGACCTGAACAGACATTTCTCCAAAGAGGACCTACAGATGGCCAACAGACATATGAAGGGATGCTCAACATCACTTACCATCAGGGAAATGCAAATTAAAACCACAAGCTCGAACCTCATGCCTGTCAGAATGTTATCGTTTATAAATCAACAAACAAGTGTTGCAAGGATGTGGAGAAAATGGAACCCTCATGCACTGTTGGTGGATTTATAAAGTGGTGCAACCACTATGGAAAACAGTATGGAGTTTCCTCAAAAAATTAAACATAGAACTACCTTATAACCCAGCAATTCCACCTTTGTGTATTCATCTGAAGAAATCCAAAACAAAATATTTAAAAATTTGTACGCGTCCCTATGTTCACAGCAGCATTATTTACAGTAGCCAAGGTATGAAAGCAAGCTAAGTGTCCACTAATAAACAAATGGATAAAGAAGATGTGGTACATATATATATATTCAATGGAATAGTAAATGGTCATAAAAAAAGAATAAAATCTTACCATTTATGACAACATGGATAGACCTAGTGGGTATTATACTAAATGAAATAAATCAGACAGAGAAAGACAAATACCATATGATTTAACTTATAGGTGGAATCTAAAAAAATAAATAAACAAACGAAGAAACAAGACAGAAACAAACTCATAGATACATAGAACTTTCTGATGGTTGACAGATGGGAGGGGGATTGGAGGATGAGTAGAAAAGGTAAAGGGGATTAAAAAGTACAAATTGCCAGTTATAAAAATAGTCATGGGGATGTAAAGTACAACATAAAGAATATTGTCAAATAATATTGTAATAACTACCGTGTTTCCCCAAAAATAAGACCTAGCCAGACCATCAGCTCTAATGTGTCTTTTGGAGCAAAAATTAATATGAGACCTGGTCTTATTTTACTATAATATAAGACCTGGTCTTTAATATAATATAATATAATATAATATAATATAATATAATATAATATAATATAAATAATAAATATAATATAATATAATACCGGGTCTTATTTTACTATAAGTAAAATAAGTAAATTTTACTTACCCGGTCTTGTATAATGTAACATAATATAAGACCGGGTCTTATATTAATTTTTGCTCCAAAAGACTCATTAGAGTTGATGTTCCAGCTAGGTCTTATTTTCGGGGAAACATGGTATGTGTGGTGTCAGAGGGGTGCTAGACTAATTGGGGGGATCACTTCTTAAGTTATATAAATGTCTAATCACTGTTGTACACCTGAAAATATAATATTGTATGTCAACAGTAATTGAAAAATAAAGTTTAAAAAATAAAAATAAAAAGCCTTGATGGAAATGTTCCAAAACATTAACCATTGATAAACTTAGGTGTTGAAATTATGGTGTTTTTCTACTTTTTGTATTTTTAGTGAACATTCATTATTTTTAGAATTAAAAAAAAAAAAAGATTTTAAGCCTAAATACTGTTTTTGAAAGGCAAGGACAAGGTAGCAAGTACAAGTATAAAATAGTTTATCATGGTAGCTAAGATCCTGAATTCTGGAATCAAAGTCTCTGGGTCTGAATCCTGTTTCCCAAGTTACTGTGTGACTTTTGCTTGCCCCAGTTTCCCAATGGTAATATGGGGAGTGATGTTGGTGCCCACCTAAATGGGTGAAAATGAGGATAAGTAGATAATCCATATAGAGTGTTTAGCTTTAGCACAGAGCAGAATACCTCATAAGCACTCAAAATGACAACAGATCCAATACTGCAGTGCTTTCATACAAAAAAGAAAGAGTTCACAGAAATGGAAAGGTGAGCAAACATCATATATTCATGCCTCAGGGACAACTCAGAGTTGAGTTTTCAGTAGACAATTTTCCTTCAGGCAGAATCAATACTCAAATCCTTTATTGATATTTTAGATTTTCCCCAGAAGAAGATGAAGAGTATGTTGATATTCATTTCATAAGTAATAATTATTTCTTTGGATTTTTAATGTGCCAGTCATAATTTATTGTGCAAAGTGCCTTTTGGTTTTAAAAACAAGTCTAAAAATTATGTTACTAAGATTCTCAGAAAATACTAATCATTAAGATGAAATGATTTCATAAAAAATATTATTTATAGTGCTAACAGGCAGTAGTAAATTTGAAGATAAAAATAATTGTCTGATGGAATCATATTTTTCTGTCAAATGTCCGTTCCAAAAACAGTGAAATCAAAAGGTGGTCTCTTCATGGACGGTGTAGATGCCTGACCACTGCACTGTACACCTAAAGCTGAAGCTGAATAATACTGAATGTCAACTATAATTTCATATATATATATATATATATATATATATATATATATATATAGTCACAGGATGTGGAGTACAGCATAGGGAATAGAGTAAATGGAATTGAAAAAAAGCTATATACGATGTCAGAGGGGTAGTAGATTGGGGGTGTTATCACTTTGTGAGAAGTGTAATTGTCTAACTATTACATTGTTTTGTACACCTGAAATTAATAAAAATTATAAATAAACAAATGGAGAGAGAAGAGACCCACTTCCCATGCAGAAGAATTTCAAGTCATGTAAGCAAATGCATCTCCTGAAGGATACCAGGAGTAATTCCCTCTCAGTAAGTGTGGACAAAGTCATCAAGCTCAAGAAGAGTCTGAGAAACTGCCAGTGGAGAGAAGCTTCAGGAGACAGCATGACTAAGTTTAACAATGCATTGCAGATGGGATTTAGAACAGAAAAAAAAAAAAAAAAAAAAGACATTATGTAGACACTAAGGAAATCTGAATAAACTGTGGTAATTTAAAAAAAAAATCTGGCCTCTTATTGCCAGCACCCAACATCCTTCTTTCTGCGCAAATTAAAACATCTCAATCTGGGTACAATAAAGTAGTTAATAACTAGACATACACTTTGTCCATAATAGGCTTTTGGTAAATATCTGTGGAAAGGACACCCATTTCTGAAATTGTGGTTTTTATTGCTTGCCAAAACTTGTTTTTTAAAAGAGTGAGAATTCAGTTAAAATTGCACAAATATTAAATCTTGACCAATAAAAAAGATCCAGAGGATAAGGAAGGATTATAAGGAAAGACAGGTTGAAAATTCTTTCTCTAATACTTCCTTCTCCTGAGATGGGGCATCAACTTTTCCCCTGTGAGAGAGAGAGAGAGAGAGAGAGAGAGAGAGAGAGAGAGAGACGCCTTTCAGCTTCCAGAGACATTCTTTACCCTGATTTCTAATCTAGATTTCCTTGATCTTTGGATCCTAGTAATTCTCTATCCAAAGATAAGTTCTTGACCTTGTTTGGTAACCTTCTCTGTCTATGGACTCTGTTTTCTCCTTGCTTGGAGTATCTGCCTGCTTAACGTGGTGAAAAGGTATTGAACCATGGAGTTTCACAGGCTTAGATTTGAATCTGGCTGAGCACTAATGGTATCATCTTCATTCAGTCACTTAACCTTACTCAGCCTCACTGTCTTTGTCTGTAAATCAGACGTAATAAATGCATATCTCACAAGATTACCACTGGGGTTAGATGAGACAATAGATGCTAAAAGATTGGGCGTGGTAGGTAACTTCATTGTGTGTTCCTCCCTTCCCCTGTGCGTCTTTGGGGGGGGAGGGGGAGTTAGCAGTCATTTGAATCCTAAAAGCCCTTGGTTTATTCCCTGTCTTTCCTTCTCAGACCAGATGGCAAAGTTCTCCCGAATTCGGGGTTTTTAACTTAGAAGAACATTTGAGCTCTTCTCAAATTAACTTCTACCCACGCACACTTATGTCCCAGGGGAACTGGAAAGGTAGATGAGCTTGTGGTGAGAGCTGTCCCTTTCGGGTGGAGACTGAGAAGTGGGTCTCTTGCTCAGACAAGTGGGTTCCCATCAGTTCTCTTTCCCCGCAATGAAGTCCGAGTCTGGCTCTGCCGACCTCCCTCCTCAGACTCGCAAAGATTACGTTGATCGGTCCCTTTGAGCCGAGTTTGTTTTGAGAGGTGCCAACACGTCAACTCTCTCAAGAGCTCAGAACCAGCCTGCCCCTGCCCAGCCCAGGAAAGGTGAAAGAAGAAAGCGAAGGCGTGGGAGGTAGGAGGAGCGGAGAGAAGCCACAGGTGACTCGGCACAGCGCGGACTTGGACAGGGAACTGTCCAGGTCAACAGCTCTGCCCAGCCTGGGCTACCGACTCGCCTCCCGCCCCGCTCGATCTCCTTCCCCGGAGCGGTCAGAGGATTTGGAGGGGAAACGAGACGCTCACCGGCCGGGGGCAGTGAAGGCGGCGTCTGCCCAGAGACCGCTTCTCCACTCGCCCGCTTTCCGCCCGCAGCCCAGGCTCAGACAGGTGCTCCCTGCAAGCCCGGCTCCCTGCCCCGGGCGGAGGCCCTCGCCGCCCCCCGGCGGTCCTTGGTGCGCGCCGCGCGCTGCGCTCCTGGACCCGCGGAGCCTGGCGGTGCACACCAGTCCGCGTCAGCAGAGGGGAAACGCTACCTGTGGAAGTAATGTGCGCAGAAGAGTCCCAGAAGCACAGTCTCAGGCGGGCCAAAGAGAGCGCGGGGCTGCCCGACGAGGATCCCCGCCGGTACCACGAAGGAGGGCAGCTCCTGCAGGAACCAGGCGGCGCGGGCGGGCAGACGGCTAGCCGCGGGCATTGGGCTCCTAGTGTACTTCCCGTAGCCGGAGGGCTCTCCCAAGTACACTAGCACGGCCCCCAGGGCGGCCAATGCGACACTGCCTGCCAGCACCGGGCTCTGCTGGCATTGAAGGGGCATCGCGCCGTGTTCCCCACCAGTGAGCAGAGGACAGCACGGCCCCCACCGCCCCTTTATGGAGCGCGAGACACCACCCTGTGTCCGCCCCTTCAGCTTTGGCTCCCGCCCTCCATCCTGCCTCCCACCTGGGCGCGGCCAGCCCTGTCTCGTCTCAATGGCAAAGCCCCTTTCGCGGGGCTGGCACTTCAGGAAGGAGCCAGGGTGGAGCGAAGGATGAAGCTTTCGTGGGGTCAAAAACGTGTTCTGGGGCCCCCGAGCCTTTGACTAACCTCCACACACGTGGCCACTCTCTCCACCGCCTGCCACTGGTCCCCTCTTAGACTGCCTTTCAAAAACTTGTTCCTCACCCATCAACCTCTGAAGCTGCAACTTCTGGGACCAGGAAATCAAGAGAGAAAGCACAGGGATGCTTTAGCCGGGGTCTTTCTCCCGCCCCACACATCCTCCGCGCCCCCACCCTAGGCAGCACCTACCGTCGACAACCCCAAGCCAGGATCTCCCCAACCCTCTGGTTCCCTGTGCTCCGCCACTCCCCGCCCGCTCCCTCCCCCCAACTCCGCATTCTTACTTCGACCCTGGGCCCTTCGATTCTAGGCACTTCCCATGTCCAGCAGCCCCTTTAAGGGGGTGCCGCCCTCCTTCGCCACTCTTAGCATCACTGCCATCTCTGCACCACCATGCCCTCAGACAGGTATCAGCCTCTCCAGGGCTTTAATTCCCCTGCGATTTTTCTATGCATGGCTGAGCACGCCCCTGGGCCTCCAGCCTGTTACAGAGGATCATCCGCTGAGCTCGAGCGTGGAAGCCCAGATTGCCGCCCAGAGTAGTGACCCTGTCGCCCGCCCTAAGCTCTGCTCCGCGCAACCCTGGAGCTGGCCGGGTTCAGGCTAACGTCTAGTGCTTCTCCGGTGAGACGCCCTCTCCCAGCGTCTCAAGCGGTTGAGACGAGTGCCATATATGATGGTGCCATTGGAAATGCTGCTGCGCTCTGAACACCCAGCCGTGGTTCTTTCCCTCTTCCTTCTATTCGCCGCTCTTCTCTCATCCTCGACCCCTTCGTTTTCCTACCTCGTTCATTATTTCCTCTTGCCTTCTCTGAGTCAGCATCCAGATTTCTCTGGCTGCCTTCCTCCAGTGTTTTATGCCCCTTTTCCTCTCATCCTTCTTTCTTTAACCTGGCTTCCTCCTTACGTGTTGGCCTCCTCTGCCCACCTGCTCTCGTACATCTTGTGCCATCTGCCTTGATTACTTTATCCCTGTTAATTTTTTCCTCTGGTACCTACTTCGGACACCACTCCGGTCCTTCCCGTTCTCTCTCTCCCCTTTCTTGGGCGCCTTCTTCATTCTTCCCCCTTAGCTCCAACTCACTGTCTCTCTGGAACCCCACTCAATACTTCCCCCCATTACTCCTGCCCTGTTATACTGGCTGTTCCAATGAAAGGCCCGCTGCCCCGTCTGCCCAGTTCTGGGACATGTGGTGTTTGGTGACCCGTTAGTGCAACAGGGCATCCTTTGCTTGCTGACCAAGAGGTAGTTATCATCTCCCTGTTAAGTTATAAATTAAATAGTAATCATGCTTCAATGTTCAATTGATGACCATAGAAGAAACACCTCTACTGACTGAAGCACTTTTCATGGAGTAACCCCAGGGATTGGCTCTCACAGCTTCCTGAAGCTGTTTTTGCCCTGGCTTTACAGTGCAGCTTCCTCAGTTACCATCTGCTAGCTGAGAATGCCCAAATATAGATCTCCAGCAAAGACCTGAGCTTCTGATCTGCATTTCCTCCCTGCTGAACAACTCCACCTGGATGTCCTTCAGAGACCTCCAATTCAACCGTGCCCAAAGCTAAACCAACGTATCTGTCCCTCCATGCCCCATCCACAGCCACATCCTCTCTCTGGCATTCCTGGTTGTGACCTCTTCTCTGTCTTCAATAGCCATAGTCTGGGACACTGGCATATAGATGCAGGAAACTATAGATTTTTTGATGCCATGTGTATCAGGAGAATGAGGAGTGTGACATTTCAAACCCAACTCAATGGAATAACTCTTTTTAAATGAAATTTCTCCTGTCTCAATTCCCTCCTCTCTTTTCCCCTAACTTTGCCCAATTTTGGGCCTCATTATTATTTTTTCACTAATGTACCAGTTAGCTTTGGCAACATAACAAACTACCCTAGAAGTCAGTAGCTTAATAAAACCAATTATCTTCAGCTTATGCATCTGCGAATCAGATGGGAGTCAGCTGAGCTGGGCTGGGTTTGGCTTATCTTGACTGCTCATTCATTCATCTGTGGAGTACCTGAGAGCCCTACTCCAGGCTGGGATTTGATAGGGAATCTTAGCTGAGGCAGCTCTGTTCCACATGGCTCTTATCCTAGGATGAGTGAGCTACTCAACATGTCTATATAATTTTGATAATAGATGCACAAGAGTATAAGAAACACACAAGACTTCTTGAGGCTCAGATCAAGAACTAGTACACTCTTACTTCCTGTTCATTTTATTGGCCAAATTAAGTTACATGGGAGATTCCAGAATCACAGTGAGAAGGTATTGCAAAGTTACATGGCAAAGGACAGGATAAAGGGAGAGAGAGAACCGGAACCAATAATGCAACTTTTATTACATATAGAGAAAAAGTGCCCAAATTGTAACATACTACTTGATTGATTTACACAAACTGAACATGTTATCACCAACACTTAGGTTATTAGCAAACCTAAGCTCCCCTCATGCCTCCTTACATCTCCTCCCAGAATAACCACTACTCTGATTTCTAACACCATAATTTGTTATGCCTGTTTTTGAACTTTATGTAAATTTAATCACATAGTATTTACTCTTTGTGTGTGTTTTAATGGTGCCTGAGATTTGTTTTAATCAGGTGTGGTGAGACATGCAGACACAGAAATGACTGTCACAAAGTTTATACTCACAGATCCCTAGAAATAGGAGGCATAGTACGCCACACAAGCCCACATAGGGAAGAACCAGGCTCAGTCAGGAGGCAAAGGGAATGAGAGGAAAACATGGACAAAAGCTTTTATTGTGGTTTCCACCAGAAGAAATGGACAAGGCAGGATCAGCAGGCTTAGGATTGGCTAGTTTGAATAATTTCAATGTGCTGTTGACTTTAGGGACTATTTCCAGTTGTCTGGGACCTGGCTCTGGGACAAGGGCAGGTGAATAGTGGTCCAGTGTGTAGGGGATTGATACTGTATTTCCTTGAAAATAAGACCTAGCCGGACCATCAGCTCTAATGTATCTTTTGGAGCAAAAATTAAGACTGGTATTACGTTATATTATATTATATTATATTATATTATATTATATTATATTATATTATATAATAAGACTGGTATTGTATTATATTATACTATATTATATTATACTTGGTCTTATATTAAAATAAGACCCGGTCTTATATTAATTTTTGCTCCAAAAATTGCTTATATTATATAAGACCGGGTCTTATGTTATATTAAAGTAAGACCAGGTCTTATATTAATTTTTGCTCCAAAAAATGCATTAGAGCTGATGGTCTGGCTAAGTCTTATTTTGGGGAAAACAGTACAAGAGGTGGTGTGGTATGGTGGTGTGTGTGTGTGTGAGAGAGAGAGAGATTGAGAACTCACCTGG
This sequence comes from Rhinolophus sinicus, assembly GCF_057876585.1. Classification (NCBI taxonomy): domain Eukaryota; kingdom Metazoa; phylum Chordata; class Mammalia; order Chiroptera; family Rhinolophidae; genus Rhinolophus; species Rhinolophus sinicus. Next base: position 169,479,085 of record NC_142502.1, on the reverse strand, counting down.
AACATTCAGTAATGACCCAGAAGGTCATGCTTTAGTGGTAGTAATTTGTAGAGTGAAGGCTAGACCCCTAACAAAATGTTAAATCAATCCTCCAAAGGGATTGAAATGATTCACAAGTGATTTAACAAAGCCAAACCCTCTTGAAAGGAAGACAATTAAATCCAGACAAGTAACAATGTAGCCTTCACAGTATCCAACACCCCCCAAATTACTAAACACGTTGCATTGACTTCTGACACCAGCTGCTGTAGTTGAGCCAAATTTCACAGGTTTAAGACACAGCCCTCCACAAGATTGCTCTTACTTCAGACACCAGCAAATTCAGGGGTCTTCAAACCACATATACATCTAAACAGCTGGTTATAAATTTGAAGGACCCCACTAACACTTCAGTTTCAATAATTCATTAGAACAAATCACAGAACTCAGGAAAGCAGTATACTCTAAGTATACTGAGTTATACTTAGAACTCAGTATAAGCATTATGCTTATACTTATAATAAGCATTATACTTATTATAGCAAAAAAAGAAACAAATCAGAACCAACCAAATGAAAAGATGCATAAGGTGAGGTCTGGGAGGGTTCCAAACGTGAAGCTTCCTTGTCCTCTCCCCATGGAATCAGGATCCACTAGCATGTCATATGTGGCAATATGCAATGTATTGTCTACCAGAAAAGCTCGCCCAGAGTTTTTATTAAGGTTTCATTATGTAAGCACAATTGATTGAATCATTGGTCATCTGACTGAACTCAATCTCCAGCATCCTTCTGCTCCCCATAGGCCAGATTGATATCACACTGGTCAAAGCCCCAACCTCTAATCACATAGTTTGTCAGAGCCAACCCCCATTCTGGGTCATCTAGTTAGTATAAACTATCAGGGATCCCATGAATAGCAAGATACTCCTGTAACTCAGGAAATTCCACAGATTTAGAGGCAATTTCCCAGGAACTAGGGATAAGGTCAACAAATTCTTTATCCCAACAGTTTAGAGGCTATCCCTCAAGTTGTTAGGACAAAACCTGAACTCTCATTGGCTAAAGTAAATTCTTCACCACACACATCAAGAAGCAGAAGAATGTGACACATAACCAAGAGGAAAATCAATCACTAGAAACCGACCTAGAAATGACAGAGATGATGGATTAACAGACAAATACTCTAAAATACCTATTTTAAGTATGCTCAATATGCTTAAAGATTAAAAAATGAACATAATGAGAGAAACGGAATAAATATAAACATGGAGCCTCTAACAATGAAAAAAGTTTGAAATGAAAAATTCACTAGATTTGATTAACAATAGGTTAGACAATGCACAAGAGAAGATTAGAAATTTGAAGACATAGTAATCAAAACTATCCAAAAGAAAGCACACAAAGGAAAAATAAATGGAGTGGGGAAGAAGAGCAGTGGAAAGAATAGACACTCAGTGACCTGTATCAATGACAATATCAAGAAGTCGAACGTATATGTAATACAATCCCAGAAAAGGAAGAAGACAAAAAATAACTGAATGAATATTTGAAAACTTCAAATTTGAAGAAAATTCCGTCTTACAGATCCAAGAACTTTGATAAACCCCAAGCAAAAAGAACATACATACTCAAATCACACCAAGGCATACCATAATCAAATTGCTGAGAACCAGTAAAAAAGGAGAAAATCTTAAAAGCAGCCAGGAAAGAAAAGACAGGGGAACAAACATAGTAAGTAAAACAGATTTCTCAGAAACTATGCAAGCCAGAAGACAATGAAATGATATATTTAAAGTGCTGAAAGAAGAATTTTTTTCAACCGAGAATTTCATATCCAGTGAAAATATCCTTCAAAAATAAAGGTGAGTTTTGTTTCCAGGCATGATGGTTTAAAATTCTGATTCCCCCCTCCAAACACACGCGCGTGCACACACACACACACACACACACACACACACACACAGCAGAGAGTACTGATAAAACCTGGGAGGAAAAAACTTACCTGGAGGAACTAGAAAATTAACATCTGCAGGCAGATACTGATGAGGAGTTCACATTCACACAGAGGGAGGAAATGGACAGCTACAAACATAATTTTCTCTTTTTTGAGACTTTAACCCTGGGCTAAGTGCAGTCTGAATAGTGCATACAGCAGCAGCAGAGGCACATGTTAAAAAAAACAAAACAAAACAACAGCAACAAAAGCTACCACATTCCTGAAAAGGAAAAAGCCAAAGAGGAAAACCCCCAGATTCTGTCTACCCACATCCTGAATGGCACATGTGCAAAACAGACAGAAAGTAATTCAGCTTAAGACAAAGTTTATGAACAGAGACATAAGAACAGAGTTCAAAGTTCAAGCCCAGCCAAAGAAATTACCTGCTAAAACAAAGGAAACAATATACAAATACAATGTATAATCTCCATGACTCAACAATCACAATGTCCAGGACACAATCCAAAATTACCTGGCATAGGAAGCATCAATGAAGTGAAACACATTCTCAAGAGAAAAGAAAATCACACAAGTCTATTTCAGTCACGTGTCACTTATCGGCAGAGATAGATTCTGAGAAATGTGTCATTAGGCAATTTTGTCACTGTGCAAATATCATAGTGTACGCTTTCACAAATCTAAATGGTACAGCCTACTACACACTTAAGCGTTAATGTTATAGCCTATTGCTCCTAGGTTACAAATCTGTACTGCATATTACTGTACTAAATGCTGTAGGTAATTGTAACACAATGGTAAGTATTTGTGTATCTAAACATATCTAAACATAGAAATGGTACAGTAAAATTATAGTATAAAAGATAAAAAAATGGTTCACCTGTGTAAGGTGTGAAAAATAATATAAACAGAACCATTTCAAAATGGACTTCCAGAGTGGCCATCCTAGAGAAATTTCCTTGTACCTCTTATTCCTCAAATCTTTGGAATGCTTGAACTGGGAAAAATAACCAATGGACTGGACTGAGCCAATATTTTCTTTAAAATAACTGTTTGCAAAGCTAACAAGGAAGCACAAGTCATGACTACCCTGCTAAAAATTAAAGAAATTCTTTAGAATTAGTGCTAACCACCATGTATATCTGAAGAATAACATAGGCTGGACTTCTGGTCAAGATGGCTGAGTAGGTAAACTCGGTGCTAGCCTCCTCCCATGATCACGTCAAGATTACAGTTAAATTATGGAACAACCATCATTGAGAACCACCTGAAGACTAGCTGAACAAAAGTTCTATAACGAAGTATAAAAAGAAGCCACACTGAGACAGCTAGGAGGGGCGGACATGTGGAATGGCAGGTTCCACACCCACGGTGTGGTGATTAAGAATTGGGAAGGATATCATGGCTGCAAAGTTCTCCCCAATGAGCAAGGTGTTCCAGCCCCACACCGAGCTCCCCAGCTTGAGGCACCAATGCCAGGAAGATGAGTCCCCATATCATCTGGCTGTGAAAACCAGCAAGGATTACACCCAAGAAAAACAAGGGGCTGCAGGGACAAAGATACAGAAAACAAATTGATGGTCACCAGATGGGAGGGTGGTTGGGGGATGGGTGAAAAAGGTGAAGGGATTAAGAAGTACAACTTGCCAGTTATAGAAATAGTCAAGGGGATGTAATGTACAACACAGGGAATATAGTCAATGGCATTGTAATAACTATGTATTGTGTCAGATGGCTAATGGACTTATGGGGTGATCACCTTTTTTTTTTTAATTAGGTAACAGTGTGCTTTTTCCAGGACCCATCAGCTTCAAGTAAAGTCATTGTCCTTCAACCTAGTTGTGGAGGGAGCAGCTCAACTCCAAGTCCGGTCGCCATTTTCAATCTAGTTGTGGGGGGCGCAGCCCACCATTCCATGTGGGAATTGAACTGGCAACCTTGTTGTTAAGAGCTCGTGCTCTAATCAACTGAGCCATCCAGCCACCCGGGGTGATTACTTTTTAAGGTATATAAATATCTAATCACTGTGTTGTACACCTGAAACTAACATAATATTGTATGTCGATTGTAATTGAAAACAAGAAAAGAAACAAGAAAGATCTCAAATAAACTATCTAACTTTATGCTTCAAGAAACTGGAAAACTAATAAAAGAAGCCCAACGTTAGTAGAAGGAAATAATAAGATCAGAGCGGAAATAAATCAAATCGAGGCTGAAAAGACAATAGAGGAGATCAATGAAACTAAGAACTTGTTCTTTGAGAAGATAAACAAAATTGACAACCTTTATCTAGACTCACCAAGAGCAAAAAGAGGAAATTCAAATAAACAATCAGAAATGAAAGAGAAGGTGTTATAAGCAATATCACAGATATACAAAGGACCATAAGAAACTACAACAAACAATTATATACCAACAAATTATATAACTTTGAAAGAAAGAATCAATTCCTGGAGACATACAATCTACCAAGATTGAATCATAAAAAATAAAAATAAAAAATCTGAACAGACCAATTACTAGTAAGAAGATTGAATTAATAATCAAAAACTTCCCAACAAACAAAGTCCAGGACCAGATAGCCTCACTGATGAATTCTACCAAACGTTTAAAGAAGAATTAATACCAATTTTTCTCAAACTCTAATAAAAAATAGAAGAGGAAGGAACACTTCCCAACACATTTAATAAGGCCAGCATTATTACCCGGATACCAAAACCAGACAAGAATGCCACAAGAAAAGAAAATTACAGGCCAATATCTCTGCTGAACAGAGATGTAAAAATATTAGCAAGCAAAATTCAATGATACATTAAAAGGATCACACACCATGATCAAAAGGGATTTATTCCAGGGATGGAAAGATGGTACAATACCCACATATCAATCAATGTGATAAATCACATTAATAAAATGAAGGATAAAAATCATATGGTCATCACTAAACTATTGTCTGTGTCTATGAGTTTTTGTTTCTTCATTTGTTTGTCTTGTTCCTTTGTTGTTTTCAGTTTTATATACCACACACTTGAAACCTATGTAACTTTACTAATGATTGTCACCCCAATAAACTTTAATTTAATTTTTTTTTAAATCCTATGAACATCTCAATAGATGGAGAAAAAGCAGCTGACAAAATTCAAAATCCACTTATGAGAAAAAGTCAACAAAGTGGATATGAGGAAAATGTACCTCAACATAATAAAGGCCATACATGACAAGTTCATAACTAACATCATACTCAACAGTGAAAAATTAAAAGCATTTCCTCTATGATCAGGAATGAGAAAAGGATGCCCACTTTCTACACTTTTACTCAACATAGTATTAGAAGTCCTAGTCAGAGCAGTTAGACAAGAAAAAGAAATACAAGGCATTCAAATTGGAAAGAAAGAAATAAAAGTGTCACTATTTTCATTTGACATGTTATTATATATAGTAAACCTTAAAAACTCTACCCAAAAAACTGTTAGAACTAATAAATGAATTCAGTAAAGTTGCAGGATATAGAATCAATACACAAAAAATAGCTTCATTTCTATATGATAATAATGAACTATCAGGAAGAGAAATTAAGAAAATAATACCATTTAAAATTGCATCAAAATAATAAAATACCTAGGAACAAATTTAACCAAGGAGTTCAAAGACCTATACACTGAAAACTGAAGACATTAATGAAAGAAAATGAAGAAGACAAGACTAAATGGAAAAATATTTCATGTGCTTAGATTGGTAGAATTTGTATTGTTAAAATGTCTATACTAGCCAAAACAATCTACAGATTAAATGCAATCTCTACCAAAATTCCAATGGTATTTTTCAAAGAAATAAACAATCCTAAAATTTCTATGGAACCACAAAAGAAGCACAAAGCTGGAGGTATAATGCTCCCTGATTTTAAACTGTATTACAAAGCTGTAGTAATCAAAGCTGTAGTAATCAGGTTGTAGTATGATATTAGCATAAAAATAGACACATAGATCAAAGCAATAAAATAGAGAGCCCAGAAATAAGCCCACACATATATGGTCAATTAATTTATAAGAAAGGAGCCAAGAATAAACAATGAGGTAAAGACAATCTCAGACAGTTGGAATAACTGGACAGTCACATGCAAAAGAATGAAACTGGACCTCTATCTTATACCATACATAAAAATTAACTCAAAATGGATTAAAAACTTGAATGTAATACCTAAGGCCATAAAACTCCTAGAGGAAAATATAGGTGGTAATCTCCTTGACATCAGTATTGGTAATAATTTTTTTGATCTGACACCAAAGCAAAGGCAGCTAAAGCAAAAATAAAAAGGAGGGACCACATAAAACTAAAAAGCTTCTGCATAGCAAAGAAACCATCAACAAAATAAAAAGGCAGTCTACTGAATGAGAGAAAATATTTGCAAATCATATACCTAAGAAGGGGTTAATATTCAAAATATGTAAAAACCCATACAACTCAATAGCAAATAAACACATAAATAAATAAATAAATAAATAAATAAATAAATAAATAAATAAAACAATCAGATTAAAATTTAAGCAAAGAATCTGAATAAATATTTTTCCAAAGAAGACATACAGATGGCCAATAGATACATGAAAAGGTGCTCAACATCACTAATCATCAGGGAAATGTAAATCCAAACCACAATGCGAGATATCACCTCACACCTGATAGAATGGTTATTATAAAAAGATAAGAGATAACAAGGATGTGAAGAAAAAGGAAAACTTGCGCACTGTTGATGGGAATATAAATTGGTGATACCACTATGGAAAACAGCACGAAAATTTCTCAAAATTTAAAAAATAGAACTATCATATGATCCAGCATTTCCACTCTTGGGTATTTATTCAAAGAAAACCTAAACACTAAATTAAATATATATCTGCACCCCCATGTTCAGTGCAGCATTATTTACAATTGTCAAGTAATGGAAACAGCAGTCAAAATGGCAGAGTAGGTAAATGCTGTGCATACCTTCTCTTACAACCACATCAAAATTACGGCTAAACTACAAAACAACTGTCATTGAGAATCGCCTAAAATCTTGCTGAACCGAAGCCCTACAACTAAGGACATGCAGTAGAAGCCACCTCGAGACTGGTAGGAGGGGCAGAGATGCAGAACGGGCTGGTCCCACACCCGTGTGTGAGCATTAAAAATTCAGAGGGATATCTCGTCTGTGGAGGTCCCTTCCCCCAGGAGTGAACGGTCCCAGTCCCACCCTAGCCTAGGGTTCCAGGGCCAGTGAGAGAAGTCCCCATAACTTCTGGTTGTGAAAACCAGTGGAGAATGTGACTGAGTGAGACAGAGGGCAGCTGGATTCCCAGCCACTTCTCTTAAAAGTACCGCACAAGGACTTGCTCTGAGCTCCAGTACTGGGGCAACAGCTGGAAAGGCAGCAGGGACATATGATGGGGAACTTAGTTGTCTGGCCTGGGATGGGAGCTAGCAGGGCAGCTTTCTCCTGAATGGAAGAACTGGCAAAGGCCATTGTTTCTCTGTTGATCCTTCCCTTCTCCCCGCATGTAGATGCAGGCGGCTGCCATATCTGAGTCTTGGCCATTTGTTCCCACACCCTGGTGATTCAAGAACCCACTCAACCTACTTTCAGGCATACCCAGCTGCTTCCAGTGGCTTTTTTGAACAAACCGACTGCCTTAATTCATACTGCAGATTTTCCCAAGGACTCTCATAAGTTCGTGGCACCCAGACAAGCAGCACCTGGCATGAGCATGTCCTGTACCTCTGGCTGAGCAGCCCTAAGCCTGGCACTCATGACAGCCAGCCTTGGTTTGCAGCTTGGCCTCCTGAGGCACTTCCAAGCACAGCACAGTTGGCAGCTAGTTGTGGCCCCAGTGGGCCATAGGCTGCAGCTGAATTTTATCTGCACCAGATCCCCTCCAAGGTGGTCCTGGCGCTGGCACCCCTAGTGGACAGCTTCAAAAGGAGCTGGAGTATCACCCAGTCGCCTCCAAGAACACACCCAAGGGGCAGACTAGGAAGGCACCAGAGTCTTGATGAGGCAGATCCTGCTCTGTAGGGTCTGACCCTGCACCACAACTCCCTCACTGTAGTCACAGCCAGTCCTCACAACCAATGAGACTGAGGGTCAATCCCTCCAATTGATGTTCAAATAGCAACCAAGTCTCATCTACAAGAAAAGGGCAAACACAACACACATACAGGACACACCTGGAGTGCATGGCTCAAATGACCAGGAAGAGTGTGCCCCTGAGCCCCACTGCACACCTACTACATAAGGCCATTCTACTAAGACTGGAAGACATAGCAGCCCTACCTAATACATGGAAACAAACACAGGGAGGCAGCCAAAATGGGGAGACAAAGAAACATGTCCCAAATAAAAGAACAGAACAAAGCTCCAGAAAAAGAACTAAACAAAATGGAGACAAGCAACCTACCAGACACAGAGTTCCAAACATAAGGATGCTCAATGATCAGGGAGAACTTCAACAAAGAGGTAGGAAACATAAAAATGGATATAGAAAACATATAAAAGAACCAGTCAGAAATAAAGAATGCAATAACAGAAATGAAGAATACATTACAGGGAATCGGTAGTAAATTAGATGAAGCAGAGAATCAAACCAGCGTTGTAGAAGATAAGGTAGCAGAAACCACCCAACCAGAACAGCAAAAAGAAAAAAAGAATCCACAAAAATGAGGAATATTTAAGGGGCCTATGGGACAATGTCAAACATAGCAACATTCACATTATACGGGACCAGAAGGAGAAGAGAGAGAGCAAGGAATTGAAAAACTATTTGAAGAAATAATGACAGAAAACTTCCCTAACCTGGTGAAGGAAATGGAAATATAAGCGCAGGAAGCACAGAGTCCCAAACAAGATAAGGAAATAGCCCAGGAAGCACTGCGAGTCCCAAACAACATGAACCCAAACAGGCCCACACCAAGACACATCATAATTAAAATGCCAAAGGTTAAACACAAAGAGAGAATCTTAAAAGCAGCAAGAGAAAAGCAGATAGTTACCTACAAGGGAGCTCCCATAAGTCTGTCAGCTGTTTTCGCAACAGAAACTTTGCAGGCAAGAAGGGAGTGGCATGAAATATTCGAAGTGATCCAAAGCAAGGACATACAACCAAGACTACTTTACCCAGCAAAGCTATCATTTAGAGTCAAAGGACAGATAAAGAGCTTACCAGACAAGAAAAAGCTAAAGGAGTTAATCACCACCAAACCAGTATTACAAGGAATCTTAGAGGTGCTTCTTTAAGATGAAAAAAAAAAATCAAAAATATGAATAATAAAATGGCAATAACTACATACCTATCAACAATTACTTTCAATGGAAATGGAATAAATGCTCCAATCAAAAGATAGGGGAGGTGAATAGATAAGAAAACCAGCCCCTTACATATGCTTCCTATAAGAGATGCACTTCAGATCAAAAGACACACACGGACTGAAAGTAAAGAGATGGAAAAAAATATTTCATGAAAATGGAAACAAATAAACAAAAAGCTGGGGTAGTAACAGTAATACTTAGACAAAATAGATTTTAAAACAAAGACTATAACAAGAGACCCAGTAATCCCACTTCTAGGTATTTATCCAAACAAACCCAAAATGCTACTTCGAGGAGACATGCTCACTCATATGATCTTTGCAGCATTATTTACATAAGGCAAGATATGAAGGCAACCTGGGTGTCCCTGAATGGATGACTGGATAAAGAAGAGGTGGTACATATATACAATAGAATAATACTCAGCCATAAAAAAGAAGGAAATCTTGCCACCTGCAACATGGATGGACCTAGAGGGTACTGTGCTGAGTGTCATAAGTCAGACAGCAAAAGACAAATGTCATATGATTTCACTTATAAGTGGAATCTAAAGAACAAAATAAACAGAAGAAACAGAAACAAATTCATGGATATAGAGAACATTTTAATGGTTGCCAGATGGAAGGGGGTTGGGGGTGGGTGAAAAGGAGAAGGGATTAAGAACTACAAATTGGTTGTTACACAGTAGTCGTGGGGATGTAAGGTAGAGCATAAGGAATATAGTCAATAATATTGTAATAACTATGTATGGTGTCAGATGGGTACTAGATCTACTGGGGTGATAGATGGGAGGGGGGATGGGAGCAGGATGAAAAAGATGAAGGGATAAAGAAGTACAAATTAGTAGTTACAAAATAGTCATGGGGATGTAAAGCATAAGGAATATAATCAATAATATGGTAATAACTATATATAGTGCCAGGTGGTACTACCGTGTTTCCCTGAAAATAAGACCTAGCCATATCATCAGCTCTAATGTGTCTTTTGGAGCAAAAATTAATATAAGACCCAGTATTATATTATATTATATTATATTATATTATATTATATTATATTATATTATTATATTATATTATATATTACATTATTATAAAGACCCGGTCTTATATTATAGTAAAATAAGACTGGGTCTTATATTAATTTTTGCTCCAAAAGACGCATTAGAGCTGATGGTCCGGCTAGGTCTTATTTTTGGGGAAACACGGTAGTCAGGGGAATCACTTCCTAGATTATATAAATGTCTAACCACTATGCTATACACTTGAAACTAATAAAAACTAATATTGAATGTCAACTCTACTTGAAAATTTTTTTAAATTTTTAAAAAGGGGGAAAAGATCAATAATATTGTAATAGCGTGATACAATGTCAGATCATTGCTGGACTTATGGTGATCACTTCTTTAGCATAGGGAATATAATCAATAATGGGGTAATAACTCTGTATAGTGCTAGGTGGGTACTGTTCAATAACTATGATGTATACCTGAAAATAATATAGTATTGTATGTTAGCTATATTTTAATAAAGATCTTTAAAAAAAAATCTGAGATCCTATGAAGAATAATGAAAAATAAGTGCTATGGTTTTCAGTGAAATTGCTATTTAAGTGCCATACATACAAAAGGGGAAAACAATGAGAAAAAAATTAAAGTTCATAAAATCCACATCTCTTATCAAACCATTAAGTTGTGTTTAATATGTTTATTACATCATTCTTTTCTACAAAGAGATTGCAGCAGATTGTCTTTTCTAAAGATGACCATGGTGGTATCTCCCATTCCATGTGTTCTTCTAAGAATCTTACTCCCAGAGTCTTGAATTTGGGAAGAATTTGTGCTAACTGGTAATCAACAGAATATGGTGTGAATAAGGGAACCTGTGTGACTTCTGAGACTGGATCATAAAAAGTGATACTGCTTCCAGGACTTGAAACAACTGCCCTTGGATCCCTGGGTCACTATGTCAGAAGTCTAAAGCCACAATACAGTGAGGAAGACCAAGCCACCCATGGAGTTATAAATAAAGAACAAGGGATCATTTCAACACCTGAACTTCGAAAGACAAAAGCCAAATAAAATGGATTATATGGTAAAAATGGGACTAAGCTTGCCTCCGCTCTTTATGCTTGCTGCACAGCCAGACTGACTTCAAACATTTCACATAGTTAACCAATGCTCTGCAATATAAAAGTAAATTCCCACTATCGAAAGGAATCAAGCTAGGCAGAGTTCCAGAGAGAGGCTAAGAACTAGACCATTCTTCAATTAAGCATTCTTCAATTTTGAAGATGAAAACCCTCATTCTGACCTTAACCTCACAGCTTTTCCGCAGAAATTTTCCAGTAAAGCAGTGTTGCAGCATATGTATTTAATGCATATAAATCAACACTAAGACCAAAGAGAGAGTAAGAGCAAAAAAATATAACTTAAACAGTGACTACAAATCATCCTGAGTACTCTCACACTCTGTATTCAGTCACTCAGCAAATCCTGTGGCCTCTACTTTCAAAATTAAACTCTTTTCTTATAACCTTCACCAGAACACCAGTGAAAGCCACCATCACTATTTGTCTTGCATGGATTATCACAACAGCCTCCCAACTGGTTTCTCTGATTCTAGAGTTCATGAGTCTACGCCTGTGCATAAGGTCTGTTTCAAGACAGCAAACAGAGTGATCCTTTTAAAACCTGTCACAAAATATTTTTTTTAATTAAAATTTATTGGGGTGACAATGGTTAGTCATGGTTTCAAATGTACAATTCTGTAATACATCATCTATATATCAAATTGTGTGTTCACCACCCAGAGTCAGTTCTCCTTTCATTACCATATATTTGACCCCATTTGCCCTCATCTACCAGCCCCCTCCCCCCTTACCAAAATCTTGATAACTAGTTAATATAGAAATTCATTATACTCTGCTACCTTTTTGTATGTTTGAAATTTTCTATAATATAAAACAATGTATATAGTGTTAAAAAGAATGATAATGGACACAACTCAAGTATCAATGGATAAATGGATAAGGAAAATGTGATATATACATATATACAATGGAATTTTATTTAGCCATAGCGGGGGAAAAAAGGAAATCTTGCCATTGTGACAACATTGATGGACCTTGAGGGCATTATTAATTTCACTAGTAAGTGAAATCAGTCAGAGAAAGACAAATACCATATGATCTCACTTATACGTTGAATCTAAAAAACAAACAAACAAAAAATTAAACTCATGGATACAGAGAACAGATTGGTGATTGCTGGGGGAAAGGGGATAGAAGGTGAGTGAAATGGATGAAGGGGGTCAAAAGGTACAAACTTCCGGTTATAAATAAATAACTCCTAAGGATATAATGTCCAGCATGGTCACTATAGTTAATACTACTATATTGTATATTTGAAAGTTACTAAGAGAGTACATCTCAAAAATTCTCATTACAAGAAAAAATTGTAACTATGTGTGGTGATGGATGTTAACTAGACTTATGACGATCATATCACAATATATACAAATATGGAACCATTATATTGTACACCTGAAACTAATATAATGCCATAAGTCAATTATATCTCAATTTTAAAAAAAAAAAAAAGGGAAAGTGTTGACTTGTTTGACCTCAGTTGGGGACATACACATTGGGCAACATAAAATTTTCACCATCTGTGCATGTTTGTAAATGATTGTGAAAGTGCTGCAAGTATTGATTTGGACGTTACAAGTGAAGTTCAGAGAGGAAGCAAATTTGAAAATACAGAATCCACAATAATGAGGATCAACTATATATTTGTCAAGTTAAAAAGATAGAACATATTTTATTGAATAGTCAATTGGCTTGATTTATAACTTTTAAACATTTAGGTATATAAAATTGGTGCTTCAATTTGACTCTACCCACCCACCCCCACAGATATTCGGACTAGGAATGCTCCTCATCCTGAGGGATGCCCCAGACAGAATTGTGAGGCAAGCAGAGTTTGCAGCTAATGCTTTGAATCCACACATTTGGGGGCATGTAATAACTTCTTTCAGCTCCTGTCCTTTTATTCATGAGTACACACACACACACACACACACACACACACACACACACACACACACAGTACCATACACATCTTAAGCAAACTACTCTACCCAGAATGGAAAGATAAGCTAGTTAGAAAAGAAAACTCTGACGCACGTTTCATCTCAAACCTATGTCAGAACCTACCTGCCCCTATCCGATTCCCTCAGGGCCCTGTGATATTCTAGATGAGATATGAAAGTGTTGATCAAGTAAATTCTTTTATGATAGTGGGCTATTGAGCTCTATTAAACTATGCAAATGTGCTACTACTCCCAGGTGATATCAAACATCAAAAAAATTTAACTTTCTTTCTGGAAAACCCCTAAATAATGATTCAGTGAGGATTTTAGACATGGTAGCAGGTCCTTTTGGAAGATATTTGAGGTTGATTCAAATCATATCATCAAATCAGAATCTGTTCATGGGACACTTTATGTATTAATGTGATCCTTTTCCCTATTCATCAGCCAAAAGTATCATCAGAAAGGACAGGAGACATCCCCTTCTGTGTCCTGAAGGAGAATGGACAGGCCATTAGTAAGGGAAGTACAAACATCAAAGGATATAAGCTATGGGGGTGGACACAGACCATAGCTCTTCTGGGCCAAGTTCATTGTGTTCTTGGAGAAGAAAGTTCACGCAAGGAAAAATCTGGGTCAAGGCTGCGTGCAGATAAAGTCTAATAAAGGAACAGTTCATGTGGGGAGTAGGAGCTGAATGAATCTAGAAGCAATGAGCTTTAAAGCCACCTCTTCTAAAAAGCACTCTCAGTCCCAAGTTTCTGGGGAACCGATTTTTCATTGGAAAAACAAAAACAGTGTTCTTACACTTTAAAATTTCACAAGCTATACTTAATTTTTTTTAATTGGGAGCCAAGAATTTTTACTTTGCTAATTGAATACAATTTTGTTAACTAACGTTTTCCATCGTAATTATTTCATACGAGAAATAATTGAAATCAAGAAAGTATAATGGAACATACAATTATAGAATTTAAAAAGTCTTTCCAATTATATAAAGAACAGTTGATGACCTGACACTGACATTTCATGGCCGCCCAGTGAAACATCACCGTGGACTGGCACAGTCCTGCAAGTGAGCAGCTGGAACTTCTGCTGCAGAACCAAGTTCTGGGCTCATTGCCCCATGGCCTTATTTGACACCAGGAATCTGAAGTAGCTTTATCATCAGGAGGGCTCTCTATAGCTTCTTCAAACAAAAGCCTGTGGACATTTTGGACCTCACCAGCAGGCCTCACTGTGCTGTCATTTCCTTAAACCTTCTACTTTTGGTGTGAATCAGAATTTGTGGTGCCAGGGTGTATTCAAACCTCAAGTGGAACCTGACACAAAAAGGGCTTGATGTCAGATGGTTCTTACCTGGAAAGTAACTCATGCTCTCTTCCTCTCCCCAAAGAGATAGCCCAGTTTGGACCCAGGGGGAATGTACGATCAAAGCATAAAGGCAGCTATTGTCTCATAGTGCGATTCTTTCTGTCAGAAAGCAAGATTTCAAAACACAGCCAATAGACTGGTGGGAAAGACAAGTCAGAGAGAGCATCTGCAGAGGCCACAAGCTGAAGGTTGTTTCAAATACTCTTTGGCATCTCATTGAACCCGCTTGTGAGGCAGCCAGACCAACAGAAGTTTTGGCACAGCCCCTGAGAGGCTGTGTGGGCTCTGACACTGGGCAACAGGATGGGGAAGACAAGAGGAAGCCATTGTTATGCCAAAATTGAGGTGTTTTCCCTCTTCCCCAAGTGCATATTTAGTTGAATTCACATAGGTCTTCTTTGGCCCTCAACTTTTGTCTTCCCGACTGTAAACTAACTGTGAGAAATCTATAGAATTGTCAACTTTTTCCTTTGCTATTTCCAGCTTCTGGGAATGTAATTTAGAGTTGAAAACATGGCAGCATATGTTTCTAAGTTCTAGTGTCAGCTCCTCCATTGATTTGTGATAATAGTATTATATTTGGATATTATCACCTCACATCATCTCACCTCACTTCACATCTACATGCCTCAAGTTTGCTGTCTATACAGTAGGAGTAATAACCCTAGAATCCTGCTGGTGGTATAGCCATTACTCCAAATGTGCATGACATTCTATGGGCCTTTTATAGGTCATTTTACTCCGCATGGGCTCCTAGAGAGAAGACAGCTCTGCCAAGGTGATGGGTGACATGTGAGTCCTATTCAAAATGGTCCTTCAGAGATGGAAGCATTGGCAGCAGTGATGGAGAAATGACTGGCAGAGTCATCAAGGCCTTTGACAGACCTTCCTAAATGACTTCTGACCGGGGAGAACTTTCTCATATCCGTAGTCCCAAGTGGGGTCCCTGTCTGGGAACCACTGACCTAGAGCCCTTCCCATTTTCTTGGTGCCTGGCTGGCAACTACAGTGAAATGCCCCTGGCATTTGAACTAAGTTACGATCTGGAAGATGAACTAGCAAAGGTCTCATGAAATGGATGATATCTCTACCTAAAGGGGCATGATGATTGCTTGATCAAAGCAGAAAGAATGACCTAGGAATCAAATCAAAGTATGAATAAACTTAAGGGGGGGAAAAACTGTTATCTAATCAATTGTATTAATGTATGTGAACAAAAGGAACCAAAGAGCAAGTTTTGATAAATGTTAATCCCACCTGGTTCAAAGGAGATACAGTGAATGCACTGAACTTGATGGGTTGATGATGCGGTCACATTAGTTACTCTGCCGTCCTAGGCTACCCAGCATCCTGTGCTCTGATTCAAAATTCACCAGGCAAAATGCTGGTGATTGTGGTGATTCTATGTCCCTTCGGGAGATAATGCCCTGAATGCAGACACAAATATTTGGGCCTCTAGATAGGCACGTCCTCTGACAAAAAAAAAAAAATTGGCATTCTGGTTTACACAGAAGGGTTTACACTGCTAATTTCAGTTGGGCGGATTGGGCCTGGACACTTTTGCACTCTCTGGAAACACGGACAAAACCAAATTTCTTGCCCTACAAGACTGACTACAATTTGAGGACCCCACCAAGATACTGCCTGAAGGCTCCACCAGCCTCGCTGTGCCTTTTGGCAGCAGCATTCTTAGACATCACCACTCATAACTCACTTGCCCTCTCTATACACTGCCCTGTTACAGGTGTCGTGACTCCCCCAATTTTCCAAGTAAAGCACAGGCTGGTCTTTTAAATGTTTATTAAAGTAGGTTGCAAAGTACAAGAGGACAGAAACATCTGAAAAAATTCCTGTAGCACCAGGAAAGGATTTGGACGGAGGCAAAAAATTTGAAGCAACTGAGTAGGAAGTATGATAAGTTGAAGAGTTTGAACTCAAAATGAAGAGACCTGGGTTCTAGCCCTAGCTCTACCAATGAACTTCTTACTTTCTCGGCACCTTCATCTCTAAATGGAAGGATCACCTCAATTTTTCAGGTATACACTACGGTGAATCTGTATATAATCCACTAAGGTTAAAAATTAGAGTGTCAATTATTTAAATACCAAAGTCTTTATTTTCCTCAAATCTAGTGTTTTCAGGGAAAGAGAGTGATTTAGTTCTATAAAGGCACCATGCTTTCTCCCAAATTTCTATTGGGCCAGAGACATAGCATGTGAGGGTAAATGACTCTTGGGGCTCAGGGTAACAGACAAATAATTGATCCCAGTTGAACCTCCCTAATGGGCTAGAGGGGGGGCCACAAGCTGTGAAATGCCATCTGAATGACTACTCCACTGCTTCTGGAACTCTGTCCAGGACAGTTTGACCCCCACTGAGACAGAATTTGAAGCTTCAGGGCAGGATGGAACAGAGGAAGAAGTCCTTGGACACCTGGTCCCAGCCTGTGACCTGTGTCCTAGCCAGCTGTCCTGCTGGTCACCTTTGAACCTTGTGAGTAAGGGCCTCAAGCTCACAGCCAGTGATGGAACAATTCCATCACTCAGGCCAATAACTTCTGGTTAACTCTCCACTAATTTCAAAGACAAACCAGGAACGTGCTCAGGCAGCCAGACATTTCAGTTGTCAGACACCCTTAGCTACAAAACATTAAAAAGAAATTTTATTATAGCAACTTTCAAACATATAGAAGAGCAGAGAAAATGGCATAATGAACTCTCATACACCCATCACCTAGATTTTTAAATTGTTGATATTTTGCAATATTTGCTTCCTTTAGTTTTCATCTGCTAAAGTGTTTTCGAGCAAATAACAGACATTACACTACCTCATCCCTAAATATCTCAGTAGGCATCTCTGGAAAGTAAGGACCTGTTTCTACATAATCATTATAGCATTTTTCACACCTAATAAAATTTATAATTCTCTAATATCACCTAATACCTAGTCTATATTTAAATTCCCCAGTTTCCCCCCTCCAAAAAAAATACCTTATATAATTGGTTTATTCACACCAATGTCAATACCACACACTGCATTTGGTGAATGTATCTCTGAAATCTCTTCTAAGTGAGAACAGCCACCCCCTCCATTTTTTTCCTTCTTACTAAAGAGACCAAAGTAATTGTCTTGTAGAACATTTATACATTCTGCATTTGTCTATGTTTCCTTGTGGTTTTATTTAAATTTTTTCCTGTATCCTATTTCCTGTATTTCTTAGATCTAATTAGATTAAACATTGTGCATCAAACTGCATCAAATCTGGAGAGAGCACATGGCCTCTGATCATCCCACCCCTGGAATGTTGATTTCCTCACTGGGGCAAGGTGGTGATTACCAGATCCCACCCCTGTAAATTCATATTTTTCCCTTTGGAACCAGCTCTAGGTCTGGGCAATGATCCTCTGTGACTCTCCAGTTCCCCAACTCATTGTGTTTTTTAGCAGGCATTCTTCAGTAAGGAAGCTCTTCCCCTAAAACCTCAATCAGTGTTGTTTTCCTGATATACGCCCCTTATATCTGTGCTTGACTCTTTCCCTCTCATGACTAATGCCCAGAGTAAGAAGTTGCTGTCATAGCCACTCCAATGGCTAGTAAGCAAGGTTTTCTTTGTTTGGGATTTTTCTCAATTTGATTAGAGATTCAGTGATTTGTATATGTTTAATATGTTTTAATCATTTATAGTCATTGTACTTTTTGGTTTTCAAATTGCCCCAACTTTGGCCAGTGGAAGCCCTCCAGCCACCCGTATCCTTTTGACACGATCCCATTACTCTTTGAGTGCTCACTTGCCTTCTCAAAATAAGTTATTTTGAGCTTATCTTATACATTCTCTGCTCCAGACCTGAGACCAGCCATCTCCCCAAGGTGTCTTTTGCCTTTTTGTGGGAAATGGTACTAAGAAACCCAAATCTGGAAACTAGGGAAACTCTTCTACTAGGATAGCATTGAATATTTTCAGTACATATCTTAGCATGCTTATACTATTTTGGCTTCTACTATTGGATTTGACAGTTTTACATTACCTTCTTTAATTAAAACTGTGTGGCAATCACTTAGCTTGTTTTACTTCCCCTCTTCTTTCCTCTTTCTTTTCATAGTTTCTTATAGTTTTCATTTTTTTATATATATTTTTTTCAATTATAGTTGACATACAATACTATATTAGTTTCAGGTGTACAACATGCTTGTAATGATTAGATGTTTATATAACTTATGTATTGAATCCCCCGATAAGTTTAGTACCCATCTGACACTATACATTCTAGATCTGACAATTAAGTTCACGAACACATCCGAGAAAAAGTGCTACGTACCTCATTGCTGAATATCACCACGGTCACCTTCGAAGTACTTCCCTTAGAAAGCTATGCACTGATGCCAGCACCTAGTCCACCCTTCAAAGCAATTTTGGAACTCTTTTTCTGCAATGGCCATCAGAGCTGTCATCATATTACCCTTGATATCCTGAATGTTATCAAAATGTCTTCCTTTCAATATTTCCTTTATCTTCAGGTAAAGAAAGAAGTCGTTGGGGGCCAAATCAGGTGAATAGGGAGGGTGTTCCAATACAGTTATTTGCTTACTGGCTAAAAACTCCCAGTAAACACACTAAAAATACACTCCCTAAAAACACAGATAGAGCCATGCGCTGTTGTTATGCAAGAGCCATGAATTGTTGGTGAAAAGTTCAAGTCATCTAACTTTTTCACGCAGCCTTTTCAGCACTTCCAAATAGTAAACTTGGTTAACTGTTTGTCCAATTGGTACAAATTCATAATGAATAATCCCTCTGATATCAAAAAAAAAGGTTAGCAACATCATTGCAACAAGTTTGTGAACTGAACTGTCAGACCTCTGTAGTTATTACAATATTATTGACTATATTCCCTATGCTGTACTTTACCTCCCTGTGGTTGCTTTTTATTTTTATACTTTATCAGACACATAACATTTAGATACCATTCTCCTACTCTTATTTCCTCCTTCGATTTAGTCTTAAGTCTACTATTGAATATATTCAATGCTCATCTGATCCATTCTTTGGCCTAAGTTTCTCCAATCATCTCTTGGTTGGCTGAAGCTTATCTTCTAGTAGATTGCACAGGATAAGATAACAAGTACTTGCATGTTCAGAACAGCTTTTATGTATCCTTGATTCTTGAAGAATAAATTGGATAGCTATAAAAATCACTGGCTCACACTTTCTTTCCTTATGTAGAAGTTCCTCAACAACTTCTGCATTGAATGTGGCTGTTGAGAAGTCTGATGAAGCCCTGATACTCCCTTTGTAAGTGATTTGGTTGCTTACCTAGAGGCCCAGAGGACTTTTTTCTTTACCTTTCTGATATAGCAGTTTTATTAGGATATGTCTAGAGTTAATTATGATTGGAAAAATTTTCCCAAAGTCCTGGTGTGTCCTTTTAACATGTAAATGGAGGTTTTCTTTTATTTCAGGTGATTTTTCTTGAATTGTAATTTTTATATATTAGATCTACTTCATTGTTTTGTTTTTCTTTTTCAGGGTCTCCAATTATATAAACAGTGAATTTTCTTTGCCTCTCTTGTATATGTACCATTCTCTCTCTCTCTTGCAAGCACAACCAACCATTCCAGAGTCTCCCAACCTCTTGCTTCTCTGCATAGGTTGCTTCGCTAGGACTGCTGCACAGCTATAATTTGGGGACTTCCCATTAGTGCTATTCTAAACTGGATCCTCTAGTTCCTGAACTCTTTCTTTTTCTTTTTCTTTTTTTTATTAGTTTCAGGCGCATAAGACAAAGTAATACTTAGATGTTTATCATTTATATCCCTCATACTGTATGAACCCACCTCCCCCCATCCACTATCCCTCTGACATCGCACAGAGCCATTACATTTCCACTGTCTCTATTCCTAATGCTGTACTCCGCTTCTTGCAAGTATATACATATACGTATACATACATACATACATACATACACACACACACACACACACACACACACACACATATATATGTAAACTTGTAGTTGACATTCATTATTGTTCAGCTTCAGCTTCAGGTGTACAGTGCAGTGATCAGGCATCTACATCATCCCTGAGGTGGTCTCCCTAATGAGACAAGTGTCCATTGGATACCCTACAAAATCTTTACAACATTATTGATTACATTCCCCAAATTAATTTTCAAAACCCCGTGGCCATCTTGTGGTTACTGACTGTTTTCTAATCCCCTCACCTTCCCCCTTATCCCCACCCCCACCCATCTAGCAACCCTCAGTTTCCTGAACACTTTCTTGATTTATTCCTTTATTTTGGTGGAACATATTCTCTGATAAATTTCTGATAAAATGTATATGGCAGGTAAATTTTTTTTGATATCTTAAATATGAAAAAAAGCTTTCATTCTACCTTTACTTTGATCAAATACAAAATTCTAGGTTAAAAAACATTTTCATTCAGAATTTCATTTTTCCACTAGTTGCTAAATGTTGAGGTTAAGGAATCAGATGCTGTTCTTATTTGTTACCTTTTTTATGTGACTTTCTGCTCTTTGGAAGTTTTTTAGAACCATCATCTAGAGTGATTTAATGAAAATTCAAAGCTTTTTCTTGTCTGGGAAGCTCATCTTAAAAGTAGCAAGAGAAAAGCAGTTAGTTACCTACAAGGGAGCTCCCATAAGACTGTCAGCTGATTTCTCAACAAAAACTTGGCAGGCCAAAAGGGATTGGCACAAAATATTCAAAGTGATGAAAAGCAAGGACCCACAACTGTGAAGGGGAAAGCTCTAAGAGAGATCTTAATCCTGATCTTCAAAACTAGATTGACAATTTCAGGTGATCCTAAGCAGGACACAGGACAGTGGTGGTCTATACCCAACTAGACAGTTCCCAATGAAATCCTCCATTTCTGCACATCCAAGAAGGCGTGTATGTGAGACTGACTGAAACGGAGCCCATCTCACACGCTGGATCTAGCCCTGATGCTGTGCACCCACTGACAAAATGCAGAAAGCCCTGAAGTCATTTCACTTACTGTTTGGGTGACTTTCTGTCTGCATCGGTGAGAATTGCAGGATATTCTCTCCCTCAGTTCTCCCTTCATCATGCACTTTCCAGCAATGAACTGCTTAGTCCAGAAGTAAATTTATAGCTTTGTTAGAAAGTTACTCTATGTTAAAACTACTTTGAAATTAAGTCAATTCAGGGTTGAGGGTTATAACCACATGTGGTATTTCCCTTTTCTAGGTCACCCTCCGGTCCAAAGCCATAAATGTTTTCATTAGTCCTCTCAGTCTCTTGGAAAATCCAGCCTTTTTCTGCTTGGGTCCCAGTAACACTCTTTGAAGCCACTAGAATCCAAGCTCAGTGTCTGCACCATTTTCCGGTCTCAGAATTAGCAAATCTCTGACTACTCAGCCACTGGCTTTGGTTGCCATTAACTGTCCTCACTCTGAAAACCACTTCTGGTGTCATCTCCTTCATCCTAGTCTGCCTCCAAATTTCTCTTAAAGTCCTTTCCGTTTCTTCACAGCCCATTGCAACCATGTCTCCAAGGACTCCATTCTAATGTCCTCAGGGAGGAAAGATGGGGGAGCACCTAGCCCTTCTCGTTCCCCTCCTCTTGTGCTTCATTCTGTTGTCTTTATTTCCTCTCCAAGTTGGTCAGTTCCACAGCTTCAGGCACAGAAATACAGTTATCCTTCAACTCCCTGTGAGAACCAAGTTCAAGTACCCTGAAGTCAACAGAGAACAGAAGTTACTCTTCCAGGATCCCAGATAGATCTTTACCAAGAAAGAAAAAGGATTTCTTTATGCTCCAGCACCAGCCATGTGCTCTAAAATGACCACTAGAGGGGCTGGGTGAAAAAGGTGAGTGGATTAAGAAGTACAAATTGGCAGTTGCAGAATAGTCATGGGGACGTAAAGTACAGCATAGGGAATATAGTCAATAATAATTAATAACTATGTATAGTTCTAGGTAGGTACTAGACTTATTGAGAGGGGATCACAAGAGGGATCACTTCGTAAATTATATAAATGTCTAATCACTATGCTGTACACCTGAAACTAATATTGAATGTCAACTGTAATTGAAAAAATAAATAAATAAATAAATACAATTTTAAAAAATTTAAATAAAAGGACCACTAGATGAAAGGGTTCTCCCCCAAGCAGAGCCATAGAAAGAAGGGAAGAAGCTGAGGGCTGTGAGGAGAGTATAACATTCTTCAGATAGAAGGCACTCAGAAATTAGGTAGTGGAAAGCCTTCCAAGTGTTTTTAATGCTGGGCACCATGTTTGGAGATCCAGTTGTGGGAGTTCAGCTTGGTGTTCCTTAACCACCGATGTTGCCCTGGAAAGTATTGTACTGGGCACTAGAGGAAGATAGATGCGATGACAGGATCCCTTGTCCTTAAGGAACTTCTGATCCGCAGCTAAGACAGACATAGAACTCAATGCAAAACTGCAACGTTTAGTGGAACATTGTAAGACACCAAGCACTGGGAGGTCTGAAGTAGGACAGCGGTATTCTCCATGTGAGGGATGAAAAGTTGTTCTTAAAGGAGGGAGAATTTGAACTTGACTTTAGAGAAGGAATAGGAATTGACTACAGAGAAAAATCAGGAAAAGTATCCCTGACAGAGGGGACTTCATGAGAGAAGGTGTGGAAAGAAGAAAGCTCGGAGCGTATTCCCAGAACACTGTGAGGTTGTGGAATAGGGATGAAGAGGAGAAAGAGGACTGTGCAGATTCATGCTCCCCTCAGTGTCCTGAGGCTGCTGGGCACCAACCGTGACTCAAAGAGACTGCCTTGGTTCACCAGATCAAAGAACACAGCCTGCTGCCCACTGAATCGTTTGTCACCTGTGGTCACCTCTCCACATTCCCTGCCCTGGCCTGGCAACCTTCCTCTTTTGCTTTATTAATGAGTACAAGCTAAGTGTTTACAGTCAGCCATGAAAACAAAAAGCCTGACTTCTATTTCAAGGGAAACTTCTTTAAAAACCTCCTGTAAAGAGCTGACTCATAAACGTGTGCTTTGGTGTAGTTTCTTAGTTATTCTCATGTATGAGATAGTAAACAAGAGATGGGTAATATAAAGGTCTGAGATCATGGCAGAGAGACTCAGGCTTGAGTTTGGTCAGGGAAGCCAGACAAAAAGTGTATAACCGTCCAGAATGCAAACTTCTGCGGTGGGGGGGGGGGGGGACATTTCCACCAGGAAGAACTTTGTGCAGGAGACCTCGATGGGCTCAGAGCATCCTTCTTTCCTACCATAATCAAGCACCTGCATGGCTTGATAGAATGAACCCCAAAACAGGACCTAAGAGTGCTGGGATCAATCCTGGATCCACCATCACTCTCTGTATGGCTTTAAGCAACTCACTGCCTTAGTGTTTCATTTTCCTTCTCCCCAAGATAAAGTGTCTTGCTGATATCAAATGCAATGTAACCACTATTTCTCAAAGAAAAACTAAGGACTTTAAAGTCAACCAAAGAGTGTTCAAAGAAATCTTAGCTCTGCCCCTTTTAAATTCAGGATGCCCATTTTAAATGCTCTGCCCCTTTTAAATAATGAGTGAGCTTGTTGAGATTTTCATTTGTTAGTTGGTTTTAGAAGTAAATTGAATCTATAAAAAAAATCAATTCAGGGAAAACTGACATGTTTGCAATATGGAATCTCCTTATCCATGAACATGACATATCTCTCCATTTATTTAAATCATTTTAAAAGTATTTTCTAAATAAAACATTGTTTAGAAATACAAACCTGTGTGGTAACACTTAAAGAAAAGCAACCTGGGACCTCAACTTCTGAATGATGGACAGGATTATTCAGACTAACCCTTCCACTGAAGACAGATTTTAAAAAGTAGTGAAATATTAAAAAAAATTTTTTTTAAGTATCAAAGAGCTAACATGAGAGTAGAGTAATTACTGGACCAAGATCTAGGAAGACAGAAATCTAAGAAGGTGATCCCTGCAATTGGGACTGTTTTTGTCCTGGGGACTGTTTTTGTCCTGGGGACATTCATCTGTCTGGAAGTGGTAAGTGAAAGGCAGAGTCATGCCTTAGAGAATAGAATACAAATGTCAGAATCTAGAACAGAAGGAGTGGGAGCTTGGGAAACAACCCCCCATCTTGTACTGAAACCTTGAAAGCTTATATTTTAGGAGGAAGAATAAACTAGAAATAAAGAAGCCTTTACATGGACTGCAAAATAGCTTCAAGTTATCTAGATAATATGACAATCTCAAGCCCTGAACTAGGATCAAGGTGAATCCAAATTGCTATTTCTCCCCCATACCACCATAATGTAACAAAACCAAATTTTTTAAAATTCTCTTTAGAGAATGACAATATCTTCCTGGACCTCAAATTCTTTCTAAAAATATTTTTTAAATGATAGGATAATCCACGTAATCAAAGATAATCAGACATGCAAGGAGAAAAGATGCCGTAAGATGGAACCAGCAGAAATAATAGTCAACATAAAAAGGCCCACAGAAATTTTAGAAATATTAGATACAGGCTATTAAATAACTATGTTTATACCATGTTCATAGAGATAAGTCAAGCTTCAAACTTTGACATCGAACTTGTGATGGATAGTTTCTAAATTGATTCCCAATAATCCCCACTTCCTATTATTCATTTCCTTATGTAATACCTTTCCATTGAGTGTAGGTTGGACCTAATGACTCACTTCTAACAAACAGAACATGGCAATTTGATTAAATGTGCCCAAAAATGTTTAAAACATGCAAAATTTTTGAGCCACCAGTTCCCCTTCTAAGAATTGATTTTGCTAAATAATCAAGAATGTACACTAAGATTCACTTACTAGGATATTCATTAAAGGTTTGTTTAATAATAAAATATTAGAAATAATTTTAATGTCCAACAATAAGGGCTTGTCCAAATAAATAATGATACAGTCATAGGATAAAATACTATACAGGCATTAAAAGTGAGTGATAGAAAAATCATTAGTGACATGAAAAAATATTTATAATATTTTAACTGAAAAAATTATTGATAGATTAAATGATCAAATGTCTTGGATTTGCTTTAAAAACAATTCAAGCGAGGAAGAAGTGGAAACAGTTTAGATAAAACCAGATGGACCATGAGTTGAAAATTTTAGAAATGAAGTGATTGGGAAATGGGAGATTATTATACTATTCAGGCTGCTTTTGTATAAGTTCAAAATTCCCCACAATAAAGTTCTTTTTAACTATGTACAATATTCATGCATTTAAATATGGAAATAAAAATTAGAAAAAAAGAAATTGTACACATCCAAAAGTTAACAGTGGTTATATGTGATCACTTTTATTATCATTTGTTTATTTCCATTTTTTTTTTTTTTAAAGATTTTATTGGGGAACAATGGTCAAATTGTTGTCCTTTCAATCTTAGTTGTGGGGGGTTCTGTTCAGCTTCAAGTTGTTGTTCTTTCAGTCTTAGTTGTGGAGGGCGCAGCTCAGCTCCAGGTCCAGTTGCCGTTGCTAGTTGCAGGGGGCACAGCCCACCATCCCTTGCGGGAGTCGAACCGGCAACCTTATGGTTGAGAGGACACGCTCCAACCAACTGAGCCATCCGGGAGCTCAGCGGCAGCTCAGCTCAAGGTGCCGTGTTCAATTTTAGTTGCAGGGGGCGCTGCCCACCATCCCTTGCGGGACTCGAGGAATTGAACTGGCAACCTTGTGGTTGAGAGCCCGCGCTCCAACCAACTGAGCCATCCGGGAGGCAGCTCAGCTCAAGGTGCTGTGTTCAATCTTAGTTGCAGGGGGCAGAGCCCACCATCCCTTGCGGGAGTCGAGGAATCGAACCGGCAACCTTGTGGTTGAGAGCCCACTGGCCCATGTGGGAATCGAACCGGCAGCCTTCGGAGCTAGGAGCACGGAGCTCTAACCACCTGAGCCACCGGGCCGACCCTCCATTTTTTTGATCTGCGCTAAAAGCAAATTACTTTTGTAATAAGAACTTCTAAAATTGTAACATAAAATAGGGCCGATTTCTGAGTTTTCTAGGCTGATACTGCTCCATATTTCCTTTATAATCCAGTATTACACTGTTTTCACCACTTTGCTTTATAGTAGCATTCCATTTTTTTCCACAAGCAGAAACTATACATGAAGCATGAAAATTATTTTTTGTTTTAAGGTTGAAAAATTTAATGCATAAACTAAATTATATGGCTTGCTTTAAAGACAATGATGAATGTATTACTAACTTCTCAAAATGTCCACCTTTTATTTCAGCAGTTCTCAACCCTGGCTATATATTAGTATCACTGGGGAGCTCTTAGATACTGTTGTCCAGCCTCTATTCCCTAAAGATTCTGATTTAATTAGTCTGAGACAGGCTCAGGTACTGGGCATATGTTTAGCTCCCCAATTGATTCTTATGTGCAGGCATCACTGAGAGTCACTGTCTTCGAGCCTACTTTGGACAGCGACTCTCAACCGGGGCTGCGCATTGAAGTCACTGAGGGAACTGGAAAAACACTGATACGTGGAACCCACTCTCAAGATTCTCATTTAATTGGTCTGGGTTGTGGCCTGGGCCTTGGAATTTTTACCCTTGCCCTTATTTCCCCATCCAACATAAATATGTTTCATTTACTCACGAAGTCTGAGATTTATTTCTTTGCTAAGAATTTGTTTCTGTTAAAATATTAACACCCCTCCCCATCCCATGCTTGCTTCGGCAGCACATATATACTAAAATTGGAATGATACAGAGAAGATTAGCCTGGCCCCTGAGCAAGAATGACACGCAAATTTATGAAGCGTTCCATATTTTTCATGGGTGGTGTAGATGCCTGGCCACTGCAGTGTATACCTGAAGCTGAAGCTGAATAATACTGAATGTCAACTATAATTTAATACATATATAGTCACAGGATGTGGAGTACAGCATAGGGAATAGAGTCAATGGAATTGTAACAGTTATATACAACGTCAGAGAGGTAGTATATTGTGGGAGGGAGATTATCACTTTGTGAGGAGTGTAAATGTTTAACTAGTACATTGTTTTGTATGCCTGAAACTAATAAAAGCAACAGAAACTTAAAAAAAAATTAACAGCCCACTAAGAAAATATCCATTACAATTGATAATCCTTGACAGTTTAGTGAGAACAAAAATGTTGTTAATGTGTGTTTTGTATCAACATTCTGAAACGTTTTGCAGAAGAGAAAAGAGTGGTAAGACGAGGAAGAAGAATATGTGAGAGCATGGTGCATATACATGAGGGGGGAGCACGAGAGAGAAACTAGAGTTAAGACAAAGTTTTTAAAAATGGAAGATGACACACAAAGACAAATACTGTATGATTCCACTTATATGAGGTACTTAGAGTAGTAAAAATCACAGAGATGGAAAATAGAATGTTGGTTGCCGGGGGCTGGAAGGAGGGGGAAATGAGGAGTTAATGTTTAAATGGAAACAGTTTCAGTCTTGCAAGATGCAAAGAGTTCTGGAAATGGATGGTGGTAATGGTTGTACAACCGTATGAATGTACTTACTACCAGTGAATTACACACTTAAACATAATTAAGATAGTAAATTTTATGTGTATTTTACCAAAATAAGAAAAAAAAAGTGGAAGATGACAATGATGTTTGGAAACCTTGAGGTTGAGCCTACACCACTAGCTGAGCTTTACGGAGCTACACCAAGTATTCTCAGAAGACTCAAAGTCACTTTTCTTCATGAGATCAACTCTCCATTCTAAGCTTGGGGTGGGGGAGCTTCTTTGACGTAGAACCTTCCTTTCCCTTATTTTTTCTCAGGATCACATTTATAAACATTTCTGTGACCCCTAACATAATGTAATTGGCTACCTCATTAACCAAGGCTTTCAACTTTGTGAAGCATCCCTGAAGACATTTTTCCGGTGTTTAATGTTTAACACTGATTTTCAAAGGCCACAACTATTAATAAAATCCAGAGTGTCCCAGGGTTTCAATGATTCCCTAATACAACATGCTCTAGGCATTTAATGTTTCATTTGCTAATGCCACTTTTCTTTCTGGGAACTCACATTTCTCAGGAACTCACATTTTTCCAAGGTATTTTGTCCCAATATTTTGTTACCACTTTCTCTCATCTCCAAAGTTTTCCTATCATCTTCTGAACTTAAAGCCATAAAACAATGTGAATTTGCTTGTAAACCATTCAGCAAGTATTCAGTAAAATTGAAAATTCCTTCAGGCAATGAGTAAAACAATTACAGGTGACTGGGAAAACCTTCCTGATATTTCAGATTTCCATTATAAAATCAAAGTCTGAATCTAGCTTACTAGTTTTTAATTGTCTTTCTCCTCAACACTCTCGTCAGTGTTTCCTAAACTTGTCTAATGACACAGATCACTTAGGACGCTTATAAAAAACACAGACTCCCAAAATCCTCCCCTGGACATTCTGATTCAGTGAATCCAGGGTGGGACCAGGACTCTGTAACTACCTGTGTATGTCAGGTGATTTTTGCAGCTACATCTCATCCAATTCTCCCATTCCTCATTTCCTCTTGTAACCTTTTCAGGATTTCCTTGCAAGTTCCTGGACTTTAGTACCTGCCCTCAGTCTTGTTATTCAAAACTCGGTCCTTAGACCAGAGGCAGCAGCCTCACCTGGGAGCTGATTAGAAATGCAGAATCCCAGGTCCCACCTCAAACCTTCAGAATATGCACTTTAACAAGATCCCCTAGGTGATTTATGTGTCCATTCAAGAGTGAGAAGCACTGGGAGGTGTTTCCCAAACTTTTTGGTAAATGCCAAATCATGTGGGACCACCTTAAACATGCAGCTGCCAGGTTCCACCCCAGATGAAGAGGTGTTTCTGGGCCAGATCAAAACCTAAGAAACACTGCCAAGGTGGCTTCTCTTCACAATTTGAACTTTGGCTGAGACCAGACTGTAATTTTTTCATTTGCCAAGGAAAAGAGGAAATTTTAAATATCTTCCTAAGTGCTAAAGAAGTTATTGAACAGAGTTTCTTCATCTTAAAGTAATAAATCTGGTTGAAACTCAGCATGGCTCGGCACAGTGTCCTGGGCACCTAAGGCTTCGTCACTCCATCAATTTGAACCCTTGGCCAAGTTTCTGGTTACCCAAGCCAAAGGGTCTCTGGCTGACTCAAATGCAAGTCTGATAAGATCCTCAGTATCTCCTTTCTCTCTTTGTTAGGTCTCCCAATACTCCTCCAGGACCAGCGAGGTGTACAACATGACTTCTCTGTCCATTTATTCCTTTCAGGGGAGTCCCTGGCCCCCTTCTTCCTCCAGATAGACATTTTCCTCCCTGACTCCAAGCACCCTTTCCTGACTTTCTGCACTAGCAGCTGAGCAGATGCGTTTTTGATCGTCCTACAAGTCCTTCCACTTTTGAGGTTCTGTCTTCTTCCCCAGATGCATCCATCTCTCTGGGCCTGTGGACTTCAGGCAGCTAGCATTTATACAGCACTTCCTACATGCCAAGCACCGCCCTTTGCACTTCCCGTGTATTAACTCATTAGTCTTTACAATAACCCTACAAAGTAGGTATGATTTTTATCCTTCGACAGATAAGAACCCTGAGACACATCAATTCATGCACTTGTCCACATTAAGTTTCTACAGCTAGTTAAATGGGACAGCCAGATTCAAATCCAGCCTGTCCGACTCCAGAGTCCATTCTTCAGCCCCTACGCTGTAGTGCCCCCCAAGGCCCACTCCATCTTCCCCAGGATTTTGCTACCTCACACCACTCAGTAACCTCCCACGCCAGAACAGTAGCAGGTTTCCTCCTTGTCCTTCCTGGAGAAATGTCCGTTAAGACACGAAGGCTCAATCATGAGGCCCGGTATGGCCTCACCACCCTCTCCTGTATGCTTAGCTTTCTTTCAGGGAAATAGTCAGGATTTTAATTTTACAGAACTTAATTTAATTTTATTCATTTTAATGAATTAATTTAATTAATTGGTTAATTAAATTTTAATTTATCTTATTTAATTTTGTAGAATTTTAATTATGAGAGTATCACAATATTTAAGTGAAGCTCTCCCATTTACAGTAACAGTGATGATAAAATAGAATAGGGCTGTTCTCTCATACCTGACCTAAGAGTTGAGGAGTTCATCTCAGGAAGAAATGGGCAGGGAAGACTTTTGAGAGCAAATGTCCAAGAGCGGTCCTTCCTGAGTAGGACACCGGCTTGGTAACGTGATTTAAAGTAGTTGGAATGCAAGCACCCTGCTTGGGACAGAGAGAACTGCCTGGCAAGGAGCCTGCACTGTGTTTACCTTGTTGATATTGATAAGAGCTGGAGAGAGGCTGATGAGACTTCACCCTCAGGGGAAACAGGGAGCCGAAAGTCCATCTCAGGATGAGAACGAACAGCTGTGCACCAGGCACAACAACGTAAGAGTAAGGTTCCTTAAACCGCATGTTTTGCCCTGCTTGTGTGACAAATGGCACTAAAACTCTTCAGAGGAAAAAGGCTGTGTTTCTGCTTTTAGGCCAATGAGGAAACTGAGTCCTACACACCACTTGTCATAAAGAGAACTGAACCTCTCCAGTTAGAGAAGCTCTAAGAGAGAGGTAACTAAGGGCTGCCACTTGCTACAGGAGAGAAAAGAAGAACCCAGAAAGCTGGTCCAGGGCTGAAAAGGGGGCCTGACACCTTCAGGAGAAATGTCCTCTATGGGTTTCCTGGTAGCTTCTCTGAGAAGGGAGGATTTGAGCTGGCCAGTCCTTGAAGGTTGTCTAAGGACCCACTGTCTTTCATTAGGTGGGAAAACCAACGCAAACACTGGGCCAAGATGTACATATGAGGAGATACGTGGACCTGCCGACCTGGAGCTGGGGTCCCTGCAAGGGAGCAGGAAGTCAGTGTGGAAGGCAGTTTGGAGCAGAGTGGGGGCAACCTGTCTCCTCCCAAGTTAGGGGCAGGAAGTGAATGGGGACTTTGTGCCAGGGAAGCTATGCCAACCAAACCAACCATGCGCAGTCTTGTAATGTAGGGATAAAGAAATTCCCCTCGGAAATGCAATTTCCCTTCATCTCTTAGGAAAGCTCATATTTAAAAAAATTTATTTGCCTTGCCCAAAGTAAGAAAAAGAAGGATAAATTCACAGGGTATAATGCAGTGACTAAGAACATGGTTTCTGTCGTTAGACTCCCTGGGTCCAAATCCTGACTCCATTAATTACTGTGTGACCTGGAACACATTATTTATTATTTCCCCTGTGCCTCAGGTTTGGCTTCTATAATAATTCTGGAGGTAATAATAGCTCTTACCTTGAGGAACAGAGTCAAGATTAAATAAAATAATATAGATAAAGCTCTTAGAATAATGTGTGATACATAATAAGCATTCAATAAATAGTAACTGCTACTACTGGGTGGCAAGGAGAAGCCCCTGCAGAGGTGGGTCTCAACTTTTAATGTGTAACATCATCAGGGAAGCTTCTTTAAATACAGATGCCAGGGGAGTCTGGATTAGATATGAGGAATCTGTCACTCCAGGTGACACCGATGCAGGTGATCCAAGAGTCTTCTATAGGGAACCCTGTCCTGAGGGCTATATGTAGTGGTGGCAACTCCCCAAGCCAAGTGAAAACCCGGGGGCAATTTGTAAGGGCAACGCCCAGAAGGAGAGATGGAGAGCAGTGGGTGCTGCTGTCTTCTGGCCTGGAGCACTCCCTTTTATACTTGTCTTAACTCTACCCAGTTCCTCTGAGCACCTACCAAAATGTGGCCTTATACAAAGCAACAGGAGTTTGATGAGGACACCTCAGTATTATTCATACCCAGTGTCTCCCATTCTGAAAGAGGCGTTTTGTGAGAAGTTCCCTCACATATTAAAGCTTTTCTGCTTCTTGACTCTGAATCTTCTGTTTTTAAAGAAGGCTCAAACATTTCTGCTTTCCCAAAGGGACAAAGCCTGGAATTGACGCTCCATTCACAAGCTTGGGAACTTCTTCTGCAGTGCTTTAGGAAGATAAAACAGCAGAGCTTTCTTGGGCGTTTTGAGCAGCCAGGCAAACCTCCAGATGTGCCCTCCAGCTTCTCCAGAGCACCAGGAGCATCCTTAATTCCAAACAAGATTAGGCTGAGACCCAAAAATGCTCTTTGTGGTCTTGGATCATTTTGAGCACCATCCCAGATTGAAGAGAATTCAAAATTGTGCCTAACAGATTCCCTTGAAGTCTCACCCCACAAATATCCCAAGTAAGCATTTAGCCTCCTGCTCACTTAGCAACGGCATGACACTTGAGAATTGCCAAGTGCCTGAAAAACACATGGCTTTGTTGTTCTGTGGGATTGGTGCTGGGCTCAGTGCTAGCATTACCTACGTAACAACCACAGGCACAGAAATGGTTTTCTGAGGAGGGAAGGGTGATGGGTTCATTTGCCCTTCATGCTAGAAGGCACCTCAGCTAAAACTCTCCTTCCTTGCAGACTTCTGTGTTCCTTGCCACAGGATTTGAAATTATGGCAAAATTATCCTACTGAGTTTTGTCTTGATTTTTCCAGGTAACTGAAACTCTACATGAACACTTTCTCTTATATCATCATTTCCTTATACCAATCATTTACCCACTTTCCTTTAAATTATATTCCTGCTTTGTCTTTTTCTAAGTATAATTGAAGAAACATGGGCTTTGGAGTCTGATAGATCTTGCTTGAGCGTGGCTCAGCAACTTGCCAGCTTTGTGAATTTTGGCATGTTACTGAAATTCTGTTTATCTTAGTTTCCTTATCTGTAAAATGAAACTGATATGGAAGCTACTTTGGAGGTACTTCAGAAGGAAACATCCATAGCTACTAGAGTCCTCATTTCTACAACTGATCCATGATTAAGTATCTATAACTTCCTTCTTCCACTACCCATTCCATGTTACCATTGCCCTCAGCTAGAAATGTTTCTTGAGTTCCTTGAGGTGAAAGGTGGCTTACTTTCGTCAAAAAATGTAGAGTAGAAGTCACGCATTTTAATTCCCCATGGAAGCTTTTAATTGCGAAGGCTCAACACTCCACCCTATTGTCCCACTACTGGAGTAATCATAGAGGCAAATGTTGATATGGAGGTGAGTTGCTGAATCATCATACAGAAGACATGTTCTGGAGAGTTCCCAACCCATAATGGACTGGGAACTAATGGACAAGAAGTAAATTTTTATAGATTTAAGCCACAGAGATTCAGGGTTTGTTTATTGCTGTAACATAATCTACCTGTTCTGACTGATACAGATATTGATTACAGAAGGGATAAACGTTGTTACTAAACAATAATCTAAAATCTGTGGCCTTGGGTGAAACAGCATGCAGTGGGAAGTGAGGAAACTGATACTGGAGGCTGGAAAGATGGGACTTCAGTTACCTAGTGGTGTACCATTTGGTAAAACTATAGGTAACAGTCACTCGGGAGGCAATCATGTACTCGGTGAACTTGTATGTAGAATTTGAAAACAGAACAAGAGTTGAATGTGTTTATTGCTACTTTGACAAAGAATTACAAAAAAAAGATGAGCTCCAACTTTACTAGCTACTAGGGAAATGCAAATCAAAACCACAATGAGACATCACCTCACACCTGTTAGAATGATTATCATCAACAAGACAAATAATAAGTGTTGTAGAGGTTGTGAAGAAAAAGGAACCCTCATACACTGTTGGTGGGAATATAAATTGGTACAGCCACTATGAAAAACAGTATGGAGGTTCCTCAAAAAATTAAAAATATAATTACCATATGACCCAGCAATCCATCTCCTGGGTGTCCACCCAAAAAATCTAAAAACATTTATCCATAAAGATATATGTACCCTGATATTCATTGCAGCATTATTTACGGTGGCCAAGACATGGAAACAACCAAAGTGTCCTTCAATAGATGACTGGATAAAGAAGATGTGGCATATATGCACAGTGGAATATACTCAGCCATAAGAGAAGATAAAATACTGCTATTTGTGACAACATGAATAGATCTTGAGATTATTATGCTAAGCAAAATAAGTCAGACAGAAAAAGTCAAGAGCCACTATGACTTCACTCATATGTGGAATATAAAATTGAAAGCAACAAAGGCAAGACAAACAAGTAAAGAAACAAAAACTCATAGACACAGACAATAGTTTAGTGGTTACCAGAAGGTAAGTGGGGAGGAGGGTGGTAGAAGAGAAAAACAGGGTCAAATATAAGGTGATGGAAGGAGAACTGACTCTGGGTAGTGAACACACAATGTGATATATAGATGACGCATTATAGAAATGTAAACTTGAAACGTATATAATTTTACTAACCATTGTCACCCCAATACGTTTAATTTAAAAAGAACAAGAAAGATGAGCTCATGAAAGAATTGGCTTTTTTCCCCAAAACTGGAACAAAACGAAATATTGAAAATCTAGCAGGATTGAAAAAGGTACCTGCTTCTTAAATTCAACAGTAAAGATAAATTTGAGAAACAAAACAATTAAAATCTGGCTTGAAGAAAGAATCACATCAAGAGCCATACACCTGAGGGTTTACACCTATGAATGAATTAAGGCATCTCAAACAAAATAATCCTATTATAGGTGTGCCACCAGGAAATTCTTTCATTTAGATAAAATAACTCAGGGAAACTGTGCTAAAAGTGTTGTTCTCCCTCTGAAGTCCAAGAAACTCAAGGTATATGCCATTGCAATTAAGATATCGGGATAAGAAAGCAAATATAGAAAATCTGAGAACTATATCTTAAAAGGAAATACAGATATGCCTATTTAGCATTTGCGACTGATTTTAATCAAATTGATAGACTACTACATTTTTGAGATATCTGAACTATCAAAGGAAGCATGGGCTTGGACTGAAGGAGTCACTGACTGTGTAAAAATTTTTTTTTTAAATTAAAGTTTATTGGGGTGACAATTGTTAGTAAAGTTACATAGCTCTCAGGTGTACAATTCTGTAATAATATCATCTATATATCACACTGTGTGTTTGACCCAGAGTCAGTTCTCTTTCCATCATCATATATTTGATCCCCTTTACCCTCATCTACCACCCCTTTCCCCCTTACCCTCTGGTAACCAGTAGACTATTGTCTATGTCTATGAGCTTTGTTTCTTCATTTGTTTTTCTTTTTCTTTTGTTGTTTTCGGTTTTATACACCACACATCAGTGAAATCATATGGTTCTTGACTTTTTCTGTCTGACTTATTTCGCTTAGCAGTATAATCTCAAGATCCATCCATATTGTCACAAATGGTACTATTTCATCTTTTCTTGTGGAGAATAGTATTTCATTGTGTATATATAGCTTATAACAACCCTAGGACTCCAAATAGCTAGAGACAGCAAGTGGTCTGAGAAAACCGTTCCCACCCTTTCCCAATGCTCATTTCACCTGTGGCCAATGAAACTAATGTCAAGGGAAGAAACTTCCCTGAGGGTGGGGCCCCGGGCTACAGCGACTGGACTACGCAGCCCTCCCAGAGAGCCTAACTAGGGCCTAATCTAGGAATGTTCTACGTAAAGCAGTCTCATAAGACACATCTCTAAGGCTTTCCGAAGTTTCTCACTGAGAATTAACCATTCCTCCTTGAGATTGTCAAAATACTATTTTTAAAATTCTCTTGCATGCCAGCCATCTATATGCGTGCATGTCTCCCCATCTAAACTGAGTTTCTTGAGGCTAAGTGCAAACTCTCATTCATCTCTGTGTCTTTACAGACCACCACTGCGTAAAGGGCTCTCAGAAATATCTACCCTCGTGGATTTCAGAATTGCTACATATCAATATCTGCTGTTCCCATTTTTTTTTTTTCTCTGAATGGAAATGTTTATTATAGTTATGCTATCCCTATTCCACCACTAGACTCAGGTCAAGTTGCGGAAGATTAGTTGTGTTTTTAGCTCATAAATTTCACACTCAAGAGCCACATAAGGATTACATGCAGAGGCTCTAGTCTTGGTTTGGGGGTAATGTCTCTTGTGGAGTGGATGGAGGCATTCTGTGTGGGGGAGTAAGAAAGTGAACCAAATATTTGCTGTCCGGAAAGTGGGCTATAGTAGACATTAGTTTTATTCACCTGTATTTCTAGTTCTCTCCTTTCAAGATACATGGTAGGATATATGGTAGGTTGTAGGTAATAATTTGGAGCATATGTAATATAGGGCAGTGATTTAAGGCTGGAGTATTTAACTGCTTGCCAGTGTGAGGCACTATAGAATCCCTTCCCTGCTTCAGCAACCAGCAACGTTCCAAATGGAGCCTCTGTCACCTTGGGTTCCTGAATGGGGACAATATAAATCAGCCACTTATCAACTTAAAAAGGATACGTAACGTGAGCAAGAAATAAACCTATTTTGCAGTGTTTGTGTTACCATAGCATATCATGACTGATTTAGTATTCCCAAGAGATCTCCAAGTTATTTTGAAATCTTCTTAATTTGTGTGATTCAGAAAACTTCCTTGGAGGATGTCCATCCTAAACTCCCTTAAAAAACCACAAGTGCACTCTGCCCCAATCCCAGCAGACAACCACCCTGCCCTACCTATCCACTCTCAGTGATGGGCATGCACTATCTTGTGGGGAAGTACTGTGAAGTACTTTCTAAAGTGGAGCCAAATCTGCTTCCCTATTGTTTCTGCCCATTAATACTGATTCTTCTCTCCCATGCAACTGAAAGTAAGAACAATTCTCCTTCCATAAATATCCTCTAACAAGTTTTCTTTTTTCTAGATTATTTAATCATTCCTCAGATGGCAGTTTTCATGTTTTCATCCTCATCACCCTTCTCTGGATTGCAGAGCTAGTGTTCCACTTAAAATATTCTCATAGGACAATCTCTAAAGCTTTCCCAGTTTCTCACTGAGAATTAATCATCCCTCCTCAAAATTATGAAAATCCTACTTGTAAACCTCTCTAGTGGTGTCTATGCCTTACAGCCATTATTATATGTATATATGTCTCCCCATCTAAACTGACTTTCTTGAGGGTAGAGATAAATTCTCATTGATCTATACGTCTTTAGGGACCATCATAGCATTGGATACATTATAGGCAGTCAAGGAAAGGAAGGACAGAAGGATTCGTGACTGTAATAGACTGCAAAATGACCCCAAAGATATACAGGTCCTAATTCCTTAAACCTAGAATGTTACCTTATATGGTAATAGCGGCTTTGCAGATGTGATTAAGAATCTTGAGATGGGGAGATTATCCTGGATTATTTAGGTGGGCTCTAAATATAATGACATGTATCCTTATAAGAGACAGGCAGAGGGAGATGCTACTACAGAAAAGGCAAGGTGATGGCCTCAGGAGACAGAGACAGAGAGAGAGAGAGAGAGAGAGAGAGAGAGAGAGAGAGAGAGAGAGAGAGAGATTTGATGTTACACTGTGGGCTTTGAAGATAGACAAAATGACCACCTGCCAAGGAATGAAAGCAATGCCACTCTAGAAGCTGGAAAAGTCAAGGAAAATTATTCCATGAGCTTCTGGAGGTAGTGGGGTGCAGCCCTGACAACAGCTTGATTTGGGCCAGTGAAACTGATTTCAGACTTTTGCCTCCAGAAATGTAAAAGAATAAATGTGTGTTGTCTTAAGCTACCAAGTTTGCAGTAATTTGTTATAGTAATAATACAAAAATAACACAATGTTCAAAAGGATTCCCTGTATCTAACTTTCTGACACAGACTGAACAACCCTCCAAACATCTGGAACAAACCAGCTTGGAATCCACCAGACAGTCTAGAATACACTACCTGCAACTGGTGGGAGCCGCCACATTTTCCAAGGGTAGGAAGGCCATTTCCTTTTTCCTTTATTTCAGCAACACAAGCAGTAATTTCCATTCTTACTGGAATAAACCATAAATTAAAATTCACACCATTCCTCTGACTTACTCATTGTACTGACATGATTTAAAGTATTAACTGAGTGTCAATATTCCTTTCATTTAAACAAAACACAGTTTATTAAGTTAAAAATTATCCCACTTTCATTTTAGAAAATTATATTTGAAATGGAAATTTGCACCTAAGTCTCCTGATCTTTCCATGAAAGGCAACAGTACCAGCTGCTAGGTTCTCAATTAACAAAATAACAAGATCTAGCAGGCCTGTTGACTCAGGGTCATTTCTTTAGTTTTTCTTTTTTCATTAATTTTAGAACACTAGGAAGGGAAGGAACAAAAATGTATGAAGGGCAATTCTGATGTTAGGATGAGACATTAATAGAATTGAGACTGCTCAGCAATAGGATTTAGAAGCTACAGAGGAGACACATTTGAGGGCCTACTCTCCCAAAGTTACTGACAATCATTGATTTTTTTTTAACTGAATTTCAGAGATATAGTCATTAAGATTTAGATCTTTGCAATGCTTGATGCCTAGATCTCTAGAACACTTTGTCCACATTTGTAACATTAATACGATAAAATGGGTCTTCACTTAAAAGCGAGTGGGGGACAGAGCCAGGAGTGCAGTTTCCAGGCTCTCAGCCTCACATGGAAAGGTGGTGGCTCAGGTAGTAAACAGCCATCAATGGTGATTGGATCACCATCAGCTGTGGTAGTTGGCTGTCAGCTATAACCAGTGAGCCATTGGCCACTAATATAACTGCTGTGGCTACGCTAGCAGAAAAATGGGGGCTAGCAAGAAGATGGTGGCTGAGCCTGCAAGTGGCGCAGTGAGGGTTGCGGATCGTGTGGCTCCTGCCTCCAGTGAGCATAATTATGTACTTCGGTGAAGCTGTCAAGATCCCATTTTAAATGACATTCCATCCTCTCTTTAAACTTAGCTATAGCCTAGGTCCTCTGCCTCTTAGGAAATCATTGTGTTCTTTTCTTATCCAAGAGCATCTGACTAAACAATTTTGAGATCTATTTTTCTGTTTGCTTAGATGCATTTATGGAGGGCATGTCAATAAATAGAAAGCTTGGTTGCTTAAGAAGAATACTTCTGAACAATTGCACCAAATATATAAAAATGAAAATGCTGCCTTTAAATGCTTATACCTATGGGCAATTTAAGCAGCAACCTCAGCTACTGAAATGACTTGACCACCTAAGACTAAGGATCCATTTCTTGCAGTGCACCTGCAAAGCAGGTGAGGCAATAAAGAGCTCAGTGACTAAATTATTCTTAAATGCAGTGCCTGAAACTATGTAACAAAGCAAATGTGTCTGGATGTTCACTAATGAGGATCATACGTGTATGTGAAGTGGAAGAGTTTGTAAAGGAAGTTCAATCTTCAATGGGTTGTTTTTTTATGGGGAGAAAGAAGTTGCTAAATTTTATATTGATTTTTTTTTAAGGAAAAAACTTGTTGTTTAACCAAGATAATGGGGAACACCTCCACTTTACTACACAAGTAGGAGGGTGGATATTCCAAACTCTACCCCAGTAACCTAAATTTTACAAATAGTAATATAGTAACTTTTTCTAGAACATAATAAAAGAGCATAATGGAAATTGACCTTTGCACTCTCTGTCACATCACACTTTCCTTTATCAGTCCCATGGTCACACTGAAAAAGAAATCAACTTTTCTCTCCTCCCTTATTCTAATTATTCCAACAAAAATGACAAATTTTGCTTGGTTGGTATAATTCCAAGTCTCTGATAGCAGAGACACTCTATATGACCAATTTCTCTTTCCTGACTTTTCAGTTTCTCCTTCCACTCTTTTATAAGCAGAGAAGGACTCTGAATTTATTAACATTACCTCTTTGGAAAAACCCTTTATCTTCAAGGAATGATTCACAGACAGGCTTGTGAGCAATACAAGACAACCTTGTATCCACGTACAGTGTAACTGGGCCATAAACAACAGCTGGAAATAGAAATTGATCCACTTTCTTGAAGAGGACATTAAGGATTTGTGAATAATCAACTATAGTTCATAAGGAAATAATCCTTTGCTTTCAGTTCCTATTTCAACTGTTGTGCACCAATTTTTAATATTAAGTTCTGTCCTCTGCAGATTATTCCAAAATTACTTTTATTCATCATCCCCTAATTATTTCTCTTGTATTCTCAGCACACAAAATAAACTCTAACCATGCTAAAGGGAAAAGATGAGTCAGAGCCCAGACCGGCCCTCATCCTCATGGGCCAGTTTATTTGTCCCTAAATGTTCTCACACCCACACAGCCTTCCCCCTTCACTGTCTCCCCAGCTGAAGTAGGACTAGCCCTCCAAGTGGCCATCCTCCAAGGATTCTTCAGCTAAAACTCCAACTTTACCTTGCTGCCCCCACACCTGGCCCTTGTTCTGGACCTCATCTTCTCCCCTTTGTCTTCTCATCATTTCCCCATCTGCATACAGGTCCTGACATTCTTCCTGACTCAAATGTGAGCCCCTACAATCCATTCTTCACACTGCAGTCATATTAAGTCTCCTAAAATCCCAAGCTTATAATATATATGCCCCATCCTTAAAACCCTCCAATGGATGGATTGTTCATGCCTCCAGAATCTAGTCCAAATTTCTTATGTGGCCCTTTGAGAACTGGCCCCTGCCTACTTCTCTCACCACTCAGCACCTCCCTGCTTCCCTTTGCAGTAAATCTTACTGAAAGATTTAACTGTCAAACTTCCCATCTCTATTTCTCCCCACTTCTTTTCCATCACATTGCCACAGGGTTGAGGAAAACAACAGCTAAGGATATGTCTTAAGTTTCTATATTGGTGGATAGAATTGATACTGTCATTCATGGAAATACAGAGAAGACACAGATTTAGGGGATATAAGGAATTGTGTTTGAGACATCTTAGCTTCAAGGTGCCTAAGGGACAAATCACAGGTAGAGATACTGAGCATACAGTTGCAGAGAGGGTCATGGCTGAAAATAAAGATCTATGAGTCATCAGTCTGTAATTGGAATTTGAAGCCATGGAGGCTACCAGAAAAATTTGGAAGCAGGAAGAGATGTTGATGGTAGATCACTTAGGAGGTGGGCGGAAAAACAAGTACCAGCAAACTGAGGAATATCATCCAAGAGATAAGAACATAGCAGGAACATACAAAAGACAAAACAGAAAACCTTTCCAGCTCTTGACAGTCTTACCAACTGAGTTTCTCTATACACCACACACACACACACACACACACACACACACACACCAATGTAAAGACTGCTTTTAGATTGCTTTTAAATCTCACCTCCTTTCTATTAGTTCTGAAAGTGTTGGGTCCCTGAGAGCCCTGAATTACTAACGTCAACAAAGGCAGGAGATTCAGGAAGACCTCTGTACCACTGCAACCTAGTGGAAAAAGGGATAAGCTGGGCCTTCGTCATCTTGTTCCAGCGTATAGAGTGTAACTCAAAATACTCAACAAGCATGTACCTCCACCCAACCCATCCGAGTCCCACTCACAGTGTCACAAAGGCAACCCAGGAACAATGAATAAAATATTAAAGTGAAAGTTTGCCCTAGTCTAGATCTTTACTAAAGAGGGATTAGTTGGGCTCCAGGCACACAGTAGGCCTAAATAGTTTATTAAAAGCAATTCACTTCTTGTCTTTCAAATATGCTGCTCTGTTTTCCTCTCCTCTGTCAGCAACTTATTTATTGATTATTGGTGGGGAGATTCCTCTATG
The DNA here is from genome assembly GCF_057876585.1 of Rhinolophus sinicus. Classification (NCBI taxonomy): domain Eukaryota; kingdom Metazoa; phylum Chordata; class Mammalia; order Chiroptera; family Rhinolophidae; genus Rhinolophus; species Rhinolophus sinicus. Next base: position 169,436,767 of record NC_142502.1, on the reverse strand, counting down.
CTATAAGATCATTTCTGTCTTGACCCTGTACTCCTTCCAAACTTCTGTTCAATCTTTTTTCTTTACTTCACCAACAGACATTAATAATCATATCATGGCTCTGCTCAATAAATCTTCAGTATCACAGAGAATAGAATCCAAATGTCTTAGCCTTCTACAACCTTATCTCAGAGAAGAATGCTCCCTGTCCCCCCATGTTTTGGCCATATTGATGTCCAGACCATTTCTGGGGCCCTCCCTGTTTTCTTCCACTTATGCTCATGCCCTTATCAATACTGCCTTTTCTTTACCCTCCCTCCTCAAAACTCCGTGTGCACTCTGACAGTCTTTTTCATCAGCCAAAGCCAGCATTAGCACATCTCTGCCCTGGGGCTTCTCTTGATGTTCCCAAAGTTAATCTCGCCTTCTCTCCTCTCCATCCCATTTTATTATTTTTTCAGTAGCACCTCTCTTAATTCGCCGTATAACAGAGTTTCTCGTGAGTAGATCTGTCTCTGTTCCTCCTTTTCTCCCTCCCCTATCACTTCCACGTACATACTCACACATGATTAAATTTATTGGGGTGACATTGGTTAGTAAAATTATATAGGTTTCATGTGTACATTTCTATAATACATCATCTATATATCATATTGTGTATTCACCACCCAGAGTCAGTTCTCCTTCCATCACCATGTATTTGATCCCCTTTTCCCGCACTTTCTCTGTTGTTGTTTGTGTTTCAGTGTCACGTCTAAAAAAAAAACATTGCTTAATTCAAAACCATGAAGACTCATTCCTATTATTTCAAAGAGTATTATAGTTTTAGCTCTTACATTGAGGTTTATGATCCATTTTAAGTTAATATTCATGTATGGTGTGAGGTGAGGATTCAAATTCATTCTTTTGATTATGGATTTCCAATGACCCCAAAAACATTTTTTTAAAAAGAGTATTCTTTTACCATTGAATTATCTTGAGATTCTTGTCAAAAATCAATTTATCATAATGTAAGGTATTATTTTTGTACTTTCAATTCTTTTCCATTGATCTATATGTCTATCCTGTGCTAGTACCACACTATTTTAATTACTATAGCTTTGTAGTAAGTTTTAAAATGAAAAGCTATAAATCCTACAACTTTGTTCTTTTTCAACATTGTTTTTGGCTCTTCTGAGTCCCATGCATTCCCACATGAACTTTAAGATCAATTTATCCATTTCTGGAAAAAAGTTAGCTAGGATTTTGATAGGGGTTGTGTTAAATTTGTAGATAAGTTTTGGGGAAATTTGTACATAAATTTAGGGAATATTGCCATCCTGACAACATTAAGTATTCTAATCCAGGAACATGGGATATTTTTCCATTTATTTAGATTTTTGTTTCATTTCTTTCACTGATGTCTTACAGTTTTCAACATACAAGTCTTACACTTCTTTTGTTGAATTTATATCCAAGTATTTTATTCTTCTTTATGCCATTATAAATTGAATTGCTTTCTCAGTTTCATTTTCAGAATGCTCTGTATAAAAATGCAATGGATTTTTGTGCTTTGATATGTCTCATTTTAATTTCTTTAATTAAATCTCTTTTAATTTCTAGCCCCTTCAACTGTCTTTTTTTTTTTCCTTTGCAAGTATATCCTGCAACCTTGCTGAATTTGTTTATTAGTCCCAATAGTTTCTTGGTGAATTACTTAGGATTTTCTATAAACAAGGCCATCTGTAAATAGTTTTGCTTCTTCCTTTCCAATCTAAATGCCTATTATTTATTTCTTTATTTTTCCTAATAGTCCTTGCTAGAACCTCCAGTACAATGATAAATAGGAGTGACAAGAGTAAATATCTTTTTCTTGTTCCTGACATGTCACTCTTCACAGTATCTAGTTCCCTGATGAAATTTTTAAGCTCCAAATTTATCTCCATGAATTTAGTAAGCATAATAGTTCTCCAGTTTATATCTAATAATTCTAACATCTGATATCTCTGTGGATCTCCTTTTTCTGCTGGTTCCAGATTATGTTGTTTTATCTCTTGGTGCATCTCATTGTTTCTGATAGTTATCAGGTCATTTTCTTTTTAAATTGCTTACAGAAATAATTTGAGGCCTTAGATGGTGTTATCTTCCTTCAGGGGGGATATTTATTTTCCCTTCTACCAGGAACCTAAGGATCCTAGCTCTTGGGTTTTCTGAGTCACCAAAATGACCTACCAAAGTATAGTTCCCAATTCTCAAGGCATATCCTGTTGTGGTCTTAGAACTGTGCAAAAGTGTTTCAACACTTTTTCCTCCCTTAAACTATGCTGGACTCCACTCCTTGCCCCTGCCAAGGTAAAGTATAGTTCTACCTTTCATCCTTCTTCTTGGACTAGGCATGCTTCCAGGGTAGAAATAGATTTGAATGGTGCAGTTCTTCAAGGTCTCAATCTCCAGACTCCAATTCTAGTCTCCTTCCCACACTAACCTGCCATAAGTATAGCCGTTCCAATCATTGAACACGTCCAGGGAAAAAGCCACTGAGGCTCATCTCTCCGAACTATCTTTCTCAAGCTGATCACAACCTCATAATTATTCACTATTATTTTTCCTTACTGTTACTTTTAAGGCTATTTTTTTCTGTCCAGCTTTTTAACTTATCATCAGAGGGAGGGTTATTACCAAAGCCAGAAGATTCCTTTCCATTTTAGTAATATTGCTGTCCAAATTGTAGATAAGAGGATTTTTCTCTTTATGGATGCAGCCCATCTAACTAATGAAGAATGACAAAACTAGAATATCATTGTGGTATAACACCTAATGAAGTAATGAATCTAAGTGTTGAATTAATAGCTTTACGAAAAGAGGGACAGACAACCAGACATCACAAGCTTCCTAATAGAAAACCATATACCACTATGAAGAAGTCATCTCAAAAAGAAAAAATTTAAATCTAACCCTAATCAAGCCTCTAATCCAGGGGTGTCAAAACTGCGGCCCACAGGCCAACTGCAGTCCTCAATCCAGTGTTAATTGGCCCGCAGCAAATTCCAAAAATATATTTAGTTTACTTAAATAAACCAGGTGAGGCAATACATACTTCACCTCGAGTGAGTGGCCCGGCTGTTTGTGTATTTTACCACATATGGCCCTTGGTAAAAAACGTTGAAAAAAGTTTGGACACCCCTGCTCTAATCCATCTACCAATCTACAAGAAATACTAAGGACAAAGGGACATGTCAAAATATACCCTAAAGATGCAATAAGCAAAAATCTAGACTGTGAGACACTCATGAAAAACAACTTGATTTCTTTAACAAATAAATTTCAAGGGGAAAAAAAAAAGATTGGGAGGCTCTAGAGATTAAAATAGATTTAATTAAAGAAATTAAAATAGATTTATGAGACAGATCAAAGAGTCACAAAGAATATTTTTGGATCCTGATATTTTAAAAACTGTTAAGCTATGAAATTTATGATACAATTGAGAATTCGAATACTGACTCAAAAGAATTTGATATTTTTAAATATTATTGCAAAGTACACTAATACTGTTGTGGTTATGTTTACCAAAAAGGAGTGTGTCTATATGTGTGTACATGTGCATACATATACATGTAAATATATACATATGCACATGCATGTACAAACAAATGTATACTTAGATACATAGGTATATATGTATCTACATATATAATGTGTCTATATTTTATATACACACACACACAGAGTGCAACAGTTACGGATAAAGATACTAAGATGTCTGAGACTTGCTTAAAGCTAACACAGGAAAGTAAGAAATGGATGTGAGTGTAGATACAGGGGAAAACAGATTATTGTGTAGAGAATGAGTTGGTGGGAACAAGAATACAGACAAGGAGACCATTTGGGAGCCCACTGCCATGTTCAGGTGAGAGGTGATGGTGACCCAGACTAAAGCAATGAAGCAAAGTGGAACTGGAGATGTATTTGGGAGATGGCCTCGATGGTGAATAGAATGTCTAGGTCAAGGAAAGGGAAGAACCAAAAGTGGATTCGTCGTTTCCAGTTTGAATAACTGAGTAGATGTGGTGTCACTTACTGAGATGGAGAAAACTTGCAGATGGGTGTCGGGAAGGGCAGGTTGGTGGGGAATAAAATTTTGTTGGCATATTTTACATTTTGACTTCGAGATTTCTATGAGAGATCCATGAATATGTCAAGTGGATAATTGCCAAGAAGAGATCATATAATTTGCAATGAAATTACATCGATGAAAAGATGATTTTTAAATCTAGAGGAATTAATAAGCCTAGTCAAGTAGAGAATATAAAGGCAAATATTTATTGAACCCTAATATATCTTTCACTCAATAGATTTACAGTCTAGAAGGAGGAGACAAGTCAATGGTAAATTCTGTGATAAAAATATGGGCAAAGTAGTGTTGAGTGGGGGTGGGAGGCAGGATCCCTCTCTGTCCTAGCTCCCCATCCAGTTACAGATGGATGGACTGTGAATAAGAGTCAGCAAATGGGAACTGAATGGTGTCTGAAATATTGCCACAATCTGAACTTTTCAACTTCCTCCAAAGGAAATTGCCATTTTCTTTTAATTAGGGAGTACTGGGGAACAGTGTGTTTTTCCAGAACCCATCAGCTCCATATCAAGTCATTGTTTTTTCAGGCTAGTTGTGGAGGATGCAGCTCAGCTCCAGGTCAAGTCATTGTCTTCAATCCAGCTGTAGAGGGTGCAGCTCACTGGCCCATGTGGGAATCAAACCTGTGACTTTGGTGTTATGAGCACTGCCCTCTAACTATTGAGCCAACCAGCCGCCCACAGGGGCTCAGCACCAAGCTGAAGCCGTTGTCTCTCACTGGCCCATGTGGGAATCGAACCAGCGACATTGGTGTTATAAGCACTGGGCTCTAACCACTGAGCAAACTGGCCACCTGGAAATCACCATTTTTATTGATAACATCACTCTTCTAGGCTTGTCTTCTCAACAACTGAATTTAAAAGGCTTTAGGCCCTGGGTAAAATGTCATGCCCAGCATTTGGGATACCCTCAGTATTAGGAAGAGGTAAGGCCTGTGGCTGCTGGTCAGAGCAACCATGATCAAACTAGGCTCCAATTTTCCTTGATAGGAGGCCACTGGGAGAGCCAAAGAGGCTGAGGGAAGAAGGAGGGCCCAGAGTACATTACTGCTGGCTCACAATTCCTGTTTATGCAACACCTCGTGCCCTTCAAGTTTTCTTCCACCTTGAATGCACAGGCTAAGCGAGCACTACTTTATAGGCACAGCTGATTCCAATCTCTTATTTGTCATGTCCTAATGTTTTATGGTGTGTTGAGAAGACCCCTGGCAAAAAAGACTGTGATTAAATGCCTTTTATTATTTTCTTGTTTGTGATGTATCAGGCCAGAGGCTGTGTGTAACCTGATCAACCTAGTAAAGTTTTTAATCCCTTCTATTTTTATGGCCTATCAGGAAAAATTCCATTTAGGGGAAAAGTAATGACTTTCAGAACTAATTCTCAAACATTCTATCAACATTTTACCAAAAATGGGGCCCAGGGATCTCGGCTCCTCTAAGTGCTCCTAATCGTTTCTGTTTGGAAAGTGGTGTGTTCAGGCACTTGAGAAGCAGAGGCTTGGGCAATGGAGATGTGGAGGGGTCACCAAGAGTGTGTCTGGATGTGACAGGATGGAGAAATGGACACAGGAGTTACGGGCATTCCCGTATGCCATTAGGATGCCACTTTCCAGGGCCTTTGGCCCACTGAAACTAAAGATCTTGCTCGCTTGGTTACTGTTTTGATTTATCAAAATAGTAATCACAGCCCAACTCACAATCTCCTTTGGTTGTCACAGTAAGCCTGTGAAGTGCGTACACCACATATGACAACCCCCACTTTATAGATGGAGAACTAACGCTGACAAAAGCTAAGTGACTTGCTCAGGGCCATACAGCTTACTGAGCAGCAGTTTGACTTGGTTGTTTGTGATCTCCGCGTCTACTTTAGTCCTATATATGGGCCAAGCTACCTACTGCACAGAGGTTTGCTCCCAGATATAAATATCTCCCACCTCTATTCAAACAGCCTGGGAACCAAAGGAGAGGAGATTTAAGAGTAGTATACACAAGAGTTGCGACATCCTTCTGTATATAACATCTTCAGCCTAGTGGTTCCTACCTTGTTTCCACCTCACTCCCATGAGAGTGATGTACACACCTAGGTCTCTTCCTCACTGGAGGAATGCAGCCATCCGTAACTCCACTTCATTCTCTTTCACTAAAGAGAAGCACAGCAAAATCCAGGTAAGAGTGATATTAAAATTTGCTCTAATTTATTTTCATGTAAGTCATTCATAAACATTCCATTATTAATAACAGATTATTAGTAGCGTAAATTACTTGCAATTAATATCAAACTGTCACCAGAAGCAATACCTGTTGTTCCATCCCTATGATGACCACTTATTCTTTTTCGCACCTACTATTGTTTATTATCCACAACCAGTCACACTTGCTTCATCCACCAACCTCTCACCATCTCATTGGGGTAAAGAGCGTGGGATCTAGAGTCAGACATACTTGGATTTGCAGCCTGGCTCTGACACTTACTAAATGTGTGACCTTGGCAGGTTACCAAGCTTCTCTAAGACTCAATTTTCTCATATGTGAAAGGGAGATAATAAGAGTATCCACCTTATATACCATTGTAAAAATTAAGTAGAAATGATGATAGATAGATAGATAGATAGATAGATAGATAGATAGATAGATAGATAGATAAATTGTGTATGCAAGTTATCATAATGTCTGGCACGCATTAACCACTGACTAATCTTAACTATGCTTTTATTACTTTATCCCATATCTATCCAACCCAATTCCTCCACTCTCCTTTCCTGTCAAGTTTTCATGGGCCTGTATGGAGAGCAGCTTATGTTCTGAACTCTCTGGTTAAAAAATAAAAATTAGAATGGAAGCCTCATCAAATCAAGCAACATTTATGTAATTTCTCCTGGAACCCAGCCATCCTGAATTAGCTGGGTTTACCATATCAAGAGATGTATTAATAATAGGGATGGATTGAGAGTTCAGTCATCAGTCTTCATTGGTGCATTGTTGAAGCAGTAGCTCCCCTCTGCATTTCAAAGGCCACTTATCCACTTGACCATCCACTGGGTTAGTTTCCTAAATGTCGGAAAGGCCTAGCTGCAAAGGCCTGGCTACACTGTTTCCTCTCTACTCACTAGCATCAGCACTTCAGGTCTTGTCCCAAACACTTGATGAGAAACTGTCCAAGTACAGAGAAGCTGCCCGAGCTATGAGATTGCTTCAAGAACACTAGCCGAGGTCAGACCACAAGTCTGCCTTCAGATCATCCCAAGAGAAAAAAGAGACCTATCTCCTGGAGGAGGCTATACACAGATGTGTGTCAGAGGAACCACACTGGTGAATGGCTCACAAACTGTGAATCCCAGCACCGAAGGACAGGTGCGTCAACAAGAGATAAATCAGTGATGGACAAGGCAAAAGCCCAATGTAATATGAGATCATCTCAGGATCACATAAGTCATCAAAGGATTCATGAGACTCTGCCAGAGGAGTTAGCTATAGTCATTCTATCAGCTGTCAGATCCTTTTCTTAAATGTTCAATATGACACTGATCCTCACTGCTCAGTCAAAAATCTATAATGGCGCCATGCTTTTTTACAAGGGGTTCCTGTCAGTGCTCTCCATATCAAAAATGAAGATGTGGTACCCAGCCTCAGTTGAACCCCCAGGGCAGCTCTCCTGCCCCTTCACTCCCTTCCTTGATTGACTCCCCAGCCCAGTTCTACAATCACCATGCCAGACTTTTTCCACTCTCCTTAAGCCCTCAAATGGAAACCCACACCACACTCTCCCACATCCTCACCTCCAAATGCACATATAAGCTAACATCCTATTAGGTTTTATGAAGCCTGAAGTTTACACAATTTGGGGAGAGGGATTCCTTAAGGAAAGAAATACAAAAATCATTAATACAATATTTTGTATTCATAAGAAATAACACAAAGCACAAACTTTTTGTAGCTGGAAAATACCACAATGTCATAATATACAGAAAAAAAATTGCACAATATTTTTAGTAATGAGCTGCCTGACATACCTCTACCTCTATAATATTTTTTCTTACCATTTTTTGCCTACATACCCTTTAATCATCTCTTCACATGACAATGGCTTTATAATATCATGATTATTTTTCTATACAGAGAACAGAGAGATAATTCAGTCTCTCCCTTAGCATGGTTGATCAAAATTTGTAGGTTTTTTACACTGATATTTTAAAAAAGTTCTTTTCAATTTCCCAATTCTGTTATTGGTAATGTCATGTAAATTTTCAGGACCATTGTCAAATTTAGGAAAACCACTATTAAGTTTTTTCACCTATAAGCTATAAAGTAGAAATTCCCACAGATTAGCTTATAACTCCTTATTTTTCAAATTTGTTTCTGCTCCACTATTGACACACTTCTGGTGCCAAGCATTGTAGAAAATGCATATGTTAAGTTATGGCCTTTTGCCCTGTTCCTTCACGTCATGATGCCAGGTTAAGTCAGCTCAGTGAGCAGTAGAATGTTCCCAGAAGCAATTCCTATAGCAAGTTTGCTAGAAATTACTTGACTATATGCAGAAGTGACTGATAACAAAATAAACATAACCCACTAAACCCAAATTAAATGTGTCTCCAACTCATCTTCCTGTTTGCCGGATCCCAAAAATGTCCTCACTACTCCATGGTCAATCCACATGAAGAAAGTGTGACAAGAGACAGCAATCTTAACTGCAGCTTAAATGTCGTACTTTTGCAAATTTTATAAAAACATGTGAGCATATTGCTAGGAAATACAGGGATCCATGAAAGTAAGGGATTCTGAAGCTTTAAGTTTCATTAGGTTCATGGTAAATCCACCTCTGCCTCCTCCTCCTCTAAGTGATTTCACTTCATCCTACATGAACTTCCTCAGTTCCTCTCCCTTCTAGTCTAAAATGTTTCCATATCTTCAGCTATCCTCTGACTGTTCCATTTTGTTTCTGCAGAAAAACCATTCTAACTTATTTGCAACACCAACCCTTCCATTTAATCATGTCTCTGGTGAGCTCTTGGCCCATCAATTATCGCTTCTTTCTTATCTCACCCTTCCCTGTGCTATAAGCTTTTTTGACTGAGCCTGGAAATATACCAAAGTCCCAATACACCTTTAGGTGTTTAGACTGTGCTCTTCATCTTATCACCCATATCTACTCTTTATAAAAAATAGGCAGAAACTCTGAACAGACAATTTTCCAAAGAAGACATACAGATGGCCAAGAAGAAAATATGCCCAACATCACTGATCAGAGAAATGCAAATCAAAATCACTGTGAGACACCACCTCACACCTGTTAAAATGGCTATTATCAGTAAGACAAGTAATAACAAGTGTTGGAGATAATGTGTAGAAAAGGGAACCCTTGTGTACTATTGGTGGGAATGTAAATTGGTGCAGGCACTATGGAAAACGGTATGAAGATTCCTCAAAAAAATAAAAATAAAAGTACCATATGACCCAGCAATTCCTCTGAAGAAAACGAAAACACTAAGTCAGAAAGATCTCTGCACCCCCATGTTCATTGCATGATCTCACTTATACGTGGAATCTAACAAACAAACAAAGCTCATAGATACAGACAACAGATTGGTAGTTGCCAGATGCAGGGAGTTGGGGAGTGGGGCAAAATGGGTGAAAGGGGTCAAAAGGTACAAACTTCCAGTTATGAAATAATTAAGTCATGGGGGTGTAATGTACAGCATGGCGACTATAGTTAATAACAATGCATTGCACATTTGAAAGCTGCTAAGAGTATAGGTTTTGAAAGTTCTCATCACAGGAAAACAAACTTCTATAAATGTGTGTAATGACAGATGTTAACTGGATTTATGTGGTGATCTTTTTGCAATATATACAAAATATCAGATCATTATGTTGTACACCTGAAATTAATATTATGTTGGATGTCAATTATACTTCAATTTAAAAATCCCAAATAATAGAGGCTTTTAAAAGTCCAATCTAAGATTCTTTCTGAAAATTTCCAAATAGAACTTAATTTTGTAACCCTCCAATACTGTGCGGCTCCTGATTTGACAAAGCAAACTTAAGATCTGTATGGTAAATTAACACTCTTGCTTCACCTATAATAAATAAGAAAGCTAAATCTAATGAATTAGCTCTACTTTTAAGATCAAAATAACTTTTTCTCTTTTTTTTGAGATTATTATGATCACAAGGTGAGGGGGAAGTGTCAGAAAAATTCATGAAAGCTTGGAAATGAACAGAAACAGATTAGTGGGTGTTTTGCCTAGTTCATCAGGTTATCTCAGACTTTCCATGTCTTTGAGCTATTTTACAACTATAATAACTAATAGCAATGCAAATAATAGAAATCTTTTTTTCCCAGAGTCAGGCAAATTATGTCTAGCAAAGGGACAACTAATTCCCAGCACCTTCCCTCCTTGTAGAAAAAGCCAGTTTTCAAATTTAAAAATTTTTTCTGACTATACTTGCATGTCTCCTTTTCCATGTAAGTACTAACGTTAACTTGTCTGGTTTAAAAATGCTTTTGGCATTTCCACTGGAGTTGCATTCCATTTATAGATTAATTTAAAAAATGTTGTCTTTGTGAAACTGAGTCTTAATGTCCAAGAATAAAGTATGCCTTTCCATTGTTTTTTCCAAGTCTTCTTTTGTGTCCCTCAATAGCATTTACAATTTTCTCTTTATGGGGCTTCCATACTCCTTGTTACATTTATTTCTGAGTATTTTGTTGTATTTGCTGCTAGTAAATGAGATCTTTTCTTCCATCCCCAGAAGTGTGATTCATAATTGATTCAAGCAAAGCAGGATGGTCTCATTTCTCTTAGATGTGAAGAGAAGGTTTTCCTCATTGATCTCATTGATTTAAAAAGAAAAAAAAAAAGCATGGAAAGAAGCAGACCCTCTCATGAGGTGTTGGGAGGAATTCTTTTTTTTTTTTTTTTTTTTAAATAAATTGAGGGGTTTTTTTTGTAACATGCAACTGAAAATATCTTGTCTGATGAAATAACTATGATTTTATGGAATGTACCAAACTTTTTACCTCTCTATCTGCACTTAATTTCTACCCTTTAGTTCTTTAGCTAGAATCTGTAAGCTTCCTATAATAAGCACTGATGACATTAGTACATTTCCACTCAGGAGTAGTATTCAGACATGCACATGGCTGTGGAAATAAATGAAGATCTACCGAATGAGAACAGGCAAAAGCTATTTATTCAGAGCTTTCTACCCTAGCAAGGAAGTCAGTCGCCATCACTCATGTTTTGACAGAGACTCAAAAGCAGGCAGAGAAATGGGAAAGTTTTATAAACAGCCAAAAAGGGAAGCCTTCAAGTATGTCCTAATTGGAGGCTGTTTGTGGGGAAGTGGTAGGTGGGACGACTAGTAGCAGGGCACCTTACGTGATTGGCTAAGGGTGCATCTTGGGCTTTCTCGGGCTGGTCCGAAGTGAATTTATAGATAATGGGTTAGTTTCCTGGGATGGCTGTTGCAGATTGTGGGTCAGAGTTCTATTTTTATGTATGGTCTGGCCATTTTCTGTTTGTAATACCGTCTTTTACTACTACAGCTGTAATGATGGCTCAAATACTGAAATACTTCCACAATAGGTTCCAAAGTGCCCTCCCTGCCACTCTTCTGGGACCCCCAGACCTCTCCATGCAACAAAAGGATCAATGTCTTCCACAGCAAACACCCCCCAGGATCCTACTCCTATAATGGCCAATGTCCATTGTAATTGATGGGTGACTATGCCTTACTGATTGTTAAATAATATTTTAAATATCACCCCCACTTCTACTTCCTCTCGCTTTCTATATCCCCTTCTTTTTTCTCCACCACCAAACTTTAGTAGATTACATTATTTGCTTAGTTCTTCTTGACTTTACTTTCATACTATGGTAGATTGATTGAATTCATGGCACCAATTCTTCACCTCCCTCTGCAGCCATTCCGTTTGCCGTAGGACTTTGCAGTTTCTTCTACATAATAGGTAGAGTCCATTTCTCCTTCTCTTGAATCTGGACTTGATCGTATGACTTAGCCAATTGAACGTTAGCAGGCTTGAAGCAAGTAGAAGCCGAAAAAAGTACTTGTGTGTTTCTGCACTCTCCCTTGTTTCTGTTTTTTTGCTACAAGAACGTGACTAGGCTAGCCTGCCAGAGAAATGTGACAGGTGCAAGGGTGGGAGTTGAGTCAGCTCAGCCAAAGCCATTATAGACTGACCAGCCAGCCTCCAACCAACGAGCTAGTTGACCAGACATATGAAGAAGCCAAGCCCAGATCAGCAGAATGATACAACCAATGTATTGATTTGTGAGAAATAATCATTGTTTTAAACCTAAGAGTTGTATAGTAATAGGTTACACGACAATAGTTACCTGATATATATGCCTTTATTTGGACTATTTTTACTGGATTTTAACATATATTTGATCCTTAGATATGTAAGTTAAGAAATCATACTTGCAGTACCTTCTACCTTCTCTTCCTCAGCTTTTATCAGTTCTATCATGCTTCCCTTAATGCTTGTATTTTCTTTGAGCATTGTGACTACTTGAATGAGTTCTTTAAAATCTTGACAATATGTTTAGTCACTATTTTTATCTGATTAGTGTCAATATTTTTCTTGGGAGAGTCTTCACCTTTCACTTGTTTTTCCTGTTCTTTTCCTCATTTTTTTCTTGTGATATAGGTTGTGTACTTGTTCCTTTTTTATGATTATTCATTTTGAATGACAGAAATTCTTCCTGGACCAGCCACTTTCAGGAAGTTTTAGTTGGAGGGGTTCCAAGGCAGTTCTGAGCTAATAGGTATTTGCCCTAAACCTTAGTTAGCTTCTTATAACAACACAGTGTGTATGTACGAGTACTCGTATGGTTGGGGCAAGGGAGGACATAAGCATTCAATCTATATAGCGCATGCATGAGCTTTCTGATACTCCTCTTCAATTCCCTAGATGCACTGAATCTACTCAATTGGTTTTTTTTTTAAATAGATGGACCTTGAGATTATTATGCTAAGCAAAATAAGTCAGGCAGAAAAAGTCAAGAACCATATGACTTCACTCATATGTGGGATATAAAACTGAAAGCAACAAAGGAAAAAGACAAACAAACAAAGAAACAAATACTCAATAGGCATTTATAGAGTTGCGGCTACTACTATTGGTGTGTCATTAAAATAAAATTTTTTAAAAAAAGGTTAAAACTTACCTTTTAACTTTCTTGGATCAGCCTGTAATTAAACCTTTGTGATTCAGCTTTCAAAGAACCTCTCAAGAAGAGGATTCTGGGAAGCTGGGAACGTGAAGCACCAGGAAGCTGTCTGTCTCCTACCGACACAACTGCACTGGCAGTATCTGAATGATATAACCAGTGTGGAACTCTCAAGCCAGTTGAAGATTGACAACTTCCAGCAGAAGATTTGGATGGTAAAGTCTGGTGAATTTGGGTCAATTTCAGCTCTTAACATGATATTAGTTACCCATCCTTCACCCCCAGCTACATGGCAGGCAGCTGTGCATATGTTCCAGGAACAGTTTACACACAGCTTGACAACCAGGGTGGGCAAACAGGACGTGGTCCTCCAAACATAACGGATCTATGCTCTGTGTATTGATTGCTGCTACTGATCACATAGGTACAAAGAGACGGGTGACCATTGTTGTTGCGCCAGCTCCCTTCATTGCAAGCCCTTCCTCTCTAAAGTAACTTTCAGAGATTATAGAAAAACGTATACTCTTAAAACAAAAAACAAAAAAAATACCCTGTACTTTTATTTTTCTCTCTTTCCCCTTTTAGGAACCAGATATTAAAGACTAGGACACTTAAAAACAACTGCATAGACAAGGAAAATGACAAAGTGACCATGCATGCCCAGGGAAAGGCAAGGGCTCAGAAAAGATCGGAGAAGACCTTAAGTTTATACTCACACTGATATTTCACACAGCCTACAACAATCAGAGAACAAACCAAAAGAACCCCACAAAACAATAACAACAACAGCAACAACAAAACCCCAGCAAATTCTGGGACCGGGGAGAATCTGATTTCCAGAGTTCCTACATTATTAGATACAAATGTTCAGTTTTCTACAAAAAGCACAAGGCATACAAAGAACATGAAAGTATGGCCTATTCAAAGGGGGAAAAAATTAACAGAAATTCCCTGAAAAGACCTGATGGCTGATCTATTAGACAAAGACTTTTAAACAACTGTCACATTTTATTTGCTTTTATTTGGCTTCATTTTTTATATCTAAATCTTTGATTCACTTGAAATTTATTCTACTGTAATATAAAGTACAGATCCAATTTATCTTTTTCTAGATGGTTTTTCTAGTTGTCCCAAATTATTTGAACAGTCCATCTTCCCCCCCCCCCACTGATTTGAGCAATTACTTTATCATCTATTAAATTCCTGTAGGTATATGGTTTTGTTTTTGGACATTCTATCATGTTCCATTGGCCCATATGTCTCTTTCAAACGCCATCATCATACTTCTAAAATTATTGATGCTTTATGCTTTAATAGCTGATAGAGTGAGCCCTCTCCCATTGCTCTTCTCTATTAGAATTTCCTGGCTGTTCTTTCTTCCTTTCTTTTTTTATTTTATTTTTTTATTGAGGTATAATTGACATTATAACATTATATTAATTTCAGGTGTACAATATAATGATTCAATATTTTTATATATTGCAAAATGATCACCAAATGATCTTATTTGTTTCATTTGTCATATGAAGTTTAGAATAAACTTTGCCATTTCCAGGGAGAAATATATTGGCATTTTTATTGCGATCATGTAAAATGTATAACTTAACTTTGGGAGACCTGTCAACTTTATGAAATTGTTTTCTAAGGCCATGCAAAAATTTTACATTTGTTCAAATCTTTTTTTGACTTTCAGAAGAGTTTTCAAGTTTTCTTCATATGTGTCTTGCTGAATTCTTAGGCATTTTATTTTTTTGATTGCTATTTTAAGCGAGAGCTAATCTTTGAACTGGTTGACATATGTAGATATAGTTATATATCACTACTGATTTCCCTGTATTAATTTTGTATGCTATTATTTCATTGAATTCTGTTATTATTTCACATAGGTTTTCAACTGATTCTCTCACAATTTCAAAGTATACAGCTATATCATCTCCATATATCATAGTCCTTTCTCCTCCTTTACAATCTATATGTCTCTACAATTTATTTTATTTTATTTCCTAATTGCATAGGCTAGTACTTCCAGCACATCATAAAATAACAATGCTGGTAACAGCCACTTATTCCTGATTTTAGCATAAATGATTAATTTATTATATCAATAAAAATTTTCACTATTTCCTTTTTATTCCTCTGATGAAAATTTATTGTTGATTTTCTAATAGGGAACTTGCCTTGTATTTCTGGACTAGACCCACTTTGTCGTAATGGATTTTTCTTGTAAGGTGCTCCTGATTCTGCTTCCTAATATTTTATTTATTCATTTTCAATGATAGTCATAAGTAAGAATAGTCTATTTTTCTGTTTTAGTGTATGTATCTATGTCAAGTTGTATTAACTAGTATGTTCTCTCGATAAATAAACTTCTCTTGTTAAAATTATTCCTATTTTATCCTTTTTGAAGCTATTAAAGGAATTGTTTTAATTTCATTTTCAGATTTTTATTGCTAACATATTGAAATACAATTGATTTTTCATATTGATCTCACGTCCTGTAACCTTGCTGAATTGTTCATTAGTCCTATAGGTCTTTTGTGGGTTCCTTGGGATTTTCTGTATACAAGATCATGATATTTGCAAATAGTTTTACTTCTTCCTTTCCAGTCTAGATGCCTGTTATGTCTTTTTGTTGACTAATTGCCAGCTATAGACTGAATACTTGATCCCTCCAAAATTCATATGTCGAAATCCTAACCTCTAGGAGGTTAGGAAATCCTAGCACTAGGAGGTGGGACCTTTGGGAGGTAATGAAGTCGTGGGGGCACAGCCCTTGTGAATTGGATTACTGTCCTTATGAAAGAGACCTCAGAGAAGTCCTTTGCCCCTTCTGCCATGTGAGGACACAGCAAGAAGATGGCTGTCTACCAGGAAGTGGGCCCTCACCAGACACCAAACTGGCAGCACCTTGATCTTGGACTTGGCCTCCAGAACTACGAAAAATAAATTTATTTCGTTTATAAGCCACCTAGTCTATGGCATTCTGTGAAAGCAGTCTGAATGTATTAAGAGATTGCCCTCACTAGAACCTTCAGTACAGTGTTGAACAGACATGGTACGAGTGACAACTTTGTCTTGTTCATGATCTTAGAGGGAAAGAATTCACTCCTTCACCCTTAAGTATGACATTAGTTGTAGGTTTTCACAGATGCTCTTCATCAGGTTAAGGAACTTCGTTTCTAGTCATAATTTGCTGAGCATTTTTATTTTGAGAATTAGACTTTATCAAATTCTTTATCAAGTTCTTTCTCTGTGGCTTTTTCTGAAATGATCAAGTGATTTTTGTCCCTTTTTTGATTAATGTGGTATATTACATTTATCGATTTTCAAATGTTAAACCACGCTTGCATTCATGATATAAATCCCCTTTGGGACCTATAATTCTTTTCATAGGCTGATAGATTGAGTTTGCTAGTATTTTGTTGAGAGTGATTTTTGCATCTATGTTCCTGAGAGATTGGCCTATAGATTCCGTTTCTTGAAATGTCTTTGGTTTTAGTATCAGGGTAAAACTGGCCTCAGAGGATGGGTTGGGAAGTATTCTCTCCTCTTCTATTTTCTAGAATAGTTAGTGAATTGTATGCTAACTTGTCTGATATTAAGATTAGGATGCTCATTTTGTTTATATTATAATTGCCTGGTATACTTTTGTCCATTCTTTTACTTCAAACCAATTTGAAACAGTTTATTTTAAAATGTGCATTATAAGAATATAATTAGGTTTGGTTTTGTGATCCCAAATAATCATTTTTTGTTACTAGTTAAGTAAAGGGTTTAGAGTCACTTTGAACAAGTTGCTTGTCAATTCAATTTTGAGCATTGACATTTTGGCAGAGATTTTCCATGTAACATTGGCTATCATAGAAAACACTGATTTGGGGAAAAAGAACACAGGTGGATTGTTAATTATTCATACATGCCTTTCTGCCATGAAACTGATTATGCCACACAGTTATGGAAGTGAATCTAGTGAATACTGCAGCTAACTTAAAGAGTTGAATAAGCTGTTGAGATTGATGGGAACAAAATAGGGGAAAGGAAGAGGAAGACATTTATATTTTTGGTAACCTTCCTATGTGTCAGATGCTTTACCTCATTGACTCATTTACTATTCCTCAAAAACTTCCCAACTAGTAATTTCCATCCCTATTTTACATATGAGGAAACTAAGGTTGGAAGAGTTTTCTGCCACTAAAAGTGTGATTGTCAGACCACCAGCATCAGCATCACCTGGGAGCTTATTAGAAATGCACCCTAGGTCTACTGAAGCAGAGTCTGCGTTAAGAATCAGGAGATCCAGATGGCACCTGCCTGCTGGCTGCACAGAAGAAGGGCCCCACATGGGGAACCTGGGGACTGTTCCTCCAGTTCTTGCCCCAAAGTTACACAACTCAATCTCTCCCCATATGTCTCTGACGCCCCCAGAGTCACCGTCCCTCCACCAGAGCCCAGGCTCCCAGGTGACCTTGATTCAGCTGATCCACTGACCACATTTTGAGGAGCAAGGCCCACTGGATATCAAGGCCAATGAAACTCCCACAGTGATGAGCCCCATTTTCTCTGCTGCCACTGAACCCTTCTCCTCATCTTTCTGCCCCTGAAAACCTCAACCAGAATCTTCCTTGCCTTGAAAAAAGCCCTCACCAAACCAAATCCCCAAATGTTCCTAACAATAAAGTCAAGAAAGTGGAGGGGGGAAAAAAAGAATCAGGAGATCCAAGGTACGGGGTACATAAACACTGTGCTTTCCTTCTGTGAACAAATTAAAATTACTACTAAATTATAGAAAATCAACCTGGAGTACATAATCACTGTGCCTTCCTTCTGTGAACAAATTTAAATTACAACTAAATTATAGAACAATCAACTTGGAGCACCATCTGAAGTCTGGCTGAACAGCAGTTTTATAATGAGGGATATAAAGAAGCCATGTCAAGACTGGTAGGAGGGGCAGAGATGCAAAGCTGGCTAACCTCAAACCTCCATGTGATGGTTGAGAACCAGGAGGAAATCTCAGCCACAGAGATTCCCCCCAGAGGAGTGAGGGACCTCACCCCCACACTCACCTCCCTGGCCCAAAATACTGGTGCCAGGAAGAGGAGGCCCCACAATATCTGGCTGTGAAAAACAGTGGGGATCCTGACCATCCAGGTGGGACAGAAGGTGGCAGAAAACCCAGACGTCCTCTTAAATGGCTAATTCACAGATCCTCTTGCTCCCAGGTACTCACCTTGGGCTCCAGCGGAGGGACAGTAACGTGGGGAGTGTTGGAGACACACAGGGGCCAGACTGAGTTGTGTGGCTTTGGAAGGAGAGCTGAAGGACAGTCGGCATTTTCCTGTGAGGAATCCCCGTCCCATGCAGCTTGGTAGGTTAGCGCCATCTTCTGTGTGTTGAGCCCTCCCCCTACACTTACAGCCAAATCTGAATCTGATTGGCCTGGTGAGCTCCATGGCTCAACCTTGGTGACTCAGTGGGACCCCACCCCACTCAATTCCCACAGTGCCAGAGGCACTTTCTCCAAGAGCAGCCAGCCCCACCCGCACTACATGTTTTCTTATAAAACTATCCGTGTCCAACAGACCCCAGGTGGGCCGTGACTGGCCTCATTGTACTCTAGGGGTTTTGCTGAGTAGCTTCAGGCTCAGCACTGGCACCAAAGCAGAATTTACATTAACCCGGTAACTACTACTCTTCCCACTCTAGTGACTCCCTGAGACCCAACTCACATACTACACAACGCTGAACCTTAAGGGAACTGGCAGGTGACAGCAAGCCTCAGGGTGACTTGGCATTTTGTGGGGCTAACCCAGGCCCACTACTGGTTGCAGATATCCTTGGTTCATAGCGTGGTCTCTCCCACGCATCTCTGGGGTTAACACAGGCAGCGAACAACAATGAATTGCTTTGTAGCTCTTACCAGCTAGACCCCAGCTGGCCACAGGCAGTGGGTGACATGGGTCTGCACCAGAGCCCCTTGCAAGAGGCCCCAGAACAAATATACTTGGAGGTTGGCTTCAGACCATAATTTAAGAGACCTCTGGAAGAACATCAAGCTTTGCATCATAGGGATACCAGGAAGGGTACCAGAAGAGGGAAAGCAAGGGATTGAGAACCTATTTGAAGAAATGACTGAAAACTTTCCTAACCTCGTGAAGGAAATAGACATACAAGTCCCAAAAACACAGAGAGTCCCAAACAAGATGAACCCAAAGCCCAGGGAATATAGTCAATAATATGGTAATAACTATGTATAGTGCCAGGTGGGTACTAGACTAGTCAGGGGGATCGTTTCTTAAATTATACAAATGTCTAATCATTATGCTGTACACCTGAAATTAATATAAAATAATATTGAATGTCAACTGTAATTGAAAAATTTGAAAAGGTGGGGAAAAGGTGAAGGGAAATAAGAGGTTCAGATATTTAGGTATAAAAAAATAAGTCATGGGGCTGTAATGTACAGCATGGAAAATATAGTCAATAATATTGTGATAGCGTGGTACAGTGTCAGATGGTTGCTGGACTTATGTTGTTCACTTCTTTAGGTATATAAATGTTGAATAACTACGGTGTACACTTGAAACAAACATAATATTGTATGTTGGTTATACTTTAATAAAAATCTTTAAAAAAAAAAAGAATCATTAGTGATTTTCCCAAGGCCAAAATATAAATACAGCAGAACCTGATTCCAAAGCTTGTGCTTCTTTCTCTGCAGCTGCAACAAAGTAACTTGATAGTCAGAAATGAAAGTCGTAAATATAGCTGAGTAGTAGAGTTCATGTCGTAACATCAGGCATCACTTTTCTCATCTGCTGAGGAGTTCATTGCCATCATAAAAACTGATTCTGTCTCTCAGAATAAATAAGGTGCTTTGGACATCTAGAACAACAAATAAATTCTGAGGCAATAAAAGTTTGTCATATTGAACACTGACATTTTAAAACCATCTTAATCCCCAAATCCTTTGTTATATAAGATTTCTATTTGTTGCAGTGATAGCTAAGCTTATTTCTGAGCGATGCTAACAGCTTGGTGCACACTGCATGCCCATCCGTTCTTCTACATCCATCCAGACTGGAAAGAGCATTCTATTACACCAGTCACTCAACTGCAATGTGGATAACAAAGGAAATTCTTCCATGGAATGTCATAGTAACACTTCTAGACCTGGGCCTAGGCCTTTACGTAAATGAAAGTTAAAACAAATCCATTTCACACCGAGTTCCAATTCTAAATGAAAGTTCAACTCTTACAAAATCCAAAATTGTCTTTCTCTTTACCAGGTTTCTCAGCCTATTTCTCACTGACTTTCCTTCTTCAGTTTTAGTGGAAATATTGTTTGTTTGTTTTTCTTTTGCGGGGAAAAAAATAGTCGATGAACTTAGGATCTAGCCCAGGTGCTCTGAGATGGGCTGGCTTGTTCTGCTCTGTGGGCTTAAAAGAACTCTTTAAAGAGTAAAACCATAAAATAATTCAGTATTATAACTGCTTCCAATGAGACCTCCTAACTTGAAAAGACTGGATCAATCACCTCAGAGAACATTGCATACTGTACTCTTCTTGCTTCCTTTGGAATTTTAGAACTGAGGACCACTTCAGAATAAGGTTCATAGAAAATTAATACAGTTCCATTTGTTCAGCTGCAAAAATCATCCTCAATTTTTGGTTATTTAATTCTCTCAGTAAAATGTAGCTGTTTTTAAAGCATCAGTTTTATGAGGACACACAGTACTTATTGATGCGATGGGGTCATTTGCATCTTTTCCCA
This sequence comes from Rhinolophus sinicus, assembly GCF_057876585.1. NCBI lineage: Eukaryota > Metazoa > Chordata > Mammalia > Chiroptera > Rhinolophidae > Rhinolophus > Rhinolophus sinicus. Next base: position 169,415,705 of record NC_142502.1, on the reverse strand, counting down.
GCTGGCAAACTGTCTATAATGACATCCTAGGGATGAGACAATTAGAGAGAGAGAGAGAGCTATTACATCTCAGGATTTACATGGAAAACAAATCCTTTAAATTAGTACTTGCCCCAGGCCAAGAGACCTTTTAGGGGGTGTGGGGTAGGATGAATGGGGTAGAGAATCAGGTAAATATGATTAAGAAAGAAAAGGTTTAACGTCTCTTAAATAAAACACATCTGGGCTCTAAAACTGCTGTCACTAACTATGTTGCTTTGCAAGTTCTAATACCTATTTAAACCTCAATTTTCTCATCTGTAAAATGGGACTACTATATATCTTGTAGGGTTATTGTGAAAATTGAGTTAATGGATATAAATCATATGACATGTAACAAATGGTGATTATTCTTGTAAGCCAATTTAAACCCTCCTGAAAAATAAAACCTGAAGTTTAAAGACAAAAACTGAGAGCAAGAACAGAAACACCACCTCTTTGGAATAGAATTTTCCTCTCCTTTAGTGCTGAAGCCACAGACCAATCACTCCCGATACAGTGAAGGACATCTTGAAGGTTAAAGAAGCCTGACTGTTTTGGAAAGGAAGCCTGCCTGAACCAGGCTAACGCCGTGCCTGGGTCAGTTGAGAAGAATTTGGAAATACCAGCTCTAAGCTCCCCATATAGTTTTCCATCTCACCTCCTACTCTCTCACCCATGATGACGCAACATTATACAGTCTGGCTTCACTAGAGCCGAGAGGCCATAGCCTGGTTGAAATACGGTCAACGACATAGGGCAGCACGAAAAAAGCCAACGGGTGACTTGACTGTCTAACCTTACCCAAATCTGTACATCAAAAGGAGAGAACTTTTCTCATTCAGACTCCAAAAGAGGGTACAAGAGCAGAAGCAGCAAAGGAGGGGAGACTAGAATTGGTTTATGCTCTGCAGCAAACTATCTGCCTGCGCCCTAAACTGTCAGCACTGGTTGTTCTCTGAGATAGAGGAAGGGACGATTAGGTTGGTGCGAAAGTAATTATGGTTTTTGCAATTACTTTTAACCTTTTAAACCACAATTACTTTTGCACCAACCTAATAAATGATCATTTATGGGGAATCTGGACCTGCCACTCTCCCACAGACCCCTTCTCTCACTTCTCACCACATTCTGTTGGGAAGGCAGGTGTTATAGGCCCTCTTACAGAGGAGCAGAGGTTCAGAGAGACTGGCAATCTTCCAAAGTCACACAGCTAATCAGTCAGAACAGAGATTGGAGCACAGGTCTGTGCGTCATCTTACAAACTGTATTTAGTGTAGAGAGTATTTTTATTTTTGTGAGTTTGGGTTTTTATTTGTTTGGTCAGTTGGTTGGTTTTTCTTTGGGTTTTGTTCTCCCATAAACACTGTTAACTTAACCCATAGGTATAAAATCCAACCCACTTCTTTCTAAAGACTTTGGAGAAGATACTTTAATTGCTCTTAATATTAAATCTTTCCTGGAAAGTCTTGAGATTTCAATATTTCTTTATTATTGTAGGAAATTTAAAGGATATAAGTAAAAATTCTACCTCTGTTGGGTTCTTTTCCACAATTGCCTGTGGTTTCTCTGAAATAATTGACTAACTTATCCTTGTTGCATTCGTATAATACGATTCCAAGGACTGAGCAGTTTTTAGAAATTATCACCCAGTCTTTTCAGGCAGGGGCAGAAGGAAAGGCTGAAAAGTACCCCAAAGAGTCTGCAGCCAGGACACCCACTTAAAGACCTCACATATGTTTCTATATAATTTACTTATTTTCTATCTTTGTTCTATAAAATTGAAATGTTTTCACTCACTTTATGCCACATATCAGGGGATAAATTACTACGCCTCTTTAAAGTCTCTCAGCATTTCATGTGGTCTAAATTATAAAAGCAGAGACGCAGCTTCCAAGGCAAAGACCATTTGCTTTGTTGAGCTACCTGAAGGGTTACACGTGAACTGACTCTCATCTGCTAAGGATATCAGTTTCATTGAGGTTTAGTGTTGTGCATTTTGTTTTTTTAAACAACGTATTGCTCTACCAGAAACAATAGGGCATTAACTAGCATAGTCCTCTTGGTTGATTTGTTTGTTCTTTATCTCAGAGATGTCCTCAAGCCCTGGAAAGATAAACAGTCACAGAAATAGATGGTGCTAAGCAAAAACACAATGTAGTCCATCCATTCCCTTCTACTAATTCTTTTCCTACATGCCCACCATTCTTCTGGTCATCTTGGTTCTTATTCTTCAGTGTCCCCTTCAAACATCACACAAGTGTTTCTTTCCTCAATAACTTCTTTGTACCCATTCCTTGATGCAACCAGCCTTTCCCATACTTTCAACTATTGGCTCTATGTAAATAGTATTTACCATCTCAAATATTTATGTTGGTCAGATGAAGGGAGGAAGGAAAAAAATTAGAAGGGGAGAAGGGAGAGAGAGGGAGGGATAATTTTACTCCTAAAATCTTTATTCCCAGTTTCTCCCCCACATTCCAACCATAAACTGGACATGCTCACCTGAAAAACCCACCCACACCTTAAACACTTGAAACAGACGTTGGAACCAACTTAAAAAAAAAGTTTTATTGAAATATAACTGATATAAAATAAACTTAAGTGTACAATTTGATAATTTTTGACACATGTGTACTCCACCTATGAAACCATCACTTACAACCAAGATAGTAAACTTACAGATCATCACCCAAAGTCTCATGTACCTTTGAAATCCTTTTTTCCCCAACTCTTCTCTCTCCTCCACTCCTGTCTGCCCCTGCCCTCCCCGAAGAAACTGTTCTGCTTTCTGTCATTATAGACTTGTTTGCATTTTATAGAGTTTTATGAGACTGGAACCATATAGTGTATACTCTTTTTTAGTTTGGCTTCTTTCACTCAGTATTATTAGGGAATCATCCTTGTTGATTGTATCCATAGTTCATGCCTCTTTATTGCCAAGTAGTACTGCATTGTATAGATGTACTATCATTTGTTTATCCATTCACCTGTTGATGGAAATTTGGGTTGCTTACCTTTTGAGGCTGTAAATAAAGCTGTTATGAACATTTGTGTACAATATTTGCATACACTATTTTTATAGATATATATTTATTCTCTTGGGTAAATAAATTTCTTGAAGTGGAATGGCTTGTTCATGTAGTAAATGCATATTTAACATTTTAAGAAACTGCCAAACTGTTTCCTAAAGTGACTGTACTATTTTACATTCCCACTAGCAGCATTTGAGAGTTCCAGTTTCTCCACAACCTCTCCAACACTTGGTATGGTCAATCTTTTTAATTTTTGTCATTCTGAGAAGTATCTCACTGCAGTTTTTAATTTGCATTTCCCTAATAAGTAATGATATTTAACACCTTTCCATATAATTATTTACCATCCATATATCTTCTTTGGTGAAGTGTCTATTCAAAGTATTTTCCCTGTTTTTTTATTGGATCATTTTCTTGTTGAGTTTTGAGTGTTCTTTATATATTTTGGAATCAAGTCCTTTATCAAATATATGCTTTCCAAAGATTTTCTCTCAGTCTGTCGCATCTCTTTTTCATTCTCTCTTTACAGTGTCTTCTGAAGAACAGAAGTTTTAAATTGTGGTGAAGGCTAATTTATCAATTTTTTTGTGTGTGATTTTGGTATCTTTTCTAAGAAATATTGCCTACCAAGGTCAGTTGTATTTCTATACACTAATAACAAAATATCTGAAAAAGAAATAAAGAAGAGTCCCATTCACAGTAACATAAAAATAATAACATACTTAGGAATAAATTTAACCAAGGAAATGAACAATCTGGCCAATGACAACTACAAGATTCTGATGAAAGAAACTGAAGACACAACAAATGGAAAGATATCACAGGGCATCTTCCAAGACCGTTGGCCTCCTGTGATGTCAAGGTAGAAACACACACAGCCCAGAGTGGTGACAAGGCTGATCCTGGGCCCGCAGACAATGGCTGGAAAGCCACTGGGCTGGCAGTCCCAGGAGGCCCAGGAGAGGGAGGCTGGGAGGGGAAGGGCAGATAACAGACACCCTTTGCCTTCTAGTGTCTGTAACAAAATAGAGACGTAGGCCCTCCAGGAAGAGGAAAGGGGATATGTAAGTATCTTCTTGTTTTTTGTTTTTACTTTTAACAGACCTCACTTTGGTAGGAGGTAAAATAAAGAGCTTTACTTTCCTACCCCCAGGTTCCATTTTACCAGAGAGGGCATGTGGCATTTCAAAGAAAGCACAGCTGTCCTAGTGTGAATCAAAGCTATTTATCAGTGGGCTCCCAGTGCCACACCCAGCCCGAGAAGTGACAGTGTGTGTTTGGCTCTGGGTGTGTGGGTTTCCATTTGAAAACCACAAACATCTGTGGAGGTGATCATCACCACCATTCGTCAAGAATGTGAGGAATAAATGCCCTGAAGGAGCAATGCCCTCTGCTAATCTCATCTGATTACATTTCTTCCCCCATAAAAAACCTGAGTTGGCAGGAGGGGCTCGGGTAGTGACCAATCACTTTGGAGTTAAAATCATATAACTCAAAGAGTCACAGCTAAAAGTTACCAAAGTTCATCTGAGGAACCCTTCCATTTTCCAGAGGCCTATGCCCATGGGAAATAACTTGCCAAGGTCATCCAGAGAACCAGTAACACACAAAAAAGATGCCAGAAAGTGATCCTCTGTCCTGCCTGCAACCCACACTTGGGTGATATCAGATCCCCAAGAAGAAGCTCATTTTGGCCACCAAAAAGGAGGGGGAGAAGTAAGTCATTTAGATGTGAAGGAGCAGGGGATGGTTCCCCTCAGTTGAAGAAAAATTCCCACAACCATACACAGAACAAAATGAAAAGAAACTGTTTTCTCAACCACTCCTGCCACTAAGTGCGAAGAGTTGTTTCTACACAGAGTTCATTGAGAAGGGCCAGCGGGTTAAGCAAGATCACACTTTGTGCCAGGAAGCAGCGTTTTTTCTGCCAACTACCAAGAGGCTAGTGTGCCCAAAGGCATGTTAAGGAAAAACAAAACAAAACAAAACGATATCCCATGTTCATGGATTGGAAGAGTTAACAGTGTTAAATTGTTCGTACTACCCAAAGCCATCAACAGATTGAATACAGTTTGTATCAAAATTTCAAATGGAATTTTTCAGAGAAATAGAAGAAACAACCCTAAAATTTGTATAGAGCCACACTCACACAAAAAACAACCCCGAAGAGCCAAACAATCCTGAGGAAGAAGAACATAGTTGGAGGAATCACATTCCTTGCTTTCACACTACACTACAAGTCTATACTGATAAAAACAGTATGGCACTGGCATTAAAGTAGACACATTAGATCCATGGAGCAGAAGAAAGGGCCCGTAAATAAACTCCTCCATATACAGCAACTAATATTTGATATAGAAGCCAAAAATATTCAGTGGAGAAAGGATAGTCTATTTAATAAATGGTGCTGGGAAAATAGGACAACCACATGCAAAAAAAAAATAAAATTGGACCACTTTCTTACACCACTCACAAAAATTAACTTTAAATGCATTAAATACTTAAGACTTGAAACTAAAAAATTCCTAGAAACAAAACATAAGAGAAAAGTTCCTTGACATTGATCTTGGCAATGATTTTTTGGATATGACACCAAAAGCACAAGCTACAAAAGCAAAAACCAACAAGCGGGACTACATCAAACTAAAAAGTTTCTGCATAGCAAAAGAAATCATCAACAAAATGAAAAGACAATCAATGCAATGGGAGAAAATTTTGCAAACCATATATCAGATAAGGGGATAATATCCAAATAGATACAGAACTCATAGAACTCAATACCAAAAAGAAAATCAGTTAAAAATAGGCAGAGGAACTGAATAGACATTTCTCCAAAGACATACAAACGGCCATCAGATACATGAAAAGACGCTCAACATCACTAATGTTCAGGGAAATCCAAATCAAAGCCACAATGAGCTATTACATCATACCTGTTAGAATGCCTATTTTCAAAAAAGACAAGACATAACAAGTAGGGGCGAGGATGTGGAGAAAAAGGAATCTTTGTGCACTGTTGGTGGGAATATAAATTGATTCAGCCATTATGAAAAACAGTATGGAGGTTCCATAAAAAATTAAAAACAGAACTACCATATGATCCAGCAATCCTACTTCTGGGTATATATTCAAAGGAAATGAAAATGGGATAATGAAAAGATATCTGCACTCTCATCTTCATTGCAGCATTATTCACAATAGCCAAGACATGGAAACAACCTAAGTTTCCATCAGCGGATGAATAAAGATGTGGCATATATATATATATTATATATATATATATATATATATATATATATATATATATATATATATATATATATTATACACACACACAATGGAATAATATTCATCCATTAGGAAGAAGGAAATCTTGCCATCTACAACATGGATTGACCTTGAGGGTATTATGCTAAAAGAGATAAACCAGAGAATGATAAATAGTGTGTAATATCACTTATATGTGGGATGTAAAAAAGGTAGACTCGTACAAATAGAGAGTAAACTGATGGCTGACAGAGGCTGGGGAGTGAGGGAGCTGGAAAGATGTTGGTCAAAGGGTACAAACTTGAAGTTAGAAGATAAATAAGTTCTAGAGCTCTAATACACAGCATAGCGGTTATAGACAACATGTGTTACATACTTCAAAGTTGCTGAGGCTGGATCTTAAATGTTCTCACCACAAAAAAAGAAATGGTAATTATGCGACATGATGGAGGTGTGAGCTAACACCATGGTGGTGATCACATTGCAGTATAGAAATGGATCAAATCCACACGCTGTACACCTTCAACTTATGCAATGTCATGTCAATTATATCTCAATTAAAAAAGAATTCTAGGTCAATTCTTCTGCCATCTCGACTTTCATTTGCCTCTTAATAATTGTTAAATGTACAGAATAATAAAAACATCTTACAGTTTAGTAAGGCTCTTTTAAAAATATTTTTCAAATGTCATTTTGACGGTCCCGTAAGACAGGTATTACATTATCTACACAGCTAATACGTAGGAAAGGCAGGATTCAAACACAGATCATCCTTGAAAACGACTCCAGGACTTAAAGCCAAGAGATGAGAAAAATGCTAGTATCCTGGACAAAGATGAGATTGTTCTTAATTTCTGATATGCTGAGTTTATGGAGACAGCAGGAGTCAAATGAGATAGGTAGCAACTTTGAAAAGCGCGCCAGTTTGAAAGATAATTTAGTGCATTGTAGCCTAAGCCAGTGTATTGTTATATCCTTCTTTTGCAGTTTTAGATCTGAATTTCGAGACATGCTTAAGTATCTTTCTATTCCAAGCCAGTTCAACTTGGACACGTTCTAAATAAAACCAGAGTAAGGTACTGTGTGTACAGGACTATCTGAAGCACAATACTGACACCTAGTGTACTGACTGAATTGTTTATTTCATTCTTTCTATTTTCCCTTTTTTCTGTCCCTCCCTCCTGTCTTCCCTCCCTCTCTTCCTCCCTCTCTACCTCCATCTTCCTTCCTTCCTTCTGCCTGCCTTCCTTCTTTCCTTCTTCCCTCTTTCTTTCCTTCCTTTCAAGAATGGTTGTTAGCATATAGTTTAATAATAGCAAACATTAACTGAGAACTTAAAACATGTTAAGTGTTGTGCTAAGCACTTTAAAAACATGTATCTTCATTAATTATGAATAATTCTTTATCATTATCCCTATTTCATAAAAAGAAAAAAAAAGGAAAGAGGCTTAGAGAGTGTAATCAAATGTTATTATTGCACATGTTAGGATTCGAATGCAGACGTTTGACTCAGGAGCTGGAACACTCAATCACTATTTTTAAAGGAATCAAGTAGGATTGCTTTATAGGACGGTTAGGTTAGTTTATATGTATTCACTTCAAGTACATGTTTCCAGTGACTTCATTCAAGACTAATCATAAGAGTTAATGCAGAAAATATGGCAAATCTGAGGTCTGCAACTTTCTGGATTTAGTGCCTTTCTATGGCAGGATGTCAGCCCTAGAGTTATCCATGTCCTTTGCCCTCTCATTGTCCTCTGAGGGCAGAGAAGACTCTCACAGTCTTTTAGGTAGGTTCTGGTTACCTCTGGCTGTTTCAAAAGGAGAACAATTTATCTTATGAGCAATATACGTTATAGTGTAGTTTTTCGTGGGGTAAGCCTATCTTCCCTCGGTATCTTCTTTCTTCTAGACGGAGTGCTCCAAGAAGCCAGAGCATGTGCCTTTCTCATTTTTGAAGGCAAAAACCTCAGCACATAGTGGCTACTCAACAATGTGCTAACTACATTAATGAAAAGCTGAGAATCTGTTACTTCTTTTCTAAAGTCATTTTCTTTGCACCTTTTATTGAGAATATGCAGGTATTTGAGTTCAGTTGCTTGGCACCGGGTGCTAAGACTGTGGTGGTGAGTATAATCCCCAAGTGAGTTGCTTAGCTTCTCTTGCAGAAAATATGGTCCCCAGATGTGACAGTGTCTCCACCCAAAGGCTCTTTCAAGATAAACTTTTATTTCCCTTTTTATTCTCCTTCTTTCACAGTTCCATTTCAAATCTGATATTAAGATGCATCAACAGTTTTAATACAGTGGGAATAAAACTGTTAGAGAGTTAAGGAACAAGCTCAGTGTCATGCTTTTCAGTTAGTTTGATCAAGCATAACTTGGCTGCTCCCCTTTTGCCTGTAATTACACTTTTGTATTTAAATCTTTATAATTAAATCTGAAAAGAATCTGTCAAAATACTTTAAGACTAGCTCTTCTAGACTAGATTTTACTCCCCATTTCCAGTATCTAGTATATATTGGATTCTCAATGAGAGTTTAGTATTAGAGAAAATAATAAAAGCTAACATTGAATAGTTGACATATGCAAGTTGTTTAACACAGCATACACAATATTTCATTTCACAATGATAAAAGAAAGTGATTATTATTGTTTCAATTTTATAGATTAGGAAGCCTTCTCAGGGAAATTAAGTAATTCATCCAAGGTCAGGCTCCAGATTCACATATGACTATAAAACCAATACTTTACAACTATGAATCCCAAGTTCAAAACTGAGCTTTCATTTACCCCTTTTGGATGAGAGAGAAGCAAATCTTTCCTAAGTGTCAGGCCTGGACTTCAGTTTGAAAATGTTCTCTAAACATCTACCTGAAACTGGTCATGTTGCCTTTTTAGACTCTACTCAAAAATACCCTCAACTCTTGATGTAGAGTTTCCTGTAACTTCTTTTCTGGGAAACTCTGCAGTAAGTTAATTAAAATTATAATGTATGTTATTAATGACTGTTGTTTTCTTGATTTAAGGGCTTTATAAGTGAAGCAGAAAGAAATTTAGAGTAGACTTAATACCACATTATTTCTACAAAAGTTGGACAAGTCCATAGTCAGCAATATGGCCTCCTTTTACAGAAAATCAGATTGTTATATCCCTGACTTAGTCTGTTCCAGGAAACTTCTTTGTCTGAAAACTGTTAATACTACAGCTACCTAATTATATCTAATAGAGTAACATTAATTTCATCACTCTCCCAACTGTACACATTTTGTAATCACTTCAGTAGATCTCAAACTTCAATGTGTAAATGGGATGATTGCTAAGAGTTGGGATTCCCAGACCCTCGCCAGAGAATTCTCAGAGATTCAATGGCTCTGGTATGGAGCCTAGGAACAGATAGTTTTAATAAACACTCAAGATATTATAATGCAAGTGGTCTTTGAGTCACATTTCAAAAATTTCTATTTGAAATTAAAATTCAAGTAAATATGCCACACTAATAAGAATATGATCAAAAAGATGTGAATATTTAAGAAAACTAGATGCCTCACTGCTTTCTGTGATGGAGGCTTTTGGTCACCTCGTTCAGTCTCTTGAAAGATTTGTCTATTTTTTTTTCCCCACCAGACAGTTGAAAGTTTGTACCGTGTTTCCCCGAAAATAAGACCTAACCGGAAAATAAGCTCTAGCATGACTTTTCAGGATGACATCCCCTGAACATATGCCCTAATGTGTCTTTTGGAGCAAAAATTAATATAACACCCGGTCTTATTTTTGGGGAAACATGGCATGTTCCCCAAAACTTGGCAGAAACACTGGCCTCATTATTTATTAGTAACATATTGGTCAAATAGTAAAACTTCCGTTTATAAGACAAGTTCTGGAGATCTAACGTACAGCATGGTGACTATAGTTAACAATACTGTATTGTATACTTGAAAGTTGCTAAGGAATTAGATTTTAAATGTTCTTGCCACACACACACAAAAGATAATTATGTAAGGTCATGGATGTGTTAATTATTGTGGTATCATTTTGCAATATATATATGTATCAAATCACATTTTACACCTTAAATTTACATGTTATATGTGAATTGCATAGAAAGCTTGAAAGAAAACACAAACTCTGTTCATTATTGAATGAAAATTCATTGACCTAATATTTAACTTTGGTTATAATTAACATCTTAATAATATTGAGACTTCTAATTCAATAACGTGGTATATATCTCCATTAATTTCTGTCTTATTTTTACTCAGCAATATTTTGGAGTTTTCAGTGTACAGGTAAGGAAGTATTTTAAGTTTACTCCTAAGTGTTTTATATTTTAATACTACTTTAAATAATATTAATTTCAATTTCAGTCATTAAGTATATAGAAATAAAATTGAACATTGACTTTGAATCCTGCAAGCTTGCTAAATTCACTTATTATTCCCAGTGGCATTTCTTTCAAAAATTTTAAGCATTTTCCAGGTAATCATGGCATTTACATAGGAAGACATTTTCATTCTTTCCTTTGAAATCTGTATGCTTTTTATTTATTTTTTTGCATGTGCGCCTTGCTGTACTGTTGAAAACCTCCAGTATGAAGATAAATAAAGGTAATTAGAGCAGACATCCTTGCTTTATTCCCAATCATGGGGGAAAAGCATTCAGTTTTTCACCATTAAATATGATATTGATTATAGGTTTACTGTATATATCCTTTACTAGACTGAAGAAGGTCTATTCCTAGTTCACAGAGGAATTTTATCTAAATGTGATGTCAAGTGTGTTTTTCCAAAATGAGAATTTAAATTTTCATCTAAGCACTGCTTAAGCTAAATCCAATAAATTTTGCTTTCATTTTCACTGTCCAAATATTTCTTCTTTGACCCATTGATTATTTAAAAGTATGTTGTTTAACTTCCAAATATTTGAAGTTGGTCCAGATAACATTATTAGTGTTAGTTTAATTCTGCTGTGATCAGAGAAAATACTTTGAATGATTTCAAACTTCTTAAATTTATTGAGACTTGCTTGATGGCCCAGCATGTGGTATATTTTGGTGAATGTTCCATGTGGGCTTAAAAGTACATTCTGCTATTGATAGGGGGAGTGGTCTATAAATGTCAACTAGGTTAAGTGGAGAAAACATCTACCTTAAGGTGGGATTATTGTGAAAATTAAGTGATACAAACTCTAAGGTTGAATCACACAAAATTGTGGTTCTTCTAAATAAAATATCGTTGAATTTCATATAGTTGATAGTGTCTGTCATATGGTAGGTACTCAATAAATTTGCTGAAATACACTGCTCTATTTCTAAAGAAAATAAACTTCATTTAAAAAGAAAAATCTAACCAGAGGGCAATGTATTTTTTGCACAGTATTTAAAGGTCTGAATTCATGTCCTAGGTCAGCTACTTAATAGTTGAGTGGTCTCAAATTAGTTACCTTTCTACAGTGTGTAAAATGGTATACTTATCTATTTTGAGAATTAAAACATTCTGGTAGAGAGTAAGTTATCAGTAGATCATAGCTAATATTAAAATTTGTAAAGGGTATATAACAAAAACCAATAAAAGAATCAGGAAGGCGAAACCCATTCTGAAGTAAAACTTGAGAAAAATGCAGAGGTCAACAAGACAGATTCTCATAACTATGACCACAAGAAGAAAACAAAAAAGGCATAGGTCTTAAGTTTGAAAGAGATAGTTTATATGTAGTATACATAATTAGTATCATATAGTTATAATTTATATATTTAGATGTAATGCAACACACACACACACACACACACACATTATCTATCTATCTATCTATCTATCTATCTATCTATCTATCTATCTATCTATCTATCTATCTATCTATCTATCTATCTATCTGTCTGTCTATCTACCTACCTACCTATCTATATCCTTTCTAAGTGCCAGGGACTCTTTTCCTCAAAATAATGCTGTTAAAACTAAAAGGTACATCAAACATTATAAAACGGCAATGAAAACAAATTTAGGTTACAAGAAAACATCTTGCTGCTTTAGTGTGGGTAGTGGTGGTGAAAAGAAAAAAGACATGCTATCAGATCCTGGCCCTACAACACCATTCATCCTCTGCAATGCCTTTGAGACGAGACTGACAAGCCAAGGTACACGTAGACAGGTGCTGAAAGGGTTTTCCAGGCATCATGAACAGCAAATGTAAAGTCACAGAAGTGCTGAAGCATAATTTTGGGGGATTAGAGAAGAGGATGGAAGAGGTCAGAGATGAGGCTGAACAAGAAAACTCTTTAAGAACTTGAAAAGAATTTAGATTTTATCCCATGGATAATGAAATGCCATTAAAGAATTTAAACAGAGGAGAAGCACAATCAGCGTTTCCTATTACATAACTCTGGGGTTGGTGTGAATGAGAGATTGGAGACAGAAAGAGACTGGAGGCAGGAAAACGAACGGAAAGGCTTTATCCATGAAATGTGGACAATGATATGTACCTTGTCTGTCTCACTTAGGGTATTGTGAGATGACCAAAAGAGAATATGTGCAGAAGTGTTTTGAAAACATTTAAGTATTAAATAGTGATTATATACAGAAGGTGAGCCAACTGTGCATAAGATTAGAGAGTTGGTACTATTTCTAAAGGATTATAGAAAGCAGACGAGATGACAAAAAACCAAAAATTGGTAAATATTCTTCAATTTTTCAAAAGTATGAAAAGGTACATTTCCAGAAATTTAAGACTGGTAATCCTGACCTCAATCCCCATTCCTACCAAGAATCATGCCTATATTTTTTAAGACATTCAGAGCCAACATGCGATGGGCCATGTTTCCTCAGCCCACTGTGAAGAAACTACTTTATTCAGAGATTACAAAAGGACGCACCTACAATACGGTGGTAGGCATCCTCTAAGATGACCCTCCATGATCTCTGCATCTTGGTATTTATGATGTTATGTAGTCCCTTCACCTGGAGTAACTTGCTTCTAACCAACATTGAGAGATTGTCACTTCCATGATAAGACTACAAAAGATTCTGACTTCTGTCTTGCTAGCGGACTTTCTCCCTTGCTGGCTTTGATGAAGTTGTCATGTTGGGGCAAGGAACTGAGGGCACCTGCTGACCAGCATCCGACTAGAGACCTGAGGCCTTAGTCCAACAATCCCAAAAGAACTCTGTCCTGCCAACAACCACATAAGTGAGTCTGAAGCAGAACCTTCTCCCGTCAAGGCTTCAGATGAGACTCCAGCGCTGGTTAACACTTTGAAGCCGTATGAGACACCCGTGAGGCAGACGACCAGCTAAGCTGTGCCGAAATTCCTGACCTACAGACACTGTATAATAATACGTGTGGTTTTAAACCACTACTTTTGTTGTAGTTATTTATGCAGCAATAGGTAACTAACACACACTGGTAGGATTACCTTGTACAAACACAATGGCTGAAGAACACTTAATTGAGCCAATATTTCCCCCAACAAATAGCAATTGACTACAAGCAAGATACTCTAGCACTCTCTTGAGAAGACAACTGTTTCTGTACTGTCATAGCAACCTGATAAAGTAGCCTTATTTTAGGAGGTAGGAGTAAAATACGGAAGCGGCATGGCCCAGAACTTCATTATAACATCATGTTCCCATTATCAAAGGGTGATAAAGAAACAGCCCAGAAAAGAGCATTGAAGAAAGTTAAATGGAAGTAGGCAATGAAGAAAGATTCAAGGACAAGGAAAAATTAGGCTTGGGGTAGTCTGGGGTTAAGTAAGTCAAACATGTTTTCAAATACATAAGGGAAAAAATGCACATGTGAATATTGTTTGGTAAAATTATGAGGTTTCCCTGGAGATTTTAAAGAAAGAACAGCAAGTCTGAGATCATCCCAGCTTCAAAGCCAAGGCAATAAGCAAGTTGACTTCTCAAAGTTTAGATTCTACTACCTAAAAATGTGGTTGTGGTTGTGGTGGTCATCAGAGAATTCACTACTACTCTGAAGACTGTGCACAATTCAGCTGGCCTCAGCAGTCAATCTATGTTTATAGAATACTTTATACATCACCACTTGAAAGGTATTGATTATTATATTCTTTTCTGCAATGAAGAAATTTTTGAGTCATTAATATTTATTCTCTAATATTTCTATGGCATGTGATACAAGAGACTTCCTGAAAGAAGTGAGCATAAGGAATACTGAAATTCCATGTATTTCTTAAAACTTGGAATTGAGGTAACAATGCACTTTTAAAGATACTACTGTCAAAACAACAAGAAAATGACCAGACCATAGCAACTGTTTTAACCCGTTGTTTCCCCTCACATAATTAGAACATTGTTGGAGTACTACTGAATCATATTCTCCATAACCCAGTCAAGCTCTGTGCTTCCAGAATCTACACATCCTTTCAAAACACCACAAAATATTACTTTTATTACTGCTGCTATAATCTTCGGTTGTCTAGAGAGCTATCTTAGAAAACTCCACAAATACTGTTATGTAGATGAAATGAATGTAAATATCAAAATAAAATCTTCCTTTCTCTCTCAAGTTACACTCTGCTATAGGGCACTAAGGGAAACTTGTGAATAAATGTTCACCATTCAGCCCTTTAATGTAGCACTTCAAAGTGGCATGAAATATACTGTGCTAGGACACCAACAGATGCAGTACCACATAACTGCACTGAATCATGCCACAAGTAGCTTTAAAAAACTGAACTTTTCTCAAATCAAACAACTGTAACCAGAGTTTGCCGTAGCAGAAGTTGTTTCACTTTTTGAGCAAGAGTAGGAAAGGACTTTAGAAAAGTGGGATATGGAAACAAATACTATAGTGAAGTTGGGTTCTTTAGTTTTTTATAGTTTGATTCCAGGTAACAGTTTCATTCTAGATAATGTCTCACACAGAGGACTTTAACTCCTCAGAGTTCAGAGTAAATAATTAAATAAGTAACTTTTCAAGTTGTTTTAATCTTTTTTTTCCTGGCCAGTATTTGTTTGGTTGAGGTCATGACATAAAAGTGTCCTATAGGAGAATGGTATCTGCAAGATGACAGAATAGGAAGCCCTGGAGCCTCCTTCCCTCAATGAACACACCAATTCAACAACTCATGGGTCAAGTCCCTTTTGTAAAAAATCCAGAAATTAGTTAAGAGGGTAAATTCCAAAACATTGACATCAAATGCGGGGGAGGACGTGGAGCAACAGGAACTCTCATTCATTGCTGCTGTTGGACAGTCTGGCAATTTTACAAAAATAAATATATTTACCATACAATCCATCAACCACATCACTTGGTATTTACTCAAAGGAGCTGAAAATTTATGTCTTGCATAAAAACCTGCACAAAATGTTTATAGCAGCTTTATTCACAAGTGCCCAAACTTGGAAACAACCAAGATGACCTTCAGTAGGTAAATGGATAAATGAACTACAGTACATCCAAACAAGAGTATTATTCAGTGATAAAAGGAAATGAGCTACCAAGTCATAAAATGACATGGAGGAACCGTAAGTGTATATTAGTAAGTGAAAGAAGCCAATCTGAAAAGGTTGCATACTATACGGTTTTAATCGTATGACACTCTGGAAAAGGCAAAACTATGGAGACTGGAAAAAGATCAGTGTTGTCAGGAGTACAGAGCAGGGAAGTATGAATAAATAGGCAGAGCCCAGGGGATTTTTAGGGCAGTAAAACTATTCTGTGTGATACTATAAGGATGGATGCAGATCATTACAAATTTGTCAAAACCCACAGAACATGGAAACCATGAGTGAACCCTAATGTAAACTGTGGACTTTGGGTGATAATGATGTGTCAATGTAGGTTCATGGAATTGAGTAAGTATACCACTCTGCTTCTAGCCATTGACAGAGGGAAAGACTCTGCACGTGTGGGGGAAAAGAGGTGTATGGCAATTCTGTACTTTCTGCTCAATTTTTCTGTGAACCCAAAACTGCTCTAAAAGTCTGGTTTTTTTAATTAAGTTAAAAAATAGATTTCATAGGTACAGGTTATCAACAACAGCCTAATTTCTTAACTATCTCAACATTTTCCCTATCCTTCTTAAGACTTGTGATCATTGAGAATAATCAAAAGAATACCCTGCAAGCTTTGAATAATTATAGAAAGTGCCAAAGTGCTAGATAGGTGGTCCGTGACCCAATGTATTGCCACAAGGACAGCAGCTGTCTGTGTACATGAATTCTGCTAAGTTGGTACCATGTTTCCCCGAAAATAAGACCTAACTGGAAAATAAGCCCTAGCATGATTTTTCAGGATGACATCCCCTGAACATAAGCCTTAATGCGTCTTTTGGAGCAAACCTTAATAGAAGACGCCGTCTTACTTTCGGGGAAACACGATATAAGACAAAGATCTCTTTAGTTGATAGGCATATCTTATTCAAGCGGATAGTAAGAGTATCCAAATTCTCTTTGACTGAGTCTACTGTATATTATTTAAATTGTGTTATGCAGATTTTATTTTAAACAGTACTTTCTATGATGTGATTTGTCATGTATGATAGCCTACAAATTGGCTGACTATTACAATATTATGTATCATTTTCAATCACTAGGTTCATAATGTATTCATTATGCTCATTAAATACTTTTACAAAAAAAAAAAACCCTTTTAAATATTATATGACATTTAAAAAGAAATGAGTATTGCCAAAAAAAGGAAAAACCTTTTAAATACACTATTTAAAAAGCTCAGCTATCAGTTTTAAAATGACATTACTTCCTTAAGAATTAGAACTGCAGATGCTTTGCTTTCTACGCCAGATTAAAGAGCATCAATTCATTACCAAAAAAGTAAAATTGAAGAATTTCAACACAAATCTCTCTTAAATTTTAATGAAGTAAAAGTTAACATTTTTCTATACCAAAATCACTAAATCAGATTTCCCCAATTTCATAGTGGTTTTAAGGGATTCTAGTTGTTAACAAAACAACTTTAAACTTTTGCATTTTCAAAAGCTGTACCTTGTACATCATATTAATATTTACTGAAATATTTAGGAGTTTTACATACATAATCTAAGTATACAAATAATTTGTATCACATTACAAGGCCATTCATCAAGCTAAAATCTTGACCATCCTGCTTCTAGATTTAAATTTAAGATAAAGCAATGACTAAAACTTTGGATAATTTTTGCTTCCCTCCCCACCCCCCACCCACAACATACACTACACAAAAGGGCTTGTGGTATCACCCTTAATAATGAATTCTAAAATCTCATCTTGAGCTAAAAGAAATTTCTAGAGATCATTTAATCTTTGAAACTTTTTCTAGGCTGAATCTCACCTGAACCATTTTTGATGAAGTTATCTCCCTTTTCCTTCACCAAACCTTCCCATGACTGTGTGTGTACTCCACTCTTTTATGCTGAGTTGCACAAGTTTTTCCCAGGGTCCAGTCTCATTTATGATTTAAAACTAATTACTGACTAAAACTGCATCTCCTCATCATCACTCATAACATTCCTTCTCATACCAAAAAATAGTCAATTCTGACCTCTCCACTTTACCATTCATTAATTCTTCCTCCAAATCCTATTTCTTCAAATCATGTGTGTCACTTGTCTCTGATTTTTTTTTCTCCTTTCCCCATGTGGAGTCCAAAATCAAGCACAAAACTCTTACAAATGTTTATATGATGTGTGTGGGCTCTGGAAAATACTATGTTAAGATGGCCATTTTTCTCACAATGTTCACATGATGCCATATTATGAGCAGATAGCAAATATGCAGCTTCTATTTTCAAGTGATTTTTTCACTTTTTGAAAACTTACTTTCAAGAATAAAAGTATACCATAGAGAGAAATGACCAACCAATCATTACTTTTTCAATGATTTGGTAAATGCTATTGGTCAACCAGTCTTGAGAACTAATTCATCCAAAAATATTTTAAAAATCCGTAAAAGGCAGTTCAATATGGTGACGCAGGAAGATCCTGAACTTACCTCCTCCCGTAGGCACACAGAATCCATAGCTACATATGAAACAATTTTCTCTGAGGAAGACGTTAAAAACTAGCTGAACAATTCCTTCACACTGAGCAAACAAACAAAAAGGCCACATCAAAGAAGGCAGGAGAGGCTGAAATCCAACATGTCCATAAAACGCACCACTGGTGCAGCAACTCATCATTGGGGTTAACTCAGAAGCCCGGAGTTTCTCCCTAAGCGAAGGGTTCTACCCCATATCAGGCACCCTAACTTTTAAGAACTGCACCTGAGGCTAGCCCCCAGAACATCTAGCTTTGAGAACCCATGGGGCTGCTATGCATGAGACCCAAAGCGCTGTGGCAAACTGATAAGTAGCTCTTAAAGGGCCCGTGCCCAGACTAACTCACCCCAGGGCCCGGCAGAGAAATAGCCGTTGAAAAATACCCAGACTTCTGTGCAAGTGATTTATTTGCTAATCTTGCAGCTTTGGCTGGAGGGGCAGGGGCCTGCTGAGATACTCTTCAGGATGGAGGCTGGTAGGCTCCATCTTTGAACTCTCTGTCAGGCTCCAGAGTGCCAGAACTCATTCAACGCAAGAGAAAAAAAATCTCACTAAAAAATGTGCAGAAGACCTAAATAGACATTTTTCCAAAGAAGACATACAGATGACCAATATCACGAATCAGCAGAGAAATGCAAACAAAAACCAAAATGAAATATTACCTCATACCTGTTAGAACGGTTATCATCAAAAAGACAAGAAATAAGTGTTGGCGGGGATGTGGAGAAAAGGGAGCCCTTATGAACTGTTGGTGGGAAGGTAAATTGGTGCAGCCACTATGGAAAACAGAATGGAGCTTCCTCAAAAAATTAAAAAATAGTACTATATGATCCAGCAATTCCATTTCTGGGTATTTATCCAAAGAAAATGAAAACACTTATTTGAAAAGATACTTGCACCATGTTCATTGTAGCATTGTTTATGATAGTGAACACATGGAAACAACCTAAGTGTCCATCAATGGATGAATAAATAAAATGTGATACACACCGACACACACACACAGGAATATTATTCAGCCATAAAAAAATAAAATCTTGACAGTGTGACAACACAGATGGACCTTGAGGGCACTATGCTAAGTGAAATAAGTCATATAAAGAAAAATACTGTATTAACTCACTTATATGTGGAATCTTAAAAAAACAAAACCACAAGCTCATAGATGCAAATAACAGATTAGTGCTTGCCAGAGGCAGTGGGTAGGGAGTGGGAAAAAAATGGGTGAAGGGGATCAAAAAGTACAAGCTTCCAGTTATAAAATAGTCATGTGGATATAATGTACAGCATGGCAACTACAGCTACTAATATAGTACTGCATTTTTTAAAGTTGCTAAGAGAACAGACCTTAAAAATCTTCCATCATAAAAACATTTTTTTTGTAACTATGTATGGTAACAGATGTTAACTAGATTTGTTGTGGCAACCCTTTTGCAATATATACAAATATCAAATCATTATGATGTACACCTGAAACTGTTATATGTCAATTATCCCTCAATTTAAAAAAGAAAAAAATCAATGACATTCTTCCTGAAATAAATGGGGAAAAAGCATTGGTTGAAAAATGACAACAAAAGAGAAAAAGCTGTATCTTTTCTAATGTGATGTGATAAAAGAAACTGATTGAAGTGCTGTTTTAGGCTTGCAGAATTTGCTCTACTATACACAAAGGATCCCATTCCAGAAGAAACTAAAAATCCACTTTTATTAATGATTTTTTGGAGGTAAAGAAAACAACATATTTACATACATGTTTACAAACATTTGCAAAAAATGATTTTTACTTTTCCTTTTAAAAGATTTTTTTTTCATTTGGCAAAATACTGAAACATTACTAACCATAAGCAATGAAACCCAGTACCTTTATAAGAGGTCATTTCTTCTCTTCACCCTTTTTCTTACGTTCGTTCAATACATTTAAAGGCTTCCTTAATTGACACTGACATTTAGAAGGACAATGAACTAAGGTAGTATGATTATTGGTAGGGCTGCTCAGTTAAGAGATAATGCTAAAATATGAGTGCTAATTAAAAATATGAGACACAAAATAAACAAAACAGAAACAGACTCAGATACAGAAAATACACTGATGATTGCCAGAGGGGGTGGGGGTTGAAGGGCTGGGTGAAAAAAGGTGAAGGGATTAAGAAGTACAAATCGGTAGTTATAAAATAGTGACTGGGGGAAAAAAGAATATGAAATACAGTAATTGTATACTTACAGGCTCTTATTCTCCCATATATGTTCCAACAGAAGATGGTGAAACAGAAAATGAGAGGGAGAAAGGGCAAGTAGGAGGTAGTGGTGGTTGTTCGGGTGGGGAGTGGGAGGGATGGGTTTTTTGGGGGAGGGGAGCATACAGCATCCTAGAACACCACTACAAGGCGGATGTGCCCAAGCCCATTCCTGAACCCAAAAGCGGGGTTGCTGCTATATGAAAGGTATTCAGTCTCCTGAAGGGTATTCAGTCTCCATTAAAAAAATGTCACAGCTAAGGATATCAGAGAATGAATAGATTACCTACTACCAGAAGCCATAGGTTTAGAGGTACTTTGAAAAAGTTTCTCCCAGGTAAAAGCAGCCTCCCCAGGGCTATAAAACGGGGCTGTTGTTGTAGATGTTGTTGTTAATATACAAGGGAAAACAACAACAAAAAGAAAAGGAGGATGGACATGGATCAATGTCTTTTCTCTTCATAGCATATTAAAAATGCCATAAAGACATATTAAAAATGTCTTTTTAAATATTAGGAGATAATAAGCATTATAGAATTAAACCAGTAATACTATTATATGTAATTACCCATGTCAATTAACTAAAACAGGGGAGAGAAACAGATAAATCTTGGCATTTACTGCTTTAGTCCTCAAATACATAGAAGATAATTAAAACATATAGTATCTTTTCCCAAATAATCAATTTAATTTGTCTTCAATAGTTTAAATTAAAAAAAATATTTTGAGTATTCATATTCATTTTTGTCTTATATTTTCTATTTCTAAACCTCATTATCTTCATTTGAAAGAACATTATTCTTCACTGAACATGACAAAATCCCCATGCTCAAAAATCTCAATATCTCAGTATTTTGCTACACTATCTGTTATTTTCTTGACTGTGTCCCCAGATCTGTAAGTACAAAACTTGGTAAAGGTTTATTCTTTAAGAACATTAAGTGTTATAAGCTCTCTTATAAGAGAGGGAAATAAATTATATCTCCTTAGCACAGTACTGCTTATCTTGGGCATAAAGACTAAAATTCAATTAATATAATTCCACTTACAAATGTCTAATTTTCCTAATGGGAGTGGGAAATACTAGGGTAGAAAATAGCAAGAAAAACTAAAGATTCTAACCAGAAAGCTTTCTGTTACCATGTAGTATTGAAATTACCATAAAATTTTTGTTAAAAAATATTTTCTAAGCCAATTTATAGCAGAAGTAACTTCAGTCATATCAGTTGGTCCCAGAAACCTGAAGCTATTATGGATAGACATCTTTTCACTTCAAGAGGTAAAATTTCAAGGAAAGACAAAGGAACATGTAGTGAGTTGTACCATATAAAAGCTGTTACCACGCAGTGAACCAAGGTTCCTTTCAAGTAATAAGCTAGTAATTATTTAAATATTACATATTTACATACATTTCTATTATCTAAAAATTATTTAAATCTCCATTTAAAAAATAAGCATAAATTTTAAAATTTTAAAAATTTGTTAATGCAAAATCTCTACATTATACTTAACGTGCAAATTACAATCAAACAATTTTGAATCTATTAACTCTCCTGTATCTGAGTGGAAACCGATATCCTTTAGATATTCAATCACAAACTCCATACAAAATGCCTAAATTTCAGCGTGTTTAGAATAATTGGTTGAACTTTCCCCATTCAACAATGTAAACATTCAGTTTAAAATTACTTTTGTTATAATAAACAGCAAAAAATGCAAATCAGGTACTGCAAGGTATAGTATTTTCCTAACACAAAAACAATTATGAGAACTAGAAATGACAAAATTATCTGTGGCAATTATGAAGATCTGTTTTAAATAGAAATTTTAAAAATATTTTAATTGTTAAAACATGCATCATTGTTTCATTCAAGTTAATTTTCTCTGACAACTGTACCCAAGAACTTTTAGGAGTAGACTTACTGTAATATCCATCAAAGTAACAAACATCCAGAAATATAACATTGTCGAATACATGTACTTAATATTAATAAGAGGAGGCATTTTTTAAATGTTAAAAAGGCCAGGCTGTACTTCACTACTTCAAACATGTATTATTGAATAAGTGTTCTACTGGTGATGAAAAATATGTAAACTTTTAAAGAAACAATTTTTCAAGCTTGTTTTACATCAAGTTATCATGAGATTGTTCACATATAACACAAGAAGTCAGCTTCCAGTAAAGATTTTTAGAAGGTATTTCTCATTTTTAATCACTTTATCTAACATTCCTTAAAAAGTATTTAGTGTTCAGCAAACAGGCCAACTTTCCTGATACATTTTAAAAAGCATCTCTGGTTCTTATACCAGATTTTCAATCTACTATATTGAGATATTTGAAATGCCAAAAGCCTGGACTGGATTTAGTAATAAATTAGGTAGTTGTCTAGATGTCATATGGCTAAAAAATAACAAGATTAATTTTTTTTAAGTAACGTAACTTGTATTTACAAACTAAAAGTTATTTTAAGACTACATGCTTATTCCAATGTACCACTGTGGAGATTTTAGGGAAATTTGAGCCGTTTTATGTTTCTCAGAAGAAAGGCAGACTTATTCTTTTATAACTAACATATTTTCTCCCTAAACCATATTATCCCATCTAATCACCCAGCTGACCTTTAACCATTGCAGACAAATACAACCTCAAACATCAATAAATGCCCTGTCATATACTCAAGGAACATGGCAGAATCTGAAGGTATCAGGAGGCGACTACATTGGGGAAAGCATACTGTAAACACTCTTTGGTATTTTTGCTTAAAAAGAGATGTTTAAAGATGTTACTTTATAATCAGGGTAATTAAAATATATTCTTTAAATATTGTTTTTCCTGTCGGAAAATATTTGTGCATGGTAATCTTAGGGTGGCCCTATAAATAGAACTACAAACTTGCTTAAATTCATTTATGTTCCATCTCATTAATCTAATCAATAGAGGATATAGTTCAGGCACACAAATCACAATTTTTACATGGGAAAGAAAGAAGACTGATAACATGTGCTGAAAATAAATACAAATTTACTGCAATAGTTTAAAACAAAACATACAAAAACCAGTATTTCTAATTCAAGATATTAAAGAACTATAACAGATAAACTTACGATGCACTAAATTTAATATACAGCTTATTCAGTTTATAAACTCCATAGTCCTTAATCCTTGTAAGATCACAAAACGGGTCACAGAATAATCTTTGGGGAAATTATCCAGGAACTAAATTTATCCTTACAGTCAACATTAGGCAAGGCTAATCCTGGTCCCTGGTTATAAATAAGCAGATCTGGTGAAAAATGAGAAAGTTGGATTCAATTAAAAAACAATCTATAATTTTGGTTGAAATAAATTGTCTTAATTTAATTTCTTCCAAAATACCCTTGAATCCTTTTTAAGTCATTTGGATAATCAGCCTATAATTTTATTTGTAAGAAAATAGGTATGGTAGAAATATTTTCATATAGATATTTACCTTGAATTTCTACCTAAGATTTTTCACCTTGAGTCTTTAGTTATGAAATGAAGAAAATTAAATTGAACATGGATGTGATTGAGACAAACTAAAATAGTCAGAATATTAAAATACTTGTTTTAGATCCTTTCCAAAATAACTGTCTTCAAAAAAAATCTTTCATCTCTAACAAGAACCCTAGTAATGATTTATTTCCCAAACCAAATATGTTTTAAGTTTGTTGCAGAGATAGACTCTGAGACACGTATTCAAAGACAAGAAGCTCATTTGGGAGGTAATCCCAGGAAACATAATAAAGGAATGGGAAGTGAGACAAACAAGAGGAAGAAAATGAAGAATACATATTTAACAGTTTCCTCCTGTGGGCAATGAGGTCCAGTCCCACTGGAAATTTGAGGAGAGAATATGAAACATGCCTCAGAGTGGCACCAGTAATGCAAGGAAGCTGGAATTATTATCCTCCAATTCCCATCCATCACTGGCTGATGGCTGGTTCCCAGGGCATTATCTTCCTAGCACTTCCACTCTGCCCTGTGTGCAGGCGAGAAAATCCAAGGCAGACTTGCAGGTGCTCGTAGGACACTTTATGCATGAACTGGAATGGTGAGTCTATCGTCTGTTGTAAAGTCTCACCATCAGTAAGACTCACATACCAAATAACTTAAATTTCATTTTTGTCACTGTCCCATTACAAAGAAGCAGTGCAGTTTAATGATGCAATAGAATAGTATTTTGAGGTCTAAAAGTAAACCTCCGAGCAAAGAAAATACAAGTCTGCAGTCATTAGAAACATTTTAATCCACCATAAGAAATCTATTTTTGCCTGAATTAATCAAAATAGACATTTACATAAACAATTCCCATTTTTATTTAAGTTGCAAAAACCCATTATTATTTGAATTCAATATGATCTTAAACAGCCAGCATGAGAAATAAAACACAGAATAATATGGTATAGTATTTGTAACACAAAGAACTGAAAATTAGAAGAGCTGAATTCTTGTCCTAGCTCTGAAACTAACTAGCCATGTAAACTTATGTAAATCACATTATTTGTATGGGCCTTACGTTCTCTATCAGTAAAAATAAGATGATAATGTCTGGCTTACTTATTGTAGATATTAAGAAGAAAGAAAAAGTTGTAAAACGTATTTTAAAAATTAAAAGTACAATATAATATTAAATAAGGTATTTTTATTATTGTCATAAAGAGTCAAAGGTAGAAAGGCCCTTAGGAATCATATTATTCAATTCTAACTCATGTTAATAAAGTAATAAACTGTTCTAGAAAACAGCAGTGATTTGTTCCAGCAAATCAGCAGCAAATCACTAGTAAACCTGAAAATGGATTCCAGTGCAAAGCTTCTAGCACTCCATAGTATCTTTCTACTTGAGAGTTGGCGGGACATGGCATTGGGTAAGCAGCTAAAGCACATTTTAATTAACTGTTTTAAAAATTTTGCAACACTTTTAGATGATGGTAAACACCACATGATACTGCAAAATATAAGCAAAGAATAGTGGGCCAATGGTTTCAAATTTACCAGATCACTCACATTACCATTCATTTCATTTGGCATTACACAGTGCCTAGGAATATTAAGTTCTACCATCTTTTGAAATTAATAAAGAAGCTGATTTCTACAATTAGAAACTGAAAATGGAAAAAGCCAATTTAAAAAGTGCTTCCAGTTGAAAGCATTATGTTTTCCTGTCCTTTAGGAAACAGTTCATATGAAAATTGCCTTTTGTTCTCCTTCCTTTAAAATTCATCAAAATTGAACGAACACCAACTAAATTGTGTATTATGTGCTAGATTCAAATGAATAAATTTTAAATGGGGAAAAAAAACTTAGAAAAAAATCTGCATTTATAAATAAAGTTAAAAATATTTTTATTAAATCTAGTTCAACAGTCTAAGTATTTAATTTTAAAAATTCACAAACTGTCATTCACATATCATTCTAGTTTTTTTCGTTTTCATCTTTTTAATACTTTTCACTTAAATGTATATAACATCACATTCAGTAAGTAACTCAGAGAATATCATAGTCAGCAGAAAAATTAAAATATTTTCCAAAAGTTTACATTGGCAGATTTAAAGACCAGAACTCAGGTCTTGTTCATAGTCAAATACACTTGGCCTTCAATAGCTTCTCAATAATGGTATTTATATTCTCTTTGGTTTCATTATTAGGATGACAAAAAAAAAGTCACTACATCTAGTAAAGTTACAAACCTCACTTTGCAGTATTAAATATGCTTTTGAACATAATTTACAATTTATATGAAACACCAATTGCATTACATTATGGCTTTCAAAATCAGGAGAACTGTCTTCTAAATTTTTTTCCATTATTTTGATAAGATGATTGGC
The DNA here is from genome assembly GCF_057876585.1 of Rhinolophus sinicus. NCBI lineage: Eukaryota > Metazoa > Chordata > Mammalia > Chiroptera > Rhinolophidae > Rhinolophus > Rhinolophus sinicus. The sequence continues at coordinate 169,389,305 of NC_142502.1, read as the reverse complement.
CAAAACCTTGCATTAGAAAACACACACACACACACACACACACACACACACACACACACACACACACGTACTACATCCTGGGTACAAACCACTCTGGGATCACTGCAGAACTTTAAACAAATGACAGATCTAAAACCTTAAAGTTCTTCACCTAGTACCACCCAACAAGCAGAATATATCAATGAACTCATTATAGGCAAACAAAATCCATCCACAACAGTGAGTTTTAAATGGCAGAGATCCCAGTTACCAGCATTAGTTAAGGGTAATTTTACCAAATGTGTAGCACGGTCTAAGAGGATATTGTGTCATGCCACTCAGTTCTATTTACAGGGTAGGAGAAGAGGAGGAGTGCAGAAAAACTTATCTGCCAGCTGCTCCTGTTTCCTCTTTGACTATTTTGACATTAACAAGTGTAAGAAAGAGCTAGCTCCTTCAATACCCTTTTCTGCTACTGATATGGCTGTTTTAGATTCAAGAAGCATCTCTGTTTAAGAAAGCTTAAGACACTTATTCAAAGTTAAATTTCTTTTAGTAAATGGTAGAACTTTACCTTACATTTAAATGTTTTCACTAAAACAAAAAAAAGTATATTAATTATTGTAAGGGTCCAGTGTTCCACCACTAGCAATTAAGTAACAATCACTTTATCAATTTATAATCTGTGTTGAAGTTAGTGTTAAATAATCAAAATCAATTTTTACTTAAACGTGACTTCCCTGAAGAGTTTTATACAAATGAAATAAGTTTCATTTCAGGTTACTAATTCCATTTGTTTTTTTTCAGCTTGGTGATCCATAATTTTAGATCTACACCAATAATATACCCAAGTGACGCTGATGCTGACATGACAGGGATCCTACTTTAGAACCACTGATCTAGCTTTGTTTGAATACTTGGAATGATTTTATGAGTACAGAGCAGATTTTCACTTAGATATTCTCATGCAGCACATTAAATGTGGAATCAGAAACTTCCATTTCTTACAATTAATTTTTCTATCTAGAAGAACACAGAATAATTTGATTCCTTTTTATGCATAGCAGTCACTCAAGTATTTGAAGAAAACTCCCTCTCTTTAAACTTATCTTGTGCAAAATAAATATCACTAATTACTTTAACTGCATCCCACTTCCCATAGTACTCGGCCTTTTGAGCATTCCAAAGGTTGTCTCCCTATCAACACTATAGTTCATAATGTCCCTCTTAATATGTGGCACTAACAATTTAACACAATAAAAGTTTTAGTTTGAATATTGGAATGCATGTGGCTTACTACATCTCCTAATGAATAACAGTTTTAGAAGTACATTAGGTCTTTCAGCAACTGTAGCACAGCACTTCTCAACTGCCAGTCTATGGACTCATACTGCCTGATGAAGTTTTCAGTGATTTAGAATAAATGAAAAAAGAACAGTGTAGTAATTTTTCCGCCAACTTAAAATTATTCCCATTAAATAACTCTTTTATTCTGATTTTATGTCCTTCCTAAACATTGGGGGGTGGGATAAATGAAGTGATGGTGATGTAAGATGGTAGCTATTTTTCCAAGTCTTTACATGGCAAAATAAAGTCTCACATTTCACAGTCTCTCTTAAATTATTGGTCTAATGTCCTAAAATACTCAGGTATTAATAAAAAGGTTGATCTGATTCATCCTCTACTACCATCTAAGTAGCCAAGTGCTTAGAATAATTTATATAATTGATTAATTTATGGCAACAAAGAAAACCTCTCAATGAGATCCAGCAAATAAAAGGGCTTAAAAATGCTTTTAACACAAGTTCCTAAGAGTCTCTAGTTTCCCTTATCCACTTCCACTTACCTTTATAATCCTAAAAACACTCAAACCCAGCAAACTAGACTACATCAAATTAAGAGAGGGGTGGGATGATACAACCACTTGTTGCAATTTAAATTACCAGCCAATAATTTGAACTACAAGTGAACCACACTATCTAGGACAGGGGACAGTAAACTGTTGCCCATGGATCAAATCCAGCTCAATGTCTTCTCGTGTTTGAGTGAAACAGCCACATTCATTCATTTACACATTGTCTATGGCTGCTTTTGTGCTACAGTAGCAAAGGTGAATAGCTGAAACAGAGATTGTTTGCAAATTTTGGTCTGCAAAACCCAAAATGTTTACTATGTGGCCCTTTACCCAAAAATTTGCCAATATCTAATCTACAGTAATGAATTATTAATATTTACTACGAAAGAACAATTTGAGATCTGCAACAATAACCATTAACTAACTCAGGATGCCTGCCGTCCATATTGAAATATCTAAATATAAACACTGGGCTATCTGAATAGTCCTTTATCCTACTTTGTATGCAGATCTGTTGCCCATCCAAGATGAAGCACTTTACTTACCTGCTCACTGAGCTACTCTTTAACATACATTTCTCAAGGACTCACTAGTGGAATAGTAAAGAATCCATGAATATACTGATCTGTGTAATCTAAAGTTAAAAAAACAAAAAGTTGCTGCAAATAACTCAAAGTAAAAATAAAGAGGAAATTGTTGAGAACTACATAATAACTTCCTTTACATTTTAGATTTCAAATACAAAACATTTTTAAAGGCACTTAAAGTAGGAAAGCTTAAGTTCAACAATTTAGGTAATAGTAACCACATTAAATAATGCAAATTAATTTCCTTTTTGTGTTAAAAAAGGTTTTCATTTTCACGTGTGTAGAGTTTAAATCAAAAGATAATACTTCTAATCTAATTCAATCATGTAGCTTTTTAACATAAGTGACACCAGAATCTCCAAAGAGTAAAGTCAGAACATTAAAGTACTTTGAAACTGGAAAGTGCTTAAAAGATCACCTCCACATTTTACAGATGAGAAAATTTCGTTACAACATGAAATATTTAGAGTGAGAGAATTAATTAGTGGCAGAGGCAGAAGTAGAACCCAACACTCAACTACCAGTTTGGAACTCTTTCTACTTAATGATTGAGTATGAAAAATGTTTCTAGGCTAGGAAAGGGTGGAGTGATGTTGAAATATTCTAGAGTTTTAAATGTACAGTAAACATACTCATAAGGCTACTGCCCACTCAACCTAAGCAACCTGCTTATGTTTTTTATTTATCAATCAACTATAAAATTACAGAAGGAAAAAAAAATGATTCATCGTAAAGCCACTCTTATTAGAATAATCAAAAGAACAACCAAATATTTGCTTAACAAACTGTCAAAGATTAGAAAAAACTCATAATCAATAGTGGAGAAAGAATAGTATGATGAGTACTCATATATTGCTAATTTGGCACAAACTTTCTGAAGGGTAATTTGGCCATATTTTAAAGAGCCTAAACAGTTCTTAGTATCTAAACCAATTATCCCATTCCCATGAATAATATTCTAAAGAACTAGTCTAACATAGTGTTCAAATTTCACATACAAAGATGTCCATCCCACTATTATTTATAATTGTGAAATATTAGAAACAATCTAATATCCAAAGAGAGAACGGGTTCAATTATGGTATATTCATACAATAGAATATTAGGTAGCCATTTTAAAAAATCACATTTTCAAAGACATGGGGAAGTACTTACGATGTTAAGTTATAAAAAGTAGGGTATACAACTATATGGTCAGTATAATCTCAATATTGTCATTATGCATACACACAAACACATATACACACTCATACATATAAATAGCATAGACAAAGACTGAAAGGAAATACAAAAAATATTAACAGTGTTATCTCTGGATAGTGAGATTGAAGATAATTTTTTTCTCTTCTTTATACTTTTCAGTATTTTCTAAATTTTCCATAATAATCATGTATTAGTATTATACTCAGAAAACATTAAAAATTCACTCTATAGTCAATTTTGAAATTTTTATAGTCTATATAATAAATAGGGAATAAATATTTATAGCGCTCAAAAGTATATCTAAATGATGGGAAATAAATTAGTAATATGTAAGAGTATAATTTCCACACATGTATAAGTGGGCAATTTTGAATCCAAAAGATAGCATTATTTTATCTCAATTCTTGAGTATAGAAAGTTGATATTTAGTAATAAAAAATGCAAATCTTTAAATAAAATTGGTGCAAGGCATCTAAAAATTGTGCTATTCTGGCATAACATTGAAGATATAAACGCTCTCCAATGTAATGTAGATACCCAGTGTTAGATTAAAATAGGTATAATCTAGTACATGCATGGTGGCCAATAATTAACTAATTGAATTACACTTTCCCCCAAAATGACTAGAATTGGTCTATGCTAAAGAAAGAAATACAACACCATACCATTATTTTAGTTGGAAGAGCCGCACCAAAAATCATGACAAAAAAATTATAGAACGGTAAGAAAATCCAGTGGCTTTTTGTTGTTGGTACTGTTAATGATTTCTTGCTAAAAATTCAAGTAAGAGAGTCAAATTGCTTAAAGCACTAAAAAAGTATAGCAGCAGTGTATGGTCTGCAATGATTTGAAAAACTCTAAGAACACTCTTCAATGTTTCCTCATTTGCAGACTACTGCCTAGCAAACACAATCTTTGAAGTAAAGGACTACATCTGTGTTCTTTTACCAATCTCGAATATACAATATAGTAATGACACAAAGTGATGTCACACACAAAAAGGCAAACTGTATGTAATTTTAAGAGCTAACTTTAAAATATGATTCTAATATCTGTGATAAAAAAATCACATAAATATGCAAAATATAAAATACACCCTAACATGTTTTTATATAAGAGCTGAAGTTTACCACTTTTAACATAAAAATTCTGAGATGGAATTAATAAAAAAACAATTTTCTTATATACCACAGAGCAATAAGTTTAAATCAGACTATTTTGAGTTGTGTAGCCCTTTATTAGCAACTAAAATAGAAGGTATCTGTTGTACAACACGGGTAGTAATTGACTATAACTGGAGATTTATTGTATTCTAATACAGATAATTTATAAATGCAATTTCTTTATTAAAAAGCTTCCACCTTTTTTTTGTTTGTTTGTGTACAATTTGCAAAACTATTCTGAAAGCGGAATATAAGTGCACAAGTCTGCAAAGAGTGCAAATTTAGGAGATGGTAGATGCTTTACAAGTTACTTTCAAAAAGCTGCCACACTGGGCTTTTACACTGCCATCTTTTTTGATCAAAATATTTGATGCCAGCCTTCCTTCCACTGCCCTAAACTATAAAGCATTTTGTAATGAGTTGAAATTAAGGAAGGACTACACCTACTAGAAAAGAAGAGAAGAAAGTTCTATTAGTTTGAGGTTTCAGAATCCCCCCAAACCAGGACCAGCATCTTGGTAAGGGCTGGGCTGGGACCCCGAACAGAGTATGGTTATGTGCAGATGGCATCCCTGAGGACTCAGAGCTTCAGTGGACCGTGAGTGCTCCAGCTGCATAACTCACTGAACTGTCTTGCCAGTTTCTACACTGGCTTGACTGGGCATAATTCAAAAAGGAAAAGCTCATATTCATTCCATTCTTCTGGAGCTCTGTGATAGCCTAGAAAAAAAAAAGGCTCGTTATGACAGACATATAAAAAATTAGCACTCTTCGAACTAATTGGTAGTGGTGGCTTAACTTTGTCCACTTCACAGCAGAAACCTAGATCTCGCTGTTTCACACTTCTCGTCACTCGTTTCTCGAATTTCTTGTAATCTCATGTTAAATAGGAATAAAAGCGAATGCTTTATTTCATTCTCTCAAAGAACTTGCCCTAATATAGTTTTTCGATGAATATCAGGTATCTTCTACCCCTCCCTCTCCCTGGATTTCATAAGGCCACTAACAAACAAACAAACAAAACCTCATAACATGCAGTTTTTTTGTCTGACTGGCTAAATGTGAAATACATATAAATTAGATTTCAGGTCTAAGAGGGATACCAGGATTTTCACTTTAATTGTGCAGAGGTTCATCATTTACTTTATTAAAATTTTATTTGCTCCAATTTGACCATTAGAAATTAGTACAGCTCATTCTAGTTTAAACCTCAGAAATTAGTTTTAGGCCCTTAACAGGAGTTTTCTTCCAGTCAATCAATACTGCTTAAGAGAAAATCCTTTCAAAATATCCAAAATGTACTGTCTTTCAAAGGATTAACACTGGACTTCAAGTTCCTACACTAGACTATTCTAGACTACATTACCTTCTCCATTATTTCTCTGCCTTTGAAATGAGCCCATATTACATCCTCCTCCTATTCCTGAGTATACACTTTATTCTTTCTTAAAGAGTCCTGTTTTTTCTTTCAGAAAATCCATTCTGTTATATTTGTTAGGGGGAAAATTAATGTTATTATCTCTTGAAAATCCAGCTAACCAAAACTTCTGCCTCTTACCATTCTTTAAATGAAATATTATATATTATATATAACATATATGTATTATATATTATATATAACATATATATTATCTCTCTTGCTTTATTATCTTATAAATATCTAAAGTTCAAGAGCAAAATCTTCCGCTTATTGTTTAGAGTCTACTAAACAAAACCAAGAAATTAATAAGAACATATCTCTTGAAAGGTTACTTTGGTTTACATTTATAAAGAGCATATTGGAATTGACTGAGAATCTAGAGAAAAATGGGTTTCTATTCTAAATAACTTTCTGCATTTAAAACAATGTATTGGCTTGTCTTCTAGTAATAAATAATTTTATTCAAGTAACCAAAACAATGGAAATAAAAATTATCTTAAAGGTACTAGAAAGAAAACTGACTACATGTACCTAAAACCAACACTAATAAGGTATCACAGATAACAACAATTAAGATATTTTGAAACATCGTAATATTAAATGTTAAAAATCAAGACTTAGGATACTCACATTTAATAACACCCCAATGGGATGTCTTCCACATATAGTATTATGATATTTCTTCAAGTAATTGCTAAAAGATACAGGATCTAATTGTTCTATAATACTCATACCCTAAAAGAGAAAGAGAGAGAGAAAGGGGGAGGGGGAGAGAGAGAGAGAAAATGAAAGAAAAAAAAAAAGGACACAATTTATTATTTCCTGGTTACATTTTAAAACTGTTACTTAGAGCTAAACAACATAATTTTGCAATTAAGGAGAAGTAAATAAAATACCTTAAATAAACCTTGTGAAATACCAAACTCATTCACCAAAGGTAATCTCATTATAGTCAGCTCTCAATAACATATGCACACTTTATTAACAGAAAATTTTTAATCCCCAGTTTAGTTTTCTCTCACTTCTGGTACGTTTCTACACTACCTTCACCAGTTGTTACTTAGCTCACAATCCTCAAACATTTCACAATTTTATATTTTTCTTATGTATTTATAAAGGTAAATCTGTAAAAATTTTCACACAAAATCTAAAATTAAATTTGATGTTGGTTTTTCCCATATCCATTATATTTCTCATACCACTGGCATTAATAATCAAGAGTTGATTGTAATTTAACTATCTCCATAACTATACTTAAATATCAACAATATGCAATGCATTTAAAATTATTAGTAATTATCTAGGTACATGTTTAAAAAAAGATACTACAAAGAAAATAATTTACATATTTTAATTAATTTAAAGCCCATAAAAGATTAATAAAAGCTTAAGCAAAATTGGTCTTTTATGAACAAGTTAAAAAGAAAAGCTCTTTAACATTGAAATTAGAATGCTCTATTTTCAAGGTTTTAATTTAGAACCAAAGTTCAGGCTACTGTTAAAACAAAAACTATGACTCGGACATTTGCTTACACTCAATTCCGTGTTCTGCAAATACATTCAAATAATACTATGTTCATAATACATTAATATAAAGCAACTTTAACTCATCTGAGTCAGGTAAATGAATTAAAGATTCTAACTCATTCATTCAGCAATTACCTTACCTTGTTTTCTTATTCTGGTAAAATACATTTATATTCAATAAACTGGATTAATATTTTCTGGGAAAAATGTAAATGGTAGTTTAACTAGGGAATTAACTGATATACTTTGTTTGGTTTTTAGAATTATATTTCAACATGTTTCAACAAGACAAGCACAGTAGAAAGGTACTTAATCAGATGAACACTCATCTGAAAAATGATAGTTTTCAGTAGGTGACATACAAATATTGCAGTGGCAACATCAAAATTTAGTTAATAAAGAAACTTTTTCCAAAATATTCAAATTCTTATCACATTTTCCAACAAATATATCTGAAGGCTAGGCATATGCATGTATAATCAACTTCCAATTGCTTGCACATCAATTAGCCACTCTCAGACTTATCATAACACAACCAGTGTTTAATGCTAAGTTGGTTTTCCCCTGCCAACAAGGAGGCTTCCAGGTCAACAATCTCCACTGACATTTGGTGCAAGCTCAGAAAACTACGCACTATCTTAAAAGTTAAACCTAAGATAAACCCTTAGTATCACAAGTCTGGTGCAAAGAAAATCACACAATGTATTTCTAAACCAAGTAGTAATACAGAGATGAAGTAACAAATCTCTTCCATAAATACAGATAATCAAGATATAATTCCCTAAAGATGAAAAAACTGACACATAAGAAAGGTTAAAAGCTTGCCTCTAAATTTCTAATCCTAGGCTCTTTCTCATTGACTACTCTGCTTCATGAAGTATAACAAAAGACATACCAACAATTCTTTAAATAATCTCATATATCTATAATTGATATAATATTGTAAGAGAACTTTTAATGCTCTTGGATGAAGTCTAGGACAGCTTACCTTAAATAGAATTTCACTTATTAATAAGTTATGTGAAATTGAGGTTCCAGTGTACATTCTAACATTAAAATCTCAAAGCACATTTTTTTTAACAAACTTATCATACTTATATATTGACATAAAGAATCAAAGAGAAGGAGACTAATGATCACACTTTAGAGGACAAAGACCTCAAAGTAACTGGCCAAGAAATTTCATATAGAAAGATACAAAATTATAAATGTAGAGAAGATGCTACTAAATAAAGTGTTCAAAATGAAGTTATGATGAATTACAACAGGAAAAATAAAAACATTGAGATAATGGAAGTTAAGGGGTTAAATTTAAAATTTTAATTCCCTAAATTGTGTTTTATGTACCCGCTAGGGCAAGAATCAATGTCATTGCACTCAATTCTCTAACAAATATGATAGTTAAGAGGTAGGCCTTTTTATAAAGGAGGGATAGAGACAAAAGTTAAGGCTTTTCTCATGAGTAAACCTCTACAAGCAGAAAATTCATGAAGTACACAAACAATAGCAATAATGATAATAAAACTGCAAAATGGGACATCCACTAACTAATACGGAAGACTGACAAATATGCTTGGTAGATATTTAGGTTTTGATGCTAACAATTTTGAAATTATTATTACAAAATTCAAGAAGATGAAAACACTAGTTTGATACTATTGCCAAAATTCCAAGATGATGAAAAATAAAATGCTTCTCAAATATGCCTAATTAACTTTTCCTGTTCCTCAAATACTGGAAGATATGATCGGTGACTCTAAAGTCCAGCTGATGGAAAGCTTGCCTACAGCCTAGTATATTGAGTATTTGTTCAGAAGAACTTAATGTAACATGAACCAGTGAAGTGAGTCATTACCCATTTAGCTTTAGATACAAATCAGACTTTATAAACACCAAAAGCCTATGCATCACAGTCTGGATTTCTGAGGAATTTAGCAGCTCAGCAAGAAATCTTCAGATTGAAAGTTAATTCTCTACCTGGAGAGGGACAAGGGCAGATAGAACCTATCACTGTGCTGACTCTCCAATTGATGGGTGAAAGTCTGTAATGTCAAATCCCAGTGGTAAAATTGGTAACTACAATATTGCCACAGGATATGAAAGACAGTTTGGGGAATAGAATCAATAATGTAAAGATTTTATAGCACGTCAGATGGTCACATCTTATTAGGGAGACCACTCCATGGACGGTGTAGATGCCTGACCACTGTGCTGCACACCTGAAGCTAAAGCTGAATAATATTGTATGTCAACTATAATTTAATATATATAAATATAGTCATGGGATATGGAGTACAGCATAAGGAATAGAGTCAGTGGAATTGTAATAGTAGATATATACGATGTCAGAGGGGCAACAGATTGGGGGAGGAGGGTCATCACTTTGTGAGGGGTGAAATGCCTAACTATTACATTGTTTTGTATACCTGAAACTAAACAAAACAAAACAAAACAAAACATCCTAGTGGCAATCCTAAACAGGCACTTTGAACTGATAGAACTACAAATTCAAGATTCCAATAAAACAAAGATCTTCCCTTTTTAAAAAATTTATCTATATATAATATTTAGTTTAAATTTTATTTAATTTTTAGATGCTATCACCCAGAAGTAATCTTCCTCTAAAATAACAAACACAAAAGAGTAGCAAAACTTTTTTAGAGGTCTTTAAGAAACAAGAACTAGAATGGTGCCTTTAATTATAAACACATAATTAATTACCACATTATCAAGTTATTAGGATTCATGTTTTTAAGTAAGGATATACTTTTATGTTAGAGATGAGTACACAGGGAAGTAAAATGAGAAAAGGAAATATTCTGGTTTCTATAAGCGGTATCAAGAGAAAATCTTATAGTGAAAAAAAACGTATGGAAAAAAAAAAAGTCACCCTAAAGACAGCAGTACTAAGAAGCAATGTACTATCTTAAAGATGATATGTAGCTATTTTAAATCACTATCGTAAAAAGATATCTTAAAGATAATGTTATAAAACTACTAAAGACTATTAAAGAAACTATTGGTTCAAGTGAAAGAAGAATGAGTAGACAAATATGAACAATTTCACTTTTAAAAGAGTAGGAAGAAGGAAAGAAAAGCCATTGAAGTTCAAAGTAAACAAAGTGACTACGAATAAATGTAGAAGGAAAAGAAGTTATAAGGATGACTACAATGACATTTCCAGATGCTCTCTGCCAAATTCTAATTTGCCAATGTCCATATTGAAACACTGGTCTACATCAAAAGGGGCACAGAAAAAACAACATGTGATCATGTAATATATATAAAATATGCAAAAATATGGCTAATGTTTCAAGTATGTGATCTAAAAAGTTAACAAAAATCAATATCTTAAATTATGTTCTGCTTTGGTCACTGTAATTACTAAAATTGCAAAATACTAGTTACTAAAAGACATGGTCAGTAGTTGATAACATTATGACTTTCAGAATCTGTATGTCTTATAACTAGTTACATTTTTCCCCCAACTACAATATTTGAAAGATCTAGTTTGCTTTCCTATATATTTTTTCTTTCTTTATGTGTTTATTTTACATAATATTCAAATGCTAGAGATATAAACATTTTCTAATAAGAACAGCTATTTTTCTTTTGCTTTGGGAACTTAGAAATAATTTCATTTATTTTCTAGCTTTTTAATAACCACATTTAGTAATACTTTTATGTTAACAAAAAAAGGACCAAAACTTAATTAACGCACTCATTTTGAGCAGGTTAAATCTAAAATTTTATACTTAAAAATAATCTCTCTTCAGTCTATCAAATTTTCAAAACGTAAAATTATTATAATTCAGAATTGCTAACATTTTTGTAATGCACAGAGAACCATCGCTTTGTATTTGCTCTTAAAGGACTGCATATAGGAACTAAGATATTGGTTCTCAAATGAATGAAATTATTTATAACAGGAAATTACGCTTTAGAAAAGGAATATATAGAGGAATATTCACCATTTGATTACATAACTCAATTAAGAAAACACATTATATAAGTCTGACTAACAGTAAGTGTACATATATACATGTACGCATAAAAACATATATACATGAGTATACAGAGCTAACCATTCTTATTATTTTAATCCATTTATTCTAACTCCCAGAATTGACTTATAACTTGAATTAACAGCATGCTAATAAAAGAACAACACTTTGAGCCATTTGAAAATTCTATGTTTCAATAAATGGACCACAAAAAACAACTCCAAATGTTATTATCAAATATTAAAATCAAGTATATTAATATGAAGCAAATATTCAATATTTATTCAGAACTTGTATTCCAGATTATTAATTTTTAAAGTTATGTTCTGGTAACTTTGGATATCTACAGTAAAGTAAATCAATTGTAAATTTAGAACTCAACCTACAGCTCACTTGTTCTACTTATATTTTTAAACAAAAATTTTAGTTTCGAAGACTTAGAAGCTAGCAGAAAAGGCAACAATTTCAGGAGAAGTTATGAGAATTATGCTAATGGGTAAAGGTTACTCTTTTTGTTCTGCCTGAAAGTAAGAAACCAACGTCTAGCGAACTGCTCATATACATCAAGAGAGACAAATAAAGCTAGTAATCTTCATATAAACTAACAATCAACATAGAGTTAGTAGAAAGGCTAAAAGAATTGTTAAGTATGGATGTTTATATATAACACATATACAGAGCAACAAAGAATATTAAAGTATTTAAATGTGACCACAATTCTAAAGAGTTTCAAATGATGTTATCATGTTCACTCACTTTGGAGCACCAGGTAAGCCAATGCTTTTTGGGAAAACTGCGTGCTAAAAACACCACTGATTTACAAATTCTTACATTTGCAAAACTAAATGTTGTCTAATTAAAGTTCACAAATGATTTAAAAAGCTGACTAGAAAACAGGGGAGGGATGACGAATAGGGAATTTTGTTCTACTTCAACAGGTCAGAGGCTATAGTGACTGGCCGTTCACATTTACCTACAAAGCTCACTCAGAAATAACAATATTGGGACTCTTTTCATACGACTAAAAGGGGATCTCCCGGGGTAGGTATGGGCAAGCCAATTTTGAAGAAGTTCCACAAATTATTTCAGCTGTAAAAACAGGGTTGATGATTATTACAGCAGACAATCTCACCTCTGCCCTGGCTTTAATTACCATCTAACAATCTCTCCCTAAACTGTTGCCAATGCCCACTGTTACTACTCCTGCCCTGCTGTAGAACCTCTTCTCTACAACAGCCAGAGTAACCTTTAAAGTGAGGTAAATTATATCACTTTACTTCCTATTGCACTGACACAATTTCTTCCCTGAAATATAAAGCCCTACATTGTCTGATCCCTGCCTACCTCTTTAATCACGGCCTATACCATTCTTACCCTTATCTGTGATACTCCTGCTATACTGACCTTTGCTCTTCTAACACAGCTGCCTCTTTCCCATCTTAAAGTCTTTACACTGGCAGTTCCTTTGGTCTAGAATGCTCTTCCCTCTGCTCTTTACTTGCTGATCTTTACTTGGTTCGCTCTTTCATATCATTTATATCTCACCTTAATGTTCTTCCTCAGGGGAAGTCCTCCAATCAGCCTCAAATCACTTACTATCTCAAAACCTTTTTATTCTTTTCTGTATAGCACACATCACTATTAGAAACAAACTTACATACATCCTTACTTTTTTAAAATAAATGGACAAAAAACATCTCCCTCACCTAAGAATACAATTTCTGTTAGTTCAAGTCCGTTTGTTTACTGCCGTATCTCCACCAGTGCCTACCTAGGATTGTAAATGCACTCAAAAATAATTTGAGAGATGAAAATCCAAATGCCTACTTGACTGACATCTCTATTTAGCTGTCTTAAAGACAACAGCAAATAGAACATACCCCTAATAGGATTTATGATCTTCCTGCCTCCTAAGACATCTGGTCCTATCTTCTTGTGCTTCTGACCTAAGTGAATAGCAACACCCAACCAGCAGCATGTAAGCAGATATTTAGGAGCCATCCTCGATCCTTCCTTCCCCACCAAATATACTCCATCTCCGAGTCCTACTATAAATTTGTCTTTTAAATATACTGAATACATCCACTCTGCCCTCTCTTCCACCATCACCATCCACTGTCCAAATTACCATTTCTCACCTGATTACCCAACTAGTTTATTCATTTCTCCTCTGGCCTCCCTGCAACCCATTTGCTACACTACAGCTATGGTCTATTCAAATACAATCTGATTTTATCACTTTCTTATTTAATATCCTTGAAACAGCCTGTTCTAGATTCTCTAGCTTCATTTCTCATCATTCCCCCATCTATTTATCCATCAATTTATTCAACAAAGTACTAAGAAGAAAAACAAAGTAGGATAAGGTCATGTAACAACCGTTCACCATAGGGACATGATGAAAAATTATGGGCAGATTTTTGGGTTGTCCCAATAACTAAAGATGCTATTGGGGGATTCAGTGGGTGGAGTCCAAGGATGATGACTGCAATACAGGACAGTGCTACACACAAAGAACTGTTCTCATCCCATGACACTTTTCCATGTTCATGTAGGTGAAAAACATGCTTGTAATTATATACATCCTAACTCCATTTTACATACAAATACAAAGAAGTTCTGCATGATTTTAATACACAGATTTCCCAGGAATGGAACAATCTCATAAAGTGAAGAAAGACTATACTTTGTTTAGTTTACAACTTTACTAAGAATTGATCACCATTTTGGAAAATCAAGACACCGAGCAATGCCACTTAGTAATGTGAATCATAAATATGCAATTTGCATTTGTAGCTGTTATGTTAATGATACTATGTGTGCATGCATCTAACTACCTCACTGTGTCTTCTAATAGAGTTGTACCTAGGCATTTACATTATTAAATATACATCAATTATTTTCCTTTTATTTCCTTCTCATATTATATTAGGGCATTCATTTAATTATGGATATACAAAGATTATATTCAATAATTCATTCATTTGAAAAATATTTATTAAGCACCTACTTATGTTCTAATCACTATTCTAAGCATTTTGGATACATCAGTGAACAAAACAAATATCCTGACTAACAAAACTGTAACACATATGTAAAATATGTAGTTTGTTAGAAGAAAAAGTAGTGGAAGGTAAAGTGTATTGGGAAATGCTGAAAGGGCGCAGTGTGTAAGATGCAAAATCTAATGGTGTGTTCAGTAGGCCTTATTGGGAAGGTGAACGGTGAGCAAAGCCATCAGGTAGGTGAGACAGTCAAGAGCAAAAAGGGCAAAAGCCTTATGCTAAGCACATATATGGCATTATTGAGGAACCGTATGGAAATCAATGTGTCCACACTATCCTCAATATTTCTTACATCTCTATATTGTAATAACTTCATTCTAAGGCTGTTCGAAAACTAGACTATAAGTTCTATGAAATCAGAAACCATGTTTTCTCTTCTTGATATTGTCAATACTTCACATGGTATCAGACACACAGTAGATATCCATTAACCATTTGCTATATGAAGGAAGTAAGTGATGAAAGAAACAGAAAACTGTTCTTAGGTAACTGGTAACTAAATCTCAGAACAGTAAGAAGCAGAAGTGAGAAAATAATTAAACGACAACATCATAAATCCAAAAGAAAATCGAGTAAATTAAAATCCAGACAAAATCCCAAAGGTAAAAGTATCAAGCCATAATTAGATTTAAAGTAAAAAGATAAATTTAAATTCTCCTAACTAAATTTGCATTCATTCTATTTGGCTTTTAATAAAATATATCATGTGATATAATCTACCTATAGTTTCAGACCCAGATTCCTTACTAAAATGTTTTAACTACTATGGTCTAAATGTTCCTGTACTAAAACATGCATTAAGCTTTTCGCACAGTGGTAAAGTTGATTTTAACAGATCACAGACTTAAAGGTTGACAGACTTTAAAGACAAGTTAGAGACCATCTACTATAAGTCTCTCATCTTACAGATGACAAATCGAGGACTAGAAAATTGAAATGATCTGTCAAAGGTCAGAGCAAGTTAGTGATATATCTGCTAGGTTTAATATTCTATTTATGAGTAGATACCAAAATGATTTATATTACTTTTTAAATATTAAAAGAACTACTATGACTACCATACTACTTCAGGGAAAAGGACAGGATCAATGTCTACTGTATTCCTGGGCAAGACAAGAATAAAATCATATTTTAAAATTCCATATTTAAAACAACAAATTGAAATTCCATTTAAGAAAAATCTAAATGGCCAAAAATAGAATTAAATAATAAAAACTAAAAATTTGTTCTAGTTGTTTCTGCTTAACAGTAAGTAATGGCATTAGTATCCTGTTGTCCCTAAAAATAACACACTCCCCCAAATAGTATCTAAAAGCTGTCTCTAACTATTAAGTAGTCTCATTAATCAAATAAAATTAAGATGAAGGAAATGTCTACTAATAGAACCGGGATTATTTTTATAATCAATACTCATATGACTACAAACGATATTTTGTACATTTAGTTGAAGAGGAGGGAAAGAATTATTAGTCCATTGTATATTTCAACATATTAAGTCTTGAATCACTAATCTGAAATTAAAGGAAAAAACCTTAGAGCATTAAAACCCCACACCTGAAAGACTTACCATTTTATCTAGATGTTCAATGGATCTATAAATCTCCCCCTGGGATTCATCATAGTAACTGTAACGGAACCTTTGACCTTGAAACAAATATCATGTACAAAATAAAATAGGGAAAAATTAGAAGCTAAAAAGAAAGCAAGCGCTTACCAAATAATTTCAGTTCTCATGGAAGGCAAGACACAGCTTAAGCCTCTGAGAGAATCATTCCCAAGAGCCCTTATACATAAAAATAAAAGGCATATTTGGGAAGGTAATAAGAAATGATATGTCACCAGTGCTTTATGATGTTAAAAACTATTTCAAATTGTAAAACCTTAAAGTCACGAGCAATACAAGACTAAGGAAACAAAACAGCTTAAAAGTTAGAAGCATTGTTAAACATATTATATCAGTCTATAATGGAGAGTAAACCCAGAGAATATGATGTAAGAATATTTGGTTTAAGGAAACTGTCTCAATGTTACAAATCAATGAAAGCTTAGCTTTTGTTGCACAAATGCAAAGATTTGATCTCTATTACAGAAAAAAATGTATAGATCAGAGATACATGTGGCTTCTGTGATTTCTACGACCTCAAAAAATATTATCTCATCTTTGCAAAACTTTCTGCTTGGAAAAGGATCAATACAAGTGCCTTAAAATAAGATTCACAAAAGATAAATAGTCCTACTGTGACAATAAACTCTCAATAAGGATACAAGCACAGAACATTCAATGTTTAACTGTTCTCCAAAGAACAGAGAGGGTAAAATGGAAGAAGCTCAAAAAGAAGACAGAAAACAAAAGACTCAGGAAATAAATTTTGCTTCCTACTATAGTCATAGGAAAGCCAACAGTTAAACATATTCATAACTCATTGTGGATTGTAATTGAATTGCTTATGCTGCATTTCATGTACATCTAAACTTTTCTTTCAGCAATGCCTTTATTTCCAAGAATTCACTACTTTTACATTTCCTTATTTTAAAAAATTCACCAAAATGCTTTCCTAAAGGCATTATAGTACAACAATCACATATGCACATACTATATGTCTTGTGGTTCATATATAGTTCACATATCCAATTATTACCCTCACACCTGAGATGGGTTTCTTTGACTGGATAATCATGATTTTTAAGTTTTCTGTTTATCTTACTAAAAAATATCACCTTCTAAATAAGAAGCGGTGCAAAATTATAAAACTCTTTTGATGTCTGTTTGGAAAAGCCACACATCACAGTTCTTAACACTTCATTTACTTGTTCATGATGATCATCTTTGATGGCCACCCTACTACAATACTCATTTCCTTAACTGTCATATTTTAACTTTCACATACACTAATACATACAATTACTCAATGTGACAGTTCTTATTTCCCCCCCAAGAACCATTATTAAATCAATATTGCAACATACAATTCATGATATCCTAGAATCAAGTAATAGAGTTCTGAGACAATTATCTGCCTTCTTAATATAAAAACCTTTTTTGGTAAACATTGAGATCCATTACAGTCCTTGCAGTAAAAAAATTCTTAAACAGTGACAATTCATCTCTCAGTGCTCTTATATTAAATAATTTATCAGACATTTCTTTCAAAATTTAGGGTTAGGTATAGATTTGTTTGTCTTTAAAGAATTTATGTACTTACTCCTACCTAATAATGAGAACAATATAACTGACCCCAGTTTTCCTATTTTCGAGGTGACTATCAGAAGGCTCAAAGCCAAATCTAAAGTCTGTCACAATAATTTATTGATTCAAATCATTGGTATTAAATTTCTACTTCAATTTCACAGTTCTTTTGATAAAAGCTGCCCAAAAACTTTGAATGAACAATTAAATGAATAATCTCAGACAAAAAAATTCTGACTCAATGTCAACGTAATAAGAAATCAAGATAAATATTCTTTAAATATTCTTCTTTAAACATTCTTCAGATATATATGAATACATTCTGTTTTTCTTCCTTTGGGAGATAACTGTTTTAGCTGTCAATAATCTCTGTGACTAGGATATAACTGTCTTTTCTGAAGACTGCTACTCTCAGGAGCAGAGAAAAATGTATGTACTTTGTGACTGCCATTTGTTACTCAAAAGTTATTTTTGCTTACTTCCAAGTTCAGAGCTGCTGTTTCAAATAACTGCCTCAATTGTTAAATAAAAAGTGTAACTGTATTTTAAAATGCTGTCATGTTCATAAGGATCATTTTCAATATAAGTTTCACTGAAAAACTACTTCTGAAGAGTATATAGAATGTCTGAAACTTTAAATACTAAATAGACGTGATTTAATAAGATAAAATGCAAAGAAAGTCAACGAGCCAATGCTTAATATTTTGCTATCTATTTTTTGCTACTCTCTAGTAGCCACTTTGCATTTAGTAGCTAAGGAACTGAGTAGAAATATTTGATGAGCACTAAAGAATCTATCAGTTAAGCTAAATCTTACTGTGTACAGCAAACACTGAAAAAAATCTCACTTATAATAGCTCAAACTGTCTCACAATAATTTTTTTAATTGCACAAATATTTAAATTACCTGAGTAATTCATTCTGACCAATATAAATACAGAAAACACCTAATCTGAAAGAAATAACTGCCACCATCCTAGCTTATGTGTATGTATGTATGTATGTGTGTGCATACATGCACTTAAACACACACACAACTTTAGTTAAACACCACTTGAAATTTGAGCTCAAAATATCTTTTTTGTTTCTAATTACTAAAAAAAATAAGTTTTTCAAGCTTTTATTTAATAAGGAATAACACTATTATTGACACAATGTATGACAACACTAGCACGATACCCTGATCATAAATGCCCCTTTAAATATTTATTGTTGATTTAAAATGTTATGATTTCATGTACCGCATGAGCAGGTATGTTTTGTTTTACAATATTTCTAACATTCAAGAAAGCTTATGAACCTAAATTGAACAAATACAGTTGCTTATACACCTGGAGAACTAGACTTGTGTGTACTTTTGTAAGTATGAATAAAGCGTATCGCATAGTAAGAGAAAATTACTTACCTGAAACTTATCCTTTCAGAAGGTACACTGGGAAAATGGATTCTTTGAGCCCCTGTTTCAACTCCAAGTATGAGCTTTCTAGCTTTAAGAGCCACTGACACTGCCCCTAGGGACAGCACAAGCTTTGGAACTCCCCTAGTGAGTATGTCAGAAGTTTCTTCAGGTGCCTTCCCTCAGTTCTTTTCAAATTCAAAAGATGAGAGGAAAAATAACCCAAGAAAAAAAATCCTGTAAAGCAGAAACCTTACTCTTTGAGGGAAGGAGGGTAGCTCATTTGTGAATCCATTCCAGAGCACGCTTTCTGAGAAAAAGAAATACAGGTAAGTAATTTTCCCATCTCCAAAGGTGACTGGTGATTAATGAGTGGATTCACAGAGTGTGGAGAATAAGCTCCAGGGATGTCTTTTTAACACACAACAATCAACTAATGAGGACAAACATAACAATGAATGGTACAAGAACCAACACTACTTTTTAAGTACCTCAAAACAAAAAGTTAAAAAAATATGTTAAATACCTCAACATTAAGCTATACACTGGATTGTGGAAACAAACAATGAGCTTGGAAAGTTGATCTATAAAGCCCCCAAAAGACCAGTCAACAAGACAGACTTTCAGACATATGTCCAGTAAAAATTGTACTGTTAGACATTCACTTAATCACTTTATGTCTATATATTAAAATGTTTTCAAATACTTTAGAAACCTGACAACAACCTGTGAGATAGATTATTAGGCCATTCTGTATTAAGAACCTACACTGGGGACATTTATAACTGAAATCGCTATCAAAGAAAAAAATGAATTTCATAAAAGAAATATTATCTAAGTAGCATCAAATAAGGTAACATTTTTATAAGCAAAATATTATAGTCCTTTCATTCTGCAGTCTTAGTTATAATGTAAAAGTATTAGCCTTCTCTCAAACTTGCAAAAGATCAAAAACCTTAAATATGTGAAATCAGAAATGTACTAACAGTTGAGAAGAAAAATATCAAAGCTAGGATAAGACATATTTCAGGAATTAGCTAACTTATGCTCAAACCAATTTAAATATTTAGAAAATAGTCATACTCTCATACCCAAGAGACTAACAGCAGAAAGGAAGAAGAGTACGCATGAATAATCACTTGTTAATGTATATTAAACGAAAATGCTGAATAGCAAAAGATATATTAAAATATTTAGAGGAATACCACTTTTTATAGGTGGCATACTTATGAAAAAGAAATTATATAAAACTAGACAAAAGTTAAGTTTATAGATAAAAATCTAAAATTGCTGAAGTGACAGTAGCAAAACTTATTTATATTTTAACAAAATAATATAATTTATCACTAACAATTACCAAGTAAATTTATGGAAATTGATTTGTACTTAAAACCACCATAAAAGAAGAATTAAATAAAAGCATGAATCCACTTTTAAAGAATCAAGTTCTGTTAGATCCAGTTTCACTTAAAACTTCTTAAAAGTTAACTGAAAATTATGTTAATGAAAGCTGTTGATCTAAATTTGGAAATGTAAATTTCAGAGAGGTCAGGAAAACACAAATATTAACAGAAAATATGGAGAAGAGCAAAAATAAAACTTAGGGAAATAGAATGAAAATTCTACTATTTAGAAAAACTACAGACAAATTTCTCTTAGATGGAGCCATCCTATGGGATGTAGAACTTGGTAAGTATACAAAGTGTGAGGACAACATTACTTAACCATAGTAAAAAAAAACAAAACCAAATACTAGCAGCAAATGTCCTTTCACTTATGCCACTCTTCCTGATTATAACAGGAAGGATGAAAAGAGGTGGGATCATTATAAGTGTTACCAGGGAAACATCATCCTACTGGGCTAAGTAATGATAAAAGGCAGGAACTGAAATGTAGGGTTTGGGGGGTGGGGGGATGGCAAATTCAAATGAGGGGAAGGAAGAAGGGCATAATAGACTCTAGATTCCCAACCCTCCCTTAGCTTGCTTCATCCAAAAAGAAAACTTGGGAGTATTTCAGCCTTTATACTTTTTATCTCTGTAATATCTCTCTGAAATCTAAATAAAAAGTTAAATGGGATCTGCAAGATGAACATCTTTAAAGCAAAATACACTTAAAAGAAAAAAAGAAAGTCATCTGTATAATGGACATTGGCTAACAAATAAGGTCAACAAAACAAAATCCTTCCAACTACATATAGGTCTCCCATTATTTCTATCACTTAAGTTTCTCTATTTTTCACAGAAGCTGGACAATCTATAAAGAAAAGCAATGACTAGAAATGAAAAATGTCATCATTGCCAATACTATAATGTACTACTATTCAACAAAAACCAAAATAATTCCACTGTATATATCTGAGTAATTTGTCAATTATACCATAATCAGTCAAGTGATTTTTTTTCAAAAACCAGCTATTTAGAAATGTGGAATATGTTAAGAGCCTAACTCAATGAAACTTTTAAGGTCTCTGAATAGTTAAGGAATTGAATCCTTCCTATAAAATAGTTGAGAAGTCAGTGTTATCATTACTTCAGTATGGTAAAAACTGTATAGTATCTTAAAAAAAAAAAAAAAAGTAAGAAGAATAAGCCACTAAGTACTATCTTCATGAGAAAAAGCTAGATTTTGGAGATGGGCCTACAATATTCATTAATTTAGGAAACATGACTAATGCCACTAAAGCATGAATTTGAGAAAATCATGCTTAATTGCTAAGTAAAGAAAGTTTAATCCATAGGTAGCCAATGATTCATATTACTTCAATAGGCATGTAAAACAGAAAATAAATCTTACAAGAATAACAGTTACTATTATGACTGTAGAAAAAAGACTACCAATTTTGGAATAGTATCCATGCAACATTTTCAACTTACCACAAACCTCCATCAAATTTCCTAATAAGAATTATTACAGTGCTTTCTACAAGTACAAAGTAAGCACTTAATGAATATTGTTAGTGAGAATGACACTAAAAAAAAAATAGTTGAAAAAGTTCTATTACTTAACCATCAAATGTAAATATGTTTTAGTCTCTGGATAATTCCCATAGCTAACATTTATCAGCCTTTGGACATTTTGAGTTCTTTTTTGTAATTATCACCAGGAAATTCTACCTTACAATTTAAATACCAAAATTTTCATGAAATCAGAAGAGCAAATAACCTAAATAATTTTCTGAGAATGTAGGTAGAATGTAAAACAAAATTCATGTTTCTCTCTCAACATTGTACTTAAATATAGTAGTGAACAAGGGTTTGTTTACTTTAGAATTCATTAACGAGGTATACAGGATGACTACACAGAAAAAAGCAATAATATTAAGGTGTCCACTAACGTTTTATGTGGATTTATGTTGTGCTTGTACATGGTGCCAACCTAGAGGGAGAGCCTAGACTCTGAAGCACAGTATCAGGAGAATCAATTATTTAAATCATAGAGTGATTTAAAGTCATTCATAAGAGCCTTAAAAGTGAAGAGGGAGGGGGCAGCACATACTTCAAGAATTGTTCATTTCTAAAACATTATTACCAAGGAAGATTCACAACACTAAGAAAAATAGCCTTTTTTCAATGAGACACCTTAGTTTTTAAGATCAACTGTTACTAAACTTCAGAATTTCTAAGAAAAGAACTCTTTTTAAGCATCGACCTAGCCCTCAGATCTAAGTAATGTACTATATCCATAAAAAGTAATTTCTGCCAAAGGTAGCCAACTAACCAATAGAACTTGTTATTTAAGAACCCTGAGGGCCTGTTCAGAAGTTTGGCAAGGTAAGAGAGCTTCCTGCATACTCTAAACCAAGACTTTAAAGCTCAGAACCATTGACATTTTGGGCAGGACAATTCTTTGATGTGGGGGCTTTCCTGTGCATTATAGGATGTTTATTTAGCAGCTTCCCTGGACTCTATTCACTAGATGCCAATAGCATCCCTACCTCCCACCCGACCTCTGTTGCGATGATCAAAAATATCTCCAGGCTTTTTCAAATGCCCTCCTGGGAGGATAATCAGCCCCAGCTGAGAAATAAGTGCCTTCAACAAAAATATTTGTCTGTACCATTAGGGAAGATGGATCTCAGGGCCACTCAAGTTAGCACGACTTAAAAGAAGAAAATACCAGCCTAAATAGGTCAGATAAATGTTGAATCAATTCTGGCAATCAATGGGTAAGACATGAAAACCCAGGGCTCCCTTTATCTCACTGAGGATGTTTTTCTGGCCATTCTAGCATTTGTATCACAAAAATTATGGTTTTTGTGTCTTGTGTTTTTCTCTATAATCAAAGAAATAATTGAAGAATGAACAGATATTGGCATCCTTAAACCAATGAATACATGAACCTAAGAGATGTCCTAAAAAAAATATGAATCAGAAATGTTCTAGAACCATAAATGACAGTAAATTTTACCCAGAGAATTTGAGAAACAAAATTTACTAAGAGACATCCACCAATGCCTCACTTCCTTTGTGCTCTATTCACTGTGAAGCTTCCTTATTCTTTTAATTCACGATTACAGAAATCATTTAGGAGTCCCTTTGAGCCTTATGAACCACTACCAACAAAGACTACAGTGCTAACAGCCAACATGTTACAATCTTTGAAGGGCAGCTCTAAATTGACGGCAACTATGGGCAAAAATTAAGTATCAAAGAAAAACAGGAAAAGAAAAAAGACTAATTACAAAACAGGAAATGTGGAAAAGGACTACTATAGCATACAGTGTGCTTCTATGTTCTAAAGAAGAGAATTTGTTTTATCCACCAAAAAAAACAACTTCAGGGAATCTACCACACAACTCTACCTGGAAATGGGGTTAAAGGATCTTAACTCCCACTAATGCAAGGGTGCCCTCACAGTGTGAATCCAATTATACCAGTCGCCTTTGGAAATGTATCCATAATCCACTATTATAATCTGATCCTTTTCAAATGGCCAAAAGACTTTTTTATTCATTTAATATTGCTGCTAAAAGTAAAACTTTCCAAGGAAAGTGATAAAGAACTGAAAATCAGAGCTTAGAATGAAAAGATACCTTTAACCACAGTATATAATATCTACCATGATATGTTAAAATCTAGAACTTACCCCAATGGCAGAAATCAGAAGAAACCACAAACAGATTACTAGGATCCGCTAGATATTTACTGAAGAGTTTTCCGAATTCCTGTTCTTTTGACTCACTCAGAGCTCCAACCAGTACAGGAATAATGGTAAACTCATCCTTATGGCTTAAAAAAAAAGAAAAAAAAAGTCACTTAAGAAGTATAAGAATAAAAGTAGTTTTCAATGTGTTTGCACTAAAAAGTGGAGCATTTATTAATAGTGGTAAGGATAATACACATGATGTTGAATTCTTGAAATCTATAAATAAATGTTTAAAGACCATTTAAAAATATGAGAGGTATAGAATATCAAAATATCTATTTAAGTTACAGAAATATACAATACTTCTTTAGGTAAACAAAGCTACTTTAATACCAGGTATAAATAATATCCTCAAAAATAAAAATAAGCCCATCAGACCATCACCAAGTCTTCTGAATTACCCACCAAAGCTACAATCATCTGCCCAATCCTTCTGCAATTTTAAAAGAACATTAAACTCTTCCTCACCTATTTTAATCCTATCCTGTTTATAATACCACCATTTCTGGCACTTGTTCTATAAACCTGCCAACTGAGACCTACAACACTTAATATTGGCTTCCATAAGATTCACCAACTTACACCTACACTAATAAACAGATACAGGACAGACTGAAGATACAACTCAAATTTCACTGGCATCTAGGGTGAACATAGAATTCAAGGAAGTAGATATTAATTTCCAGCAGCAAGAAAAAGACACAAGGCCCACCCACAATGTTTATAGCATAGTCACAAGTCCCTTTTTCATTCTACAGATTGACGGATCTATTGAAAAGGAACAGAGCAGATTAATAAAGAACAACTATGATGGGCTATAGAAATAGACATTTATCCAAAACCTTTTAAAATTTTCATTGTAGTGAAATTTTACTTACATATATTCATTATTATTTATATTCTAAATGATCCCAGATTTGGACTTTTACAAGCGTGAATCATGTTTGTCTGACTTGTTCTGAACAGGACTTAAGGGGGAAAATTACCATTATAATAAATGCTTTTTATATGATAATCTGACACTTAACTGATGTAGGACAAACAAAATTCATAAAGGGGTTTTAAAAATACTAAATTTAAGTAGTCCCAAAATAAATGTTAGCCCAGCTTCATAAAGCTAAATTCAGGGCACCCAAGCGCCTCCCCCATCAAGACCCCCTTACCCTTGTCAATTGCGAAATAAACAGATCATACAGATCTCCAGTCCCTCTGCAATGCAGGGGCTTCTTGGGCAGAATCTGCATCTATGGAGTAAGAAAAAAAGAGGAAGCTGGCAGAGGAAGCTGCCATGGGATATCTCTTTCTCTGACTCTTACCAATTTGCTTAACAACTGCATGAATGAATAGGGGCTCCTCAATAAGTTAAGAGTGATTATCATTTGAGAGAAAAGAATTTGAGCTCTAGTAAAAATTCAAGAAGATTGTTATGAACTGTTCTAACTTCAAGTACTACCTACATAAATAAATACACTAGGATCATCAAAGAGTTTGCAAGTAATTTTGACCCGGTAGGAAAGCAGTTATATAGAGTATAAAACACAAGAAGTCAGAAGAAATGGGTTCAAGTACTTTCTCTACCACATACAAATGTCGAAAGCATGGGTAAGTCACTAACCTATTTCCTTATCTGTAAAATGATCATAATTACAATACCTATTTCATAAAACTGTTACAAAGCCAGGAATACTATAGGAAAAGTACTCTGTCAACAACAGTTGGCTCACTCTGAAGAAACAACACAGTCTACTCTCCACAAGAGCCACCAAACCATTCAATGAACCTGTTTGAGCTTGTAAACCTATTTATACAGAGGTAAAAGCCTCACACTACTTTGAAACCAAAGCTTTGATTCAAGATTCATCCATCTACCTCTCTTTGTCATTTCTCTTTTAAAACAATTACTTGTTGTTCTCTAGCCCCATAAAGCATGAATTAGAGAAAAGAACATTTGGCTTTGAATGTAATGTTCCTAGGTTTTGGAATCCAATTTGTGAAGTTGGTCTTCCCTAGTGAGAATACAAAATCTCGCCCTCAAATAACAATTATAAAACTGGATAAACTGTCAAAAACTACTATTTTGTGCTCCAGAAATCAACCAAAGGCATAAAAACATGAGGAGAGTTGATTCATGAAAAATTACTGAACTACTTGGGAAGAACAGTGGAAGTCTGGCATCGTACCAGGAGCTGCCTCCCCCCGCCTCCTTCACTCCACCAACACGGTAGTTCCAGCAAGGTAAGGTTGGCTCTGAAAACCAGGTGCTTTGCTGTTGAAGGGAGCTGACTTTGATTTGGACCAGACAGCAGAATACCCACACCCAGAAGGAAACAGAAAAGCCTACAACCCTCACAGCCTGAGATTACTGTACCAGTTGAGGCAAGTCACAAACCTGAGAACTACCTGGAAATTTAACAGAGATAGATCCTGGAAAGGAGAGAGCCACAAAGAAACCTAATACAGTCACATATTCTGTGGAGAGGATTGATGACCTCCACACATCCCTGGCTGACTAGGAAGCAGCACATTATGTGCTGGGGAGACCCATAAGGTCCCAAATTCCCCCAAGAATGCCAGCTAATTGGGAAAGTGTGAGCATGCACAAGGACAGTAGAGGCCTGAGAGAGACCAAGGTCTCACACATCCCTGGCTGACTTGAAAGCTGCAGGAACGCACAGAGAGATCAGAGAAGACCCAACAGAAATAAAGAAGGCAAACTTGAACACAGCCTGAACTTTGAATGTGCTCCCCAAAACACAAACAACCTACCAGCAGAGGATGAAAGCCTTACTGGCTGGAGGTGTTCAAGCACAACCTCCAACCAACCATTAGCTAAGCACTAAACAATGCAGACATAGGGGTAAACTCTAGAAAGCCGAAGTAAAAAATATAAATAAGAATTTTCAAAAAGCTGAGGATATATATCAGTAGCTGCACACTGTGGGAGGCAGATTCTGCATTTAGAATCCACAAAAGTTACTTTCTAAAAAAAGGAATAAATAAATGAATGAAAGAAACCACCACCACCATCACTACCATCACCTACAGGAAAAATTAATAAAATCAGAATCGAGTTGCTATAATATACTATGTAAAAAGTCTAGTTTCAAGAAAAAATTATGAGCCAAAAAAAGAAACAGGAAAGTGTGACCCGTTATCAGGAAAAAAATAAATAAATAAAAGTAGCCAGTAGAAGCTATATCTAAGTGGGACCAGATACTGGATTTAGCAAAGACTTCAAAAACAGTTATTATAAATATGTTCAAAGAAATGAAGGAAACAATGCTTAGGTAAGTTATATATATATATATAACTTATTATATTCATATAATATATATATATGAATGATGACAATGACTTAACTATTAACAAAGAAATGCAAATTATTAAAAAGAACCAAATGGAAATTTTAGAGTTAAAAGTATAGCTGAAATGGAAGTCACCAGATGGTCTGAAGAGCAAATTCGGTATTACATAAAGAATCAGAAAAATTAAGATAAAATAAATTAATCTGAAGAACAGAGAAAAAAATTGAAGAAAAATGAACAGAGCATTAGAGACTTGTAAACAACATCAAATATACCAGGATGCATAAAATGGGAGTCCCAGAAAAGATACAGTATAAATATTAGAAGAAATAATTAAAAGAAAACTTTCCAAATTTCATGAAAAACATTCATCTACACATCCAAGAAATTCAACAATCCAACTAGGATAAACACAAAGAGCTCCCCACCTAGATACATCATAATGAAATTGATGTAAACCAAGGACAAGGAGGAAATCTTGAATGCGGCAAAAGGAAAATGACTCATCACTACTTACAGGATCGTCTTTTCAACAAATGGTACTGGAATAACTGCAAATCCATACGAAAAAAAGGTGAACTGAGACCTTCACCTCATACCACATACACAAAAAATAACTCATATTGTATCACAGACATAATAAGAGCTAAAATGGAAACAATTCTAGAACAGGGGTCAGGAAACATCTTTTGAAAGGGGCCAATAAAGGGAATCTCTGTATCAACTATTCAGCTGTCACCACAAAGAGAAAGCATCCACAGATAATACGTGAATGAATGGGGGTGGCTATGTTCCAGTAAAAAATTTATAATAACAAGCTGTGGGACTGACGAGGTCTGCACATCGAAGGCTGCGGATTCCTGTTCAAGAAGATAAAATCTTTGTGACCCTGGATTAGACAAAGATTTCTTAAATATGACACCAAAAGCAGAATCCATACAAGAAAAAAAAAAAAAAAGATAAAGTGAATTCATCAAAAACTTTTGCTCTTCAACAGACATCAAGAAAATGAAAAAGACAAGTTATACAATGGGAGAAAAATCCTTGGGAATCATATGTATGAATAAAGAACTTGTAGCCAGAATATATAAAATCTCTTAAAACTCAGTAAAAAGACAAATTATCAAATTAAAACTAGTGCAAAATACATTAATAGACATTTCATAAAAGAAGATACACAAATGACTAATAATCACATGAAAAGTTGCTCAATAACATGAGTCACTGGAGAGATGCAAATTAACACCAAAATGAGGTTACAATACACATCTACCAGAATGGTTATAAGCAGAAAGATTGATAACAGGTTTTGGCCAGAATGTGGAGAAACCCTCATGCATTGCTCCTGGAATATAAAATCGTACCATCACTTTGGAAAACAGTATGGCAGATTCTGAAACAGTTAAAACATAAATAGATTTATCACATGACTGAGCAATTCCATTACTATGGTAAGTACCTGTTCAAGAGAAATGAAAACATACTATGTTCAGATAAAGACTTGTATAAGATTGTTTATAACATTATTCATAATAGCCCAAAATGGAAATGATCTAAATGTCCATCATCTGGTAAATGAATAAGCAAAATGTTATGTATTCATATAATGGAATAACTTAATTAATATTAATATTTGGCAATAAAAAGGAATGAACTATCGATACACGCTACAACATGGATGAACCTCAAAAACAGTGTGCTAAATGAAAAAGGAGACACAAAAGACTACATCTTGCATGACCCTATTTATATAAAATTTCCAGAAAATGCAAATCTATAGAGACAGAAAGCAGATAAATGGTTGGCTTATGTTAAGAGTGGGAGCAAGAATTTGCCCTCAACTGGATACAAGGTTTCTTTTTGAGTGACGAAAATGTTCTAAAACTAAATTGAGAGTGGTTGCACAACTCTATACATTTACTAAATATCACTGAGTTGTACTCATCTGTAGGTGAACTTTATAGGATGTAAATCATGCTTCAGTAAGTTTTTTGTGGTTTTCAAAAAGGAGAAAATCCATCTTTGTGGCTTGCAAGCTGTGCAAAAGTTACTTAAAACTGCAGCAGGTTACTTAAAACTATCCTAAGCCTCCATTTTGTCATCAATAAAAACAGAGTTAACAATATTTACAAGGCTCTTGTGAGCACTTTAGTAACGTAAAGTTTTACCCCTTCTTTTTCTGTCCTATACCTTATACCATGCTGCATAAAATTAATATATCTAAGATGCGTAACAGACTAAAAAGAATTGAAATCCCAGAACCAATAGTAGTCTCTTTAAAAACAAACAGTACCACTGTATCACAAATGCTCCTACTAGCACAGAGCATGGAAAGTCTAAATTCTAATGTAAAAATTCTAATATAAAAATGTGAATTCTAGTTAGTATAGTTACTGTTAATTCTAGTTAATACCATATTGCATATTTAAAAGTTGATTAGATCTCAAAGTCCTCATCACAAGAAAAAAAGTGAATTCTAATTTAAATATTCTAAGTGATAAGAAAATAATTGTCAGTGTTTTTAATTAGTGGTATATAATTAATTGAAATCTTAAAACTGATGATATTTTAAACCAGATGAAGTGCCGTATACAAATAGTTATTTGCTAATTCTTCCTCTGGAATTAATTTGGATATTTATCCCCTGAACAGCATTAATGAATATGAGAATTTTCTTATCTATACCAATTCTTCCAAATTCCTAAAGATTTATGAAGCAGTCCAGAGCTTCTCATGGTGAGAATCTAAAAAATCATAACTAAGCCAGTCAGAAGGAAAATTCTCCTTATTCCTAAAGGTGCTGAAGCTTTATTGTTGCCCCATAATACCACTGTATGATCTAGTCACCATTCCTCTTCTAGACAGAAAATATTCATAGGGAAAAAAAAGTTAACTTCAAGACGACCAAAAATACAAATAACCCTAAGTATAAAAGTCACAAAAGAAGAACACATTTGAAAATTGCACAGTAAAAGACACATTGCCATTAATCCCCCTCAAAATACCCACCCCATCACTTCAAACATACTTATCCCATCTTTCTTGCCACTCCCTGAAGCAGTTCTGGAAGTCCTTTCATGAGTGTCTTTAGTTGCGCTGTCATGGCTGCCTCGATGTCCTGAATAGATTCAAAATGTTTATCTTTCACGGTCATTTTGGGGAAGAGCCAGAAGTCACACAGTGCCAGGTCCGATGAATAAGGTGGATAAGGACAGACCCTAATGTTTTTGACAGAAATCGCCGTACGAGAAGTGATGTGAGACACGACGCCTTTCTACTGTGATCAAAAAATACGGTGAATGCTGCTGCCAAGTGCCATCCAATGTTAAGGCAGGGATCTTTAATATGGGAAGTGGCGCATCGAACCTTAATAACAGTGTGTGACAGGTTTCAACTTTTTCGGCGCAGTCAGTTGGGTGTGAGCTATAGCTGACAGGAGGGGGTTTTAAAGTGTGCTTTAACTCATCCTCCATCATGACAACGCTCTGTGTCACACATCACTTCTGGTATGGCAATGTCTGTCAAATAAAAACATTACGGTGTGTCCTCATCCACCTTATTCATTGGATCTCGCACCGTGCGACTTCTGGCACTTCCCCAAATTCAAAATGACCATGAAAAGTAAACGTTTTGAATCGATTCAGGACATCGAGGCAGCCACTACAGCTCAACAAAAGACACTCATGAAAGAGGACTTCCAGAACTGTATCAGAAAGTGGCAAGAACATTGGGATACGTGTATTCGAAGCGAGGGGGAGTATGTTGAGGGGGGTCAATGACAATGTGTCTTTTACTGTAATAATTGTTTTTAATTTTTTACATTCACCGTATTTTGTGATCACACCTCATATGTCCAGAGATGAGAGCCATTCCAACTCTGTTAAAGATAGAGTGGCAGTCTTACTTTTTTCTCCAACCATTCCTAATATTTGAACACCTTGATTGAGACCACAATCAGAAAGCAAAATCTTAAGATCTAGTACAAACCTTAGCTATAATAATAAGAGTCAGGATGGCATGTAAGTGAGTCAAACATTCAGAAAGTTGAAATAGCTACTTGGAATACAGGAACAGGTATTCTGTAGGAGAGTTAACATAGTAGGATTGCTGCACAATCTTTAGAAGGGCCTGCTTTCAGACGGTCCTTGGCTAATATCTGGGAACTTGCCTTTTATAATATTCTTTATGTTGATTAAGGGTGTTTTACCCACTCGGGACACTGAAACAGCTTGCCCAGATGGTTTATAAACATTGTGATTATGGCTAACACCTATTTTCCTTTCGGGAGTCTGGAATTTCAGTAGCCGTGGCTAGTTTCGCAAGCAGAGAGTGCCTACATGACCATCCCCCAATAAAAATCCTGTATTTTGAATCTTAATTTGGCTTGCCTGGCCAGAAACATTACACATGTTACACTCCTGGAGGAAGCATGTTCTATTCAGCCCACCTCAATGGGAGAGGGGAATGTTGGAAGAATACACCTGTATTACTCCAGATTCTGCCTAATGTGTCTTTTTCCTTTGCTGGTCCTGTTGTGTATCATATCTGTCCTAATAAACCATAGTCATAAATACAACTGTAAATCATCTTAGTGAGTCTTCAAATGTGAGGCTGCTTGTAGAACCCTCGAAACAGGTGTTAAAGGCAAAGTGCAATAAAGGAATCATAACTGCAGAGTTTTAGGGAGCCCTATAAGGAAGAATTTCTCTCGTTTTATTCCTCTGATCAAATTTACCTTCAGACCACAGTGACATGCATACAGACTTTATGAAGAACACACTCTTCACTGTGAGAAAAAAGAACAAACTAAAGAGATCCAATAAACATCAGGCAGAACCAAAGAACTGGGGAAGGGGGAGGAGAGAGAGAAAAAGGGGCAACGTAAGCTAGCTGTCAATGACAACTAAAATTTACATTTAAATTGTTAAAAATCTTTACTGTTTAATCCATTAATTGAATCTAATGAGATTCCCAAAATTAATTTCAAAGGTTGTATCTTTCTAAATTTCCATTCCAGTAGGAATACTGATAAGAAAGATTTTACAAGGGCAGGCATATTTCTGATACTCGAAAGCCATACTAAACTCTATTCTGTAAACTCAACCATTTGAAGCAAAACAAACAAACAAAATATCATAAATTGGCCAAGTTTGTTGAGAATCATAGAGAAATTCCAGTATTTTGTTAGAAACAGTCAACATTTCCATATCCTATGTTCCTTTGAACTTATACCTATTTTTGTCTTTACCTTCTCTGATACTGGCATACTATTAGGCCTTAAACTTTTGCATTCTCTTACAATCATCTCACCCCCCGCCCCCACATAAGCATTTACCATCTTCTGTTGATTCTAACTTTTAAATGTGTGCCATAATCGGCTCAGTTTGCTACCCCATCCACCATTACCTTATTTGTAAGCACGATGATTTCTTACTAAACTATTTGTATCAATCTCTCCCAACTCTAATCCATCCTTCACAGTACCATCACACCATCAAGGAGTAATAATACTCTTGGTCAAGTTCTAATCATCTCCTTCCCTCCTTTGCTGAGGAACTTTCATTAGGTCTATACCAATCATGGAATAAAATACAAATATCCTAAAATGACATTCAATGCCCTCCATAATCTGGTCCCAACGTACTGTTCCTACTTTCTAATCCTGCCCCTCCTACTCCATGTCTCTACAGGTCACCTACTTAAAATGCCTCCAGCCCCAGGTTGATATCATATTATGTGTGAAAAGTTGGATAAGGTATAAGATAACAGGAAGTGGTAGAACCAATCGCCAACTAAACATTCATATATATTGAAAAACATTTTCTAACTACTCAGGAAACACAAAAACATCTACGGACAGACCTCAGTTATTACCTAAGCCTTTTGCAACTCCCACCAGGTTATGTCAAACCGTTTTCTGTTCTTAAAACAAGCCCTGGGCTTTCCTACTTCTGATACTGTGTTTACAGTACTACCACTCCCACAAACACCTTCTGCCCCAGCTGTAAAAATTACAGCCATCTTCAAAGTCCACCCAATTGAAGCTGTCTCTGCGCTCGTACATCCCTTTTTCCTGCTCCCATAAATTCTTCAATTGCACATACTACATTTTGAATCATATTACATTGCTTTATATGCATTTCTTATCGCTCCTACAAGGCTGTATGCTAAAAAACACACAATGTATGCTTATTTTTCTATTCCCCATTATTCCATGCACATAGATTAGTATAATTAGGTAGCACTATAACATTTGAAATATTCAGATTAATAAAATTTTTTTAAATTTTGGAGTAAATGTCATCTTAGAAACAATCAAATTTTTACATAAATTAAGTAGTAAAACTTAAGGGGGAACAAATTACCATTTGGGGGCCAAAATGAGTTTTATTTTCTAGCCTACTTAATTATTCCCTGTATATTAAATATATTGCTAATTTTTTATTTAAAAAAAAAACACCAGAAAAGGAATCTCTTATGTATTCCTGAGGCAATGGTAAAAGTAAAGGAAAAAAATCTTTTCCCGACCTAAAATAGCAAGTTTTAAATAATAAAGTCAGAGCTATAAACTGATAAAAAGTCCTTCCCAGAGAAGGAAAATGATATAGGTCAGAAACTCAGATCTACATAACATAAAGAAAGCATGTCAGAAAAGAAATAAATGAAGATAGGATAACATCTTTATTTGATTTTTCTTATTCTTTATTGATCTAGTAGGTAACAATTCATTCAAAATAACAGCAACAATGTGTTTGATAACGAAGCTTATGAATGACGGCAATGTTATAAGGGACAAGGAGGAGAAATTGGGAACACAGTGCTACAAGGTATTCATACTGTGAGGCAGTACGGTGCCATTTAAAAGTACACTTACATTAGTTGTAAATGTACATTGCAAACTTTAGGGCAACCACAAGAAAAGTAAAGAAGAAGGAAGAAGAAGACAGAAGTCAAGAATAAGAAGAACAAGAACAAGAAGAAGGAGAATTACTATTACTATTAATATTAATTATTATTTTAGGGTATGAAAAAAATTGGAATCACAGAAAGTGCTCAATTAAACCAGAGAAGAAAGAAAAACAAAGGAAGACAAAAAAGAAACAAAGAACAAGGGCAATGGATAGAAAACAGTAACACATATGGTAGATATTAATCTAACTATATCATTAATCTTTTAATAGGTGAATGAATAAACTGTGATACATCCATAAAATGGAATATTATTCAGCGATAAAGAGAAATAGCTACCAAACCATAAAAAGACATGAGATATCTTGAAAGTATATTACTAAGTTAAGCAGCCAATCTGAAAAGGCTACATACTGTATGATTCCAACCATATGACTATATGACTGCCAAAAGGTAAAAGATCAGTGGTTACCAGCGACTGGGGAGGGGTGGAGTTGGGGAAAGAATGAATAGGTAGAACACAGGGGATTTTTAGGGCAGTGAAATTATTCTGTATGGTACCATAATGGTAGATACACGACATTAGGCATTTGGGGAAATCTATCACAAAGAGTAAACCATAATTAAACTATGAACTTCAGTTAATAATAATGTATCAATATTGGTTCATCAATTTTAACAAATGTATCATTTAATACAAGATGTTAAGAATAGGAAAAATGTTTAGTTAACAGTATTTGATACCATACAAAAGCATCTGATAGTAGTATTCTCACTCAGGGAACAAAAAAATATAATTGAATAACATAAGAATTACAAGACTTAGGTTCAACTATCCATGTAAACTATGCAAAATAAAGATTTTTTTTAAAACAACAGTCTAAGTACTTTAAGAGTTATCAAATCCTAACCACAATTAGTAAGACTGGCTACCTAAAGCAGAAGACAGAGCAAATTTAAATACACTGTTCTGTGTTTTAAGTTGTCCATGTTCCAAAATATTAGCAGTAATAAAAAGTATATAGCTAAGAAGATAAAGGTTTTTACAGAGAACATGAACAGTTTCACAGTGCCATATTTTTCAACAGAACACTTTCAAAGTTACTAAAGCATCCTATTTACTCTGTACATTTTTCTGAACAAGTAGCAATGAAACTGGGACAAAGGCATTGTTCTGTATCTTGAATGTGTGGATATATACAACTCAGCATTTGTAAATACACATAGAATTCTATGCCATAAAGAATGCATTTTACTGTATGTAAATTACCCAATAAATCAATTAAAATTTTAAACTGTAAACAAACAGTGAATCAGGATGATATAGAAAAAGAAGTAAAGGAGAAGAAGAGGTAATTCAACCGAGTAAAATGAAAAGAAAAAGAGAAGTTGGGATCCAATGTTTGTTTTAAGATTCCAAGTTTTTTCCAAGATAGATGGTTTCTACATGTCCTAACTGAACTCTCCCAAATACAGTTATATGCAATAGTGAAAATGATGAATTTCTATGGTAAAGATAATATATGGAAAAAGGATAAGAATAAAGTACATAAGATATGATCTCTTTTTTGCATGTCTCAATTTATATAAATAAATACATGTGAGGATAAATCATATATGTACAAACTTATATATGCACCCATATATGGTAGTATATGCATAATGATTTTTACTGTCAGTAAACACTGGTTGAGGGGACACAGAGGCTTTCACTGTTCAGTCTGTACTTCTTGATGCTGTTTACCTTTTCAAACCATGAACATGTACTTTTTTAATGTCAGTAAGATTATCTAAGCAAGGGGATTATGGGTCATTTTATGTTTTCTCTTTTATACTACTCATTTTTTAAAAGTTTTAATGAATATCATTTTTAATCTGCTTAAAATAATACAAAATTATAAATAATACCTTAGATAACTTTTTTAAACCTGTAACGATTAATTATAATATTGAAAAATTAAGGGAAAAGTTATTTAAATGGTCAATTGATTAAAGTATTACATAGACACATACCAGAAAGTCTCATGGATACTTAATAGAAAGGAGGAAATATGACACGGAAATATGTTCATAATATGAAAAGCAGTTAATAAAATGGAACATTTGACCTCATTTTTGGAAAAATATGTAATAAAAGTATCAAAAATGGGAATATCATTATTAATTCATTCAACAATTAATTACTGAAATCCTTTTGTGTACCAGGTACAGTGCTGGGTACA
Organism: Rhinolophus sinicus; assembly: GCF_057876585.1. Classification (NCBI taxonomy): domain Eukaryota; kingdom Metazoa; phylum Chordata; class Mammalia; order Chiroptera; family Rhinolophidae; genus Rhinolophus; species Rhinolophus sinicus. The sequence goes on along the minus strand of NC_142502.1, from coordinate 169,352,335 downwards.
GAAGATACAGAGTAGACCAGCTGCCTTCATATATTGAACAGATTAGGTAACTACCAGACAAGGGAAACAGACTTATATATAAGATTTATATATAAGACCCAAAGAACTATTAACTGCAGTGGTACAGTGGTAGGCTGTGTGCAAATATAATCACCAGAAATTCCTCCCACTCTGAATGCTCATGCCACTCCTCCCATCAAAAGTAGAGTCTATTTCTCCCTCCTCTTGAACCTAGTTTTGCAACTTGCTTTGATGAGCACAATGTGGCATAAGTGATACTGTGCCCGTTCCAAGCCTAGGTAGTAAGAGACCTGAAAGTTTCTACTTTTGCTTTCTTGCTACCGTTTCTTGCCATGTCCTTCATGATAGTCCAAGGTTATCCTACTTGGGAGAGACACCATGTAGAGAGAGAGAGAGAGACCTTGAAGTATGAGTGACAACAGGTAGAGAGATAGCACCAAGATGAGAACTAATGTACCTCAGAAGACAACCAACATCCCAGCCCCAGACAGGAAGTGAGCGAACATCTTAGAACATTCAGCCTAAATCAATCTGTTTCAACTGGCAGGTGAAATAGATGAGCTGTCACCACTCAGCCCTGACCAAATGTCTACCCCACAGAATCATAAACAAACAAATAAGCACATTGAGGTGATCTGTCACATTACAATAGATAACTGAGACCAAAAAATGGTACCTGAAAGGGTATTGCTGTAACAGAAATCTAAAAGATACAGTACTGACTTTTGGGACACAGAGGCAGGCAGCAGCTGAAAGGGCAACAAGGAGATTGGAAACTGGAAGAGCAGTAAGGAAACCACTATAGGAGGCTTGAAAAGGGTGACCCATATTATATATATATACTGGCAGAAAATAATTAGTATAATTGTCACCAGAATAACTTAGAAGATTAAGAAGATGCCCAGTGAACCTGCAGATCTAGAGAAGATTTCCAGGCAACATATTCCAAGTGTCAATGTCTTCTTTATAGCCAAGTGTGATAAGAAGGTACAAAAGAAAAACATTTCATAAAGAATTAAAAGCATAATTAAAAAGAAAAAAGTTGACCCTTGAACACAGGTTTGAAGTAAGTAAGCGGGTCCCCTTATATGTGGATTTTTTTCAATAAATACATACAATACTGTAAATGATATTTTCTTTCATATGATTTCCTTAATAACATTTTTTCTATAGCTTACTTTATTGTAAGAATACAGTATACAATACATATAACATACAAAATATGTGTTAATTTACTGTTTATGCTACTGGTAAGGCTTCTGGTCAATAGGTTAAGTTTGGGGGAGTCAAAAGTTATGTGCAGATTTTCGACGATCCATGGGGTTGGCATCCTCAACCCCCATATTGTTCAAGGGTCAACTGTATTTCTAAGGAGTTGATTGGCTGGAAAATAACTGTTTCTCATAACTAGCCTCTTCTGACAGCAAAAAATTGTCAAAGAAACAGCATGAGCAAAAAGATCAAATCCAGAGTGCTGCCAATAAAACATGGGCTCACATCCTAAAGGCAAAAATGTATTTGTAAGATCCTTTGTGAACACCTCAGAAAGATTTAAGACAGTGCTTATATACTCTCAGGTAGGCAAATGGGCTTCTAAGAAACTTAGGGGATCCTAACTTGTAATCTAAAGTAGAGAGAGTCCTCTATCAGAAAGAAACGTAGATATGATTTTTGTCTAATAGAATGCACTTGTAATCTGATATACAGAAAACCCACAAAGCGTTTAGTGGAGATTTTTTGTTTGGAGGGGGGAAAATACTGTTCCAAACGAGAAAGAGGACTTTAGGTTTTTAAACTGTCACATGCATGAAGCAGACTGAAATTGTTACTCAGGTACAAACAAGGCTCATTTCAGGGAGAAGAGACAAGAGCCCACAGGACTCAGCCAAGAGCTGAGAAAAATATTGAATTATAAAAGCCACTACCCCAGAAGACAGAAACAAGCTGTAATCTAGGACATTCTCTGTTCCCTGGTTAGCTTTCAGAATTGCTTTGGACCAAAGACTGCTACATGCTTCCCTTTCTTTCACTCTCTAATAGCAGTATCTGCTGTGGTTAACTGTCCCTGTCTCAAAATTATGTAGTAAGTGTACGGGAGAGCAGGGGCTATAACTTGTCGTCTTAGTTAACAGGTATCCAAATCAAGAAGAGCTGTAACCCAGGAGCTTCATCCACACGCAGATTATAAGATAATGGACTTTGAACCTGAGGTCATAACTGGATGAGATTTCTGAGCGTCTTAGGAGTGTGTACAACATGTTGGAGAGATGTGAACTGTCCACCAGAGGAAGAACTGTGATAGTACATCTGCAAAGATGGCTGCCAACAATTCTAGTATACACATGCTGCTCCTCCCATCAAGAGGTGGAACTGATTTCTCCTTTACTTAAATCTTGGCTGACATTGTGCTCTGTTTTGAAAAACAGAATGCAGTGAAAATGATGCTGTGTAGTTTTAGGTCTAGGACATAAAAGGTTAAGAAACTTCTGTTTTGTTCTCTTGCTACCCTGAATCACCATGCATGGAAATCTAGACTATCCTTCTAGAGAGAGGCCAAGAAGAGAGAAAAGCCCTGTTTGATAAGCAAACAGGCCACCTAAAAACAAAAGAGGTGTCTCAAGTAAAAGTCAGCATTAAGGCCATCTTGGATGATCTAGCCCCATTTGAGCCACCTCTGTCAACATCTTGGGGACCAGAGTAAGGTGATCCCTACCCAAATTCCTGACCCAAAAAATTGTGAGCAATAAAATAGTTGTGATTTTAAGCTATAAGTTTTGAAGCAGTTTGTTACCCAGTAATGGACCACTGATACAGGTAGTGAGTGCAGCAAAGGCTACAAAGGAAAGTACTGGGTACTTTCTGAGTCAATATTAGGGATGCCTGCAAGATAGGGAAGGTTTTCTTGAGAAGTGATATATTTAACAGTGGTTATTTAACACTATCTAACCAGGGGTAAATTATGAACAGAAATTTTGCTCGTTGGTTTCAAGTTTTCTAAATTTTCCACAAGGTACATGTATTACTTTTGAAATAACAAAAGTGCCACTTTGTTAAAACTTCCTTAAGGATATTGCTGGCAGCTTGTTGGTTCTATTGTTTTGAAATTTATTAAGTCTAAAATTCATATTTTCTAATGACAAAATATGCAAACATTTAAGCCAATAACGATGTTTTCTATTATCCTATGTAGTTGAAAAACAGAATGTTCTGATTATACTAACATTCCAAGAAATAAACATTATATATAGGCTTAACAATTTCTGAAGAATTAGAATGTATTAAAACACAATTAACCTAAAATTATACTGCTTATAATATCACACTTATTTTTGAAAACTCCTCCAGATTTATGTAGCTCTTCATAGTTGTCATTGTGAACAAATATGGATAGCTAAGACTGAGAGAAGTAAATAGTACTTTGATAAGAGAATTATAGAAATGATCCAAAAAGACTAATAATGGACTAAAATCAACAAGAAAAAATTAAACACAAGTAATTGAGGAGACATACATTTAGGATTAAGAAGAAATCAACCACAAAAGTATAAGAGGAGAAAATAATCCAACTTAACAGTATGAAAAAACCTTGGGTTTTAGCTGACCACAGTATATGAGCCACACAGAAAATGTTAATGCAATCTTGAACTTCATTAATGTAATTAACTAACAAATATTTACTGAGAACCTAAAAAGTACCACATTCTTTACTAAGAGAATACAGTAATGAGATCCAAAGAAGGAACAATCTCACGATATTTAGAACTAGTCAAACATACATGGAATATTATGTCCAAAGAAAGGAAATGGTTGAAAAAAACGAGAGAAATGCAACCTACAAAAGAAGAGTATCTAATTTGAACAACTGCCCTAAAAGAAAAAAGAAAGCTTTTCAAACAATTCTTTCGTTTGACCAAAATAAATTAATGACTATCGTGTGACTGGCATTGTGTAGGCACTGATGTGCACGGGGAGAACAAAACAGAGATGGTCCCTGTGCTTACTCTGCTTACAGTCTGCTGAGCACCCGATCACTGGAGCACCTTGAGCAGATACCTAATAAACACCCTGTCAAGCATATTATACAAGAGATTCACGTACTTTGTGTAAGGCTGAAATAAATTATCTCCAGTGTTACTCCCAAATCTAAAATTTTATTATTACTTACAGCACCATACCATAAAAGAATGTAATTGTTATTTTGACATAAAGGTCTAATGAGTAAAATAACAAGCAAATGAATACACACACACACACACACACAAACACACACACACACACACAGTGTGGATTTTTTTTTTTTTTAATATTTCCATCTAATAAAACAACCAGGTCATATGTTCAGCCTTCATAGGCAAACTACTCAAAAACAACTTCGATCCACAGTAAGAAAATCCAACCTCAAATTTTTATTTCATTTCAAATAAAAATTTTTTTTAAATCTCCTTACTCTAATGATTAGCTTACCCTAGTTAAAATAATTCCAAAGAAATTAATATCTATGATTTCTCTGGGATTTCTTATATTAATCAATATACCTTTCCATGGCTTTAGCTGTATAAGGCAAATGCATTTCAATACTGTGTTCATCTTCATCTGTCTGCAGAGACATGCGTTCAAACATTCCTGTCTTCCATAGTTCTCCGTAAACTAAAGAGATTTCAAAATATAGTAAAACAAATATATTAATGTATATCCTTATCCTGTGAGACTCCACCCAGTAACACAAAACTACATGCTTTGGCAAGAGACAGACGCACCACATAATATTCTCCTTCATTTTTTCTCTATTTTTATTATTTTTTTTTAAACTAGCTTTTTACATACCAGACAAAACAATAATACATGTAATAACTTACTCGGCATTTTTATATGTTACATAGTTATATAAAAAAATAATTTAAATTTTTCATCAGTTCCTTTCATTATCTCTAAAATCTAAGCGTTTCCTTAACTTTAATTATCACATGCTAACAAGAGCATAGCTGACTAGAACTCCTACTGAAATACCTACTAGAAAAACCACTGGTCTCCTTACTCATGAGGTTAATAATACAGTTTTTGAATTTTGTTTTGTTCTTTAATAAAATGAATAAGATTATTATCTCACACCTCAAGTTTCTGCCACAGTAAGAACAGAAAATTCCCACTAAGAATGCTATTTTCCTCAAAATTAAAAATAAAGCTTTGGGATAGACCAGAAAATAAATTCACCACTGTACCATGCCATAAATGATATTAAAATGATCTAGTAATTCAGACCCTTCTAATGAATTATACTTAAAATTGGATATTGTACAGCAAGACAATGATGAAGTTTAACATATAAAAAATGATATGAGTATTGTCTTATCATAGAACTGAACCATCATTTTTACAACTACATCAAAGAATGGGTTTACCAATACCAAAGAAAGAGCTACAAATGGTGCTATGACTTTTTTCTACAAAATTATACCTGATTAAAAACCTTCCATTACTTCAATGGCAGGCTATCCAAAATCCAAATTTTATGGATGCCCCAACAAGGTTTTAAAACTAAAGTGTGTCCCCTAAAACCATTCCAGGGAATAAGGCTAGTAATACTTTAGCTTCATTAATAAGATATATTCTAACAACAAATTGCTAATACTTTATGATATGTAATCTAAGTTATGAACACTTAGATGTAAAAAATAAGGGAAAAGAGGTGGTCATTTGCTTCGTAAATGGCTTATTTCACTCTACAGAAGTATTTTTTGCAAAATCTCTGGGAACAATAAGAACTCAACATACTCAAAATATAATTTGATTAACTGGAAGGATACACATCAAATCCATAAAGGTGGTTACTTGGGGGAATATAAATTGAGTGCAGATGAGGAGAAAATTCTGAGTCAATTGTGGATGATGAGTACATGTAACACTAATCTCTGTACTATTCTGTATTTCTTAAATTATGCTCCTCCACACCTCCAAAAATATTGTTTAAAGTCAAAAGATTTTACTTTACATTCAACACATGAGACTCAGCTAAATAAAAAATGAGATTTCTGAAAGTCTACGGGAAAAAAAATCAAAATGAGTCGTTTTAAAAAAAAAATACACTTAAGATTTATGTACTATAGTAACTTTCATCAGTTTCACAACTATAGTCTCATTTTCCCATAAAAATCATTCGAGAGGAAATAAAGGCATTATCACCATTATCTATTTACAACAAGGAAAGTAATATACATAGAGGTAGACTAACATGCCCAGAATCTTTCATCAAGTTGTTGTGGGTACTAATTTCTTGTCTCATGGTACAATGAGTATGTGGTATTTCCCTGAATATAAATGCAACCGCTACAATCTGGAGACTAGTGAATCTGACAGATTTTTGTGGCTGGCAGAAAACCTGTGGTTGTCTTTTAGGCATATGGAAGATTTTCTTTCTTTGTTTTTGTTTTTTGTAGATTAGTTACAACAAATTTTATTTTTAAAATTGAGATGTTACTTAGGATATTCATATTTTAAATTTTTTAATTAACTTAGAATTCCTTTAAAAAAAACCTTTAGCTGTTTAAAAGCTGTAAGATTTCTATATACTTACTCTTTTGGTCAATACGAAGGTCATACAGAGGTGTCCTATATATATCCACACTGGAAAGTGCACACCGAGAGAGGGGCACATGATGAGAAGGCCCAAGGATGAAAATTCTCCGGCTAGGAGATATACAACAAAAACACAGAACAATTGCACATCTACACAAACCTTATTAAATAAAAGGAAGAAAAATAAGTAACTTCCAAAAATTACATGTAGTACTGTTTTCCTTGATTGGTTTCATTGCCTACTATTATGTCCTAAATTGTGTTCCTTTCAAATTCATAGTTCCTCAGAAATGTAATAGTAGATAAGGTCTTTAAATAGGTGATTAAATTAAAATGAGGCCATTAGGGTAAGACCTGAATCCGATATGACTGGTGTCCTTACAAGAAGAAGACACACCAGGGAGCACATACACAGAGAGGTGACCACATGAAGAGGCAACAAGAGAACACCCATCTGAACACCAAGGAAAGAGGCCTCAGGAGAAACCAACCCTGCCAGTACCTTAACCTCTCCAGAACTGTGAGAAAACAAATTTCTGTTGTCTCAGCCACCTAGATCATGTTATTTTCTTATGGTAGCACTAGTAAACTAATATACCTACTAAAGATTTTCTCCTCAGCTAATTAAGTTCATTTCCTTATCTCTGTCTTTTTGTTTGTTGAAAGGCCTTTAAAACAACCACATTCAACACCAAAATATCAGTTACTGATTATCTTCAGTAAACCATCTTGCTACGCTTAAAATCATCTCTGTAATCACAATGGCCAGTTTACAGGTTTTCAATAGCTATAATAATTGAACTTTAAACATTTCAGCTATTAAATAAAATCTCAAAAGTCTAACCATTCTAAACCCGCCTTCTAAGGTTTACCACAGCTTTAATAAAAATACATAATAGTATAAATTCTAAAAATCTATACAAAATATCATTACAAAGAAGCATTCTGATAAAGCTATTTCCACATTTCTTTCATGGCAGAGAAAAAAGGCATCTTGTTGAGAAGAATTCTGTGTAATAAGCTTTCTCTGTTCCCAATCAAGTAGAAGCCGTTCTCAAAAACAAAGAAACTTGATTATGTGTTATTTGCACTGCAGGCTAAAGAGGACTGGGCTAAACTGAGCTTAAATCTTTACAATCCTTTTATCGTGACATCAAGAGTAAAATTAACTTCCTTTCATTTTATCTCAAACATCCCTACAATCTAAATTCCAAAACTATCCATTTTCTCTGTTGTCCCAGATTCCTAAGAATGAAATCTTCTCTCTCTCTCTCTCTCTCTCTCTCTCTCTCTCTCTCTCTCTCTCTCTCTCTCTCTCTCACAGATCCAAGACAACAAAATTCTAAGAAAAAAGGAAATATATGATAGGCTATATACCTAAAAAATTAAGTACTACTCATTGTTCAATTAATGGACAAAGACTGAGACATGAGCTAATTAATCCTTTCACATCAAAAACTTGCAGACCAAGGAATGTGTACTTTAGCAATATATTCATTTTGATAAAATTCTATTATGGCTAAGAAATTAAACTATTACTTGCTGTTTGGAGGGAGGTTGGGAATAAGAAAGATGTGGACAAGGAAAAAGCTTAGAGTCCCAAAACCCTCTAAAGACATCACACATAGCAAACATATAAGACTTCATCCACAGGCCATTTCTAGTCAGAAACATATCTTTTCCTGCTCCCCTCATTCCTGCTAATACTCATTTCTTGTCATCACCTTTATGATGAACTCTAGTTAACCATTTCAGAAAGAAAAGAACAAATCTATAGATTCCTAAAGGAACAAAAGAGATACCACTACGTTCTCCTATCTTAAAAGCACATAAATATCACAATTTTTAAAATTAAAGTCTAATGTGGGACATAGATAATGGTAACTCTGAGTGTTTAAGTGACTTGCCTAAGGATACGTATTTATATGAATCAAGAATCAAGTATGAAAAAAAGGCATTTTTATGTTTGAGGAATTTCTGTGAAAAGAAAAAAGGGATGGAATATTTAAAATCAGAATACTCCTGGGAAATCCAGGATAATTAAAATATGAAATGACTTTTAAAATATCAATCTAAATTCAAGCTATAGATACATTTCATGGCAAGTGTAACAAGGTTCTTTCAGTGGCCAAAAGATGAGCACTACTCCAGAAATAAAGACCCAAGGTCAGCTTGGAAGGCCTAACTGCATCCTTTAATATCTATTTACCTTGCTTGCATTTTTGTCAGACCCAACCTAGATGAAAAGATGAAGAATGCTGGGGAAAAGAGCTTCCTCCAATCTACATTATCCAACTCTGTACCGAACAGATTCTTTCTAGTTTGGCAGAAACTCACCCAGAGGCAACATAGTGAAGTTACACATTTGGTTAAGAGAGATAACAAGAAAAAAGAGGCTTAGGTCTCCCATCAATATAAAATCCTTAAAAGTGATGTACTCAAGAACAAACCAAAAAAGCCTAGGTATCACTGAAGAGAAGGGGGAAAAGGTGCATATTAAAGCAGTAGTAATCACAAAATAGGTCTCTTTGTTAGCTGTATGCTAACAAAAAAGAAAATTAATAGTGTAAATAAAAGATAACACGTTTGTTTGTTTTTTTCTTTTTGATACACTACTACGTCTATAAATACCACAGAAAAGCCATGGAAATATTTTGGAGAGAAATAATATAAGCATTGGACGCAATGCCACTTTCAATTTATTTCTGAAATAATTGCAAGGTGCTTTGTCTTTAGAGAAGTGACTTTTAAATATTAGAGTATCATCACAGTTGCCACACATGTATGTAAAAGAAACCTTTCATATGGAAAATGAGGGAAAATCAGTAGGCAGTCTCTCAGAAATAAATGTAGTTCACATGTGATACCACATTTGTGGAGTTACTTACTATGATGAGTGTCGTCTGTGCACCCAATACATAAGCTATCCGAGTGTCTGCTCTCACAAATATTCAACTACTTATTCTAAATAATGGAACACAAGTAATTTTTAAAAAGCGTTCCATGGCAAATGGAGATATTTTTTAACTAAAGAACAAAATATCATGTGGCCCCAACGAAGATTCCTTTTGCTCTTTTTCTGCCCTGCAAGACTTTCTGAAAGATATGAATCAAGTTACTGTCTAAGTACATCCGGAGTTCCAGTTTTTAATTAAAGTTGTAGTAATAGGAAAAGACTTTGCAACTACAAATATGGAAAAGGACTTAACTAAATGTATCATTTAAAAATTGTCTTTAACAGCCAGAGTACTATTTTTGAAACATAAGTTAGATCACATTGTTCCCCTGCTTAAAAAGTCTTTCAGTGGCTCTTCATGATCACAGCATAAAATCCAAAATCCTTAAAATGGGTTCTAAAGTCTCAAATGAACTAGCCCCTTCTTGCATTACTCTTCCCCTGATCACAGCACTTTATGTACACTGGTCTCCTTGCAAGTTCCTTGATGCCACGGTATACCTTTGCCCACTTCAAAGCTTTCACATGTGCTATTGTTCCTTTTGCATGGCTTCAAAATCATTTCCTCAGAAATGCCTTCCTCAACACTGTATCCACAGTCTAAATCCAAGCACCCTGCATCACAGCAGTTCTCGAAGTATGAACTGTGGATTCCTCAAGGCCCCCTCAAGGAGTCCACAAAATCAACAGTATTTTCATAATTATACAAAGAAGGTATGTGCCTTTTTCACTGTGATGACATTTGCACTTATGGCACAAAAGTGAGACTTGGGCAAACCGCTGGCACATGAGAACTGCGATCAAGGTAATGGAACCAAAGTGTACCAGAAGTCATGTATTCTTCACCTTCACCCACACCAAGTTTTTTCTAAAGGCCAGTATCACCTAATTTCATTAAATCTTGAACTTTGAGTACAGTTTTATAAAAATATTCTGTATAACAAAATGCATTCAATTTGTGGTTTTAAATGCATAAAGCACTTCTGTTACATACAGATGTTGAATCTCAGGGAAAAGCATTAGTGTGATTGTGAGTTGTGAGCTACGCTAGAATTTTTTTCATGGAATGAAATTTTTACTTCAAAAATGACTGCAGACAAATTTAGGTATTCGGCAGAAATTTCTAAGATGAACAAAATGAGCCTGCCACTTCAAAGAAAACATTGAAGCTTTTAAGCGAAAATCAGACTTTTGCAAAATTCCTATCACTGTGAAACTGACAGCTTCCCAATAATGAAAGATTTTTCTGATGAAATTGGTAGCGATATTAACAAATAAGATTTTTTGACATTGTATGATAAATGTCAACATTTGAAAGATCTGCCTAAATCAATGCACAAGTTATTTTCCAAATGTCCCATGTAGGATGTTACAAAAATCACGCAAAAATAAAAGATCCCTTCGAAGTGCAAGATCGCATAGTATAAAAGATGATCCTGGTTGACATGCAGACAATGGATTAGTGTGGAGGGGAAGAACAGAAGCTGGTGGTATAGAATTTAACCTTCTCTCTTGGACTTATGTTTTCTCTGTACTTCTCATGGTTCCCAAAAGGATTTCTTTGTGTTTTCTCAAAGGACTCTGGAGACTCTGCAAATCTCAGGGAGGGCCACTTTCAAAAGAATACAACTACGACTGTGAATTATTATTACACTTAGACCTTCAAAATGTATTTATTCAGAAATCAATTAATATATATTAATTATAAAAATAAGCTGATTATATCACATCCATCATTTGTCTCCCTTTTTACTGATCTCCTTTACCATTTTCTTAGTCCGTGGCTCTCTTTCCTTTTTATTCTCTTTCTTTTTCTTTCCAGTCTCACTTTCCATCAACTTAAATTTAACAAATACTTTACACTTCTACCAATACTGGCTCTATATCTCTACATGCATTCCAAGTCCAAATTTAATTCAGGGGTACCCTTCCAGCCCATAACATCAATAAAAATTCTGCCAAATAGGAAAAAGTTTAGAAAAAGCTGTTATATAAACTAACTTTGATTACGTAATAGCTGGTTTACAGGCCCAGGGTCAAATGAAGGAAGCTTCTGAAAATCTTTCCAATTTAATTTCTACTTACTCTTATTCAAGAAATAATTTAGTTAAAATTGTATATTAAATATGTATCAAAAAATATTTGTTAAAGATGTCCCTCAAAACTTTATAAATGAGGCAAGGCTAATCAAAACCTCATCAGTTCGGCAACATTACATTTCATTTATTATTTAAAATTCACTAAAAATAATTTTCAACACAAGTATGATACAATGTGCAGAGCATACTACATAAAAACAAAAAAAGAGCTGTGGGTGAGATTTTCTTTTTAAATTCATGGCTGCTATGAGCTACTTCTTTTGAGTCATTATCCTTCATCTCCATTAGAACAGGTCTAACCTTTTTTAACAAGCAACATAGGACAGAATTAAGATGATTAATTTTATCTATTCATACAGCATGTGTACAACTGGCAATACTGACTGGACCCTGATACTGGGTCACATGTAGTGAATTAACTATTTAAATAAAAATGCTGGTAAGAAAATTAAGTAATTTGGGAGGCTATTCCCAATATTGCTGGATTATTCCCAGCAGAAGCTTTTGAAGGTTCACACATTTCTTATTTTAGAGAGTAGCATACTAAGCTTTTGAAAATTCACAAGTTTATCATTTTAGACAGTAGCATACTACGCAGTCTCACTTTGCCAGAAAGATTTTTTAAAGCTAATTTCAGAGCTGTCATTGAATTATTAAAAGCTTATATGCTTTAAACATCATATGAAATATACTGTCAGATTCTAAAATAATTCAGGTACCTTACCCTGTCAATGATAAATTATTCTTATTTCATTAACCACAACTTAACAAGTACAATAAAGAATTTTAAATTACAAAGTGGTTAAAATACAAAGGACTTTGCATTTTTTCTTTAAAAAGGCTCATCTCCAGGTTTTCACAGAAAAATTTAAAAACCAAAATATTTAACTGTTAGTGCTTCTGTACCCAATTTCAACGTGGGGGGGTGGAGTATTCTCCATACCTCCAACAAGGCATTCTGTGACACCCCAGGATGTCCAAGAATTCAACTCAATTCTGATACTATCTACCTGGAGATAGCATCTGATTCCAGAGGTTATGGGTTCAGTTCTACAAGACTGCCCCCCAGCCCCACCTTCAGATGCTAACCGGAAGCCCAGGTTGTCACTTGTGCTTCTGACTGACCAGCTACAGGTTGGAGATTCGAACGACCCCTTCCGTGGACTTTAATTCAGACTTCAGTCACAATTCCAGGTTGTTAGCTGTACTTCTGACTGACTGGCTATAAATCAGAGATTGCAATGACCCTCTCCATGGTTTCGATTAGTTTGCTACAGCAGCTCACAGAATTCAGAGAAACACTTTACTTCTAAGATCACTGATTTGTTACAAAAGGATATCTCAGGAACAACCAGGTGGAAGAGACGCATAGAGCAAGGTATGGGGAAAGGGCGTGGAACTTCCATGCCCTCTCCACCTTGCCAGTCTCCCTCAAATCTCCATGTGTTCACCAACCCAGAAGCTCTCTGAACCCTGTCCTTTTGGGTCTTTTGTGGAGGTTTCATTAGTCGTGACTAATTAAATCACTGGACATTGGTGACTGATTCAACCTCCAGGCCCTCCCCACTCCCCAGAGGTCAGGAATGGGACTAAAAGTTGCAACCCTCTAATCACATGGTTGGTTCTCCTGGAAACAAGCCCCCATCCTTAGGTGGGGTCCAGAAACCAACTCATTGCACTTCTCTATAACAAGAGACACCTTAGTCACATTCAACACTTAGGAAATTCCAAGGGTTAGGGGAATCACTTAAGTGACCAAAATATATTTCTTATAAGTCACAATATCACATTAACCTTCTAACATTTCCAGAACTAAACATTTTACGAACTAAAGGGGAGACAATAAAATGTTCAGACAATAAAAAATAGTATTAACACTTTCCATAACCAATATAAAGTATAACCAAATTTATAAAAAGTCAAATTCCTAATGAAATACAGTATATATTAACAATAGTATGCAAAACAAATTACTTCAGTGACAAAGCAATTATGATATAATTCCCAATCTTCTTCTCCCATAAATAAAATGGTCTCTGACTATATTACTTACGTAATAGATGGATCCACTTGTTTGTAAGCATGAGCAGCACAAGACCCACAGTACGTATATCCTGCATGGCTACAAAACAAAATATTTTTTAAACTTAATCATCAGATTCAAAATCAAGACATTCTGGGGAAAAAAGCTTTTGAAAGAAATATAACTACGGTAAACAACAGAATTGAGTGAATAGATTAAAAACAATGTAACTAAAGATTCAACTTCTAGACAATAATAGGAAACATAATTGTTCTGTGTTCCAATTTTAAAATTTAAAAAGTATTTTACAATTTTTTTGGTCTGAAAACAAATTAGATTTGGAGCTATCTAAGGCTTACTTGAAGTTGCTGATGTAATGCTAATACTATATGAGTTTTTAACATGCCTCTTCAACACCATTAGTAAACTATTACATAACAATGATAAGACTAAGAGCAAGTCAAATCAGGCCAGAACTAATACCCTACAGTGAACAACTCACTACCCTCTGTGTCTTTAGGAATAAGATAATTGACTTGGCTTCTGTGTATTATGTCTTTTATTTTTCTCTCTCCACAACTTATCTCTTTCATCTCAGTATTAGATTATTATCTATAGAATTATAGAATGACTGTTTCCGGAACTCTTTTTTTTTTCTTGACTCATTCAAGTTATAGGAGTCTAGAAACATTTCCCTTGGTGCTTACTTGTTAGTATGTAGCCAGTGGTATGTTGGTAATGGTTAACAATTGGCTCTGCAGAATAAAAATGTATACTATACACCTGTACATAATTTATTATAAATTTTACTGAATTAAAACATGTATCACATAATTTACAAATAATGAAAAAATACACAATACTCTTTACTGTAAATTCCACATAGCCAACCGTCACAGAATGCTTTCACTGATTTTAGCGGAACTCTTATCCATAGCCAAGTGAAGGCTGTAACTGACAGGAGTAAAACAATGAAGACATCATTCATTCAACAATGACGTGAATGACTTCTTTGCTGTTTAGATAATAGTTTTCATTACTAGAAAGAGTATTTCCTTCCTCACTTTTTTGTGCTATTCACAATATAAAGGCTACAGACACAACATAATTTTAAGTATAATTTGCATTATTAACCTTTCCCCATTACTTCCCTAAGTACAGAAAAATCAACAAAAAATAAAGCCCTGACTTGTAGCCATTTGCCAATTACTGTGGAATAAATCATTCCCCACCATGGCCAATTTCAAGATGCACAGTAAATTAAAAACAAAAAACACAGACTTGGAGAAAATGTTTGTAAAGCATATATCTGATAAAGGATTTATATCTGAATACGTTAAAAATGTCAAAACAAACAACCCAATACTTAAAAAAAAAAAAAGGGCAACCATTTTTGCAAGACAAAAAGTTATAAAGATTGGTTACCTAACAATGTGAATGTATTTAAACTGTACTGACCTGTTTATATAAAATGTTAAAAATAGTTAAGATGGTAAATTTTATGTTATGTGCATTTCACCACAACTAAAACTAAGTTTAAATAGGAAAAGATGTGAACAGATAACTTCATCAAAGAATATACTGGGATCGCAAATAAGCGTATGAAAGATTGCTCGACATCATTTAGTCATTAAGGAAAGAAGCAAATTAAAACTAAAATGATCTACCACTAAACATCCACTAGAATAGCTAAAATTAAAAACAGTGGGCATACCAAATGTGGCAAGGATGTAGAACTGAAACTAAATATACACTGATGGAAATGTAAAACAGTACAACTACTTTGGAAAAGAGTTTGGCAATTTCTTAAAAAGTTAAACATACTGTTGTCATGTGACCCAAGCTATTCCACACCTAAAAAAAGAAAAGGAAAAAAAGAAAAAAGAAAGCATTATGTCCACACAAAGATTTGTGCACAAATGTTCAATCCCTCTGTAGTATGTTCAATTTATCTGTAATAGCCCAAACTGGAAACTAAATGACTCTCAAAAGATGAATGGAAAAACAAATTGTGGTCCATCCATACAATGGAATATTCATCAGCAATAGAAAGAAATGAACTATTGACACACTCAAATTAGTAATGCTAAAAAAAAAAAAGTAAAAATCAATAAAGAAATATGCTAAGAGCCAAAAGCCAGACAAAAAAAAGAAAAAAAGAAAAAAAGTCCATACTGTATGATTCCATTTAAATAATTCTAGAAAATAAAAACTAATCTATAGTGACAGAAAGTATATCAGTGGGTGTGGAAGGAAAGGGCACAAGGAAATTTTTGAGGATGATGAATATGATCATTATCTTAATTATGGGGATGGTTTCACGGGTGTACACATATTTCAAACTTATCAAATTGTACACTTTACATATATGCAGCTGTATGTTAATCATACCACAATAAAGTTCTGTTTTTAAAATGGTCCTCAGCTGAACTAGCTTAAGATATGAAGGGAGAAAAAGAGATTCACCTATGTCAATCGCAGCAACACAAGATAGTAGGGTGCTGAATTAGGAGCTAAGTAATATGGGATATACACTAAGCACACTGAAATCACTGAGGGCTTTATTGGTTGGATTAATTGGCTTTATTGGAGTCACTCTTATCCAAGGGAGACTATCAAGTTGCCCCATATGGAAATGCTCTCACAACACACTTCTAATCTTAGCTAGAAGGAAATGTAAGTTGTTCTACAGCTCAGCACATAGAGTTCTGCTGTCATCCTGTACTGATCTTGAATACTCTAGCCTAACCAGGGGCTCTATTTTATCTGGTTATGTCCCCCATCTTCTAGCACCCAAGACCCCAAGTACTGACTGCCTCAGACTCCTAACACCTGTTCTTGACCTTAACATTACTCACTGCTCCTCATCAATTCAGAAATATGCTATCTTGCCGGGTCACGTGGACCTTAAAAACCATCTGATTTATCTGGATGCCCTTCTCTGTCTCTGACATCTCAGATTTTCAACACTGCTTTGCTTTCAGTTGTCACTCATTTTCCATCCCTCCCCTTCCCATCCTTATACCTTAAACTGGTTCTTCCATCTTAGACTCGGTTTTCAGACTTTAGTTCCTATATCCCATTTTTGAATTTAAAGGTCTTGAACCCCAGTCCATATCTTTAAGTCAAACTATCTTTCTAGTCTGAGTCTCTCCCAGTTTTACCAATCCTGTTCCTACCCAAGCTCAGTTCTTAAAAGTTAAAAAGGCCTCTTAAAGGCGTTGGATTCTTGAAGTATGGGAAGGATAGAAATAGTAAGAGTAGCAGGGCAAGGGCACAAAGGAAGGCCATAAAGGCTGAAGAAAGAACATGAACAAATGTCCAAGTGTATGACGTGGATGAGAAAATATGAGGCTGGCCTGAGTGGAACAGGAGAGTCAGACGGGAGTCTGGGCTTGACAACACAAGTTACTGAACAATTGTCATAACCTCTTGAGCAAGGGAGTGGCAATCTAGAACTGTTACCAGTCTAGTACTGAAGAACGTGAGCTGAATGGACACACTAGCAACAGGAGGTGTTACGTGAAGCTCTCTTGGAATGGGGCACGAGGTAGTAACGTCATGGTCGTGAATGGTGTCAGTGGCAGTGGGAAATGAAAAATCAATGTTCTAAGGTCTAAAAAGAGAAACTGATACATCTTAGTGACCAAGTAGGCGTAAGAGGATGAGGAGGAGTGAACTGTGATAATGGTAATAATTCACTTTTACCGAGTGCTTACTATGTGTCAGGCACTCCTCTATGTCACTCAAAGCATTTACTCACTTAATCTTCACACCAACCCTATGAGATAGGAATTATTATTTTCTCATTTTGTAGGTGAAGAAACTAAAGCAGAAAGGTTAAGAAACTTGCTCAAGGTCACATAGATACTGAGTAGCGACGCCAGGACTTAGAGTCAGACAGCAGAGCGCCAGAACCAATTCTTAACCACCAAAGGGACCTTAACATATCTGAAGGAAGAAAGGAAGGATTCCATGGAGTAGGAAAAGCAACACGCCTAGAATCTGGAGGAATACTTACAGAATCAAATATCCTATAAGACTACAGGAAAGGAAGACAGTTTTGAAAAAATGGTTGAGGTAAATATGTTTTATATTAGGTTGGTGCAAAAGTAATTGCTGTTTAAAAGGTTAAAAATAATTGCAAAAACCACAATTACTTTTGTCCCAACCTAATAACAGAACTCAGATTTCATGGTTTCAGTCTTTTTGAAGTGGAAGACTTAAAATTGTCTGCTTGAAATAAAGACAAAATAGTTGCAAAAAGAGAGGATGAGTCTTAATTTAGAGAGAACACATTGCAAAGAATTAAAAAAGAATCAAGTATACCATCCCTCTTGACCCCCATCATGAGGAATTCTAATTCATGAAAAGGACCAAGATCATTTTCAAAAAGAATTTCTAATTCTTCCCTTTTCCTGGCCCAGATATAAGGTAATGAAGAAAGCCCAAGTAATAATCATCAAATCTCACCACTGATCCTCAGTTCCTACACCCTTCTCTTGCTAATAAAACTTATGATTCTACACGTATGTGGAAACAAGTTTTCATTAAGGCATCACTCCTAATAAAGGAAGCTTCACCAAGGGAACATCTAAGGTTTTTTTCTTTTGTGCTAATGGCCAGGAGACCCATGAAAATTTGAGCTCTACAGATATTTGAATATGCATTGTAAAAGTATGCCCCAGTCAGTTGTTTGTTTGTTTGTTTTTTAAATACTGAAAGCATTTGCTACTATGATTTTTTTTTTTAATTGGGGAAGGGGAACAGGACTTTATTGGGGAACAGTGTGTACTTCCAGGCCTTTTTTCCAAGTCAAGTTGTTGTCCTTTCAGTCTTAGTTGTGGGGGGCGCAGCTCAGGTCCAGGTCCAGTTGCCATTTCTAGTTGCAGGGGGCACAGCCCACCATCCCTTGCGGGAGTCGAGGAGTCAAACTGGCAACCTTGTGGTTGAGAGGACGCACTCCAACCAACTGAGCTATTAGGGAGCTCAACGGCAGCTCAGCTCAAGGTGCTGTGTTCAATCTTAGTTGCAGGGGGCGCTGCCCACCATCCCTTGCGGGACTCGAGGAATTGAACTGACAACCTTGTGGTTGAGAGCCGGTGCTCCAACCAACTGAGCCATCCGGGAGGCAGCTCAGCTCAAGGTGCCGTGTTCAATCTTAGTTGCAGGGTGCGGAGCCCACCATCCCTTGCAGGACACGAGGACTTGAACCGACAACCTTGTTGAGAGCCCACTGGCCCATGTGGGAATCGAACTGGCAGCCTTCGGAGTTAGGAGCACGGAGCTCTAACCGCCTGAGCCACCGGGCCGGCCCCCCAGTCAGTTTTTTAAAAGCTATTAAAATCCTTAACACAAAGTCATCCCTGCTAGCTCTTCCAGGTCACTCTGGTTCCCAACGTAACTTCTCATGAAAGCAAATACAAAATTAAACTTTAGTACGTATAATTTGGCATTAGGCTAAATCATGCCTCTAAAAACTTTCTTTTAACAGGAAGTACTTTTGCTTCTCCCATTACTCCTACACAGCAGACCCTTTCCATCAGTACAGTTCCTAACCCTCCAGAATCTCTCTGCCCCCCACAGAGCTTTAATCACAAGAGGATGCAAGGCCATTGTCCGTGATTACTTACTGGTTAAGTGGCAGTTTCCCTCCCACACAGCAACCTTGCAGTGGTGTGATTTAAATTCCTAAGTCAGGAAAATTACCAATTACTACATGACATGGACTTTCACTCCTTTATTCTGAGACCTTCAAGGTTATAGGTGAATAGTTTAAACTGTGACTGCCAAGAGTCTACCACACATTCTATAAGAATCTTTTCATCAAAGGGGATATAGAAAATAATAAAAGAATGCTTACTTGGATTCGACAAAGTCAGGTTCTCACACTCCTAGTTCTACTTAATACCAGCAAAAATACAAAATAAAAAGATTGGAGTAGATGAAATGAGAAGATTGGACCAGATGAAATAAGATCTCCAGCATAAGAAAAGTCTGTTGAGCTCTACTTAAGCTAAGGTCTCATCCAGAAAACTAGAAACTAAATTTAAAAACACCTGTGAACATGTGGGAGTCAATCTGAATGACAGACAACTGGCCCTAAAAAGTTTGTAGAAACAGCGGCCTCCACATTGCCTCTGTTTTATTTTGCTGCACGTTGCTTTTTATTCTTTTCTTTCATAGGCACTGCTCAATGGCCCTCAAAATTCTGGCTTCAAAAAAAATATTAGCAGATGATTATATATTTTTTTTAATATCCAGGTTAGTCATTATTCAGAATGCTTTATTTTTACAAAACGGAATCTCACAAATATTAAGTTAACAACACTGTGAGCTAAGGCAAGTTATTAAAGTCATTCAAGTCAGACAAGAATAAACCAACCACAATGTTGCATACCTACATTTTTTTACCGCTAGGATATATAGGATTTAAGATATTGCCATGAGTAACCTACTGCTGACATACACAAGGATGAGAAATAAAGAAGTTGTCCATCTCCAGTGACTTAAGAACTATGTAATTTATGAAGATTCATTGCCTCGTGATATACACTGGGAGAGCTCTACAGGTATGCTTCACTACACACACACACACACACACACACACACACAGGTCTTCTGGATAAAAGATTGTTAGCTTTTAGCTAAATTAGTTTTAATATTAAAAGTAATACATGCACACAGTAAAAAAGGTCAAACAATACAGAGGGTACAAAATGGAAGTGACAGTACCCTTTAGCCCATACTCCTCTCACTAGGTTAATTACTAACAATCAACCTCTATTTTAAATATGTCTGACAGGGGCTTCAATATTCATAGTATCTGCTTTATAGTAAAAAATAATTTTATTATGTAAATAAGCCCCTTCCCCAATTATCTGATCATATTTTTATATTCAACAAGAGGTTTGTTAAGTGATGCATACCTGTACAGTTCCACTCTAAGGGTTGCTGAGATATTCCTGCACACTGCAATACAAACAACAATTTTGGCATCAAGGTGTCTGGCAGTCATGGTAGGAAGGCTTTGGAACTCCTACTTCATGAGATCATTTCAATATATATCCCTGGGCCACATACTGTCTCCTGTGCCTCAAGATAAGTAAGGCAGCTCTAAATTCAAACAAAGGATATTTTTTAATCAAATTAAATTCTTTTGAAACTCCCAAATGTGCTTGCCTATGCATCACATAGGTTAGAATTCATTAAGATTGATCAACAGTTGGTTTATGGGTCAATATTTATTCTTTAATGACATCATTCTATTTAATCTACATCAATATAAAAATGAGTAACCTGTTTAAGTACTTTCAAAAGTGTGTATCTAGCTTCTGAGTTTGTTTGTGTAAGGCATCCCTTATATGAATTATGTCTATCAAGGCAAAATCTACGAAAAGCTGGTCCCAGAGAGCTAGAATTTAAAAAATTTAAAGTATGTTTTTGATAGACTTTATTTGAAAATTAGAAATCTTAAAATTTTAGTTTTCTAATTCCTATATAAGCATATTCTTACAAAGACCCTTTTGTGCCTCTGTAGCAATAAAATATTTGTTGTTGATTTTCTACCTAAAAAAAAAACACAAAAAAAACCTAACTCTGGAAAGGAAAATAATTACTTTTGGAAACCACATAATAAGATAAATGACTATACTTAAAGTTTCCATATGTTAACAAAATGGAAATTACCTATATATGCATAAATGTAACTACAAAGTTACTATATAGCAGAAACATGCACACCAAAGCCAAAACTATTTTCAAATATCCATTTTAAAACTTAAGGTAACTTGGAAATCTTTTACAAATCAATATATTTCTAACTTGAGCTCAAACATTTCATTTTCCAGACCATTGCCAAAGATTTCTATTTTAAACTTGCTACAAGGAAACAAGTCTAGCTACTTTTTCATGAATAACTAACTTCAACTTAATTATGTGTTGATTCAGCTCAGCTCCCACATTTAGAACAAGTTTTAACTAGGAAGGTAGCACACCATAATAGTCAAATACCAGCAAAGTAATGGGAAAGACAATACAACCTGTCTCATGAGTTACTATAAAGTGATCCATTGTTTCTCACCCAATCAACAACATATCTCACTTATATAAACTTTCCCTCTTATCTCTGCATATAAAATTTTCTTTTCCTACAGGAACAGTTCCTCAACATTAGAGTACTTTAACACCTTCCACTTTGAATAAAAATTCTCTCCTGACACCATGTTCCCACTGCTATATTTCCTTCATTTACAGCAAAATTCATCAAATACTATCTATACTGACTATCTCCATTTCCCGTTCAGATTTTTTCTTAAACCACACCAATTGTGCTTTCATCCTCACCACTCCAAAGAAATTGTTCTCATCAAGGTAATCAGCAATCTCCAGATTGCAAAATCCAATTATCAAGTCTCAGTCCTTATTTGACCAATCAGCAGAATTTGACACAGCCGATCATTTTCTCCTCCCTGACGTGTTTTTCATTCTTTTGCCTCCCAGGGACACCACCCTCTCTTAGTTTTCCTCCTTGCTCACTGGTCCTCCTTCAATATCTCCTTTACAAATGGTCATCTTCATCCTGACCTCTAAATAAAGCTGGCTTGCCTAACGGCTTAGTCCCTGGACGTCTTCCCTACCTTTATTTTACTCCCTAGGCATCTATAGCCTGTTTAGACTTTAAGCGTGATATATCCACCAACACAACCTGACCCTTCTTCCCTATACTACAAGATTCATATAACTAGCTGCCGATTTGAAATCTCCACTTGGATATCTAACAGGCATCTCAGCATGAACACGGTCAAAGTCAAATTCTAGTTTCTACATAAACACTTCTACTCCCCACCTCTACCCGTTTGCCCCTTATCAGTATAAAAGCAATTCCATCCTTTCAGTTTCACAGGCCAAGACTTAAGAGGCATCCTTAACTCTTCTCCTATTTTATCGGTCCTTCCCTTCGAAATGCATCCAGCTGCTTCTCATCATCTCCACCAGTAGCTCCCCAGTCAAAGCCACCATGGCCATCTCTTCTCTGTAATAAGCCTCCTAAACCGGACTCCATTCCCACAAAACAGAACATCCATATTGTAGGCAAGAGGAAGCCTTTTCAAACCTAAGTCAGGTCATGTCACTTTTCTGCTCAGAACTTCTCATGACTTGCCATTTCACTTGGAATAAAAACCAAAGTTTTTCTGACAGCCTACACCGCCTCTCCAGCACCCCTGCTGCCTATCTCATGCACTATTTTCTCTCTCACACAGGCCACTCCAGCTACACTGGTCTCCTTGCTCTTTTCTCAAACACATTAAGCATATTCTGCCCCAGAGCCTTTGCACTTGCTGTTCCTCAGCTTAAAACCCTCTTTCCCTGGGTATCTGTGTAACTTCTCTCTCACATCATTTAGGCTCAGATGTTACCTTGTCAGGGAGACTTGTTCTTACTATCCTATGCAAACTAGCAAACTCCCTAACTATCGTGTCACTCTCAATCCTCTTAATCCGCTTTACTTTTCTTCTTAGCACCCATCAGCACCTGACACAGAATAAATTATTTAATTGTTTGTCTGTCTTCCCCAAGTACTAAAATGCAAGCACTATGAGAGCAGTAATTTGATTTATTCAAAACACAGCACAAAGAAGAGCACCTGGCATTTAGCCTGGTACACATTTGCTGAGTGACTAAATAAACTGCAAGTCATCGTGCTAAAAAACAAAAAGTTTTATAAAGATTAGCTCATTTAATCGTCAAAAAAACTCTATGAAGGTAGGTACTACTATTATTCCAAATATACCAATGAGACAAAGGCACAAGAGATTAAATAACTTGTATGTCACAGAGCTTGTAAGTGGTACATAGAGACAGCCTCCTGTAGCTATTAAATGACATTGTTAGATAATACAAATGGAATAGTTAACAAAATGTTTGGCATAGAAAACACCTAACATTTACGGAATACTTATTATGTGCCAAACATTAATGTAGGCTCTTAATGTGTATTTACTCATTTAATTCTCATATTGTTTAATAAGTGATTGCTATTATTATTTTCACTATTATTTATCAGGGTACCAACCTTAACTCAATAGAAGTCACATAAAAGAAGCTACTGTGAGAGAAACAGCACAAACTCCAACCTTTACTCTTCGAAGAAAAATGTTAACATGTGCATAAAATAATGTGTTTTGAGGATTAGCACTGGAAACCAAATCAAAATTAACTGAATTCTTATCATACACAAACATATCATTAAAGGTGTATTGCTAACTTGTAGTTCTAAAAAGTCCTCTAACATTCAAAGACAAAATAGTCACAGATTTTCTTCATTACAAAAAGAAAAGTCTATTCCTAAGGTGAAGGGTTAAGTACAAATGGGTAGTTACAAAATAGTCACAGGATGGAAAGTACAGCATAGAGAATATAGTCAATGATATGGTAATCACTACATATGGTGCCAAGTGGGTACTAGACTTATCGGGGGGGATCACTTTGTAAATTATACAAATGTCTAACCACTAGGCTGTGCTCCCAAAACTAATATAAAACAATATTGAATGTTAACTGCAATTGAAAAATTTTAAAGAATAATAATCACTGAAATATTTTTTAAAGATCTACTCCTCCCCCAAAACTCTGGTTGCTACTCCATACTGCACTGTATTATGCTTAATACATCTTTTTCATTATAAGGTACAAATTATCTGGATTAAAGTAGATCTTTTTAATGTTTAAAATAGAA
Organism: Rhinolophus sinicus; assembly: GCF_057876585.1. Taxonomy (NCBI): domain Eukaryota; kingdom Metazoa; phylum Chordata; class Mammalia; order Chiroptera; family Rhinolophidae; genus Rhinolophus; species Rhinolophus sinicus. Next base: position 169,327,925 of record NC_142502.1, on the reverse strand, counting down.
TTTATTCACTTATACCAGTTATTACTGAAATTACCAAGTTTACTTAAGGTAAACAACCCTCTGCTTTAAAAATTAGTTTTATTACCAAAAATAAATTTTGAAATTACTGCATCTGAGAAAATACAGTAGCCAATTTCTTTTATCCTGGAGTTAAAGTGAAAGTCACAGGAATCCTGAAAATTACTGGATATAATTTTGTCAGCTCAATATAGCATTTGGTTTTTTATTTTTAGTTTAACTTGTAGACATTCATTCTTCATTAATAATTAACATATGAAAGATTCTAGGTAAAGACCCTTAATACTTACGGTGCAATAATGGCTCTAGCAGGTCTTTTTGTAGACTGTACTTGTGAAAGCCAACCTTCTAGCTGTGCATTCAGCTGCGGCCCTATAAAAAGAGAAAGAGGGAAACTGGAGTCAGCAAAACAATGTACTATAGATACCCATGCATAACACAAAGCCCTCATTGAACCTATTTGGGACTAAAATAGCTTAATGGGCAGTGGGATCATCAGTATGGATGTTAAAGGTTGAAACTTAATCAACTACATACAAAGTCTCAAGCAAGCCATATGCTAAGGCCAAGTTCTGATTAAACAAAATTTGCCTTTATTTGCTTATTTATTTATTACCATCTTCATTCCAGAACAAGCACAACAATATGATCTACAATTTGAGGTGATGTTTAAGCAAAACAAGAAACAGAAAACTGTTAGCTCATGAAAAGATAATAATTGAGTGAATATTTCTTAAGAGCACCAAAGACTGCTGTAATCACCAAAATCACACCCATGGATCACTCCCACACCCAATAACCTTTTCTTCCATCCACTCCAGCCCCCTCCTCCCACAATCAGATCAATAACCAGTAATTACATTACCTCAAAAATCTCAGTTTCAAGCATCCCACTCTCTTCACCTCCTACCTTTCCAGTTCACTCCTAGAATTATGTTGGTATAAGGACTCTGCGCTCTTATATCTGCCCCAGTCTCCTGCACTAACTAGATCATTAAGTACAAACATGCAACACCAGCAGATTGATTCCTCCCAACTACCACCCCATTTCCCACTACCCAGCATCCCGTCTTCTTCACTTCTTACCCAACCTGAGACCTATCATTCCCTTACCTATGGACTCACTCCTTTGCTCATCTCTTCCTCCATCATAATCAAATCATTGTTAAAACCAACTTTCCGCTTAACACAATATCTCCACCACCTGAACAGGTGAGTAGGACTGAAAAGAAACACAACCATATGAACTATGACATTATACCTATAAATTTCAGCAGACCATTAACAAAGCTCAAAACTCACACCACATTAACCTACTGAGTTTGTTCTCCCATCTTCAAGATAATTACCTCATACAACTTCTCCTTTTACCTTAAACCTTGAACCCCTTCCCCCTCTCATTCCCAGCAGATGATCACTTTCCATTTTGTCAAGGAAAGACAAACAGTTGTAGGGTGGCCAACCATCCTGATTTGTCCAGGACTTTCCCAGTTTTAGTGATGAAAGTCCTGCAACCTGGGAAACCTCAGTCCTAAGCAAACCTGAACATTAGTCACCCTAAGTTCAGAAGAGAACTACTTCCTCTTCCCACCATTTTATTCCACTTTCCCTCCTGTTTCAACAAACTGTCCTTGCTCCTATCAAAAGCCAAACAATTTACTTCTGCACTGGATCCACTGTTCTCTTACTCAAGGACTCTGCTCTTACAACGGTCCCAGTCTCCTCCCCGAACTTGTCCCTTTTTACTAGATCATTATCATTAGCCTGCAAATATGCGATATTAGCAGACTGATTTCCCCCCTAACTACCATCCAATTTCTCTGGCCCCCTTTTCCTCTGGCTCTCTTTTTAAACTTTTAATCATAACATATTTAAAAATTACAAAAGAATCTAGATAATAATAATAACAAATACCCATGGACCCACTCCCCAAACAAACTAAATCTTAATGTTCTACCTTATTAAGATCTTCCTTTAGTAAGAAATAAGACATTAAAAACACAGTTGAATCCATTGCCGATCCCATTTATACATCTCCCTCCTTAGAGGTAACCACTTTCTGATTCTGGTGTTCACTACATTATTACACTTTTACTAATACATGTATCCATAAATAATACATTATTTTGTTCTCCATGGTTTTAAATGTTATATAAATATGCTGTATATGTCCTTCTACAACTTGTTCCACTTAACATTATTTTTAAAAATTATTCATGTTGATATATGTAGCTCTAATTCATTCATTTTCAATACTGTATAGTATTGTAATGTACGAATACACCCCAATTCATCTATGTATTCATTGTCCTGTTCACTGACATTTTAGTAGTTTCCATTGTTTCACTGTTAACTATAAGCCTCTTACGAACGTGTGTTAAGAGTTTCTCCGGGATTTATCTAGAAAAGGACTGGATCATAGGGCATGAACATCTTCAGCTCTACTAATACATTGCTCAACTGCCCACTAAAGCAGTAGGATTAATTTACCCATTAGTGTCAGGGCAAATAAAGAGGTTTAATTCTTCCAGTTAAAAATAAGGACACTCACCACAAACTTCTCATAGAGCATTGTCATTAGAAAACTTGTAAATTCTTTCTCTGCCCCTCTGAAATGTATATGTTTGTAAAAGCTAAATAGATTCTAACCAGCAATCCAGAACTGTCTTTCTCAAGGACCTGGTAACCATCTCTTTGAAATGCGATCATTAAGGAAGACAGTGCCCCTTTCTGCCAGTTTTTGTGGGAGGATAGGAGACTAACTTGAGCCAGTCACCCAGCTAATTACAAAATTACCTCCTGTCATAAAGATAAGTCGATTTTTCCTATGGATAGAGCCAATTAGCTAAAGACAATATGTCACCCCAATTACCCAGTGAATTTAGGATGAACTATGTGTGATACACGTTGCTATCAAGTTTTCTTACAGTAGTGTATCTTGAAAGCATGTATGTAATCAGTTGTACCTACTTAACTACATAAAATGGTGAACTCCCTTTAGGTCTTTGCAATTTTTTAGCAGATTTCCTATGATGTGCACACATTCTAGACTAATGCTTATTCAAAAGTAAAATTGTTTTCTTTCTCTTTTTCCTTTGAAGAGAGGCTTTATGAGATGGCAGGAAGTTTTGGTTTAAATTATTTCTCCAACATCAGTAATGGTTAAAATGGTAAATTAATTTACTATTTACCTACATCCTTACCAATATTTGATAATTCTCATAATTTTTAATTTTTGCCAAGTTGATGGGCTTCCTTTTTTCCTTCTAATTTCTCCAAATCCATTGAGATTAATCATCTGCTGATTTGGAAATCCTTCTGTATATATATGTTTAGGACTATACTCACAAACAAGTCAAGTTTAAAATGGACAGCCCATCTGTAAATTGTCAAAGTACAAAATAACTCTGATTCAGCAATCAAAAATGTAGTTTATTTTTAAAACTTAAATTTAAGAACAATTACCAAAAACATATGAAATAATCTCAATATTAACTCAAGGAAAAATAGTTCCTATTTTCAAAGTAAATTAAATTTTTAGCTGCCTAAATTTCATATTAACTTAAAATAAGCATTGCACTAAATATTTGCATATTACAGAAGTTTGCAAAACAGAAATTGAAAAACAGCTAAAAGCAAAGAAAATAGTCTCCCAATTCAAGCACCCCACCATAACCAACTTCACTGATTTTAAGCACTGAACCAAGCAGTTTTAATCAGTCCTTCTATAAAAGAACCAATTTCTTTCAGAAGCATCCTAAGGTTAAAGCCAAACTCCAAAATATAAAGTCAAACAAAAGCAGGCTGTCAGCATGTAATATTTTGCTATTAATCATTGTGTGGAATCTGTTAAAATCAAACTAAGAAACTTTGATCTGTGGTGGAAAATATACAAATACTACAATTAATATGCTAGACTTTTTATAACAGTGGCTCATGGATCTCTGAATTTCACAGGCCAATAAAATTTCAAAAGAAATCTGGAAAACCAATATTGGGATGCCAATTTTTTATTTTACTAAGAATGGATATTTAAAACATATCAACCATTTATCTATGATCACCATGATTTCATAAAATAAATATAACAGCAAAAAGTAAGAAGAGCACCATTTTAGGATAACCTCAATTCCTTAAACTAAATAAATTAACCACACTTCATTGACTCCAAAATACCATCAATATTAAGGTACACCATTATTTTATATACCACTAAGAAAGGGAAAAAATACCTCCCAATTAAACTAGAACATATGGTTTCTTATCACTTAAAATTATTTTTACTTTATATTTACTGGAACAGCTCTTTTAAACATACTTAGACATGATTTTTTCATATAACACTCATGTTTATATAAAAAAAACAAAATAAATTCAACGTATTCTTAAATTTTTAATATTCACAATTTAATATCTAAATTCCTTTTAAGTCAGAGTCATCAGTAATCCTTCTTTTTCTTTCCTTTCCTTTTCTTTTTCAGTTTAATAGACATTTATTCCTTCAGTTGAACAATCTCTACACACTAAATAGATGGTTTAAGATTTTTGAGTGGAAAGGAATTTAGGTCTCAAGAGGTTTTATGAGTCTGCTACATGATTTCTGGAGATCATTTAACTGAGCCTTTTAAGACCCCTGAAGAAAATAGAAAAATTGGTTCAAGGAAACCAGCAATTAGATTTTGGAATCAAACTACCTACTCTTAAGTCAGCAAATGCAGAATTGCAAATTGGGGCAATTCCTTTTCTGTAGTTCCTACACACTCTAATTCACTCTGGGATACAGAAGCCTAGCCTGGAAAACATGGGGCAAACAGAATGTGCTGGTATGCTTTAACAATAGGGTGGGCACAACTGATGGCGTGGAAAGTTTGTGGAATGGTAAGAATGTTTTTCCATTATGTCATCCTCTGTACCATTTAAAGAATTAGTGATGTAATACTTCTTCCTCAATTGCCTGTGGGACTCTCATCCAAGCCAACAGACATTGTCCAAATCTCGACGCCGTACCTTTTTTGATCTTATCAAAAGCTATCACTAGATGTAACTAACAGAAGGTTTCAGGAGACAACTCAAAAGTGGTAATCTCTTCCATAAATGGTCCTTAAACGGTATGTTAACTGAATCATCAATGGGTTGCAGTTGTCTAGTCATACCAGCAGGATTAATGATTCAGTTCACAGGCAGGTAGGCAGTGACAACCATTTCACTACTGACAATGATTTTATCATGCCATTGATTGTAAAACACCTCATTTCCAGAAATGCTAAAATATGGGAAAATGTACATCTTAAAATCAATAAAATACAGTAGCGCTATGTAAACCACACCCACTACAATGTTCGGTGTTTATTTCAATGCAGAACAGTGAAAAATTCATCAAAGACCAGTATGTGGGAACCACTACTTCTCACTACAATGAAAAGTGTTCCTGAGAAGCCTTACCAGTAACTGCAGTAATCTCATTTACTTTAAAAATAAATGACATTTCAGCAGTTTTCCTGAAATCGTTTCATTATTGACACCCTTTTGTGACCACATAGTACTTAGAATTTATCGCTACGCTATTTACAAAATTTACTATCTTGTTTTTAGATACATCTCAAGGGGTGCTGTTTGTTTTTATGTATTTATGATAGGGTCCTCACATAGAAAGGAATATGCCTTTGGGAACACAAGAACTGTCACACTGAATCTGACCCAAAACCTATCCAGAGCAGTATTGCATCAACCTAAAAACACTTGCTGTGAAGAACACTGATTGTTCTCCTTGATATAGACCTCAAAGGGGTTATTAAGACAAATTCAAATGTCTTGAATTCCTTATTATCCCCTAATTTATTTAAACATTGTAAAAATGTATTTATATTATTAGCTAAACTTTGTAGTTCAGAATACAATCGATGGGGGCAATTAACCATCCAAATGAACAATCTTTACTGTGTACCAACCAACTTATAGTTGGCCAACTGGAAATCACTTACCACTTTTCTGCCCATTCATATACAGTTTCTCAAAATTTTCATAGTTAATCCCAGACCCACTGACATTTCACACCTAAAAGGGCTGCAAATTTGGAGGCTAACAGGGTAGTTCTACCCTCCAGGTCATTTACAAAACTAATCTGAAAATAGGTTTAGCGTTGATCCCTTTAACAGTCTATTAATTTGGATTCTTTATTCCCACCTCTATTCTGTTTATAAACAAATTTTCTCTCCCTATCAAATGATGCCATTAAATCCCTTGATAGTACCTGGTTCAAGTGTCTTATCTAAACTTGTTTTAAAGATCAAGATATTAATTTTTGCCATTTTTCATTATTAAAAAAATATGTCCAGTATAGAAAATTGGGGGAATACATACTAAGGGAGAAAAAGTAATAATCCTACAATTATAAAAAGCACCCAAATTAGTATTTTCCAAATTTTTTTCTAGCCTTTAAAATGATATACAATTCTGTGACCTGCTTTTATTTATATAACATTTTAGCATAAGTATTTTCCTATATGATAAACTCTTTAAAGACATTTTATGGCTGAATTAATATTTCTTTATGTGAATGGATCACTGCTTCCTTAAACATTACTTGTATGAATAAGATGTTTAGGTTGTTTCCAATTTTTTGCACTGTTATAAACAATTCTATATTATGTATCCCTATTTCCGTATTCAAAATTATTTCTTTTGTGAATCTCAGAAATGAAATTACTATGTAAATAATTATGAGCCTTTTTAAGATTTCGATACATATATTCAAAATGTTATCTAAAATTGCATCCATTCATTATCATGCACTACGAATGACCATGAGCTCACTACTCAAAATAATATTTTAAAAGATTAAGCAATTTAACCCAAACCCCCATTTGATAAAAACTAAAATTTAATGTCCTATCTTAATTATATTTGGCCTTTCAAAATAAAGTAAATGTCTATTTCTTTAACCAAAGCAATTTTAATTTCTAAGAAAAATGTGATTTGACTTCTAGGTTTTATTTTCTACTTGGATCATGGAATAAGTAATATGACTGTTGTCTTCTTGCCAGCCACAAGTTATCTATTACTAATGTTTACCAAACAACTATGATCTATTGGCCTTTACAGAAGACAAATCAAATTTAAAACCAAGCCCATTATGCTGCTGTTTTAAATTACTCACAATCCTGAAGATTTTTCATATGCTCCTGCAATAAATCTTTTCAACCAATGAGATATAATTTTTCATCTTTTTAGAAACCATAATTCTTTCTCCTGTAATAGTCAAAAAGTGGTCCACAGACCAGGATCTTCTGGTGTGTTTATTTAAGAGAGAGCTCTCTGGGTCTTACCCCATAGCTATGTCATCACAATCTCTGAGGATAGTGACCAGGAGTTTTTAAAAAGCTTTCAACAAGCTCTCCAAGTGACTGTGATACACACTGAAATGTGAGGCCCACGGTCATAAAGGAGTTTATGTGCACATGCTATATGAATACATGCAGCTAACAGACTCCTAGAAGGTTTATAATTGAGATTTTTCATTACAATAAGTAAAACACATAATCTGTAAATTAGCAATGTATAAACGCATGAATTTTTACCTCCGAACTACTTTGAAGCCATAAGTGATACACTGTTTTTTAAAATTTACGTAAGTTTATATTTTAAGTGTTTCTAGCCTTTCACTTTGATCAATGCCTCGCCAGCTTTTCCACTCATTCCTGATGACAAAGGAAAGGGAACTCAGATTCATAGAAACTAAGTGATACACAAACTCAAATTCTCTTTTAAATCTTATTTTAGTCCAAAAATTCATAAGAATATAGTAGACTGACAACACAATATCCATAGTCATTTCAAAACTCCTATCTGTAACTTAAATGGAGGTTACAAGATAACACCATAATTATCTTCTAACACAGGGTCAAGTACTTTAGTGAGGGAGATACAAACCCAGATCGAAAAGGCAACCATCTAAACTAGTCAAATGCTTAAAGATGGGTCCACAATACTTCCTTAATGCATATCTAACCAGGAATCATTATTTTCTTCCAATTGCAGCCAGCATGTTTCTTTTTTCCCCCCTTTGGGTTACAATCAGCCAGTTGATACCAGTGGATATACATAATTTGGTACCAAATCCAAACATAATCTGTGGAAAAATAAAACAAGTCTGTCTCATTGGAAAGAATCGGGACTAGGATAACACTTCCCACACAAGGTAACACTTCTCAGGCAATTGCTAAAAAATAAAAGTTTCTTAAGATAAAAGAAAAAGTTAGAATTTTCGATTTTCATATATTTTCACCACAAAACAGATTTGTAGACATTACCACATTCTCAACACCTTATTCTGTGTAATACAGTTTTTTTTTCTCTAAGAATTTTCGCTTAGAGAGTTTGATCACAAAAGTAGATCAGGCCCAGTGGACTACACCAAATGAAACATGTAATATGGCTGCATATGTGTGAACTGATGGAACAGGAGATATAAAACAATCTAAGCAATCCACCAAAAAAACAAAATGGTTAAATAAATTATGGCAGATCCATAAAGTAGATTATTCAGCAACTGGAAAACAAGGAGGCAATATTTTGTGACTCTATGGAAGATCTCCTAATTGAGGCAAAAAAGCATGGTACGAACAGAAGGTACAACATATTGCCATTTTTGTGCGTGCATATATATCATACATGATTATGTACTGGTTTGTATTTATGTAGAATATCTCTAGACAAACACAGAAGAAATGGATAACAGTGACTCCCTTCCTCACAAGGGAACTAAGAGCAGAAGGAAACTACTTTTCACTATACACCCTTTTGTATCTTTTGCATTTTGCACTATGTACATGCACTACCTATCCAAACATTAAATATAAAAAAGATGGTGCAGTCATATAACGTAATACCATGAAGTCAAAAACAATGATGCTGCAGACATATGTTTATTGACATGGAAAAAATCTTATAAATGCTAAATCTAACTAATAAACCATTGTTAGACTTAAAACAATACCTATATTATTAATCTAGGTTAAAATACGTAAAACCAAACTGCTGACAACTGCTATTTGACCAGTAATACAGAGTATTAGGATATATATGGACCAATGTGAAAGATTTCCATATTAGTAAGGAGGGATTCCCCCTTTTTACTTCACTCCCATAGATGTGATATCCATCAGCGAACTTCTGGCAGATAGAATCAGAGAACATAGAAACATTGTAGAAAAGAATGATCTAGAAAAGAGGACATTAAATACCTTATTAATATCTTTCTTTATAATTCTTCTCCAATGAATAAAATGTAATAGCTTCAATAGTTTGTGTTGGGGGGGCTGTTTGTTTTTCTTTTTTCTAGCAAGGACATGAGTTATTCTACACCCTGACTTCTTCAATAATCATTTACCAGATAATCTAGAGAAGCTATTTTGAAGTAATTAACTATAATCTAATGCAATTTCTGTTTTTGTACTTTTGTTGTGGCATGTTTGAGGCCTGTTTTCTTCTTTCACTAAGCATTGGTGTTACATGTGCCAGCTCATCCATCTAAAGAATTATGTTTCTGATTTCGCAACCATAAACTCAAACAAAAGGAATCTCAGCAAATTCTTCCTTGATAACTAGCCAAGCAAACATGCCTAATGTAGACTGAGAAATGGGAATGCCAGGTATCAGATATGCATAAAAGAAAAAGTAGTCAGGCATAATAGCCATCAATACAAAGCTTTCCAAGGAGTTCTGAGATTGATAATTTAGGGTAGAAACTAAGTTTGGATACTAAGGAACACACTGGAAGCTTTGGAACACAATATGGAAGTTGAGTTGTATGTGTGTATTCACTCTGCCAAACCCTTTCCGTATCCCTTTGGACTGTTTTCACTGAACTGTCTAATGCTGAAGCAAAAGTGTTAATGTAAAAGCTGCCTAAATTGAGGAATACTTGGATTTAAAACCCAAATGGAACCTCTCCCATTCCCAGAAGATCATACCAGAAAAGTTCTGAGAGCTGTAGCCATGCTGAGGCACTGGCAACTTTAAGAGGCCTTAGATAACTGTCACTGGCACCTTCTTGCAAACCACAACAACCACAAAAATTCTATTAAAGAAAGAAAAACTCCTTCACAAACCCCTCTACAATTAGGCCAATTCGATATCTGATAGGTAAGTAGGCAGATAGGAAAGTAAGTAGGTAGGTAGACAAATACATAGACAGACAGACAGACAGGCAAAGAGGTAGATAGATGACAGACAGACAGACAGACAGACAGATGATAGATAGATAGGTAGGTAGGTAGGTAGGTATGTAGGTAGGTAGATAACCACCCAACCAACCTTAATTCTGTAAGCCAGCACTTCCCAAATTGTATTAAGAAAAATTACAATTAAAAGAACTTTGTGCCTAAATAAATTGGAGGAGAGTGAGTGAAAGAGTCGATGATGACCAAACTTGGGGGCTAGAGGAATGATAACACCAGTCCCAATGACAGAATTAAGGAAGACCATTAAGTTTATTTTAAGACGAATACTTTGACTTGGACACACGGAAAGTTTTAGGAGACAATAAGGCAAACAATATGTCCAATTGTTAAAGAATAAGAACCTTAAACGCAGAAAAAGGGATCAACAATAGAAACAGATTTCAGAGTCATTTAATTAAGGTGGTGAAATACAAAAGAATGGATAAGAACCGTCTGAATGTGTACAAATTGATGATGACAGCACAAATGTTAAAAATGTGAGTCATAGGGTACAGATACTTGGGCGTACAAATAACAAGTTGAGCCGATGAGGGAGAGAAAAGAGGTACTGCTCAAGACAGAGGGAAAATACAGTACAAGGCAGACAAAGAGACAAGACCTTCAAGAAGAGTCACAGAATCCAGTGCTCTGTAATGAAGAGAACAGAAAAAATGCCTATCAACATATTTGGTGATTATGAAAGACTAGTAACTTAGAGAGATTTGTTTTCTGTGGTTAAAAGTGAAAAATGAGTTTACAAGTAGTTACAGACAAGATGACTTACAAGAAAATGGAGATAGCAAATGAAAACCACTCTAAGAAGAACTGAAAGCAGCACTGCCTCCTTTTGCATCACCTCTAAGTCTCTCAATTTGCAGTGTCCGACACCTCAAATACATTGGTTCATTGCCTTTATGAAGTATAATCTTAGGTATTAGTGATCATATTTTTACACCTTGCAACAAAGAATGGGCAAGTCAACGTGAAGGTATGCTTTTGGAATTTTATCCAACTAGCAAACCACCTGAATATGAGAGTGCAATTTTTGGAAGATAGTTTCTAAGACTTTCTCTACACATTCACATTAAACGTATTACAGGTTAACAATCCTGTAGCTAGCTTTATAGAACTCAAGCCAGTATTCCATGTTATAAAAGAAAGTGATAATTAAAAATACCAGCATTTGGTATTGGTGGCAGAGCTTTCACTTAACGACTTCAAAGCAACATTTAAACATCTATTAATTATGGCCTCTGTAAACTATCCTGTTTGCTGCAGCACAATGCAAGCATGAGCATGATTACATTCTATCCTGATGACACAAGAAATGTAAAATATATGTGATTAATACTCAATAATTTACAATAAATGGGGATATAACAAAAGTTATTTAGGATAAAGCACTTCAGAACGAACGAAAAGTAAAATCTTCTTAATCTTAACTTCAATAACTGTCCTCCAGAAATCTTTAGAAAAGGACCAGACTAAATATTTTTTATTCTACAAATGACTTGTTATGTGAATACTGTGAACAAGGTAACAAACACAACAAAAGTATACTGTTTTCAGCACTTTAGCTGAAAACTTGATGTTCAATTGAAAAAGAAGGTGATAATACAGCACAAAGAACTACAAACTAGGAGGTCGGTCAAAAACAGAATTTACAGTACACCTACATTATGTGTAACAGACACAGTACTGCGTTCCTCAAAATCTTATTTTTGGTTAACTGCCATAGGAATCATATGACATTGTTATTATTATCTCTAGCTTACAAATATACAAACAATAAAAAAAAGCAAAGTTTCTTCAAGTTCATATAGCAAATAAATGGCAATGCCATGACATGGAGCCACGTTGGTCTGTCTCTGAACTGTGGGTTGTCCTATTCCACAGCGCGCTGCCTACTCTGGGAAGCGAGTGATCCAAGTTACAGTCCTAGCTTTTCCACATTATCTAGGCCTCATTTTCCTTTTCTGTAAAATGAAGAGGGTAAACTCAACTATGTCTGTAATTCTAGGCTACTGTAATATACTAGGTAGAATTATTTAGGTTGATGCTTAAGGAATATAATTATCAATCATTTGTATGAATTTCACTAGGTATAACTCTGCCAAGTATTATATGTTTTCAAGTACTATATCAGAAATTAAGAAAGTCAATATGGGGCGATCATTTCATAAATTATATAAATGTCTTTTCCCTATGCTGTATACCTGAAGCTAATATAATATTGTATGTCAGCTGTAATTGAAAAATTAAAAACATATATATTTTAAAAAAGAAATTAAGAAAGTAAAATAGGAATGACAGAGCAGACACCAAGAATCTTAAATGGAGGTTCTTGGAGAGTTACTTAAATGGAGCGTTATTTAAGAGGCACAGAATTTTACAAACTTGCCAGTCACCAGCCAATGATAGTTACTACTACTGCTTATTTGGCGATTTATCATTAGAGTTCCAAACGGACACCTTTCTTTTGAATAATGGATGGTACTTACGACCTTTTTTCTCCTAACTATTTGCCGTTAAAACTAGGCCTGATATTCATATCCCAGAGAAAGCTAAACCGCTTCACCTAGCTCTACATGCATTTCAAGGATCTCACATATGCTGTTTTAGCTAAAATGTTTAATTTACGTTAAAAATCTTTGGAAAGAATACTATATTTAGGCAAAGCAATCTAAGTTAGTAGATGTTACCACACTTGTAAATGGTATAAAACCAATATTCTGTCAGTGGGTATCTTTAGGTGTCAAATTACGGATACATACTTATTTTGGCCATCTCTATATATTCTTTGTCTACAGTAACTTAGTATTTTTATGATGGGCACAAAAAACTTTATATAAACATAGGATAATACAGGACTTCATTCTATAGAGGAAAATGGAAACAAAAATACTAAATTGTTTTATAGTTATTGAGATAATTTCACTAAATGGAAATTGCTACTGTGTAAGAGATGTTCATAGGTCCCAATCATTTGGTAGTCAATCATTAGTAACATTTTAATAGAAATATAATTACTTAATAAAACTTGGTGGATTTTACTAATGTGTTTTTAGTGGAAGATTTTAAATTTTTGATTTGCTGTTTACATAAAGAGTTCCAAAAGTAGTTATTCTGACCTCTATTCTCAAATATTATCTTGAAGAGACATCTAAGAGATTGACCAGGTACTTAGACCACAGAATCAAAACTCAGAAGTGCCAGACAAGAGTCCGGAGTCCTGCCTGTGTGCCTCAATCTGTGGCTCAAGAGCCACATTCAAAGGAGAATCAACTGGTGAGCTTCATAAAAAATTCAGACCCCAAAGCCTAACCCAAAAAGACTGAATCAGAGTATGAAAGCAACGAGCCAGAACCTGGCAAATAGCACTTCATCAAAGATTATTTTATTTCTTCCTATAAACCTTAAATATCTTCCCCTAGCCAACCCATGAAACCATCTCGCATGATTTAAATAGTTCCAGGTATCTCGTCTTGTGAAGTAATCCTAGTATCTGATTCTGCCTCACTTGGCAATCGGATGCATCTTCAGACTTGAGCTCCTTCTGGCTTCAATTAACACTAAGGGGCCCAGGGCTGCCTACACCCAGGCAGGGCTGACTGCAACAGCTTCTAAATGGCATCTCCATCTCTGCTCGGGAACTCTCATGCTAATCTCCTGACCTGAAGTTTCTAAATCTTGCACTGCTTACGGTATTATCTTAACAATATTAGCAGATTTCCATCTTCTCATAGCAAACCTTCTAGTTAGTAGACAGCCTTTGTTCTGTTAGTGACCAAATTGCAGAGTGATAAATCCTCCAAGAAGTGCCTCAGATTAATTACAAAGGAGTCCTCCTTCTCTTTCACTTTTCATCTCCTTAATTACAAAACTACCCTCCACTTCATACCCTCGCATTCCAAACTCCACACTTTTTTTTAAAACTTTTATTTATTTTAAGTGTGTTTTTCCTAGACCCAGCAGCTCCAAGTCAAGCAATTGTTTCAATCTAGTTGTGGAGGGCACAGCTCACAGTGGCCCATGTGGGGCCCATATGGGGATCGAACCTGAAAGCTTGTTGTTAAGAGCAATAAAGTTATGAAACATCTATGGAAGATATATAGTATCAAAATCTAAATCAACTGAATCTTGTGTTTCTAACTGCATGCCACACAGAAAAATAAAACAATGGTCATGTGTAACAGAAATGGTGAAATCATAAACGTTCTAAGGGGGTACATTCATTTTTCTTTATGGAATACCATAAAAAAATAAAGTTTTTTCCCATTTTAACAGTTTGCAACAGAAAAGTAAGACTAATGTAAAAATATTAAAATGTTAAAAATAAATAAATACCACTTTGGCAAGTATGACACCTAAATTATGCATTTTCCTAGGACAAGCCTCCTTTAACTAGACAAAGCTGGGGTTTGAGGAAAATTCTCCTCTTCAGATCTGTGACAGAGACAGGAGTCAGCAGGCAATGTATATACAATAGGGTCTTACTGGACCCAGTTAAGTGAAAGCCTACACCACTCCTCCTAAACCCATGCCCTACCACCAAGGCACATGGGAGATGCCACCCAGATTTCCAGTACTTAGCTTACACATCCTTTGGTGGGTATCTTTAAAAAGGCAGTAGTGTCCTAGTTTCATTTCTTCCCCACACCTCATGTGGGCTGAGTACTAAAAAACAAAGCGTCTTTGCCTAGAAAGAAACTATCTCTAGAGCGACTGAAATGAAAGGAGAGAAAGGAAGAAAGTACACTGCAATGATGAGCAGAGAAAGAAGTCTCCACTCTCACGCACGTTAAAATATGGCAAAATAAAAATCCTGAAAATGTCAAAATATACACACTATAATAACCCAGCATTAGTGGTGACTAACAATCCACATTTCTAAAAATTGCTAAAACTATATACTCACATATTAAAAATACAGAGACAAAAAAAGAACACACAATGTCCAGAAAGTTGGACATACAAACCACTTTCTCTTCAAGTGGTCCATAAATTGTGAGTAAGGTAAATTTAACTTCCAAATTCTTAATATAGGTAATTTCAATTACTTTTAATAAATGTTTCTCATGACATTAGTGCTCCTCAACTGAACACTAAATAGGGGGAAAACAAAGTGGCAAATGAGGAAGCAAATTCTCAATTTACAATTTTAAAGTCGAGTTGAAAGTAGAAAAGCACTCACAAACACTCATGAAAGTAGAAAAGCACAAACAAGCTGAGCGTAAAAGCCTCCCCGTGTACATTCCAAATTCGGAAAGAAATAGAAGTCAAACCTATCAAGAATATATTTTCAAAACCAACAAAAAAACGGCTCTGAAGTATGAATTCAAGAAAACGGCTCTGAAGTATGAATAATTAAATATATCAAATGTCAAGGGAATACCTATTTCTAAAAACTCACAATATTAATTACTATGATCACATTCTTACTATTTATACATATCAACACAAAACACACTTTTTTTTCCTTTTAGAATTCCAACCTTTCATTCCTGGAAATTAAACACCAAAATCTTCCACAAAAAAACAAATCTTTAGATTATAAACTTAAGATTTATAATGAGACAAGATGAAAAGGAAAATATTTATCAAAAAACTGATATGCATGTATGACTTTTAATCCTCGTTTTCAATAGCAAGCAATTATTGAGCCCCCTGTGTGTATAGGACACTGATTACAAAAAGGTATCAGTGAGAGCCATTTCCATCAAGAGGCTTCATCTAGTTGAGGAAACAGCTAAATAACACAAGGTGAGATATACCCAGTGCCTGAGGAATGATTTAAGAGTTAAGAAGGAAAAATGCTAGGAAGAAAAATGGACTTAAATTAAATTAGATCTTAAAGTAGAACCAGAGAAGCAGAAGATGGCAGAGTATTTCCAAACAGAAGGAAGCTATAAACAAAAGCACAGAGGTGGAAATGACAATTCCAGCTTCATGAAACAAAAGTCTGCATAGTTGAGAAGGGGAGAGCTAAAATAAGTAACTCCAAGTTTGCTTGTTTTCCATATGGACAGACAATGGGGAGCCACCAAGTTCTTATGCTTGAAAATGTGTTTGAATTACAACAGCAATATATTGAAATACATGTACTGTATAGTTTATGCAACATGCATGGCTAAAGTTTACCTTTACATATATGGGACATTTTTAAAGATTATCTTGCTTTTATTGATTTTACACTATGAAACTTGACAAAATAAAATGTTTTACAAGTCAAATGATTTCCTAACATTTATTTTCAAATAAACACATATATTTAATAGTCTAGAATATTAATTTATGAAAAGTCTTGAATGGGAAGCAATACGGAATGGTGGTTCAAGCTCCAACTGTGGAGTCAGCAGGTCGGAACACCAGCGCAAACTTCGTGACCTTGAACAATCTAAGCCTCAAGTATTTCATGTGGTTGTTGTATTGAGAGAGAAATGCAAGTGCAAAAGCCTGACAGATAAGGACTCAATAAATGTTGGCTATAAGCATTAGATAGAATCCAGGTGCCCTACTACTACTAGTTGTTGGCTCATCTGAATTTTTCTGAGCGTTTATTTGTACTTGTTTTCTACTTCCCAAAATTCTTAGTGTATTTATAAAATATTCCTGATTAACTGATATGTAGAAACCAACCATTTATTATTATAATAGATTATGAACAAACTGGTAGACTGACTGTATCCATGGTCAAAACACAGTCTTAACTCAATTATTTAAAAACAACACTTTAAAAATTTTTAATTGAAAACTTTTGACTGAATTATATTAATGTTAAAATTCACATTAGCAGTGGAATTTAAAATATTTTAAGAACTTCTCAGATTGTTAAGTCACTGCTCTTCATTCACTAATTGTTTTGTTATAAGCATAATAATTCTTGATGAAACTTTTTTGAGTTCTCGCTGCCATTTCACATGGCTTCCCATTAAATTAGAATAAAACCCAAACCATTTTACCAGCCCTACAAGATTCTAGATGATGTGGTCCTAGCCTCCTTCTCCAACATTCTTCATTACATTTCAGCTATATAGTCCCTCTAACTAAAAAATCTCTCTCCCGAGAACTTCACAGCATTAAGGATTTCAATTTAATTTTTACCTCCACATAAAGGGCCCCTCTAGCCCCTATCTAATTTGTCCCCTTGTCATTTCTATAGTATTACCTCTTCACCATATTCAAACACAGAGACAGGTAGTACCAAGTACAGTAATATAAGGCTTACTACCATATGGCCCTTCCAATCTGGTCCCAGCTGCCTAGATCAGGAATGGCAGTCTGAACACAAGAAAAGCCAATTTATAGGCTGGCCTACAGCCAATAAGTAGCCTCAAGAGTCAAAGAATTCTACAGAGATGGAAACTAGATAAACTAATCAATTGGTGTCCAAAACAGTCGGTTCCCTCCCTTCTTCTCACAGTTTGAATTAGCCAATAGCACCAATTAAAAATAAATCAGACCATGAATTACATAATGGCAAAGCACTAGAGCAAAATATTCATCAGAATCATCTGCAGAACTTTAAAAAAAATAAACAAGTCCAGACTCCCAAATCCTAGAAGAGTCTACCTGACTCCATAGTTGTGGTATAGGGCCCCACAGACAATTGTCACATAGAGCCTCCGGTTGAAATCCACTGGGGACTAAGCAGAGAACACGTTCTTCTAAGAGGTCAACAAGATGACCCAGTATCAGAGCTCTCTGGGTCCTAAATGCTCATTTCCTCAACTGCCCTGTCTGTCTTTCTTGATACTTTGCTATGCAGCAGTTTAGATTTCTGCGTCCCTTACTTTCCCATAATAAATCTCCATTAGTTAAGGAATTGTAAAGCTATCTCTCTGGCTTATAACCTGAACAATACAGAATCTCACTTGCCCTGTGAAAGCCACATAATCCAGATGTTAAGAATCATCGGATAGATAGATGTTCTTCCTTGAATATTCGGCCTAATTTTTCAAAACACTGTGAAACCTATCAATTTTGTACTCAAACTTCAAATATTTTTACTAACTGGAACCACAAATGAGAACCAAACGAGAAAGCATCTGCATCGACAAAACTGGTATCTACAAGTAAGTCTACATGTGAAATTCATGCATTTTACTCCCAGGAAAGTTCCCTAGAATTCACTTCAAGACTTATTTTACTTGATCCTAATAAATACCAACCACCCAATAGATGAGAAACAACTCAGAAGGGAGTTAAGAGACTGTTAGAAATAGACACAATAACATCTACAAGAAATCACAAACACGCACATACACACACACTTTCAAAAATAGATTTTATACATTTGTCAAACCGACAGAAATAAAATCACTTAAAATTAACTTAAATATATGCAAGCTAAACAAACAAAAATTTACCAGTATATCAGGATATCTCAGGATGATACAGAGATAGTGACAAATGAATCCAAGCGTATGGCACCACCTCACCCAAGAGGGTAGGGGAAAAGCAGCTATAAAATTTAGCAACATTACTTAACTTTGGAGAATGATATTTTGATTAGAAATCAAAAGCTAAAGACAAAGGGAACTGTACATATATACTCTACTTGGTAACTCTGTTTCACAGAGAGGTATGGATTAACAATTCTCAGCCTGCTTTACATATATACTAGGGTTGAACAAATGAATAAATGGATGGTAGACGGTGGATGGGAGACAGGTTTCTTACTACTGAAGAAGGAAATTAAAGATAAGCAAGTGGAGAAAGGTAAAATAATGGATCAGAATTAGAAAAATGAGGATGAATTAATGATTAGCTGAATATATAGAGAGGGATGGATACAAAAATAATTAATTAGAAATATGTGTGTACATGAGTTAGTAAAAGTAAATATATTTCCTGTTTCTACGCAAAAATTGGGTCTAGAAGCAGTGACATTAAGGGGCAATAAAAACATCCAGTGCCCAGATGTTAACCTCTAAATACCATTTCCCAATAATAGAAAGCAAGAATCCTTTAAAAAAATGGCACATTCTATGGCTGGGGCAGGAAAAATACAAAATAAGCATAGAGTATCTTATAAAAGGAAGTGCTCAAAAATCAAAAGAATGGGGCATGTCAAGGGGATGCAGGAGCCAACTTGAAAGTGCTTACAATCACCAAAGCTGGAAAAATTTGAGCAACAAAAATAGCATGAGATTGGATTACCCTCCAAAGTATGAAATAAATATGCATGTGTCCATACTGATATAAATGACTGAATAAATAAGTGGGAAAAGGGACCATTATTCCATAAAGAAGAACTCCAAATAATACATTGTAGATACTTCCCCCTCCAAAAATGTGGGCCGGACTTCAGTGACTCATATTCAAAGAACAAAATATGGAAAGCGGAAGACGGTAAGTTTACAGTGGAGAAACCTGGCAAATACTACCTTAACCAAATGATCAAGGTTAACACCACCAAGGTTAATACCATGTACTCCCAATATGATAAGATGAGGAGGTCACCTCTATAGTATTCATTCCCCAAAATCGTAACTCCAGTCTTATCATGGAGGAAAAAAAGAAAAAATCAGACAAACCCAAATTGAGGAACATTCTACAAAATCCTGAAAGTATTCCTCAAAACTGTCAAAGACTAAGAATCTGTCACAACCAGAGGAGACTAGAGACATAATAAATAAATGCAATGTATCTTGGATTGGATCTTGGAACAAAAAAAAAAAAGGACACTGGTGTAAAAATTGGTGAAACTGAATAAAGTCTAGAGTTTAGTTATTAATAATACTACTGACCAATTACTGTTCTTAGTTTTAACAATGTATCATGGTAATGTAAGATGTTAGTATTAGGGAAAGCTGGGTGAGGGGTATACAGAGTTTGTACTCTTTGTAACTTTACTGAAAATCTAAAATTATTCCAAAGTAACAACGTTATTAACAATAACATAAACACAAATACCATAGAAATCTGGGGTCATGAGAATTGAAACAAGTATCACCCAATTACTAAAAACCCTAAGAGTGTCACTGGTTGTTTAAGAAAACAAGAGAGGAGTGATGTCTGCAAAATGTCCAAATAAGATGTCCCTCACTTGTATCCTCCTCACTCAACAATTTGACATCCATCCATGAACAAAGTTTCTTTGTGGGAGCTGTGGGATCCGATACCATATGCAAAGAGAACTGGGAGGAGTCTCGCCCACCCAGTTGGCATAGACCTGGGTCCCAGCTGTGAACCCTGCAGTGGCCAGTGAACCAGCTCCAGCCTCTCGAGAGCAATATGGAAGTCCCTTGATGAGAGAGAGCCTTTGTGGAAGTCTAGGAGTCCGCGGAGAGATTCCAGCATACCACTGGGGCAAAAGAATACAAATTGGCACGCGTGTGACTTGTAACCCAAGGCAGCACAGCTAAGTGCCAAGACAAACTTTTTGGCCTGTGATTTCTCCCACAGGGGAAACGAAGGGATGTGACTGAGCACCCGGCTTCTCCAGATGCTGCCAGAGACCCCACTTCTCCACTGCAGCATTACTGACAATAGCCAAGAAGACATCCAAACAACCTAAGTGTCCACTGATGGACGAAAGGATAAAGAACACGTGGCATATGTGCATAATGGAATATTACTTAGTCATGAGAAAAAAGCAAATCTTGCCATTTATGACAACATGAATGGACATGTTAAGTGAAATAAGTCAAACACAGAAACAAATACTGTATGATCTCACTTATATACAGAATCTAAAAACATCAAACTCATAGAAACAGAGAGGAGAATGGTGGTTGCCAGGGGCTGGAGAAAGACAGAAATGGGGAGTAGTCGGTCAAAGGGTACAAACTTCCAGTTACAAAATGAGTAATTGCTGAGGATCTACTGTACAGCGTAGTGACTATAGTTAACAATACTGTACTGTATACTTAAAAGTTGATCAGAGAGTAGACCCTAAATGTTCTCACCACAAAAAGGAAATGGTAATTATGTAAGGTCGTGGAAGTTTTAACGAACCTTTGGTAACGAATCTGTGGTAATCATTTTGCAACATCTTGCAACATAAAGGTAACAAAACATCACATTGTACACCTTAAACTTACGCACTGTTATATGTCAATTATATCTCAATAAAGCTGGAAAAAGAAAGTATGTCATTATTTTTTTTTAAATAGAAGATGTCATGTAATTCCAAATCCCTAAAATAAAAGCTATAATGCTGAAAGTGGTAATTTATATAAAATACTTAATCCAAAAGGAGTCCTTCTTGCACAGTTATAAATAGCAAAGCTTTTATCTTACTTACATACTTATTTTCCACCAAAAATTACTGTTTCTCCTTCTAATATTGGTCTTAGCAACTGGTCAGAATCACACTTATTCACTTATAAAAATTTCTACTTCACAGGTAATTTTATAAACCAGAAAGCCTACTCTGTATGTGACGTTTACATTAATAATCTAGTAGAACAGTTATTAATATAAAGTCCTTAATTATTAACAAATAGAACCATTACCTTTATTTTATTAAGTTTAAGATAGTTATTGAGTAACCAAAATAATTTTCTTCATGTAGTCTTTTCACTTATTCATTCATCTATTTATTTAATAAAGTTTACAAAATGTCTATTACAGGCCAGGACAGTTTCTGGTGCTGGGGGGACAATAAACAAGACAGGCGAGTCTGTGTTCTCATGGAGCATCTACTCCAGAGGATGAAGGCAGACAGTAAGTAAACAAATGAAGTAACTTCAAATTGTGATAAATACTATGACGGAAATAAACACAACTATTTATTTCATGGCCATTCTATGTGCAACAGAGAAAGAGGGAGTTACTTACACACACACACACATACACACACACACACACACACACACACACACACCTCAATCAAGCATGCAGCAACTGTATTGAGACCTAAAGAATAAGAAGACCAGGCAAGAAAGAGCTGGGGAAAGAGATTTCTAGGAAGAGATTGAAAGCAAGTACAACGGCCCTGGGGTAAGCTTAGCATGTCAGAGAATCGGGAGGGAAAATGACCAGGTTCATGAATCCTAAAATATAGTGAACAGGGAGGAAAAATGACAAAATATGAGGTCGGATACATAGGCAAAAGCCAAGTCATGTGGGCTATCTATAATCAGAAGCTTAAATACAAAAGATAATCATTGAAGCAGTAATCACGCAGCAGTACATTACCCGATTAACATATTTTTTCAGTTCTAAAACATACACTTGGTAAAGTAAGCCCATTAAGAAATATAATTAAACACATAATTTAAGACTAACTTTGTTTTCATATTTTTGGCAAGTTGGTCAGACCAATAACCTGATAATCTAGTCAGATTAATCATTCAATCATTCATAAAGCATGTAGTGAGCTCCTGTTCTGTGCCAGGCATTGCTTTGAGTGCTGGAAATACACAGATGACAGCGGTGATATCACCTACTCTGAGCGGTAAGTACGAAACTGATCGTGGTGATGTCATGGTCTACTGAGCAACCCAGTTTTCTTCCTGAAGGCTCAAAGCAGTGGTTCTCTACTATATGCTGCGTATTAGAACTACCTTCGATGTATGGTAAAAATGCAGATATCTGGGCCCCACCTATCAGCAATTCTAATGCATAGGTTTCCAATAATCCCTCAATGTACTTTGAGAAACAGAGGTGAGGGAGGAAGTGTATCAAAATCACTTATGATTTAAAAATCACATCTCCCCATTGTCCTCTTAAGAATCATGCTAAAATGAGCCACTGTAATTGATGAAAGGAGTATGTAATATGGCACAGGCTGTGCTGGGGGGGGTGGGGGTGGGTGTGTGTGTGTGTGTGTGTGTGTGTGCGCGCGCGCGCACACGCGCGCGCAGAGATACTAAGATTGCTAACCACTACAACGGAGAGTTCCTGGGGTTTTGTGGGGTTTATTTTTATTTTAATTGCCAAAAAAGAAATAAGGATCTCTATAAACCAGTAGTTCTCAAAGTAACATCTGCAGATTCCTGAGGAACACCAAGACCACCAGGTCAAAACCATTTTCATAATAACGTTAAACATATTAATTGCTTCTTTCACAGTATTAGCATTTGCCTTGATGGTTCAAAAGTAACTGTAGGTAAAACTGCTGGTATCTTACTAGAAGTAGCACCAAACTATACTAGTAGTCATTACATTATCACACACTCACCAAATTAAAAAACAAAAAGCAAGTTCCATTTACGAATGTCTTTGATATAGCTGTAGCAGTAAATATTACACATTTTATTAAATCCTTCAGTACACACTTTTTTAATATTCTGCATGCTGAAATGCGAAATATAGATGGTTATCTCAAGGGAAAGCACTCATGTGACTGATTGCAAGCTGACCTAGCTGCTTTTTCATGGAATACCATTTTTCTTAAAAGAACAGGCAAATTACTTAATCTTGGATATTTAGCAGCTGTTTTCTTGAAAATCAACAGTGAGCCTATCACATAAAAAAAAACTGTCAATATATTATTAACTACAAAATTCAAGCTTTGAGAAAATTTTGCAAAACTTGTTTCTACCTTTACGGGCTTAAAAGCTTTCCAAATCAAAAAATTTTCCAATAAGAATGGTGATATTAATAAATGTGATTCCTCGATAGTGAATAACGAAATGTGCAAATATTTAAAAGATCTGCATAACCCAAGGAACAAATATTTTCCAAATGACTAATACATGGCGTTAAAAAATCCTGCATGGATGACAGATCCTTTCAAAGTAGAGGACAGACCAACTGGTCTTAATGAAAACAGAGCATGGAAACTTCTCTGGTGATTTCAAATCGCATATTGCAATTCATCTTTCTAAAACTGCCTTAAGAGGTACACCATTTGATTGTGTTGACAGTTTCACAGATCTATTACATATGTGTAACTTATTGTATGTCACCTATATTTCAATACAATTTTTTTAAATTACCATTTGGATATATATAGCTTCAAAGAAGGATATCCACAATTATGTGAAAAGCTTATTAAAATACTCTGCCCTTTTCCAACTACATATCTGTACAAGGCCAGATTTTCTTCATATGATTCAAGTAAAAGAACCTATTACAACAGAGGGCATGCAGTAACAGATATAAGAACATAGCCATTTTCTATTAAGCTAGACATTAGACATTTGGAAAAATGTAATAAATGTCAATCTCATATTTTCCTTATTCTGGAAGAGACAATGACTTTCATTAAAAATGCTACATATGTTAACATGTAATGGGTTTATTACTGTTATTTTAAATGAATTAAAAGTACATTTTTTCGGGGGGCGGGAGGAGGCCAGATGGCTCAGTTGGTTAGAGCGTGTGCTCTTAACAACAAAGCTGCCAGTTCAATTCCCGCATGGGATGGTGGGCTGCACGCTCCCCCCAACTCGCAATTAGACTGAAAACGGCGATTGAACTTGGCGCTGAGCTGCACACTCCACAACTAAGATTGAAGGACAACAACTTGACTTGGAGCTGATGGGTCCTGGGAAAAACACACTGTTCCCCAATAAAGTCCTGGAAATACACACTGTTCCCCTTCCCCCCAAAAAAAAAAAAATCTTAAAAAAAAAAGAAATATTTTTAAAGTTTCTTAGTTTTAGTTTCTCATTTAATAGACATTGA
Source organism: Rhinolophus sinicus (assembly GCF_057876585.1). Classification (NCBI taxonomy): domain Eukaryota; kingdom Metazoa; phylum Chordata; class Mammalia; order Chiroptera; family Rhinolophidae; genus Rhinolophus; species Rhinolophus sinicus. Next base: position 169,303,104 of record NC_142502.1, on the reverse strand, counting down.
TAGCTATAACCCCTACAAACAAAAGTTCTTTGGAGTTATCAATAATCTTCAACTTCAGATCATCTTACTGAATGTATCATAAATATCTTCCTTTGAAGAACCAGAATAAGCAATGACAAAAAACGGGGTATGATAGGTAGAATAATGCCTCTCTGTTATAATACCAAAAGATCTTCAATTATCAGATTTGTTAAGTACAAAAAGGCAAACAATAAAACAATTACACAATATGCTACTATTTGCTGAAAAGGGAGAAGAAATGATGATGGTGCTTGTATATGCATAAACACTCAAACTGGTAAAAGCAACTACCTATAAGGGAAGGGGAATATGGAATATACAGCGACACTATAGGGATGACACTTCTCAATGAATACCTTTAATTTTTAAAACATATAGATATATTCAAATTTTTTTAATTTATAATTTAAATGATTCTAAATATAATCTATTCAGAAAATAATTCTAAACCAATATTAAGCCATAATTCAAATAGTCTTTCTTTTTCTTTCTTTCTTTCTTTTAAATACAGAAGGAAGATTTATTAAAGTAAGAGAAGGGTCAGCTGGGCAGAGTCTGCTGGAAACTACTGCCTTCAAATATATTTTCAATTTCTAGGTTACTCTGATCTCAGAAACACAAAAAATCTTACCCTTTTTATAGGCTCTGAGGCAAAATAGTATTGCTAACAACTAAATACTTATGCCAGAAGAATCAGCATTGGCCAATCTGATTTCTAGCACACAAGAGGGAAATGTTTTTTAAACCTAGAAATAAATCTATTATCTGAAAAAAAAACAAAATAGTAATGAATAATTAATTTTAAAAAATCAGGTGAAAACAGCAGTTGGCATATTAACTCATACTTAAAAGACGTCACTGGTGGAATTAAAAGCAAAATTAGATACTGCACAAGAAAAAATCAGTGAACATGAAGACAAAGCAAAAGAAATTATCCAAAAGAAAGCAGAGAATAAAAAAGAAAAAAATTCTCAGTGAACTGTGGGACAATATTAAGCTGTCTAACATACTTTTAATTGGAGTCTAGAAAAAAAAAGGTGAAAAAAAATACTTGAGGGAATAATAAAGAACATTTTACCAAATTTGCTGCAAACTATAAGCCTCAAATCCAAGAAACTTGGTGAATCCCAAACAGGATAAACTCAAAGAAAATTATTCAAAGGCACATGATAATAAAATAGCAGGGAAATGGTAATAAGCAAAACATACAAACAAAAATCTTAAAGCAATCAGAGGAAAAATGACACACTGTATTCAGAGGAACAAATATTTTAAAAATCACAGAATTCTCAGAAACTATGCAAACCAAAATACAATAGAACCTTTATAAGCCTGAAAAAAAAAAAAAAAAAGTAATGTCAGCATACCTACTGAATTCAATGCCTCCCAAACTACCTTTCAAAACTAGGGTAAAAAAAACAAAATTATAGTAATCAAAACTACGTGGTACTGGCACAGGATAAACAGACACATAAGCCAATGGAATAGAACTGAAAGTCCAGAAATAAACCCAAACATTTATATGCAATTGATTTTAACATTCAATGGGGAAAAATAGTCTCTTCAACAAAATGGTGTTGAGACAACTGGATAGCTACATGCAAAAGAATGAAGTTGGACCCCAAACCACTCCATAAACAAAACTTAACTCAAAATGGATCAACAAACTAAGTGTAAAAGCTAAAACTATAAAACTCAGAAGACAATACAGAGGCAGATCTTCATGGTCCTGGTTTTGCCAATAGTTTCTTAGATATAGTATCAAAGCATGAGTAACAAAAGGAAAAAAACAAACAAAATTGAATTTCATCAAAATTAAAAACTTTTGTGCATGCAAGGATATTTACCAAGAAAGAAAGTAAAAAGACAATCTACAGGATGGGATACTTGCAAATCATGTATCTGATAAGGGATTAATTTTCAGAACATATAAAGAACTCTTACAACTCAATAACAAAAACACAAACAACCCAATTCAAAAATGGACAAAGGACCTGAGCAGACATTTCTCCAGAGATGATACACAAGTGGCCAATAAGCACATGACATGATTGTTCAACATCATTAGTCATTATTGAAATGCAAATCAAAACCATAATGATGCAACTTTACACTCATTAGAAGGGCTATTATCAAAATAAGTGTTAACAAGCATGTAAAGACAGCAGAACCCTCGCGTTGCTGGTAGGAATGAAAAATGGTGTGGCTACTATGGAAATTAGTTTCCTGGTTCCTCAAAAAGTTAAACATATAATTACCATATGACCCAGCAATTCCACTCCTAGATAGATACCCAAAATAACTGAAAGCAGGGACTCCAACAGATACTGTACACCAACATTCATAACAGTACTATTCACAAAAGGTATAAATTACCCAAATGTCTATCAACAGATAAATGAATAAACTGTGGTATTTACATACAAGGGACATTATTCAGCCTTAAAAATGAATGAAATTCTGATACATGCTACAAAATGTATCCTGCTTGAAAACATGCTAAATGAAATAAGCTAAATATAAAAAGCCAAATACTGTATAAGCCCACTTAAATAAGGCAACTAGAACAGGCAAATGCATAAAGAAAGAAGAACCGTGGTTGCCAGGGGCTGGGGGAAGAGTCACCCTGGAGTTAATGTTTAATGGGTACAGACTTTCAGTTGGGGAAGATGAAAACATTCTGGAGATGGAGTTTGGTGACAGCTGCAAATGACTCTTATTTAATGCCATAGAAGTGTACACTTAGAAATTGGTAAAATAGTAAACCTTATGTTATGTATATTTTACCACACAAAAAAAGTGTGTGTATATCTGGAGCCTTGCCAGATAGTTTATGCTAACATATGATTTATGGTGAACTGTTTTTGTTCTCCTGGCACCACATTGTTCTCTCCTGAGTCACACTGTGTAAGTATAACCTCTGCAGGAGAGAGAAGGGCTGGTGACTGAGTAGCTAAGGTCAGCCATAAGGGTGTTCCATGCCTACATGACTGACCCCCAATAAAAACCGTGGAAACCACGGCCTAGGTGAGCTTCCCTGGTTGGCAATTCTTCACACTTGTTGTCACACATCACTGATGGGAGATTGGTACTGTCCAAACAACTGCACTGAGAGAGGACAGCTGGATGCTTGCACCTGGCTTCTCCAGGACTCCACTGCATGCACCTTTTTTCTAATTTTAATCTGTACCCTTTCTGTGTAATAAACCACATCTGTAAGTATAACAGATTTTCTGAGTTCTGTGAGTCCTTCTAAGAAATCATCAAATCTGAAGGTGGTCTAGTGACCCTGATGCAGATGAAAAAGCATATACCATATAAATATTAACCATGAGAAAGCTGGATTGGCTTTATTAATATTAAAATAAGGAACATTTCAGAACAAGAAGTATCACCAGAAATATATAGTTATATACACAATAACAAAGAGTCAATTCATTAAGAAAACGTAATCCCAAACATGCACATCAGTTAAGATTCAAAATACATGAAACCAACAAATCAACAAAACTAAAACGGGCAGGCCTGGTGGCTCAGGTGGTTGGAGCGCCATGTTCTTAACACCGAGGTCACCAGTTCGATTCCCACATGGGCCAGTGAGATGCGCCTTCTACAGCTAAGATTGTGAACAATGGCTCTCCCTGAAGCTGGGCTGCCGAGGTCACCAGTTCAATTCCCACATGGGCCAGTGAGATGCGCCTTCTACAGCTAAGATTGTGAACAATGGCTCTCCCTGAAGCTGGGCTGCCGAGGTCACCAGTTCGATTCCCACATGGTCCAGTGAGATGCGCCTTCCAAAGTTAAGATTGTCAACAATGGCTCTCCTTGAAGCTGGGCTGCCGTGGGCTACTGTGTGCTCCCAGGAGCGGCCGGTGGCCAGCATGAACAGCCAGCAGCCGCGAGAGCTGCTGTGAGCGGCCAACCAGCGGCCGACTGACTCAACCGTGGGGAGCACAAGGCTCATAATACCAGCACGGGCCAGAGAGCTGTGTCCTACACAACTAGATTGAGAAACAACGGCTTGAACCAGAGTAGGGGCGGGGAGGTGGAAGAAAGGGTGGAAAAAAAACAGAAGAAAAGACAATTCCAGAATTACAGTTGGAAATTTCAACACTGCTCTCAGGAATTGCCAGAAATAATAAGCAGAAAATTAATAGGAATTTAGAAGCTTTAAATACAATAACCTAACTTAACCTAATTAACATTTAGCAAGCATTCTGCCTCACAACTACAGAAAACATACATTATTTTCAAATGAACAGTGAAACACTCACCAACACAGACCATGTAATGAGCCATAAAACAGTCTATTGTTAGCTGTCTGGGCCCAAGGGAGAAAAACAGATGCAACATTTCCTAAACTTATTTGACCATAAACCCTTTTTGCAAAGGCTTCTCCAAGGACTACTACTTCCCAGAACACTTAGGAAAAGCTATGCCATCCATTTTCAACACTTCTTACTATTTCTCCTCCTAATTGTGACCAACGAAATAAGGGAATCAATAAAAATAGCCTTTCCTTGACTACCCAGCTAGGATGAGCCAATCTTATGAAGTACTTACAAAAGTCCTAAGGCAGGAATAAGCTTGACATATTTGGAGAACAGCAAGGGAGCTAGAGTGGTTGGAACCGCATAAGGCAAAGAATAAGTGGAAAGAGATGAAATCAGAAAGTCAAACAGGTCAGCATGTAAGACCTTCTACACCTTGGTAAGGATTTTGAATGCGATTCTAAGTATAATGGGAGGGTTCTGAGAAAAGAATATTATCTTATTTACCTTTTTAAAGGATTTCCAGGCTGCCGTGTAAAGAACAGAATGGGAACTAAGTAGGCGACTAGTTATGAACCTTTATGACAGATGGCTAAGACCAGAAAGACTTAAACCAGACTTAAATGTGTTTGCGAAAGAAAAAAATGCCCAAGCAAATCTAAAAACATTGTATTGAGATGCCTTCAAGCATTTTCTTTAGCTGGATCACAGGACACCTCAGTCTCCTCCTCATAAGATCCTTAATCTGTCTTCCTTACATGATTACCCTCACATCCCCAACCTCTTCAAGTTGAAAATGTTCTACGGCTCAGTCATTGAACCTCTTTTTTCTAGCTACTCTCATTCGTATGGTGATTTTAGCAAGACACTTGGCTTTGAATATCATCTATATAATGGTAATTCCCAATTTTACCTCTCTAGGCTAGACCTTTCCCCTAAACTCCGGACTCATGTACACACTTAACTATATAGTAAACATCCCAAACTTAACAAAAATCAGAACTGAGCTCCTAATATTCCGCCTCCAAATATATTTCCCTTAAATTTTCCCTCAGATAATATTATGTTTCCCCAAAAATAAGACCTAGCCGGACAATCAACTCTAATGCGTCTTTTGGAGCAAAAATTATACCTGGTCCAGGTCATATCATATCATATCATATCATATATATCATAAATACCAGGTCTTATATTAATTTTTGCTCCAAAAGACATATTAGAGCTGATTATCCGGCTAGATCTTATTTTCAGGGAAACAGGGTATCAACTTTATTACAAGTGCTCAGGGATAAACCTTAAGAGACATCCATAACTCCACTCTTAATCTCACACTCAACTTCAAGTATGTCAGCAAATCCTTTCAGCTCTACCTCCGACGTATATCTGGTAACCAACCACTTCTGACCCATCACCACAGCTATTACGCAAGCCATCATCATCTCTCACTTGGATTACTGCTTTCCTTTGAGCTGGTCTCCCTGGTTCTGCCCTTGCCACTGCCTTCACCATTCCCCAACTGTAGTCTCCTCTCAACATAGCAGTCAAGTGAGTCTAGTAAATCTAAATGAGATTATATCATCAATTGCTCAAACCCTCCCAAGGGCTCTCTCTCTCAAATAGAAGTCCTTTCAATGGTCTTCAAGGCCTAATCTCATCTGAGCACATCTTGGTGCCTCTGCTCAAGTATTTATCTCCTAGCCTCACATCACACTACTCTGCCCCGGGTCACTTCATTCCAGCGGCAATGGGCTGCTTGCTGTCTCTCAAATAATCCAAGCTTGCTCTAACCTCAGGACTTTTGAACTTCACGTGTCTTCGGGCTTAAAACTATCTGGCCCCTCAAATTATCTAGAAGGCAAGCCTGTTCTTCCACCTCCTTCAAGTCTTCACTCAAATGTCACCTCAGTGAAGTCTTCCCTTCACGTACTATTGAAAACTGCAAACTTCTCTCATCCTTTAACATTCCTTAGGCACCAGCTCTGCTTTATTTGCTTTATGATTTTCTATACAGCACTTTCCTCCATCAAACACACTACATATTTTACTTATGTATTTTATTTATTGTCTGTCTCCTCCAACTAGAATATAAACTCTAGGGATTTTTGTCTGTTTCACCTCCTGCTACACACCTAGTCCCTAGAGCAGTACCTTTCACATAGAATTCAGTTGGTTCAATATTGAATCATTGAATGTTAAATAAAACCTCTCCAGAAGTGCCAAGTTTTGCTGGGCCCAATTCAAATTCTGGGACTAACCTAATTAAAATATACCAATTCCTTTGTCAGCATTTATAGTACATGAATAATATTCAACATTCATTAAGTATTTTAGTCATGCTTTTATTATTTTATAATCTAAGATATTTACCTGATGATTATAGATTGCTTACTGATTCCAAATAGCTCAACTTCATACTTACTCTGGCATTACTATAAACAGAAAGAACAGAAGGCCTCAGCTAGAAGGCCTAGGTTCAAATCCTGGCTCCACCATGTACCAGGAGTATGACTCAGGCAATTGAGTCTCCTCCAAGTCAGTAAAATACCAAGGTGGGGGTGGATTCAAGACTTGCCTGCCTTACCTATCCTACACCTAATCATATTATTGTGAAAATCAGAAATGTATGAGAAAATGCTTTATAAACTATAAATAAATGTGAGTTAAATGTCCATACTGTAGTTAGAGAAAAACCTGAAATGGAAAAATGCAGTGTTTGGAGCAACATATCTCACCATACCTCCCTGCCCCTTCACACTAGACTCTAGTTTTGGTGTCAGACTGGCTCTTCCACTCACTTACTGTACCTTAAACAAGTTACTCAACTGCTCTGAGTCACTGTTTCCACATCCATAAATGGATACAATACAAACCTTGTAGCATCCTTTTGAAGATTAAAGATTATATACACATATATGTAATGTACCTACGGAATGCACTTAATGAACATTTTTTTTTGTCGCTATCTTGTTCTTTCAAATGGAGAAAAACCCAAAAGCAGATAATACAAACTATGCCACAGAGATAGGAATGATGATTTTGACTTGGAAACTGCCTGTGAAAAAACAAGAAAGAGCTAAACGTAAATCAAACAATAATTTCAACAGTTTGCCTATTAAAAATTAGTTCTTTCCTTCTTGCCTTTCTCCAAGATAAAATAATATGATGAGATGCAAAGAAAAATCAGCATATAGAAAACCATATTTAGTAACATAAAAAGTTCAATTCAAAATTAAATATTATATAGTCTTTCAATTTCTCATACACCATGATATATCTTGACACTCTAGAACCCAAGGTATATGACAAAAAAAAAAAATTGTGAGATTCCAACTACAGAACTCTGATATAATTTTATTAAATATGTTTAGAAATAACAAATGAATGAAAACAACTTAAAAAGTCAAACTTCAATTAAGAAATATATCTATAAACATGTCAAGAATGCTTTTTGAAATCATTAGACTTTGATATATTTCCTCAATTCTATGACACCAGCAATGATAACATGTATCATTAATATAATAACCATTCTCGGGGGGGGGGGGGGGAACCCTCCCACATTAAATATACACTTAGATACAAAAAATACCACTTTCAGAAAACACCAAAATGTAATGGATCCTTCTGGGAAGCTGAAAATTTCTATTTCTTGATCTAGGGTCTGGTTAAATAGACTATGTTAAATTTGTCAATATTCTTCAAAGTGTACACTTGATTTGTGTACTTTTTCTATATGTACACTTGCTTCAACAACAAAAAATTATGTAATGGACCACCACTTCGTACAGATACAGCTATCAACCAGATGAATTACTGATCTAAATATGAACGGTAAAAAAAATAAAGCTTTTAAAAGAAAACATAGGAAAGTTACTTCATGACATTGAGGTGGGTAAAGATCTCATTAATGGAAACAAAAGAGCACTAACCAATTGATAAACAGGACTTCTTTAAAATCAAGAACTTTGCCACTAGGCCACCAAGATCCTGAAAGAGCTAGATATGGAGTAGAAGATACCTGCAGTACATATGTTTAACAAGACTGTATCTAGAATATATAAAGAACTACAAATCAACATGAAAAAAGATAAACAGCCTAATAGAAAAAGGGCAAAAGGCTTAACACTTCACAAAAGCAGAAATCCAAATGGCCATTAAACATGGTGTCCCTAATATGAAAAGGTGTTCAATTTCATTAGTCATTAGGAAAATAAAATTAAAACTATAATGTAATAACACGACACACCCTTCCAGAATAACTAAAAATAAAGGCTGACAATACCAACTATTGACAAAAATAAGGAACAACTGGAATTCTTATACACTGTTGGTGGGAGTGTAAATTTGTAAAACCGCTTTGAAAAACTTTAGTAGAATCTACCAAAAATGAACATACCATATAACTATAAGCACGACCTAATATTCTACTCTAAGGTATATACGTTCACTAGGAGGAAAAAAAGTACAAAACGTTCACAGCAGCAAAAATATAAACCTCCTTAAATGTCCATTATACTAGAATGGACAAACTGTGGTATACATATTCACAAAATAGAATACAGCCATGAGAAGGAACAAACTACAATACCACATGTATTAATCTCATAATTGTAATGTTGAGCAAAAGAAACTCAAATAAGACATATTAGTATATGATTCCACTTAAAACAGACAAAACTTTTCTACAGTATTAGAATACAAGAATCACAAGGGGGTGGGGTGGGAAGTGCAGTACTTATGTTTCTTGAGCTAGGCGCTAGTTACAGAAATGTGCTGATTTTGTGAAAATTTAGCTGTACATTTTTCTATATGTAACTCACACTTCTTTTAAAATCTTACATTAAACATGGTCCCCAGTCGGTGGCTTGGGATTTCTAATCCTCTCCTATCACAAGATTATTCACCCATACTACGCTCACACTTAACTGAAACAGTCCTATGCCACTCCCACTGCTCTTCAGAATTTAAACATCAATATCTCTGTCCACATCTACTATATGTCAAGCACTTTAACATTCATTTATTCAAATATTTATTGAATATCTACTATGTACAAAACCTGCGCAGAGTACTTAGAATACAAAAAAATGAAGAAGACATGGTCCCTGGCTTAAAGGAGTTCTTAATCTTACGTAAAACCACACATACAAATAACAAGTCAATATATAGAGATAAACACAGGATATTATGGGAACACAAGGAACATCAAAAACAGCCTGAGGGAGTAAAGGCATCAGGGCTGGCTTCTTGGATGTGTGGACACCTGAGTCTTTAAAAGGTAAGTAGGAGTTATCCTGACAAAGTGCACTCCAACAGGGGGAACAGCTTGAGCAAAAGCACAGTGATAAGAAACGGCACAACGTATGTGAAGAAACATCGGACATCGAACAGCTGCCAGATGTTGCTTAAGGATAAAGACAAAAACTGGGATGGGTGGGAGGAAATGGCCAAAGAGATAGGAAGATGCCAAGTCACAAAGAGACTTAGACCTTATCCAACCAGCAAGATGGGACAGTGAGGTTGATGTAAAGAAATTATGTGGTCAGATAAATTATTTAGGGAGCCATATAGAAGTGGACTTATGGGGGATAAGGCTGACAGAAAGGAGGCTGGTTAAGAGGCAGTTATGTAATTGTCCTGACAGAAGATAGGGGCCTGAAATAATGAAATGAAAGCTGTAACAAATGTGGAGAAACTAAGAGTACAGACACATGCTGTTGGTCTAAAGATCACACTTTGACAGTCACTAACTAGGCATTGGCAAATTTTTTCTATAAAGGACCAAATAGTGAGGATGTCAGGTTTTATAGGCCACATGCAGTCTCTATTTCATTTCTCGGTTTTTGTTTGTTTTTTAAACCCTTTAAAAATTAAAAACCGTTCTTAGCTAGAGAACTTTAAGAAAAAGGCAGCGGGCTGGATTTGTGAGCGTAGTTTGCTGATCCCTGCTGTACACCGTAAAGAAGTAAGGATTAACCTTCCTATGAGATTAATTTTCCTAAAATGCTACTCACACATTTGTCCCCTACTCAGAGACTTCTCCATTGGTACTAACTGCCTACTGAACAAGACAAATCCCTACCATGCATAGCATTCAGAGACGTCTATACTGTACCTCCAACCCGGCTCCAACCCTGTGTGAATCTTCCATTCTTATTAAATTGACCTACTTACATTTACCTGCCTCTGCATCTTTGTGGTGTGCCTCCATGTTCTTTCCTCCTTTCCAAACCTACACAAATACTCTTCCTTCAAAGCATAATTCAAATCTTACACCAAAGTGATTTCACCATCCTCAGAACTCCTAAGAGCACTGTCTCAATTTATCTGAGATTTATGTGCTGTCTCGAACTATTACTACTTCAAATAAACTGTAAATTCCTTAAGGGCAGGGAGTAATTTATACTTCTATCAATGGATCTAGCATATAACAAAGGGTAAACAAAAATTAAGGTAGGGGTGTGTGTGTGTGTATGTAACATATATATATATGTACACACATACATTATTTTCTAAACTAGCTATGTAACTGAAGCAAATGTGATTTCACCCTTATTTATATCAGTAACTGAACACTTTAACTCTATGGACACAATGTAAATGCTGCAGGAACCACAGAATGACAATCCACGAGCACACTGTTCTCCTATTACACATTTTAGGATTAGTTTACTAGGGAAACAATAATAATATAACCAGAATTTTTCCAATGGTCAATGTTAGCAATATAGGTACACTGGGATAATACTAAAGGAATTACTAAACCAAGTCAAAGTTTACTTACCTCTATTTTTACTTATTTTTAAAATACAAAATAAGCTTTTATAACTAAATTGCTTTCAATTCACCACTATTACTCAAGTTTAAGGTCTCCCCCCCCCTCTCACACTCACACACACACACACATACACACACACGCCACACATGGTCTGAAATTTTTTTTTTTAATAAGATTTCTCTGCGACAATTCACATTACCAAAATGGCATTATTGATTTCATTCAGAATTTAGGAAAATAGAATATATTTTAAAAAGATAAGAAAATAGTTAATTTTAGTTCATTAATGATAAATAGCTATAATCACAGAATGTTTTGAGCTGGATTAAAGGATTCTTCCTTGACTTGAAATTACTGAAGAAGTCTTTTTCAAGTCCGAAGTGTGAAATATACCTTATTTGACTACACAAAGAATGTTCAAGACTCTATAAAAATTCTTCCATAATCATTTGCCCACATTTCAGTGCAAACTACAAAAAAAATTAAAACATTTATACAAAGGCATAGAAAACAAAAGCAAAAGAACTTAACCCAAAGATGACCATGAAAGTGAATACTGACTTTTTTAACTCTTCAAAACACATTGAATAAAGCTTAGTAATTTACAACACGGAAATGAGTAATAATCATTGATAAATTTAATATTAATAATGCACTAATTGGAGGACAAACCCAGGAACCAGGGAATCCCATTTCTCAATTCCTGTTCTGCCACTGGCTTAGTTCGGTCTTAGGCACATACCCTTAGGTTGATGAGAAAAACTTAACTGACATTCTAAGGTTGTGAGAACTGATTAACTGTTTATAAAGTACTTTAGGACCATGAAGGGGAGCCACTGTAACCATTAAATGTCATATGCTTAATACAAAACTGTAGCTACCTGTTAGGCTTGCAAATCCAATCATCATGATTCTTTTGTGTCTTCTGAGCAGCAAATCTTCAGTGAGTCAGTAAAGTGCATGTATTTAATGAGTAGTTTAGCAACCTCAGAGAAATAAATTTTCTTCCAAATGTTTGTTTTCTCACAAACCATGTCTCCATCCAACCCAATTATTTGCAAAGGGAAACACGACCCGGTTCACATTAAAGTTAAGTCCAGTAATTGACAAGCCAATACCAAATGACTGAAAACTATTAGGAATCACAGTGGAACTTTCTTTTGTTAACTTACCAGAAATGTGACTCCTGAAAGTAATCCCAGAAAACAGTCATTCTATCATGAGCTTTATTAAAGGGAAAGTCCCTACACTTCCTTACAGAGCTCGAAAATGTTTGTAAAGTGTCGACACAAGACGAAATTCACTCAAAACCCAATTTGTTAGGTAGCCCCAGCACCTGATTGGTGTTGAGCGACTCCAGGCTGCTCAGGAAAAGTGCTGATCCATCTCCAGCTGCCCCCTTCGTGAATGACAGTAACAATGCAAATACTGACAAAAGAGCTGGGAGGCCACCTCTAGCCTCTGCTTAGAAATACTTCCACCCTACCCCCAACATATGGAGCTGCAAATCCCAGAAAAGGCCCTCCTCTTCCACATCTCACACGCGGAGACCTTGTTTCTCGTCTGGCAACGTGGGAAAGTACTACCCTTCACTCTTCAAAGACAGCTGAGCACCTTAAAGAGCAGGGGGAAATGCTGCCGCTTTCTAAACTGCCAGAGGAAAGGGGAAGACTTCCTTCCAGCAGACGGCGAGCAGAATCGGGTGTGCACGGAGACACTCCGAGAACTCCCCGGGTCTCGGGCCGCGGGCGAGGAGAGGAGAGCGCGTCCCCCCGTGGGCGAGAGGGCGGAGGGTCGCCCAGCTGCGGGTGGGGGAAGCGGGGCTCGGTCGCCGGGCAAACCGTCCTCCCGGGGGTGGCAGCGCTCGGCCGCCCGCATCCCGGCAGCCGGAGGAGGCGACAAGTAGGCTCGGGTCCAGGAGCACAGGGAGCACATTCCTTCCTCGAGCCAGGTCCCAGGGGACGGCGCAGGCGGCCCGGGGCGGCAACTCTCCCTCTCGCCCAACTCTAGGGTGAGCGTGAGGGCGGCCAGCGCGGGGCTGCCCGGCGGGATGCCGCCCGGGTGGGGGAGGCGGCGAGGCCGGCCTCCGGCCCGCTCCCTCCCCACGCGGTCCGCGACCGGCGGCCGTCCGCGCCCTCGTCCCTCCCGCCGCCGCGCGGGGCAGGGCCGCGGACCTCCGCGAGCCGGGCGTGGGGCCAGGCGGCGGCGGCTGCGGGCGGGCCGGCCGGCCTGGGGCCCTACCTGAGGCTGTGTACCAGCTCCCGGCGTGACTGGCTTCCCGGCAGACCACTCGGTTGGACATCTTGGTGCCTGTGCCGCCTATGGTGCACGAGGATGAATGAGGAGGCGGCGACGGCGGCGGCAGGAGCGGCTCCGCGAGGGGACGAGACACCGCGGGCCCAGCCCAGGAGGAGGCGGCAGCGGGGAGGGGATCGGCCCGGCCCAGGAGGAGGAGGAAGAAGAGGAGGTGGCGGCGGCCCAGGAGGAGGAGATGGCAGCCGGGGCGGTGGCGGCGGCAGCAACAATCACCACAAACTCCGGCGACCGCCGGAAGATGGGGCCCGCGGCGGCCTCGCCGAAGCCCGGAAAGCCCTGGCCCGGCCCCCGGTGTCGCCGCTGCTCCCCAGCCGGGGCTGGTTCAGCCGAACCGCCCCCACGGCCCCCTCCCCTCCCAGTTGGCCTCCCAGAGCCACCGCCGGTGACCCCACCCCGTGACTCCGCGCCCGCCCCCTCCCCCCACCCCCCGCGGGACTCCCCGCACCCACTCCAACCCGGGGCAGGGCCCTCCTGCCCGCCCGGCCGCCGGCCCGCCGGCCCCGCCCCGCCCCGCTCCTCCTCCGGCCGCGCGGCGAGGTTAACGGCGGAAACCGGACAGGCCAGACGGCATCTGGGGTCGGATGGCCCCGCGAGGAGGCAGTGGCAGCTGCAGCTCCGCGCACACAAAAGCCCAGGGCCGGGGCCTGAACCGGTAAAGGCAGACCGGGGAAAGAGCCAACGGTTCCTTACTCGCCACTCTAACGGGTCCTGCCCACTGAGCATGCCCAGCAGCCGCTGCCAGGCCCTCCGAGGAATCGCAACGTGTTTGCTCCGCTCTCCGGGGTTTAGAGGCAGCAGAAGCTGGGAGGGGGAGGGCGAGGGGGGGCAGGACGCAGCCGCAGGGCAAGCCCCCTCCCCCAGCCAACTTCCTTAAATGAAGCGCACCGAGGGCATGCAGATGCGGCTTTCCACCGGGAGTGCTCGTAGCCGTCACAAACAGGAATCCTTAGTGCATTCGCACCCCCAAGGTTTCACTCCTAGGGACGCAAGTATGGCCACGTTGGGAAGTTCATTTGTAGAAGCAGGCACAACGTAATGTGCCTGTGGTCCATCCAGCAAATGCTAGTTTTGCTTTACAGAGCCATCCTTACTACCTAATCTTGGCTTTGACACTAAACATTTATCATTTCATGTTATATTTATGTAGGTGCATTCTTAACTCCCTAACTAGATGAAAGTGATATAGCTAGCCTCGGTTATTCTCATCTATAAAATGGGGATAACAATACTCAAGGAGTGTCCCTAGGATTGACTTAATAAATGTAGAGCCTGACATAGTAGGCATACATACAACATTGTTTCCAATCCTCCATTATTTTAACAACCCCAGTGTTCCACAAAGAATGACTTTAAAATTATGGAAGAATCACAGCAAAGTAGGATGTCTTGGACCTCCCAAGAAGTGTTATGAAGTAAACCATTCCAAAACTAGGAAGAGAGTAAAAGTTGCATATCTTCAATGAAAGATTTGGGGTTAAAACCATAAAATGTTGTGCCAGAATTTCACACTAAACAGATCCTTGGTAGAGTCCAAAACACATAACTGGCTGCCTAATACTCAAGTTTCTCTAGTGCCATAACAATATACATTAAAAATAAAAAGTACTATCCTATTTCTACACCTTTTCAACTCGAAGGCCCCAGGATCTTGTGTGAAATTCCAGTCTTAAAGCCTGGTCAATCACTGGAACATTCCGACTTTCACACTTTTTCTATACTGTTACCAGGCTAACATACCTCCACTGAATCTATATATTTTTTTACTCAATGTTTAACCCTCTCACTTTATCACTAACCTGCCCAAATATTAAGATATGCAGAAGAAGGGGGAAAAAAGGACGGGCCAAGTAGTCATTTAGGGATTAACAGAAAAAAGAGCTGGGGCTCTGATTCCATGGTACCACTCCTGGAGTACCAAACTTAGTGATAACTGATGAAATGGTAAACTTTTCATTGTATATTCCAAAAAAGGAAACTGTTGATATGGTTGATATGGTGTTGATAACAGTGATAGCTCTTGAAGTTAATTATTGTTGATTCTGTTTCCATGGCCAAAAAAAAAAAAAAAGGAGGGGAGAGAACAGTGGATACAATGAACTAAGAAAGTTTCGTATTTCAGGCAGGTGAAATTAGAAAATCAGATCTGAGTCCTGGCTCTCACTCAACAACTCAACAACATGTGATCATGGGCATCGAGTAATATAATCTTTTCAAGCTGCAGTTTTCTCATCTATCAAATGCAAGCAGCAGTAATATCGAAGTCACAGGCTTGCTGTAAGAATCATTATGTAAGGTATGTGAAATGATTTATTAACTGTTCTTTGTAAATGTTTATCATTATCCTCTGCTCCTAGCAACAATCCTAGGTCTCATTCCAAACTAGTAATCTAATTTAAAATTAAGCTTACATCCTATTAAAATGTTCAATTGGAGATTTATTTATTACTGGTCAAACTCAGCAAAGACCACAATGCCAAGCAAAGTAAAAGGTTAGAGGATCATCTATTATCTCTAGAACACTCTGTATATCCTATCATTACTCCTTCTGTCCATCTTATTCTGGCTACTTTATTTAAGGATAGACTCTTGAAAGAAATAAGTTGTAACTATTCATTTACCCACCTCCCCTAAATTAAGGGATATCCATATAATGCAAAAATACTCAGTATCCCAGAGAAGCCTGTTTGGCAATACTGTACAATTCCCATGTTATTATTAACAATTTCCATTATATCCACTAGGGATTTGGGTTTGACACTCCATAAACAGAATAGTAAAGGGCAAGAAGGAAATCTTCATTAAGAGTCTTTATGAAGCACAGACCTTCAATAAATAAGGCACCACTAGACCCAGAACCCAACACTAATAACCCAACATATCTTCTGAAATAGCATGTCAAGTATTTACTACAGCGTATATTACTTCTGTACTAGCAAATTATCACAACCAACCAGAATGTCCATTAATATAAGACTTGTTAAATTAGAGTGTATCCAATACATATAAACCCATGAAAACGAATGAGGTGGTACTATAATATACTGGTATGTAAAGAGTTAAATAAAAAATAAAGCAAGCAAGTAAATTGCAGAACAACGTGTAAAGTATGCTACTATTTGTGTAAAATGAGTACATATATTTTCATACACTTGTATATATATGGAATACTTCTAGAAGGATACAAAACAAACTGGTAACAGTAACTGTTTGGGTGGCTGAGGTCCAAGGAGGGGGAAAAAGATTTAACCTTTTCAATGTACATCTTTGTGTATCTTTTGAATTTTGAGCCATATACATATTACATATACTACCTATACGAAACATAATAATTTATTTACATCTTTAGGCTTGATCTTTGGAATCTACATGGCAATATTAAATGGACTATTTTTAGGTTTTACTTATCCACAGCTGCTGACAGCTTGAGGAGCCCAATTACTAAATACTATATGTGTGTGTGTGTGTGTGTGTGTGTGTGTATGTGTATATATATATATGTATATGTATCAGAAAAATATTCTAGGAATATTCTAGGATGATACCACAGGGTTTTGAACGAATCAAGGTTGAGAGAAAAGTTTAGTATAAAGGTGCTCTTTTCATTTCAACTAAAATTGGCACTCTAACAGAATCAGTCAATTTTGCCCCTTTCTTCTTTAGAAGCCTAACTTCGTAAGTAACGTTTATTAAACGCTTACTATGTACCTGTCACTGAGCTAAGAACTTTACACATATAATGATTCTTGTAAGATGATTTAGAAGAAAATTTATAAGAAAATTTGTTCCCAATTTTTTGGAATAAATTTTGTACATAAAGCTTTTTTCAAATTTATTATTTGTGTTATTTAGGATTCCCAGAAATGAAATAGAACTGAGTCAAAGATTTAGGTTTTTTTTAAAGTCTGATAAAATTTTTAAAAACTCTTCTTCATTACTGACTGCCCCTTTTATCTCTGATGACCCATTTTCCACTAATATATACTTTTCTTACTTTCCAATTTAAATCCAGAGATTAAACAAGTGGATTCTCAGTGATAGCCACTTACAGCTTTCACCTTTTGTCCCTCATTTCTACAGTGTGTGACGATATGTATCAGGCTTCCAATTTGATAATGCCTTTGTGGAATCCAGTCCAGGAAAAGACCTGGCTACAATATTTTAAGCTATCCCTACAACCATTCGATCACGTTTCTAACGGAGTTATCAATCTTAAAATCCCATTATAACTTCTCCTAAATAAGATTTAAACACAGGTTCAATATTCTTCCTCTAGTTTCATCAGAATTAGGTAGATGATCACCTTCTATCCAAACTGCTTTTCTTTTTTGCAATTCAAGATCTGTTTCCTCCAGGAATCTATTCCTGATTTACTCTACTGGTCCTCCCACTAACCCACCTAGCAACATAATCCACTCTATAGGATATGGTCCTTTACTCAATTTCTGTATTTTTTTACTAAACAGTATCTTCCCTATAAATTAGGTGCTCAAAGAGTAGGAATTGTTTCTATAGTTGCCAGCTGCACATAAAACATCTCATCAAAATATACTAGTAGAAACTTTCTTAACTGATTTCTATTTAACCAACTTACTGGAACAATGATCTGTACTCCCATAGTAAAATACACTGAACAATACCCACCACAAGCTGAACTCTTGAAGCTGGTAGACTACACTTTTTAGGAAACTCTCACACTATTGCACTCTCCTCCTAAGTTTGTGTGCATAACAAGGATCATGTTCTCCAAGCTATTTATACCAGTTTTACTAGGTATTACCATTACATAATTTAATTAAATATTACATAAACCAATGAAATACAAACATACAATACAAAAGGTTTTTGTACAAAAATCCGGTGCAATGCTTTGGAAAGACTCAATAAAAACAACTGTCAAATTATAGGCAGATGACACAGGCTGGAAAAAATGGAAAAACAACTATGATTCTACAAATTACTTCTTAAATGTCTATAATCTTACTCTACTTTCAAAAAAGCCTGAAACTGAAATTTGTAGACCATACTTTTATAAGAGTGGTTTGTGGAAAAAAATGATACAGAATTCCAATCAAAGAACCCATACCCAGAGCAAAAAACTGAAAGTACTGTACTGCCATTTTAACATAGATTGATATTTTTAGGTTTAAAAAAAACAGTTCAGTGTCATTTAATTCCCTACTGTGACTTACTTGAAATTTCATCTACCAGCCCAATAAGAGGGCTTTTACTATACACACATAAGGTCAAATTGATCCCCCCACCCCAAAGAAAAAATGTAAGCCCACTGACAGCATTACAGCAGTGTAAAATAGCATTAAGCGGAGGTAATACAGCATTAAGCTGGGTTTGATTCCCTGTCCCAAACTTACTTCCCCAGTTACCTTCAATAACTTAACCAAATCTCACTTCCCTCATCTAAAAATGAGGTATTAAAATTAAACCTATTTCACACGGTTTTGGGGATTAAATGACAAGTCACAGAAAAGTATTTAGCATGGTACCTGGCACATGTTAACAGCCATGTGTACTGCCAGCAAAAGCCATGCCTATTCTCAGCCCTTACTAAAAAAAGTATCAATTTAAAAATTGAGTAATTTAAGCCCTATCTCAAATATAATTCAATATAACACCGTAAGTAATGGAGCACTAGGCAGAATACTGCATTACTTCTGAGTGGTCATTAACCAGAGGTGTATATCAGAACGTCTTACTTGTCAAATTCAGAAGCCCAGACTCTATCTCAATTGAATCAGGCTCTCCGGAGCCCAGATGTATATTTATAAATATTATGTATACTTTTTAATTATATATGTGTGTGTGTGTGTGTATATATATATATGTAAGTGGCTCTGATGGAAATTGCTAAAGTACTGTTAAAATTATTGATGCTAGGCCAGTCCAGTGGCTCAGGTAGTTGGAGCACCTTGCTCCTAATGCCAAGGTCGCCAGTTCGATTCCCACATGGGCCAGTGAGCTGCACCCTCTACAGCTAAGATTGTGAACAACAGCTCTCCCTGGAGCTGGGCTGCCTTGAACAGCCAGAGGTTCACGTGTGCTGCCGCCGGCTGAGTGCTGCCACGGGCTACCGTGTGCTGCCAGGAGTGGGCAGTGGCCACTGTGAGTGGCCAGCAGCCGGCGAGAGATGCGGTGAGCTGCCGACCAACGACTTAGTGACCAACTGCCTCAGCGGGGTGGGGGGTTTTAGCACAAGGCTCATAATACCAGCATGGGCCAGGGAGCTGTGTCCTATACAACTAGACTGAGAAACAACGGCTTGAACCAGAGTGGGGGAGGGAGGGTGTGGAAGAAAGGGGAAAGAAAAATGATGCTTTACTAAAAGATTACCCAATTGTACTCACTCAACTGTTAAAATACCACTAAAAAGACAGGCAGATTAACATGAGTTAGCTAAATAATCAAAATAAATTTGATGAAATGCTTGTGAAAACTACAAGTAGGAGATTCCAGTATTTCCAGGTTTTTCCTATTCAAACATATAGATGTAAATCAAAACCATATCACCTCCCTTCAAGTGTCACTCCTACTGAAGTCCAGTATTAAAACTGTAAGACATACCTCATCAGCGTTAAATTTCTAACTTTGCCTTCATGTGTTTAGCTGGGATACAAGTCTTAAATATGCTTCCCAAGCAGGATGTCTCAAACTCAGCACTATTGACATTTTGAGCTGGATAATTCTTAGGGGAGGGGAGGGCACATGCTATCCTGTGCATTGCTAAGATACTCAGCAGCACCCCTAGCCATTACCCACTAGATGCCAGTAGAATCCCACCTTATTCCAGTTGGAACCAATATGTTTCTAGATATAGCCAAATGTCCACTGGGGAGAGGGGGCCCAATCACTCCATTTAACAGCTACTGATCTAATGAATGTTTTTCCTTTGTGGCTCGTGGCTCTCTTCAGACAATTTTCTCTTTTCTTAGTGCATTATCTGAATTTCCTCACACAGGACAAAGTGAGCACACCCCAAAAAAAGGACTGGCTGGTGTTTTTTATTGCAAAAAGAAGCAATGATGTTAACTAGCACAAGTACTTCTCATTTAGCTATAAGCAACACATTGGCAGAAGTGGGTTTGAATGCCAGTTCAAGCACTTACCAGCAGTGTGGTCTTGAGCAAGTCACTTAACCTCTCCAAATCTGTTTCCTCATCTGCAAAATGTGAATAACAATATCTACTTGGCAGAGCTGCTATATTAGAGATAATTTAAGTAAAATAATACTGTGTCTGACACGTAGAACTGCAATGATAGCGATTATATTATTAACATAAAGTTTGATGGCATGGGAGGATATTGTATACTCTCTGTAGTGCTTATACCAGAATTCCAACTTTACTGTGGATCAGAATCACCTGTAATAGTTGTTAAACACTGAAGATGTCATCCTCCAAGAGGTACAACACTGAAAAAAACTGATTATTTCTTTAATATTATACTTGACTCTGATGTACTTTCATGCTAATAATAAAACTAAAACATTCTAAGACACAAGAAGCAATTCATGAAAACAATTGAACCACATATTTGTCACATAGAACAAAAACTACTTTAAAATAATGACGTTTTTACAGTTTATTTTGAAGTTCATTTTAAAAACAAAGTTAAAGACAGTCTGAGAAAAAATTGCACAAAATACTCATTAAATAAGTATGGTGATTAAATCAAAATAAAGGAAATATGTTTTCTTCTGCAACTCCGGTAATGAGTTGTTGTCCTGAAGGTTCTTATACTTCCAAAAAGGGATGGGGGGAAATCATAGCAATTAAAGCTGCCTCTTAATCGTGTAAATCTACAGTAGAAACCAAATTTTTCTGTTCTTCCCAATAAGTCAGTTTCGATCTTCAAACTGTGCCTTGTTTTTTAAAAGATATGACGCTAGAAATTCAATGGGATTTGGTGGTCTGTAAGGGAAAAGAAATCCAAAATTTAGAAATTTATATATTCTAGATGTGTTAATTTAAGTGTACCGTTCCATAATGAAAATACACATTTTAAAGTTTAATTTTCTTTTCACACTCAAAGGCCATTTGTAGTAAATATAGCAAATGAGATAGGCAAGTAGGTTAACCAAAAATGTTTAAAGAAACTGAAATTTTTGTATGGCTGAAATCTGGTTATGAACTCAATTCTAAAACATAAGTTTCAAAGATGTACTGACAACGTGATGATGATTACCCCATGGTATAATGACTTGAAGGGACCACAAGTGAGGCTTCTGTGGTGCCAGCAGTATTCAGTTTTTTGATCTGAGTGCAGATTACATAGATATGTTTGGTTTCTGAAAATTCATCAAGCTACATACATATGATATGCCTAATTTTCTATTTGAGTATTATCCTTCAATAAGAATATAAAAAACAATATGGGAAAACGGCTGTAGTATCACCAAGACATGTAGATGAACGCCCCAAATGACAAATCAAAGAAAGCAATATTCATTTGAACAAGTTCTGTTGTTTCTTTTTAAGAAGTCACTTCTATTTTTCTTCAAATAATTTAAAGCAATAATAGTTCTAATACTGCCACCACATAGCACACCTGAGAAATTAAACATTTTAAAATTAAAGGGTGTTATTTTATATTTATCACTTATACATAAATTATTCTTGCTCGGAAAACAAGTCCAAAGATGAAAACTGGGGGAAACATCTATTTAAACCCTACAAGGAAAAGGCATACTGAGAACTGATTTATAATGATCTTAAAACATTCCATTAGCCCTTGAAACAGTCTTTTGAACAGCCTAGATGGAGAACATTTTTCAAGATTAATTTCATGAATCATTTTACCAGACTCCTTACTTAAAAACTGTATTTACTAATACCATGTCACTTAAAAACTACTTCAATTTTTTTCTTCCAGTATGTAAAGTAATACTTAGAATTTCTATTAGCCTTCTTTAAAGAAAGAACAAAAAAATAACAGATGTCCAGATTTCAACTGTCAGTAGTAGAGCCAAGACATACCGTAGTCATAAATTAATAGTTTTATAAATATAACAATCTAAAACAAATGTTTATCATATTTTACATAAAAAAATACATATTTTAAATCAAGAACTCACCCTAACTGTAAGACGTATTTCCATCAAGTTCCTTATCAAGTTATGTCAGCTTGCTACAATGTTCATTATTATTTGTTGAATAAAACATAATCTACACATAATGTTGACTAATGGTTACTTACAAAAAAAATTCTTTTTATTGGATTTGCTTACACAGAAAGGATTTAGGTAGAATTACTGGGGAAAAAACATCTACAGAAAAAAGAAAAACTGTAATGTTAATAAAATGTAAATTAAAACAACTTGGCAAAAAAAGGTTATAACACTCATGCTAGGAAAAAAAACCCACTCATGTTGTTGAGCCTATAACATTAGAAGATTTTTAAGAATAAACTTTTGGACATAAATATGATACTATGTGTCAAACACCGTAAAAATAGTCATGTCTTTTGACCTAGCAAACCAATTCTTGGGAATTTATCATAACAAGGTAATTAAACAAAAACAAAAGAGGCATGAAAACATATAAACTGCCTGGTGATGATGAATAACAAAGGAAATTGGATCTAAAGGTTCAACAATAAGAAAATGGCTAAGTTAATTGTCGTACTTTTGTAATTTAAATTATAATCATGAAGGCTATGCAGAGATATGGAAAAAGTTTTTTGTTATAACATTAAGTAAAAAGGAGATATAAAATTACATGTACACCATGATTACAAATCTTTATAAATATACATATGGTCTAAGACTAGTTAAAAAAAAAAAAAAACACAAAAAACCGAAAGTGTCTGAACTGATTATAGCTGACAAAAAAATCTTCAATATCCATAAATTCTTTATATATATATACATATATATATATATATATATATATATATATGTATACATATATATATAAAAACTATATTAACTAATGATATTTCAATTAGGGAAGTTTTATTTTGCTTTCTCTGGTAACTCCTTTCGCAGATACTATTATCTTACCTTTCCTTTGCAAGCACAGCAAGTCCCTGTAATAAGATAGGCACAACTGTCTGATCCAGGTAGGCACGAGTTGGCAAAGACTGGAGATCCACTTTCTGTTTTGATGACTTTTCTGCATTAATCTTCTCATTTTCTACTATTCGCTAATAAATTCAAAAAATATATGCATGAATATTATAAATAATTATATTATTTTCAGTACTAAACGAAAATTAATGGAAACATGATGCTAATAGAAAAAGTAAGTCAAGGATTAGAAAACTGGTATTGAACTGCCAATCTCTCTGCCAAAATAAAATCAGACCTATCTCTAAAAATTTCATTCAAGTTTCTTCTCTGAAGGTACCATAATATTTCTTTTAACGTCCTATCTTCAGATCCTAACTCTTTCTCCCCTTTCCTCTGGGTTTTGAGAAGTAGATACAAGTCCTTTTTCTTTTTTTCTTAAGAATACCTTCTTACAATAAGCGTCCAAAAATCTGGATATGAACACTAAGCACTGAATCACAGTGAGAAAACTAGTCCTCTTTCAATTCTTTCACGACAGAAAATACCAGGACAAAGTCTCAGCTTGGTACTAATATGTCTTTTTAACACTTCTGTAATAACACTTGCAAAACTCTCTTCTTGGAGCAAGGAGGCTTCAAGCTCAAAGCCTTCCACTGGCAACAGAACCCAGCTAAAATGTATTACCACTGTTTTGTATCCAGTTTTTACTTTTATAGTTACCCTCTATCACAGTGAAAATGCTTTTTCCATTTATGTTCCTTTTTTTACACAAATGCATCCATGATTTTTCAAGAATGAATAGATTTAAGAAAAAAAATTAGTAAATAATAGCCAAAAAATGGGGAAAATGACTCATGTGGAAAAGATGATTAATGTGATATTCAAATGATATTTAGGAAACAATGACTTGCACTTTCTACTCCGAAGAACCCCCAAATTTTGGGCCTTTCACATAGATTCATCTGACATCCAGAGTATGAAAAACTACTTTATTGAAAAACTTTGCCTTGTTTAAAAAAATTAGAAAGAAGCAACTATCTAGCACACAAAACACTATTAAGAACACTTCCATTTAAATGAACTTTTGCTCCAAACATACTCACACTGAATATAAATGAATCAATAACAACAAATTTTTCTACATTTAATTTTTTTTTAGATTTAATTTTATTTTGTAAAAAGTGAGAAAAACTTTAATTGCATATCTACAACATGTATGTATATATACCATGGTTTCCAAAGATACTTCCCACAGCT
The DNA here is from genome assembly GCF_057876585.1 of Rhinolophus sinicus. NCBI lineage: Eukaryota > Metazoa > Chordata > Mammalia > Chiroptera > Rhinolophidae > Rhinolophus > Rhinolophus sinicus. Next base: position 169,278,440 of record NC_142502.1, on the reverse strand, counting down.
ATGGCAGGCAACTATTCTAGTTTTGCTTATGAGTTTTCAATCTAATTTTGGGACTTAGTAAGAAAATAATTTTCTATACATAATTAGTGTATAAAACAGCTATTTATTTGCCCATGTATTACTTACTGGTCATCAGTAAATTTCAACAGACAATAGCTATATGACAAAAACTTGTCAATTACATGACATTTCAATGCCTAAGCAACTCCTATAGATCCTATTAAAAACTCCTTGACCAAATCCTCTCACTTGTTTCACTCAAATATTTACTGAACATTGACAATATGCCAAATTGCTATGCTTAATTTCAGTTAAGTCAAAATCCTGAATTAACCTAAAAAATATATATCCAAATTACTACAAAAAAATAAATAATAAGCTGTTGACAGTGTAGAACAGTGATCACAAAAAGAAAAAAATGAGGTGAGTCCTATGATTGCCCAAGCTTACTGCTTCCTGCCTGGAAAACTTACAGGATGCAATGCAGGGAAAGGGAACCAAAGCAGAGCCCAGCAGTCTCCCTAAATTGAGAAGAGAGTTGAAAATTCAGGGAGACCAAGACATCTAGAATTTGCAGGGCAGGGTACTAAGGGGGAGAGAGTTGCATGGAGAGGACAGAGTTGCACAGAGGACACTAAAGAGATAGCTTTCCAGTCTTTTCCTGAGCACTTACCAGCGTGGGTGTGAGGGAAGTACTCAACAACAGGGAAAACCCCCTGAAAGGAATGGGGGCACAAACCCTGGTACTCACACAAGGCCAAGAGTAGTTCATTTTCCTGTGACCCAAAATGGCCAGACCTTGTAATATACGAAGCATTGGACAGAATACACAAGAGAAAACCAGGCCTAAACTAAAAAGCTGGTCAGCTCCTCCCTAACAAAGCTCCAAACTCAAAAGGATCAAATTGTTTCCAAGTAACTTAATTATGTCCTAGAACAAAACTCAAGAATGTTTGAAAGAATACAAAAATAACCACTACCCAACAAAATAAAATTCACAATGCCCAGCTTCCTGTAAGAAATTGTCAAGCAGGCAAAGAAGCAGAAAAATACTACCCATAATGAGGGGAAAAACCCAGAAATTATACAAATGATAGAACAGGCAATGCCATTAAACCAGTTATGTATTATAAGACATTCCATATGTTCAAGAAGACAGAGGAAAGCACAAATAAATTAAACTAACAAAATACTTCAAAGTATTTGAAGCAATGGCTGAAATTTTTTCAAATTTCATGAGAACTCTATACCCACAGATCTAAAAACCTCAATGAATCATAAGCACAAGAATAAAAAACTTTTAAAAAGTATACCAAGACACATCATAATCAAATTATTTAAAACCTGTAATAAAAATTTTAAAGCACCAAGAGAAAAGACATTAAGTATGAAGGAGCAAAGATAGAAATGATAGCATACTTCTCATCAGAAACGTCAGCCAGAAGACAGTGGAGTAAATCTACACCCAGCAAAAATATCTCAAAAACGAAGGCAAAATAAATGACCTTTTCAGACATTCATAAGTTTAAAGAATTCCTTAGCAGCATCAGACCTGCATTACACAAAAGTGTTAAAGGAAGTCCTTCAGGCAGAAGGAAAATGATAATAGATGGAAGTCTGAATCTACACAAATGAAGAGCCCAGAAATGGTAAATACGTGGATAAAGGTGAAATACTCTTTCTTTTTGTTTAAATCTCTTTGAAGAAAACTGACATTTTAAAGAAAAAATGCAAATAATCTACTGTAGGGTTTATAACATATGTAGAAGTAAAATATATGATAACAACAGTACAAAGGCCAGGAGAGAAGAAATGGAAGACTACTGTTGTAAGGTTCTTATGCTATACATGAAAAGATATAATGCACCTTGATGGTAAATTGTGGTAAGTTAAACTTGCATACTATAAACTCTAAATAAACAACTTAAAAAATTTATAATAAGCCAATAAATAAAGTATAATCAAGAGAAAAAGCAGCAGTTGTAGAATAGTGGTTTCCAGATTTTCACATATCACAAACAAGTAGAAATAAAACAATACAATGAATGAAGAAACTAACATAGGGTTGTTAATTCTATTTTGCCAAGTAAAAACTTACAAATAAATATAATTATTACTTTACTATCACCATTCATAAAAGAACAGGCATTTAGAAATTATAAAATCAAGAAGACCAATCACCAAATAACATATTATTAAACACTCACTCTACTCTCATTTTTTTTCTCACTTTACCATGGAAATTGGTCTGAGGGTTTGAAAAAAAGCATCTGGGTATCACTGCTCTACAGTAGCATGGCTCTGGCTTCATATACAAGTACCATCAAAAAAAAAAAGACTATGCTGATACCTAAAAAGAAGTCTCTTAAATGACTAGAATACAAACTGGTGTAAAGTATCCTCACCTGATACAGCACAGCAATTCAAGTAAAAACTGTATTATCAAGAAAGAAACTCTCTTCCTAATACTGATATCAAGGCAATAAATATTCCTAGCAATTTTGTTGGCACAGAGTAGTCATTCCACATGCCAGCAAACTCTCGGAGTTGGTCAAGACGGGCAATACAACTTAATTGTACTTTTAAAATGTCAACTTGCCTCGGTTTAACACACAGCTCTCCACGTACCTCCTGGAGACCCTGGACAAGTTATTCAACTTCTCTGAGCCTTACAGGGCTGAAGATATATGCAAATTACTTAGGAGTGTTCCTGGCACATAGTAAAAAGGCTAAAGAAATATTAGCAGCTGTTACTATCATTACTCTGCTTGTAAATGCTCCTGCCCTCATTTACCCAAAATTAATCACCAATAATGTCTTTTCTTTTGTAGTAAAATGCACACATCTCCTTCAGGAAGCCTCTATTTTCTTAACAAATTGAAGACAGCTCTGGTTAATTCATTTGTTCCAGCATTCATTCATTCATTTACAAAGTAACTTCTACCATGCAAGGTAAAAACAGTTTCTATTATGTGTTTCAGGGCTTCCACCTGACTACTGAACTCTGCAAAGAAATCACCATTTATTAAATGTTGACTCCACCAGCACACAATTTTACTACAAAGACAATGGGTTTCTTAATTTTAATGTACAGTTTTTCCAAAGCAATATCCCAACAGATGCATTAACAGACCAAAACAAAACGATCTGACAGTCTCGATTAGTAATGTATGTTTTTTTGTATCACTTTTCGAAGTGCTACCTCTTGGCTCAAAACTGAATTGAACGTCTGTATACCACGAAGTGTTAGTACTACTAATGAAACAAGCTACCCATAATTTGATACTATTTGGTTTATGATAAAGTTTTCTCTTGTGCAAAGCAACTTAGTAAAAATGGATCCCGAGTTTTCTCCAGCTCTTAAAGAGACGCATTGGAACTGGGCACGTTACCTCGACGTTATCTGTGAGGCCGTACTCAGAGTGAGGATTTTCTGCAACCTAGAAAACAAAACACAGGTCACAGAGACATCAGCCACCCTTTCTTGCCGCACACCGCCACCCTGAATCCAAGGCCTACTGATACCTGCGTCTGTCCCTCCAGCATCTGCTCTGGCTCCATGGCGGACCCTGCAAGTCAGTCCCCGGATACCAGTCTTGGAAAACAAGAAGAACGGTGAGTTACCCAGGAGATTTCAACACGAAGAAGCCAGGATGGAGTCCAGCCCAGCCTGCGACCCCGCCCCTCACCCCCACCTGGGCGCGGGAGCACCCTGAGCAGTAGAGGAGCAGGATGCAACAGTCCACGACCGGGCGGCCGCATCAGGTCCGAGAGCTCCACGGTCCCAAGAACCTACAATAAGCGAGGAAAGGGGGAAAGGGGAAAGGAAGATGATTACCCGCGCCCAGACGTCCGTACCTAAGAGCCCCGCACCGCGCCACCAACTCCCAGCACAAACCGCTTCCGCCGTAAGTGACGGATGTCGCACGACTGCCGCGCTTGCGCAGAACTCCCCAGCGGGCCTGGGGCTAGGAGGAATCCTGACCCGGTGTGAGTCTACTTGTTCTCTGCGGTTCGCAATGTCCTGGGCAGTCTGGCCACCTAGTTTACGAGAGAATCATTCCTCGGCATGCCCAGCCATGGAGAGCACCCCTTTCCCCCGCGCTCAGAGCCAGTGACTAGCCCAGCTGGCAGGGATTCGGCCCGACCACACCTCGGTGCCGCCTGAAAGCTTCTGCCGAAGCTCTTCACCGCGGAACCGAGGCCACTTATTGGGTAGCTCTTACTAGAAAATCTCAGACCCAAGACCAACAGTCTTCAAGAAAATGTCAGGTTTTACCCTAAAGCCAAAGGTCGGGAAAGAATTAGTGTTCGCGGGTTTCGTAGTAAGCCTAAATCCTTAAATCTATGAATATAATGTTAATGCTACCTTACGTTTGTATCAAGATGAGCAATGCAACTAACTGGCTTTCCAAACCACAATACTGTTGATACTGTTGTATTTGTAAAAACTACGAAGAATAATGTGCCTCCTATACAAAATTTGTAAATAGCAACCAGGATGTACTAAATCAGATGGTTATAATTCCAATAAATTCAATTATTTTAATGTAAATATAAGTGATAGTCATTAAAGTTCCTACCTTTGATTCAATAATCTCATTTGTAGTTCTACTTTATGATAATTTAAAAGCTTCATATCAACTATTTGGAGACTAAATTGTGGCATACCTATATAATGGAATATAAACCATTAAGACATGACTCTAGAAATATGGAAATATTTATGACTATAACATTGAGTTTTTTAAAAGGGTAGACTACAACTTCATTTTGCTACTCTAAAAACTGAATGGATAAAGATCTAAAGTAAATGAAATTTGTTCAGGAGCTAGACTTGTGGGTACAGTTTTAAAGTTTTGTTTTATAATGTATGTTTGATTAGTATTGTGATTGATGACAGCTACCATATGGCACTTTGAGGATTTTTCATGTGAGACTGATGCAAAGATGTGGATGCATATGTACAGGATGTAGAAATTGACTAGTACGTATATTTACTCAAACTAAGATTAAATACTTTCCAGGAGTGGGAAATAACAGCAAATAAGGCCAGAGAAGAATTGGGAAAACTTAGAGAATAGTTATGTGCATTGCTAGATTATCATATATCCATATATTTCCCAATGCATAGTAAGCACTCTATGTATTTCCAAATTCCAGAACGTAACTGAGAGCTGCGAATTTACATTTTCTAAGTACCGACAATTTTAGTCACGTAGGAAGCTCCTTCAGGGCAGGGACCTTGTCTTACATATCTTTATACTTCGCACAGTGCCTGGTACATTGGAGGTGCACAACATTAATTGAGTTGATCCATAGTCAAAATTGGATATTAATGTATACACTGACACTTCTGAAGACAAAAAAAGGCAATATAAAAATGATTACTGAAAGGGGAAAACACAGAACAATTAACTATCAGCCAGGTTTCTCTCAATCTAGAGAATTATCAGTGTGGTTTACAAAGAAGCTTCACTAGAGTTTTTAAATTTATGCATTATTAATTGAAAGATGCAGAGAACAAGCCATAGCAGCAGAGAGATGGACAGAAAAAAGTGACAGCTGGAAATGATATAAGTGAATTAGCAAGAAAGTAATAGGAAGTATAAAGTTAATTGAAGATAGGGCAGAATGCTGAGTTTTGATATGAATTAATTCTAAAGATGATAGCCCTAGGAACCATGATTATGACAGAAATTTGCAATAATGTGTACTGTCTAGAAAGCAACAAATTTTAAAAACGAGAAGAACATTTAACTCGTATTTGAACTTGTAGTATCAAACTTTGTTCAGGACTCCTCTCTGCTTCTGTTATGCCCTTCTATCATGGTACTTTACTTACCTCATTCTGCTTTATATTTTATTTAAACACAATTAGATTTTCAGCTCTTCAAAGGCAAAGATCTTACATATTCCTTGTGTTAGCTTGTTTCTGATATTCGATAAATAGATTTTCAAAAGGAGTGAATCTATAGGGAAAGAAAGACTTGCACCAAAGTTCTACTCTCTAGACTTCCTGTTTTTCTTGGAATTTTTGGGGAGATAGTAGCTATAAATTCTAGAAATACATAGAACTCTAGAATCTAGAATAATAAAGAAAAACTACTGTTGACCCCCTTTTTAAAGACTTGGTGCAAATTCCATTTATGCAACATTAACCTATTAGGCAAGACCTGTTTATGAAGAATACAATATGTATAGCAGTGAAACATTTGATTTGGGAATACATATTAAAACCTGGTTTCTTCACTTGTTTGCCATGTGCAATTAAGCAAGTAGTTTAACTCTTCGGACCTTCATGTTTTTTCACATATAAAATTAGGAAATGATTCTTACCTCAGAGAGGACCAAATGAGATGAGGTAGATAAAATTGCTTTGTAAACTGTGAAGTTAGCTATTTTATCTATACCTAACTACTTTGTTATAATGTTCAATCTTTTTTGTTTCTATTCTTTTTAAGTAATTTTTGGATAAGACAGTGCTCAGAGAAAGAACATGATTCAGCGTGCACGCACTCACATGCACACACAGATGTTTGCAGAGAAAAATGTAGAATTTATTGAGTGTAAATGGGCCCTCTGAGCACAGTTTGTGGGGAGAGACACCAACCACCTCTCAAGATGACCTAAAAATATATATATTCCAGATTTGGTAAATCACTTTCCAAGGAAGTATCTTTTGGTAGCTAATATAGGAAAACAACTACTCTACCTATAGTTCCTTTGTGTCTATCACCAATTCCAGACCGAAGCACCCTTACCACCATCCCCATCTTAGAAATGTTGGTATATCAAGGAACATACCAAATGGCCTTCTTTGGGTGTGTGTAGAGGGGTATAATTTAAGTACAGTTGGATACAAGATTGTTAGTTATATTAGTTTCAGTTGTCCAGATGGGCTTTTTGAAGATATTAATACATGTGTTCTTCTGATTTTTATGATACAAACATCTCAGCAAGACAAGTATTAAAAATGAAGAAGGGGCCAGCCCAGTGGCTCAGGCGGTTAGAGCTCCATGCTCCTAACTCTGAAGGCTGCTGGTCCGATTCCCACATGGGCCGGTGGGCTCTCAACCAGAAGGTTGCCAGTTCAACTCCTTGAGTCCCATAAGGGATGGTGGGAAGTGCCCCCTGCAACTAAGATTGAACACGGCACCTTGAGCTGAGCTGCCTCCCAGCTGGCTCAGTTGGTTGGAGCACGTCCTCTCAACCACAAGGTTGCCGGTTTGACTCCAGCAAGGGATGGTGGGCTGCGCCCCCTGCAACTAGAAAACCGCAACTGGACCTGGAGCTGAGCTGCGCCCTCCACACCTAAGACTGAAAGGACAACTTGAAGCTGAACCGCACCCTCCACAACTGAAAGGACAACAACTTGACTTGGGAAAAAGTCCTGGAAGTACACACTGTTCCCCAATAAAGTCCTGTTAAAAAAAAAAAAAAAAAAGAAGAAGAAAAGGCTAACCTTACTATCATTTCTAATTTTTAAATTGTCAATTATTCTTGCCATTTCTCATAACAGGTTATATTTAGACTTTTTTCCTAAAATTTCCTAAATGGTTTTCAATTTTTAAGTTGATTTTATGCTTCATTTTCTTTTTAGAATCCAAATAACTTAAATTCATGTTTATAAATAGGTCATAGGTTATTAAGTAATAGTTACAATATATAACTTTGATATCTTTTAGTTTTAAGACATCCAGAGCCATTCCATGTTAATTTATGTTGCAACCATTTGTCTTCTTAAAAACAAACTTGGGCAGTAAAATAGAAATGGGTAGTTATACTACCTAATTTTAATACAAGATTTTTTTAAATGTTTTTCTCTATAATATCAGACTGCATTGATAATGCATTCATATATTGGAGAGCAGAAAAAAATTGAATTAGAAGTCCAACAATGTTCAGGTACCCTGAGAAGTAATTTACTTATTCCACCATATAATACTCTTAATACCCTTACAAGGTAGGTATGATTATCCCCATTAAATAAGATAATTTTATCCCCTTCTAGATAACAAAATAGATTCAGAAAAATTGTCACATAATGTTACATAATTATATAGCTAGTGAAATTTCAACCCAGGTCCATCTAATTCCAAAGGTTGTGCTGCTGGCTGTACGTAGAGGACAAATGTATCGGTTAGTATTCTTTTGGTTTCCAGTTATAGAAATCCCGACTCAAATTTGTCAAACAATAAAGGAGACTTTCTGGCTAACAACTGAAAAGCCCAGTAGTAAGGTGGACATCAGACAAGGTTTAGTCATGGCTCCTATACGATTTCTCTGTGATTTTCTCCCTTCATCTTTTCTCTGTATATTCAGCTTCAATCTTCAGGCTGCTTTTCTCATGAGTGAGAGATGATTGCTAGTATTCAGGGTTACATGTTTTCTTTTTCAAGTTCAAGGAAAGAAAGCATCACTTCTCAGAGGCCTACTGATGGACCAGAAGTCTGAACTTTGCTCTGATCTGTCCAACTTGTTATTTTGATAAGGTAGGTGCCTGTGCAGAGTGACACAGACCTGAATTACTGCCAATCCCTAAACAATGACAAGGACGTGACCTGGTGGTCGTTAATCCCACCTAAATTACATGACTGCTACCGTATGCACTGGGAGAGGGCTGGTTCCACAAGGGAAAATGTCAGAATGGCTAGGAAGGGGTAAGAAAGGGAATGGATTCAGAATAGTTTGTTTTAAAAATTAAAAGGGTAAAAATATTTAGATAAAATGTTTTAATTGGGAGCTACATGGTTTTTTATTCTATGTAACACATGCAATAATTGGAAAGAATATTTAAGTAATGAGTCTGATCAATTGTGTGATAGTATTAACAGATCTTCCAGTTCTTTCTTCCTTTCATTCAGGTATTTATGGGGAGTGTGCAGAGAAAAGTTAACATATCAGACCTGAAAATACTATCCTTAGAAAGACTTGCTTGTAAGATTGGCTGATGTCTGGGAATGTGAAAGATAAACAGTTCCCTACACTGACATAAAACTTTCCCTAAATGATGAGAGTAGTTCATTGTGCCTAAACTTTTGTGCAAACAACATGATTTATGGTAAGTACCTGATTTCCTTGTAGGGGTCTGGGACTTTGGTATGTCTTCGACATAGGTTGCCTACATGATCAGCCCCAATAAAAACCTAAGCACTGAGTTTCTGATGAGTGTCCCTGGTAAACAATATTTCACACATTAGAATTTATTGCTGGAGGAAATTAAACGTGTCCTATGTGACTCTACTAAGAGAAGACTCTTGGAATCTGGCACCTTGTTTCCTCCAGAGTTTGTGCCATGTGCCTTTTCCCTTTGCTGATTTTGCTTTGTATCCCTTTGCTGTAATAAATCATAGCTATGAGTATAACTATATTCTTAGTCCTGTGAGTCCTCCTAGCAAATCACCAAACCTGGAGGTGATCCTGGGGATGTTAAGCTCTTGGGGAGTTTAAGATAAAAATAAGTAACAGTGCCTGCCCTCATAAATGTGTATGCTCGTTCAGCAAGAGCGTGTGTGTGTGTGTGTGTGTGTGTGTGTGTGTATGATTACCTATATAAGTAAATGACAATATAAGATAATGACCGATTAAAAGCTTAAGATGAATGATACAGAGCATAAATTCTGAAATTCGGATAAGATTGACATAAATGTAACTAGTCATCTTTGGATTTGTATTGAACAAAGAATCAATATTTAAGCAAAGCTGGGAGGGGCCACACTTTCAGTCTATAATATAGACTGAAACACTAACAAAGAGAGTAAATGGAGAAACTCAGATATCCTTACAAGAATATAGAATCGAACTTATCTGACAAGATGAGAAGGGCCTCAAGGACAAAGAAGGCTTTTGAAACCACCGCAGTTGGTAGAAACCATCTTTGAAAACAACTTTTATGTGCCCCAACATTCACCCTGTGCTAACAATTCCCATTACTTTGCTTTTCATGTGCACTAAACATGCCCTGCCCACCATAAATACAGAAATGTAATATTATATTTATATACCCAAGTACTTTGTTTAGAGTGATGATTGAATATACCCTCTGATATCTAGACTGCCATTCTAGAGCATTCATTTATAGAATCATTGCTTTAAAATCAAGTTGAGCAGGTTGGGTAACAATTTATGCTCTTACACCTACTACTATTTCAAAACCATGAGCTCATCGTTCACACTTTCACTAGTAACAAATCCTCTAACTAGAGAATCTCAAACTGGTATCTGTTTTGTTTTAGTGTGTCCGTTTTTAAATTTTGAACCATATCTCCTAGGCAATAGAAGATTTCACATAAAAATTAGAATTCTGGTTTCCCTTGAAATATTTTTAAAAGACCACACTGAAAGGCAAAAATCAGCTGGAGCTAGTGAGTAACAGCTATCCCACCTAATAAAGGGCTGCTACTCCAGTTTCTCATGGTCTCCATCATTCACATCATATATACATTTTTTTAATTCCACACCCACACATAAGACTCATGTTATATGTCTGACCACTGCTGCTAGTTTTTTATTTTAGTTTTTTGGCCACTGCATCAGACTATAAACTTGATCTCATTCCCAACTATATTCCTGACACCTTACTCATTGCCTGGCATGTTGTCTAAGCTAAATAACTATTTGTTGAACAAGTGAATGAATATGTGCTACAATGTGAACTCAGTACAGGGAAATGATTAATTGTCCAAATTATATTTTTGCTTATTAACACAGCTATAGGATGATAATCCCCTGATTGTTCCCATCCCTCACCTTCAACCATGTCTTTTGTTTCTTTTAAGTTTTCTGCTTTTCTCAAAATCAGTCATCTCCTCTCTTGGTTCTAGGCATGCCATTTTATTTTACTTACTATTATTTTTTTAATTTAAAAGAGGTCCTTAACATCTGTCATTGGTCCCTACTTCAAATAATCCAGCATATCTCAAGATAAAGATTTAGGGAGTTCCTTAGAAGTAGAGCTAAAATATCCAAACAACTATTTGGTGATAGTTACTTCGTAAATAGATTAATGGGTTAAAGTGATAAAGTGACCAAATGTCCTGGATTAGTTAGCACAGTACTCAGTTCCTCCTTTTTGTCCTGGTGACACTGGCCCAGATTCCATTCAAGATTAAGTGTCCTGCAAGTTCTTACCATCTGAAAACTGGGAGGCTGTCACGCTGTAGATTAAATGGCTGAGGTTAGAATCCTCAGTCCAGGCAGATTATAAGGCCAGGGTGACATTCAGGCACTATTTTTCTTGAGATGCATTTAGAAAGATGTTAATTCAGAAAATGGGTTTGACTGGGATATAATTCCAAGAGGCAGAAGATGTGGGTTGAGATTACTAAAAGTTGAGATCCCAGTACTTTTTAAATTCTGAAATGGCACTGTAGGTATAACAGACAAAAACAAATAAATTGATTAAACTTTCTTATGTTACAGGACTTTTCCTGGAGGTTTTAGATTTATTTTTTCATTTTGTAATTTAATTCTTATTTAGTTCATTTTACACAGAAGGTAATTAACCAAAGAACTTGTCCCACATCACACAACTAAGTGGCAGAACCAGAATACCAACCCCAGTCTTTCTGACTCTCAATGCCATATTTTACCATGCCAAAAAATAAAAAATGGCCAAGGTACAGAAATGCACAGTTAATATTAAGTACAACCGGATAGTAGAGACTTAACAAGTGGAAGGCCAGAGGCCAGAAACTCAACATCTGGATGACCAGGAATGAAAGATCACTCCTGCTCCAGAGGCTAAAAACGTATTTATTTCATAATTAATAAAATATAAACAGATTATATAAAAATGTTTTTTTCTGGAAGAAAGCCTAGATTTTTACCTTAAGACCTGAAGTAGATGTGTCATTAAAAAATATATGCTGTTGAGCAAGTAACAGACTGTTAGAGTCTCAAATTTCTTATTTTAAAAAATGGAGTAAAAGAAGATGATATGGAACATTTGTGACAACATGGATGGATCTTGAGAGTATAATGCTAAGCGAAATAATTCAGACAGAAAAAGCAGAGAACCATATGATTTCACTGATATGTGGTATATAAACCAAAAACAACAAAAAAACAAGACAAACAAATGAGAAACAAAAACTCATAGACACAGACAATAGTTTAGTGGTTACCAGCGGATAAGGGGGGTGGGGGGTGGGAGATGAGGGTAAAGGGGGATCAAATATATGGTGATGGTAGGAGAACTGACTCTGGGTGGTGAACACACAATGGAATCTATAGATGATGTATTACTGAATTGCACACCTGAAATCTATGTAACTTTACTAACAATTGTCATCCCAATAAATAAAGAAAAAAACAACAACAATATCACTTAACTCAAATAGTTCAGTAAATGTTAGTAATAATAGTCCTCATCATCGTTGTTGTTGTTGTCTCCTTAAATTTAAGTAAGTTAATTTACCTCCTGATTGAAACTAAGAAGGTTTCTATAATTCCAAAAAATGGTTTGGAAATGCTTTCTTAGATGAGTGGTCCATCCTAAGTTCCTGAGGTAAAAGGAAATTCTACATATAATCATAGTGGTAGATTACTTGCAAAGATGCCACAATAATTCCATATGGAATTCTATATATATGAATATATATATATATATATATATATATATATATATATATCCCTTTACAATGTGACTTTGCCACTCCTCCATCAAGATGTAGAATTTATTTTCCCATCTCTTAAACTGGAGTTGGCCTTGTGATTTGCTTTCATGACAGAGGCAACAGAAATTACATTGTACAACTTTAGAGTTTAGGCTTTAAGAGGCCTTGCAGCTTCCACCCATACTCTCTTGAAAGCCAGATGCTATATAAAAAAGTCTGGAATATCCTGCTGGAGACATATACCCCAGCTAATAGCCACCACCTGCATCTGGACGTGTGCATGAGGATAACTAGGTCACCCAGCCCCCGTCAAGCCATCAGATGACTTCATCCACATGAATAACCCTACGCAAGGCTGGCATAAGAACCATCCAGCTGAACCCAGCCCAAAATGCTGACTCATACAATTGTAAGTAAATAAATGGCTGTTACCTTAAACCGGTAAGTTTTGGAGTGGCTTATTATACAACAACAGATATCTACAACAATCACCATGTTTGAATTGTTTTTCAAATTACTAATATTTACTAAATGAATACCAACAGCAAGGCTAGGTGCAGAAAGTGAGACAAATTATGTAGTTTGGCCACTGCCTTGAAACAAGTTTATAACCTATATCAGGAGGTGATAAAGTATTTAAGTAACTATTACACAAGGCACTATATTAAAAGAGCCATCGAGTAACACAACCATATTGTCATAAGAATTAAAAAATAGGATCATTTCTGCTGGAGGTGATAAGGGGAGGATTAATCAAGAAAATAATATTACAGTTAAGCCTTGAAGGATTTTGACAGTGGAGGTTGGAAAAGAAGCAATTCTAAGGGAAACAAAAATGAATGAGAATTATAGTCCTGGGAGAGAGTAAAGAATGCTCACACTTATCAATAGTTTTAGTTTTAGTTTATATGTGTAGCTATGGGAGAGCCATTCTTCAACAAATAAGCAACAACTTCATTCCAGGCACTGCCTACTTCTCTGTTATTATGTAATAGATGTAGAAACTGAAACAGAGGTGTGGAAGCTGTCACTAATCCAAGCTCACAGAAAGTGATGCAGCAGGGATTTGAATGCAACCATTTTGATTCCAGAACCACTCAATTGGGCCATGTCTTGATTAAATTAAAAAGTTAGTTATATAAGGAAAAAAATATCCTGGCACCAAACTGAATATCCACCAACAGTTAAATAGTAAAATAAATTGTGGTAAATTTATATAATGGAATATAGCAGTGAAAATAAAAGTACTATAATTGTACAAAACAAGGAGAAATCTCCAACACTTAAATATTGAGCAGAAAAAGCTAATTAAGAAGAAAACATGCAGTATGATTGTGTCAAAATCAGGCAAAATCATGTTGTTTAGAGATAACTACATACATTGCAAAACTAAAACGAAAGTCAAAGAAATGATGAGTACAAAATTCAGGATAGTGGCTTCCTTCACAGGGGGAGAAAAGAAATTGAAATTAGGGAGGGGTCATAGAGTTCTTCAAGGAACTGGTTACATTGGTTTTTCTTAAACTGGATCCTGTTTATCATTTTAAATTACAGATATGTTACACACATCTTGTTTACATGATATATGTTTAAATGTAATAGATTTCACACAACAATAAAAAGTACTGTGGGGTTCAAAAGAGAAAAGTCAGGAATTGAAATGAATCAGATATTAGAGAGGGCATTTCAGAAAAAACAGAGGCAGGAAAAGGGGTTGAAGAAAGGAAAAATAAGAAAGAAACAGGGAGATGGTTATTTTTTTTACAGTAGCCTCTATTTGTAGGGAAGTAGTGGTGGGAAAAAATTAGACAAAGTTGTGGCCAGAATGTGGAGATTCTTGGAAGCTGGCCTGAAGCATTTGTAAACCTCACACTGTAAACAATGGGGACTTTGTATCAGTTAGCATTCCTCAGTTTTAGGTAACATAAAACAATTATGACTAACCCAAATAAAAAGAGAAAAAAGAGAGAGGTAGAGAGATGGATGGAGAGAGAGGAGGGAAGGAGAAAGGGAGAGGAAGAAGAGAAACAGAAACAGAGAAATAGACTGAGTAGTTTTATTGGATAGGTTACATTATCAAGTGACCAGTCTAGGAACCTGGCATCTCTGGGGATCTCAGTGAGATGAACTGATAGACCAGCTCTTTAGGGCACTCAGTTCCTACTACCTTCTATCCCAGTGTATCTCCAGCCAAGATTTCAGTTTCTAGAAGAGTATCAATGACCTAGTATGTCTACTTTTGTGATCTGGGAGGTGGGGTTCTGTGCTTGCAGCTCATTAGAATACAGGCAGCAGAGGTGTGTAGGTAGATCCCAAAGGAAGGTACATCGAATAGAATTTTTTTTTTTTTTTTTTCAAAAAAGGCCCCGTATGGTTTCCTCAGTGAATTATGGGATGATTACTGTCCAAAACTTAAGGATTCCCTTATTCAAGCAAATTGTCTTCGTCTAAAATTGTACTAATTTAAACCTCTGGAATCGTTGGCGTCATTCCACTGAGCTAACATTTTCGTCTTGAGTGACCTTACGTTTGTACGTCTCTACTACTGCACCCATCGCAGATAATTACCAGATTTGGTACCTATTGCTTGAGAGAGAACTCAAGTTAATTATCCTTTGCGGAAGATTGGCAGAAAACGCTAAAAGAAATACATATAAGAAAACGATGACACTCCGAGACAGAAACCCTGCGGCCTAGCCGAGCGACGCCAATCCGCTGCCATCCCTACTGTGAGTTGACCAGCGTTCCCAGTTTGGGAGCTCCCAGGGGCGGTTAAATCCGCAGCGACGGTCCGAGCCGATCGCGTAGAGCCGAACTGCACACTGGGAACTTTAGTTCCTCAGGGAAGGGACCGAGAGGCGGACGCCGCACAAGCGCACTAGGAGCTCAGGGCAACAAAAGACGGCGGCGTGCGCGCGCGCGCGCGCCGGAGAAAGACACGGGACGGCGTGCGCGCGCGGCCGCCTCTCTGAGCTACCGGAGGCGGCTGAGAGGACAGAGAGAGGGAGGGGCAGGAACCAACAACCGCAGGAGGAGGAGAAGGGGTTGTGCTCCCGGCCTTGAGAGGAGAAAGGGGCGGGGCCGACGAGCCGCGTGTGGAGGTGCCGAGCTCTTGGGACCTGCCGGCGCGCGGGGCTCTGTGGCCCTCTCTGTTCCTGTGGCCGCTGCCGTCCCTTGGTCGCCGTCGGTCTGCGGGAGACGGGTTATGGCGGCGGCGGCAGTGGGAGCTGTGAATGAATTCTCCGGGAGGACGAGGGAAGAAAAAAGGCTCCGGCGGCCCCAGCAGCCCGGTGCCTCCCAGGCCTCCGCCCCCCTGCCTGGCCCCCGCCCGTCCCGCCCCCAGGCCGGCCCCTCCGCCGGAGTCGCTGCATAAGCGGAACCTGTACTACTTCTCCTACCCGCTGTTCGTAGGCTTCGCGCTGCTGCGTTTGGTCGCCTTCCACCTGGGGCTCCTCTTCGTGTGGCTCTGCCAGCGCTTCTCCCGCGCCCTCATGGCCGCCAAGAGGAGCTCCCCGGCTACGCCGGCGTCGGCCTCACCACCGGCGCCGGTGCCGGGCGGGGAGGCTGAGCGCGTCCGAGCCTTCCACAAACAGGCCTTCGAGTACATCTCTGTTGCCCTGCGCATCGATGAGGACGAGAAAGGTAACAGGAGGGCTGGGGGGAAGGGGCGGCGGCGTCGGGAAGAAATTGGTGGGGTCGCCGAAAGAGGGCAACACCTGCGTCCCTTGCCGGCGGGAGCGGGCTGTGCACCCCCGGAATTGATCCGCCCCATGAGACTGCTTCCCCGCAGTCAGACCTTCATCCTCTACGATTCCCAGTTAAAATCTCTCCCCTTTCAGGGCACTCTAGCTGTCGACTTGGTTTCAGACACCAGCCTTCCCCTACACTTCTCAGGACCCAAGTCTCCATGAGATATCTGGACGTGCTGATGACAGTGACAGTTGTCCTAGAGTGACCACACGGATTCTTTCTCGCACTGTAAACAGTGTGTCTTCCTTTGAGCCAGGTTTCTGAAAGGTTTTGATATCGAAGAAGCTGTGCCTTGTTATAGGCTTTTAATGAAAGCAGAGTACTGTAGTGTCAGAAAAAAAGAACAAATGGTGACTTAATTTTGAAAAGAACAGCTGCATATGATTACAGCTGAATTTGCATTTTTAAAGTTTCATGACAGTCATTTGATCAGTATAATGACTCCTAAGTATTTTTCAGTAAAGTTTTATTTTAGCATAAAACTTCTGCCTCTGGTTACTTTGACTTTATCTAAATCAGTATTCCAAGGTAACCTGAGTTTCTAAATTGAAATGTTAAGTGAAAGAATAGGATAAACTTATAGATACCATTTTACAATAAAACTTAAAAACAAAATGTTTCTGAACGAAAGCAAAGATACTACATCCTTCAGATTCCTTTTAAGCTAATGTTTTTTAGCCTTTCTATGTGTCAGGCACTGTGCTCTTAGCTTTGCATGTGTTATCTATTTAATCCTCACAATTACCCTGTGAGGTGAAGGTACTGTTACTGTCAGCATGTTACAGATGAACAAACTAAGGCTCCAAAGATTAAAGCAGATCATTCCAAACCTATGCAAGTTGCTAATGAAAGTTTTTTTATGGAAGATGATAAATGAAATTAGGAATACATTTTGAAAATTCCTGTTTTCATCCCAACTCCACTATGCTGAGATTTCCTTTTCCCTTTAACTACCAAAGAACACTTTTCTACCACACCTCTATTAAGTACTCACTTGCATTGTCCATTATTTAAATTAAAAAAAAAAGTCAATCTGCACTTCATTTGTAGTCGCTCTCTCTCCACTATCAACTCCAGAAACTGTTCTAGAATTTCAATTTTGTTAAAACCTATTTCTTTGATGGGGCGAGGTAGTAAGAAGTAGGATATAAGGAAAGGCAGTGATTCATGGTCTTGGAGTGTAAGGACAGTGGAGGTTAAGAGGGTTCAAGGAAGGAGGCACACTTAAGAAAAAATACCATGTATTTCTGGAAGGAAGTGTTTTGTTAACTGCTTCATTCTTTACCACCTCTTTCCAAGGATCTCTTGGGGAGGATGAAGAAGGGTACCATCGTCCTTTCCTAGAGAAGCACTGTTTTATTGCAGTACCCTATTACAATAGGGTCCTCTGAAGTTGATTAATCTAGGTCAAAAGATGTTTTTGAGTAGAGGAAATATGTTTAAAGGTAGATTAATTGTTGTGTTTAGGAAGAGAAAGCCAGAAAATAAAATTCTAGTTAATACTGGGTGTTGGGCGTTGGGAGGTAGGATAAGAAGAGAGGTCAAGGAAAACCTAGGTATGGAAAAGAAAAAAGACCCTAGGCTCTTAGATTTGCAGAAAAATCAGTTCTGTGTGAGGATTCGTGACAGAAGTAGAATTCAGACCTTGAGTTTCATGCTAGTGATTTATCTTTGAGTATCACATATGCATATATTATATTTAAATCCTCCTAAAATATTTCCTTAAGTACAAATATTTTAGCAATCTATGTGCCCCTTATTTCACCCTCTTTCTACTGATGATGTTTCTATTCAAAGGCTTTTGTTTTATTTATGCGTTAATTTCTAAAGTGGACATCAGAATGGGCTATGATAACTCTTCAGTTTGAATTCTATAGCTGATGAATCATATGAGAAAATTAATTCAAACAAACAAATTAGTTATATATTCATTTTCCTGTAAAAATGAAGTAAAACAGAGTTCATATTGTCATGGTTCTATCTTAAGTTTTTCCTTTAGCATATTGAAAATTTTTGTACTTCAGCCTTAACCCAGTTGTAAGACTTCACATTTGAAGTATATTTGCCTCAGAGCCATCCTTGACAATACAGAACTTAATTCCAAGAGAATTTCATTCTCCCTCTTTCACACTGCATTAAAATATATATCAATAACAAACAAACATATATATATATATATATATATATATATATATATATATATATATATAAATAGAAATGAACTGGATAGGCAGTCTTCAAAGTTTTCCTAACTCTGTTAAACCATTAAGAGTCTTGTAATGTCATGTACTGCCATTCTCTTAGCAACTTGACTTAGCTTCTAAATGTTCTGAGACCCACTTTATTTCATCAGGTAAAGTGAGTTATTTCAGACTACAGTGTTGTTAATTGAAACATTTGGTGCCTTGAAATAGTAAAGGCCAAATTAAATCTTATTTTAATAAAATAGTGTATAAATGAGGTTAATGTGGTGACTGTTTATTTAGGATTTCATTCTTTTTTATCGCATACTCAGCTTTGATACTGAATTTTCATAAAGGCCTAAGTTTGTCTTTAACCAGACTATCTTAAATAGAGAAGACTAACACAGCAAATTGTATTTACCTAATATAAGGCTATGTGAGGTGTATTCATTGAAGCAAACATTTATCGGATACCAGTTAATTTGCACAGCTCTGCATTCCACATGTTATTTGAGAAAAATGCACTTCCTCTCCAGTGAGATCTGTTAAGACAACATACTCATATGTAATTAATAAATGTGTATATATTTTCATTTATATTATGTATCCCTCATTTTTTTTCAAGGAATTAGATAGTTTTGTGGATATTTTCTTAAATTGTTGAACATCCTTGGAAAACTGATAACCCATGATATCCATTGTATATATGGAGAAACTGAAATTTAAAGAGTAAATTCACTGTAGCAGAACCAGGAACAGCATTTAGGTGAACAGACTTGTGATTTTATACTTTTTGTTTTATACTAAGCAGGTTCTCTGTTTTGTAATGCAGAATCCCATGTATCCTTGGGAGAAAAGAGGAGGTGGTAACAGTGGTTCTTTGGATTAACCAGGATATGACCTAACATGTTTCACATGGCCCCTGCAGGTAGACAAGCCTGAGATATCCTGGGTAGTACAGCGGTGCAGGTTCTCTAGGTGTGGTTGGATTACCTCAGGTATGTAGGACTTGACAGTAAGGGTCCAGAATGTTGTATGAGAGAGCCAGTTTCTCAGGATGTTGTAGGGCTGAAGAATCTGGCATCAAGGACAAAAATTGTCTAAATAAAATCCTTTTTGACTTATTCCTAGTCAGTTTATATGAAAACAGCAGGTTATATAAAAAGTTGATTTCCATATAATTTTGTAATTCCATGTTATTTACCTTTGGACTTTATTTAAAACACACACAAAATACTTGCCTAACCACATCTGTTTTTAGAAGGTGAAGATAGAGTGTAGAAACCAGAAGTGTCAGATTTGGTATACTTTCTTTTACTCCTAAAAACTACTGGACACCATTTTGAAAGGATTGCTTTCAGACAATTTTCTTGGGCTTTAAAGTATACATCATTATAATAAAGAAAGAAGTATTCTGATGGATGGACATTCAGATATCATACTTTTCCCAGAGAATAACTTTACCTTTTATTAAATATATGATAAACATTTCACATTTCTCTTCAAGAATATTTAGTGGTATTTGCACTAAGAGATAGAAAGGTAGCCACTGTCAGGAGCTTTATTTCTTATTCTATTTTTAGCTGTTTGTTTATTGCAGTTTATATTTTTCCTAATGTAGAATACAGTTAAACCCTGTAAAACTCACCTGTTAACTAGATTCCTAAGATTATTGTAAATCATCCTAATAACAATTAAGAGATTATCAGTAAGTGAATATTAAATTATTGAAGAAAAATCTTCCCTAACTCTTTCTGCCGCTTTCCACCATGTTCTTCCCCAACAGTGGTTGCTCTACTCAATAGTAGTTGGATTTTCTCCTTCTGGCAAAGTATAGATGCTCTACTTTTCTACTATTTTTCCTCTCCTTGACCTATATAATACCAGTGACGGTATTAATATGCTGATGTAGCCTTTTTTTGTTGCTTTGTGACTTATAATTGCTCATGCTAGATATCCTATAGAATGAAACATCTTCGAGCATACTCACATCTCTGCAGTGTTCATTCTAGTAAATGAGGAAAGAAAAATGTCAAAATCTATTATTTTCTTGGAGACTGTTAAATGTTTGACAGCTATATGGGTGTAGCATAGACGTGCTACACTTATTCACATCTTTTCTGTTGTTCTGCAGATATTTTATGCTATAATAGAAAGGGAGAGAATTAACTGTTGTTCTTAAGTGGGCTTTGTTGATCCCTTTCAGTCAGCCATCACTAGGGACACACCTGTGGTTTAACAGTGGGATTTATTTTACTTGTTTTAACCAGGGAGAGCATACATCTTGGGAAACCGTGGTGTATCTCAGGAAAAGGGTGCTGGAAAGAACCCAAAGAATTTGGGCTTGTGTTAGGTGATTTTGAAGAGGATTTAAAGCAGCAGCCTTTTCCTCTGGATTGGATGCTGTCAGGAAGTAAGGATAATTCTATGATTAAGTATCTTAATAAATCTGATCTAGAAAGAGGTAAGACCAGGGTTAAGCTAAAGCTGTAATTGGTTAAGAAGCACTCCTGAGCCTGAAGAGGGGGATGTTTGGTATTTAATGGCTTGGACGTTGTTCATGATTTGTCTGTGTTTAGACATGATTATAGAGTGGCTGTGTGTGATGTTATGTTGTGTGAAATTGTTTATGTTCAACAGAATATGTTCAACAGAACACCGAGGCCTAGCTGTAATGCCAGGTCAGCTCCTGCCGTGTTTCCACGAAAATAAGACCTAGCCGGACAAGCAACTCTAATGCGTCTTTTGGAGCAAAAATTAATAAGACCCAGTATTATATTATACCCAGTCTTATAGTAAAATAAGACCGGGTCTTATGTTAACTTTTGCTCCAAAAGAAGCATTAGATCTGCTTGTCCAGCTAGGTCTTATTTTTGGGGAAAATAAGCCCTACCTGATAGGCCAGCTCCTGGATGTCAGGGCTGCTTTCCTCTTTCTCAGCTTTGAGGGTCCAATTTTATCATTTTTAAATTGCAGTGCCTCTTATCCAAATTGACATTTGAATTCCAACTACAAAGGATCTTGGGCAAGTTACTTACACTGAGAGAATGTTTGTAAAATGCTTAGTGTCTGTGCATAGTAGGTCCTCAGAAAATGGTAACTATTATTATTAATTCAACAATTCTTTTAAGATTATGTTAGAGGTTATATTAGAACACTGTTAAACCTTGATACCTAGCTTCCATTACCCTTTTTAGGAAACAGCAGCTGTGTAAATGAGATTTGGGGAAGAATTACTTTTAAAGTATAAAAATACTTTTGCTTATTGTGACCCTTCACAAAAAAACAGATGGAAGTCTACCTCTAACTTCACTCCTCACTTAGTATCCTAGCTTTTTATTACAAAAGAGATAAAATGAATTTTTTGTACTCATATGTGAACATAATGCAAGCTCTTGGTAAAGAATTTGGAAAATACAGAAAATGCACAGAAGGAAATTAAAATTACCCACCATACATAATAAATTCAAAAGACTTTAAAGAAGATAAATTAATCAACATTCTTAAAGTTTAAAGAAAATGTCCCAAACTGAAATGATTTCTTTACATGGGATTCAAAACCATCCCATTTAATAGGGAAGTAAGTCTTTACTTCAGAAAAAAACCTTGAAGCTTAAAAATGGAAGCAAATACGACCATTTTGCTGAATTAGAGTAGAAAGCATCCTTTCTGTAATAGAAAACTACAAGAGAATTAAGGGACTTTTAGGCTGATGCTTCATGATCCCTGTGGTTTATTGAGGATTAGCACATATTAAAATCTGCAAGATCTTTAAAGATATCTGTTACTCTGCTAATTGTGACACTTGCAAGTTACTAGCAGAAAATTGTGTAGGAAAATGGATGTATTTGCTACCTGGAGTTGTTTGTAAACAGATACTTAAGAAGGACTAAATTAGATAAGTAAAAGAAAGCAGTGGGCTTTGTATAACTTGAATGAGCAAAATTCAGGAACATGTAATTGTTCATACAGTTTAGGAGTACAAGGATTTAAATTAGTTAATCAAATTTACTAAATACAAGTATAATAAAGATAGTAAAAGTAATGTTTACATACCTCTTTATTATTTGAAGTATTACTGTGTACCCTTTTCGTTTGATCTTTGCCACAACTCAGAGTTACGTGAAGGAAATGTTATCTTGTTTTTAGGTAAGGAGACTGGAGCTCAGACATACTAACTTTCCCAACATCATACAGCTATTAAATCATGGAGCAAGGACTTAAATCTCAGTCTTCTAACTCACTTGTAAACACATATCTCTCTCTACCCCAAACTACTCTTGTTTTGACTTTTCTCGTGGCAGTCTGGGTACCACTAATGCATAAATGAAAAGATGCAGTAGATAATTCACAAATTAGTCTATTATACTTATCTGTTTAAAGGTGGATATTTTTAGTATTTCTGTTGCTTGTTCAGTAACACATACTTAAAATATAATGAACAAATATAAAAAGAGAAAATCTGTAATCTTACCCTTAGAGAGATGATTACTAACAAGTTTCCTGACTGTCTAATTATACAAAGATAAATATTTATTCATCAGATGAAAAAAACCGTGTTACATACAAACTAATCTATAACCTTTTTCACTTAATGTATTGGAACTCTTTCCATTTCAATATGTCTGATCTTTTTCCTCTATTTTTTCAGTTTTTAAGTACACTTTTTTAAAATATACAAAGTGCACAATTAGTACAATATATTGCTTAATGAATTTTCAAATTGCGCACAGCAGTTTGAAACCCCACCAGGTTAAGAAATAAAATATTACTCCAGAAGCCCACCTTTCTCATGAGTGGGAGGGCCACTCACTTACCTTTCCCCATCCTTTGCATAGACATCTACAAATCTTAACTTCTAACATCATACATCAATTTTGCCTAATCTTGAGCTTTATAAATGGAATCACATATGTTCTTGTGTGTGACTTCTTTTGCTCAACATTATGCTTTTCAGATTAATTCATGATGTTGCATGTGGCAGTATTTTATTCGTTTTTATTGCTGTATACCAGGGATCAGCAAACTGCCTGTAACGGATCATTTGGTAATTTTTTTTTATTGTGGTGAAACATAGATTATATAAAATGTGCCAATTTAATCATTTAAAGTGTATAATTCAGTGACATGTACATTCACAGCATTATGCATCCATCACTACTATCCATTTCTAGAACTTTTCATCATCCCAAACAGAAATTCCATACCTACTAAACAGTAACTCCCCATTTCCCTTTCTCCATTCTCCCCTCCACCAGTTCCTGATAACCTCTGTTCTGCTTTCCGTCTCTACTAATTTGCTGAATAATATTCCATTGTATGTATATACTGCATTTTGTTCATCTGTTGGACATTTGGGTTTCCATCTATTACAAATAATGCTGCTATGAACATTGATGTACAAGTATCTGTTTAAGTCCCTGCTTTCAATACTTTTGAATACCTACCTAGGAGTTAAATTGCTGAATCATACGGTAATTCTATGTTTAATTTTTTGAGGGACTGCCGAACTGTTTTCCCTAGCAGCTGTACCATTTTTACATTCCACCACCAGTGCACAAGAGTTTCTAATTTCTCTACACATTTGTTAGTTTTAAGATTTTTTAAAAAAATAGTACAGCCATCCTAATGTGAAGTGGTATCTCATCATTATTTTGATTTACATTTCCTTAATGTCGTATGATGTTGAGCATATTTTCATGTGCTTATTTGTCATTTGCATATCTTCTTTAGAAAAATGTCTATTCAAGTTCTTTGCTCATTTTTGCATTCAGTTTGATTGTTTTGTTGGGCCGTTTAGTAAATTTTTAAGCTATGTGTCACAACTGCCTAATACTTTTTTATAGTGAGTGTGATCCAGTAAAGCTGTATGTACAAAAACAGGCAGCTGACTGTATTTGACCCTTGGGCCATTGACTCGTGTTTCCCCTAAAATAAGACCTAGCCAAACAGTTAGCTCTACTGCGTCTTTTGGAGCAAAATTAATATAAGACCTTATTTTACTATAAGACCCGGTCTTATATAATATACTATAGTATACTACAATATACTATACTATACTATACTATACTATAATATAATACCAGGTCTTATTTTACTATAAGACCCGGTCTTATGTAATATAATACAATGTAATGTAATGTAATGTAATGTAAGACCGGGTCTTATATTAATTTTTGCTCCGAAAGAGGCATTAGAGCTGATTGTCCGGCTAGGTCTTTTTTTCGGGGAAACATAGTATGTAGTTTACTTGTTCAAATTATTGGCTAATATTTTCAATACAACAAGTGATTGTAAGTTTCTTTCATCCCAACTTTCTTGATTTGGTGTAGTCTGGTTAGTTGAGTTTGAGTGTTATTTGGAGCCACAGGGGTAAGAGGGAAATGTATAAGGGAAACTAGGAACTCTTATTTAAAGTATCTTGAAGGCCTTTTCTGTGCTAGAGACCATTGAAAGGTTTGATTATTTTCTGCTATGATGTAGTCAGAAGGGTGATCAGTGGAAGTTATGGGCTGTAGTTTCCCCTACCTTAAGGGATTAAATTGATTTGAATATGGGTTTCAGCCTTTGTGCAGTCTGGCCTAGTTCATAACTCTTCAATAATACAGGGTCCAAACCGAAATCCTTGGATCTTTGCCACTACTTTTCCTGGGCATGCCCTGGAATTCATTGTTTAACTTAGTTCCATGAGCCTGGTGAAAGCTCTGCTTAGTTTCTCGATCACTTTTGCTTTCAGAATTGGCAGTTGTTGCTTCAAGCAGAAAAGTGCCCCAAATGCCAGGTTCACTTCTGTTGGCTTTTCTCCTTTCCACATTTTGGTAATTTTCAGTTTTGAAAACTCCAATCCTTGAAACAGTATTTTAAAAAATATTTTTCTAGCTTTTCTCTTCTAATCCTACTCTTGTAATCAAAATTTTAGTTCCAATATTATAATCTAAGTCACAGCGGTTATCCATATACATAAATGTCGGAATAATGCACTTTTTAAAAATCAGATTTATTGAGGTATAATTCATAGATAGTAAAATTTACCCTTTTTAGGGGTGTATAATTCAATTAATTTTTACAAACAGTTGGGTAACCATCACTACAATCAATATATTGAATATTTTATCACCCCAGAAGCTTCCTTCTGCCCTTTTGTGCTCAGTCCCCTCTCCTTCCTTTAGCCCCTGGCAATCTCTGATCTGATCTGTCCCTATAGTTTTGTCTTCACTGAGTGTCATATAAATGGAATCATATAATATGTAGCCTTTTGTGTCTAGCGTCTTTCACTTAGCATGTTTTTAAGATTCATCCATATTCCTACATGTCAGTCGTTTGTTCTCTTTTATTACTGAGTAGTGTTCTTTGTATGGATGTACTACAGTTTGTTAATCCATTCACTAAATGATGGACATCTGGGTTGTTTCCAGTTTTTAACTGTTATGAATAAAACTACTATAAATATTCATGTACAGGTCTTTAATCTTTTCATTTCTTTGGGTAAATGTGTGGAAGAATAGATTGGTGGGTCATGTTGTAAATACGTGTTAATGTCATAAGAAACTACTAAACCCTTTTCCACAATGGCAGTACCATTTTGTATTTACACCTACAAACATATGAGAGGTCCATTTATGCTTTATCTTGTAATTTCTTTTCCATTCTAAATTATGTACATAATAGTATCTTGTAGTTTTAATTTGTAGTTTGCTAACAACTGATGATGTTTAGCTTCTTTCTTGTATTTATTTGCCATTTATGTTTCTTCTTTGGTAAAGTGTATGTTTCGATCTGTTGACCACTGTTTTTTAATGAGTTAATTTTTTATCATTGTATTGTAAGAGTCCTTTATATATTCTGGTTATAAGTGCTTTAGTAGACATGTTGTTTTGCAAATATTTTCTCCCAGTATAGGTGTCTGTGGCTTTTCATCATCTTAAATCTGTTTTGAAGAACAGGAGCTTTTAATTTTAGTGAAGTCTAGTTTATCAATCAGTTTTTTTCTCTTACTGTTCATGAATTTTTATGTTCTAACAAGTCTCTGCCTAAGTCAACATTACAAAGGATTTTGTCTATATTTTCTTCTATAAATTTTATAGTTTCAGGTTTTACATTTAGGTCTGTGATCCATTTGAATTTCATTTTTGTATAGCATGCGAAGGTTTTGCATATGGATGTCCATTATTACAGCATCATTTTTTTGAAAAGACTATTCTTCCTCCACTGAATTACCTAGTCATCTCTGTGAAAGTCAGTCAGTGATATAATGTAGGTCTAGCTCTGGGCTTTCTCTTCTGTTCCATTGGCCTATATGTCTGTCCGTTCTCCACTAGTCTTCTATTTTTAGGTAAGAAATATCTATGCATTTTGTATCATGCTGACTTGTGAGATTCAAATAAGGCAGTACATCAGCTACCTGTTACCAAAGAATATTAGGCAATTGAGTAATTGTTGAGCTGTGAATGTATTTGTAATCAGTCATTTTATCTGCCTACAGTAATGTACTCAACTCCTTAAAACTTTTTGTTCAGATGTTGCCAATGAGAACTGTCATACACTGCTGTTAGGAGTGTGAATGGGCACAGTGCGCAAGCACTCTACAAGAGCAGTGTGTAGGTTTCTGGTGAATGGAGGAGACTGGTGGACTGTGACTCATCAACTCTACTTCTTAAGCACATACCCTAGAGAAACTCGTACGTTACATGAGGGGACAGGCACAAGTACGTTTATTGTAGCGTTATTGGAGATATTGAAAAACTGGAACCAACCTAAATATCTTTTATTTAAGTTGTTGAATAAATCATGGGATGATATAGGATACTATACAGAAGGCAAAAATGAATGAACTAGATCTCTATACAGCAACAAAAATCTCAAAAGCAATGTAAATTTTTTAAATAAAATAGGAACAACAGAAAAAGATGCACTAGAAAAGTATGCACTGAATTCATGATGGTGGTTTTTGAAAAGGGAAGGGACGTTGAAATGGGAAAAGGCACAAAAAAGGAACTCCTGTTTAATCTGTTAGATTGTAGTTTATTTTAAAAAATTTTAAGCAAATGTGACATTATTAGCAATATTCCCACCACTGGAAGTCTAGAATGCAAATGCTATTTTACTATTTTCTGTCATTTCTCCCCTTCTTTCAAATTAAAATAACAAAAATACATGTAAACAGGTGTTTTCTTTATGAAAAATAAGAAGGTAAGCATCCAAATCATTTGAGTTGATTTACAACAAATCTTAATAATTTCTTCATTTGTTATTATCAAGTACTTGTTGAGCACTTACTCTGAACCAGACATTATGTAAAATACTAATGGCACTGTGATACATAAGAAATTACCCTGTCCCAGGGGCTGAGTTTAGTTAGTGATTTATTTTTAGGATGGAGAAGGGATAGAGAGGTAGGTGGTACCCACTCATAAAGGGACAGCATTTCTTAGTTGTGTGTAGTATTCTGTGTTTATTTTGTGTTTATTCTATGTTATCAAGAGAGTCATGATATTTTATTGATTTTGAAATTTCAAATATTAATAAAAGACATGGGAATTTTTGTTTGATTAAATAGGGAAATGAGTTTGGAAAAAAATGAAACACACAATTGTAATAGGTGATTCTTACCATAACTTGACTGTCTCTCTGTATTAGCCATTTAGAGGCTTTGCAGATTCTAAGGACTAAGAAATTAATTTTCGAAAACAATGAGATTTTCATATAATTGTTATCACTTTACAGAAATATCCTACATACATGTTGATATGTTGAATTTTTAGATTCTTTTTAAGCTTAACTTGGAGTAAGAATTAATGTTATAAACCAGTCATTTGTTTCAAAGAAAATAGAAATGTGTTACTAAATGCCACACTTGTAGTAATCTCATGTAGCAATTCTCATTTAGCAGTTATTTGTTAATAAACGCTGTAGAAAGGAGGCACCGAACAATAAACATATTACATCAAATTTAAATACATTTAAACAGTCTTTTTTCTCACTATTATTGAAGTCATGTATATATTTTAAAACCAATTATTTAAAATACATTCTCCCTAGTATAGCATTCAAAATGGTTATAAGTATCAATACCATGAGATGATGAATAAATAAAGAACTCAGCATTAAAATTCTGAGAAACATTGAAGTCTATATCCCCGTTTTGGAAATTCATATCTACATTAAGATGCTAAAAATCCTAACAAGTCATATAATAATATTTTTCAGACTTGTTTGATCACAACTGTCTTTTTCATGTATCATCTAATAATAACAGCATATTTTGGGAAATATTTAGTGTATTCTTTATACTTGTGATATATACAAATAATTTTTCTACTTTAAAGCAGGACAAAAGGAGCAAGCTGTGGAATGGTATAAGAAGGGTGTTGAAGAACTAGAAAAAGGAATAGCTGTCACAGTTACAGGGCAAGGTAAGGTTATATTTTACATTTGTTTAGTAGTCATCCCAAATTATATTCACATGATTGCCCTGATTTCAGATCCATTTATCTTAAAGGTATTTAACAGATTTTTAATTGTTATTATCTACTTACATTTCATGCTTTATTAATTATGCTAAAAATGAAGTTATAACCAGATATGCTCAAACTTGATTACCTATAACAGTCAGGCAAAAACCAGTATATCATTTATATCCTTCTTGGTGATGTTTTAGCCCTATTTTTAGCCATATTTTTCTTTTTTCTTGTTTTTCAAGTGTGATTTTCCAGGACCCATCAGCTCCAAGTCAAGTAGTTGTTTCAATCTAGTTGTGGAGGGCACAGCTCACAGTGGCCCATGTGGGGATTGAACCGGCAACCTTGTTAAGAGCACCACCCTCTAACCAACTGAGCTAACCGGCTGCCCCTTTAGCCATATTTTTCAAACTTAGTTTTTTCCTCATTGTTGAGGCAGGGAAGAAGTGGTTAATCTACAGACTCCCCTTTGCATTTATGGGTAATGCTTGAGTGCATGTTAGAATATGAGCTGTAAATGTCTTAACTTTGATTCACACTTGACTTTTTGAAACCAAAGCAATTATTTCTCATCTTTACTTTTCTATTATCTCAAATAAAAAATTAGCGTCTAATATTATCTTTAAATGTATAGATAACATTTGTTGTACACTTACTATGTGCCCAAGCATTGTATGCACTTCATATGTATTATCTCTTAATTTTCACCACAACCCCACACTCTGAGGCTGTTGCTGTTACCATTGTTTTTCAGATGAATAACCTTAAGTACAAAGAAGTTAAGTAACTTGCCTACAGCCCCATAGCTGGCAAGTGATAGAGCCAGGATTTGAACCCAGGTTGTCCAACTTCAGAGCCTGAGTTCTTTTTTTAAAGATTTTATTGGGGAAGTGGAATAGGACTTTATTGTTTTATTTGGGAAGGGGAACAGGACTTTATTGGGGAACAGTATGTATTTCCAGGACTTTTTTCCAAGTCAAGTTGTTGTCCTTTCAATCTTAGCTGTGAAGAGTGCCGTTCAGCTTCAAGTTTTGTCCTTTCAGTCTTAGTTGTGGAGGACGCAGCTCAGCTCCAGGTCCAGTTGCCATTGCTAGTTGCAGGGGGCACAGCCCACCATCCCTTGAGGGACTCGAAGAATCGAATTGTCAACCTTGTAGTTGAGAGCCTACGTTCCAACCAACTGAGCCATCCGGGAGGCAGCTCAGCTCAAGGTGCCGTGTTCAATCTTAGTTGCAGGGGGCGGAGCCCACCATCCCTTGTGGGACTCGAGGAGTTGAACCAGCAGCCTTGTGGTTGAGAGCTCACTGGCCCATGTGGGAATCCAACCGGCAGCCTTTGGTGTTAGGAGCTCGGAGCTCCAACCACCTGAGCCACTGGGCTGGCCCCAGAGCCTGAATTCTTAAATACTATGCTGTGACTGTTGTGTAGTACATAGGTACCACTATTAAATAAGTAAAGAACTTCAGTTTATTGTAGCTAAAATAAAATCAGAAACTAAAATTACAATACGTAGCCTAGAAATTTTAGCCTTATAGATCAGTCCACCCAGTGGATGTCTCTTGTCTCGCTGGCTGACTCTACTACTTACATATAACCGCTAATCTCCCAATAATTACATTGTGTCCAATATTTACCGTGTTTTTTCTCTCCTCTTATTCTGACTACTCTAGCTACTGGTCTTCTGCATAAAATAGAGCAGAGTAGAACAAGTAAATATGGGAGGTTAGGCATTTGAGACTTTCATGAGTTTATGAGTATGACTTTGTGAATTATATACAAAATATGTTTGCTGTTCTTTGTCAATTTCATAGAAGAAGAGTTCGAAGAAAATGAGTTGGTTATAGGAAAAATAGTATATTACTGAATCAAAAATGCCTTCAATTCTACCACTAATAGAAAAAAACAACTATGTCAATTAAACTGACACATACACTTCTTATGACATAGAATTTTAAACCTTATTAAATATAATCTCCTGACCTTATTTAGATATAGTTATAACAGCAGTGTAACATCATATCTATGACCAAAGTTGCATATGCACAGGCAGTAACAAACTGTTAATGATTGTAACCTGGCTGATAGCATTAGTAAGTTGGCAGTGGTTGTAAAATACATCCCGATTTCAAAGATTTCAAAATGTAGGGAAAAAATATATCTCAAAATCCATGAAATCCATGAAATAACCACAGTAGATATGAAACCAGCATAAGGAACTATAACCAATTTTTTAAAAGTTATTATTTGAAAATAATATTTTCTTAATTTCTTTATAAAGACTGTGACTCCCCATGAGATTAGTTGGGGTGATATTTTATCCGGAAGCATTATTAGTAGGGAAACATGGATATTTTAATTTTTTTTTCTTCTTTCAGGTGAACAGTGTGACAGAGCTAGACGCCTTCAAGCTAAAATGATGACTAATTTGGTTATGGCCAAGGACCGTTTACAACTTCTAGGTATCAATTAATGAATTGTGTAACTGGAATGAGATGTATCTGAAATGTGTGTTCAATGAAACTTTAAATGCAGATGGAAATAGACCAGTGATCTTGAAATGTGATCCAGGCTTTTTTTTCTTAACTTATAGAGAATTTCTAACATATAGAAAATAGAAGAGTATAATGATAATTACCTAATACGCAGCTTTAATAATTATAAACTCACGGCCAGTCCTTGATTTATTTATACCAAGGGCTTGCAAACTACAGCCCAAGGGCTAAACCCAGTTCACTGCCCATTTTTATAAATTTGCACACAGCTACTCTCATTTCTTTATATGTCATGTGGCTGCTTTCATGCCACAGAGAGATCATACAGCTCTCAAAGGCTTTTAATATGTAGCTTTTAAAAATATTTAAATATTTACTACCTGACTTTTTTCCAGAAAAAGTTTGCCAACCCCAGTTTATATCCCTTTCCACTTTCCCCTACTTCATATTATTTTGAAACAAATTCTGACATGTTTTTATACATTTATAAGTATTTCATATTGTATCCCTAAAAGATAAAAGTTACTTTAAAAATCGCCAAAATACCATTATCACACCTAAAAAATAATCATTTCTTTCAATATTAAATGTGATGGCTAAAAAAATGGTCAGTATCCAAATATAATTTATATATAATCTATAATATCCAGCCATTTTGTGATAACTTAATAACTTACTGTTTTTAATTAAATAACTTAATTATTTTTTGTAATTGTTTCCATCAGGATCTAAAGAAGATCCATATAATATGTCTCTTAGTACACAAGTCCATCTGCTTTTCTTTTTCTGGAGTTTATTTGTTAATGAAGCAGATCTTTGCCATATAGTGTTTCCTACAGTCTGACTTTTGTTGCATGCTTCTCCATGGTATCTGTTAATATGTTCTTCTGTCTCTTCCCTGTAATTGATGGTTGAATATAGAGCTTTGATCACTATAAAAGCTAGACATTAAAAGAATTAGTATTTTGGGTGTTGTTGTCTCTTGTCATGCTCAAAAGTGCTATGTACCCATACGTGAAAGATGTTACTTTAGAAAACAGGGATTGGGATAGAATGCATCAACATATTCCTGTCTTCTGAGAGCTCAAATAGTCTGGGATTATATATACCAAAGCCAGTTAAAAAAAGAGCTGTGTACAAGTGCATAGTAGAGCACATTTGTGTATTATGTGCTGGTTAAGAAATGGAGCTTTTCAGAGGCATGCCCAATGGGTATCTAATTAGAATGAAGAATGATACTGAGAGTTCTCCATACAGATTGTTTTGAGAGAATGCAGTCTGATGAATTTGTTAAAGGTTTATATATATCATACAAAGTAGTTCCCCCTTATCTGCAGGGATGTGTTCCAAATGGATTCCACCCACCCCCGGTGGATACCTGAAACCGCAGATAGTACCAAACCCTATACATACTATATTTTTCCCTGTATGTAAATACCTATGATAAAGTTTAATTTATAAATTAGGCACAGTAAGAAACTAGCAACAGTAACTAATAGTAAAATAGAACAATTATAACAGCATACTCTAATAAAAGTTATATGAATATGGTCTCTCTCAATATATTATTGTACTATACTCACCTTTTCACTTAAAGGGATCGCTTTACGGCTTCTCTCTGGCATAGCTGAATTGCCAGCATTACTACTCTTGCAGTTTGGGGCCATCAGTAAGTAAAATAAGGGTGACTTGAACACCAGCACTGTGATACCATGACGATCTGATAACCAAGATGGCTACTTAGTGACTAAGGAGTGGGTAGCATACACAGCATGGATACACTGGACAAGAGATGACTCATGTCCTAATCAGGATGGGGCGGGTTGGTGCGAGATTCCATCCCACTACTCAGAATAGTGTGCAATTAAAAAGTTATGAATTGTTTATTTCTGGAATTTTCCACTTAATATTTTCATCCCTCAGTTGACAGTGGGTAACTGAAACTGGAAAGTGAAACTGTGGGTAAGGGCGACTAATGTATCTTCAATTTAGTGATAGTGAAATTTAGAGGAAAGCTTAACCACAAAATCTACTCTAGATAAAAAGATAATTTCGGCATCAGCATCTTGGTATACATGGGGATTACCTTTTTTTTCCTTTTGTTTAGCTTCATTCAGTAGTCAACTCAGCAAATATTTATTGGGTGATTACCATATTTTAGGCGCTTAGGATATAGACAAGGCTTCCTCCTTCATAGAATTTGTATTCCAGCAGGGGAAGATTGACAGTAGGCAATAAACATAACAATAAATAAATAATATAGTATGTTTGAAGATGATAAATATATGGAAAAAAGAAAAAGTAAAACACAGCAAGGGGGGTTCGGGGTGGATGAGAGGAGGTTTGATTTTTAGTTTTAAATAGGATAGTCACAGTATGCCCCTTAGAAAAGTTGACATGAGTTAGCCATGCAGGTATTTGGGTCCAGAAAGGTGTTAAGAGCCACAGTGCAAAGCCTTAAGAAAACACACCTGGTATGTTTGAGAAGCAGCAAAGAGGCCAGTGTGCCCCAAGAAAGAGTATGTTAGAGATGAGGTGAGAGAGCTAATGGGAGTGGGGATTGTTAAAACACTCAGGGCCTTATAGGCCACCGTGAAGATTTGAGCTTCTACCACCTGTGAAATGGGAAGCAATTATATGGGTTTTTAGAAAAGGAATGATATAATCTGACTTAAATTTAAAAAGGGTCACTCTGGCTACTATGTTGCTTGTAGACTCTAAGGCAGAACCAGGGAGAGCAAGTAGGAGCACTACAAGAGTAAGCTAGGAGGAAACTCATGGAGGCCTGGACCTGGATGATATCAGGAGAAACAGTAACACGTTTTTGGATTGTGATTATATTTGAAGGTTCAGCAAACGGGTTTACTGATAGACTGGATAAAATGTTCCTCTCTTTAAGGCTTTCATAATGGGGGAGGAAGATACATAAATAGATAACTTATATCAGTGCAGGATGTAATGTACAATATGTTGTGGGGGTGGGGAAATAGGTGTCTAGGAAATCTTCCTGGAAGAAGTGAAAACTAAAGTGGGTATCAAAAAAGATAAAAGTTATTGAAGAAAGGGAGAAAGATGGTACAGAGGGAAATAAAAGTGTGAACAAAGACTTGGGCAAGAAACAGCATAGTGAGTAAGGAAGGGTGCTGGTAGAGACGGGGATTTGGGATTGCATGGATGGCCTTGTTTATCACGTAAAGGAGCCGAGTGCTAATCTACGGGCAGTGGGAAGCTGCTAAAGGGTTTTAGGCAGACGAGTTAAGTGGTAAGATTTTCTTTTTAAGTAGATAATTGTGTGGGGCTTGCGTGTGAGAGGTCAAGCAGCAAAGTAACTTTTATTTTAAGTCATTGATTACTCTATATAACGTTTAGTCATCCTAAAAAGAAGCATTAAACTAAACTTAACATTCTTTAACAAAAATGAATTGAGTAGGTTCACATTAGCAGTGTACTGCTATTGTGAATGTGTGTTTCCATACATCTAAATCTAAACCCTACACACCTAAAAAACAAATTCTATGGACTTTTGTTCCTAATTATTATCAAAACTGAGGATTTAATTTGTTTATTATATAATGAATGTTTATGTGAACTTTCTGTTACATCTCATTGAAGGGAGTGTTAATTGATAAAGAAGACATTTATAAATCAGTGTTTTTTCTAATTTATGTCTGTTGCCAACACAAATGGTTTCTTTCTCAGTATGGTGATTTGGAGAGTATTATCATTGAGAAAAATCAGATGACCTACCTGTTAACTAACAACAACAACAAAAAAAACCCAGCTCCAAGGTATATTGTATCAGCCAGTTCTAGGATACAAAAGCTGTGCAGTACTTTGTGCTTTGTGCAAAAAGGGTAGCTGCTATTTAACCTGTCCCAAAGGCATGTGTGGTTGTACCATAAACCAAGCATGGCGCCTGCTTGTCTGACCTTAGAAATGAAAGTTTAGGAGAGTTAGTATATATGTGCTATATTTTTTATTGTATTCATTGACTTTCTAGTATTGAAGAAAATAATCAGTTATGACAAGTTGGAATGTTTCAAGAAAATTAATGTGGCAAAAATTGAGCCCTATTGTGAATGAGGCACAGAGCAGGTACTTTATGTATATTATTTTATTGAATCCTTGAGACCTTCGGAAAACAAGCTAAAGCAGGTACGTTCTAGTGAGGTAGTGGTGGAGCAGGGTGTTTGTCAACTAGCAATGTGGATTTAGTTGAATGGGGAAAAAAGAATGTAGCAGTGATGCAGAGTGGCAAGGAAGTTTAAACTGCTACCCTCTTAGCCTTCAGGTGCTAGACATAGAGAACCAGATCATAAGAGGATTTGTTGTTGTTATTTGAAGTGAAGGTAGGGTTGAAATAATCCTTTGTTAATTTTTAAAATAGGAGATATAGGCACATGCCACAAAATTTTAGAAGTTTTAAGTTTTTAACTATCCCATACTATGCCTCAGCCACTCATTTCCCCTTCCAAAGGCAGCTGCTATTACCAGTTTGTCTGGGTCCTTTTTAGAGATAACCTTCTTGTACCGTAGTCCCCCCTTATCCATGATTTTACTTTCTGCTGTTTCAGATACTCGCGGTCAGCTGTAGTCCAAAAATATTAAATGGAAAATTCCAGAAAAAAATGATCTATAATTGCATGCTGTTCCGAGTAGCGTGATGAAATCTTGGGCCTTCCCGCTCCATCCCATCTGGGATGTGAATCATCCCTTTGTCCAGCGTATCCATGCTGTATATGTTACCTGCTAGTTAGTCACTTAGTAGCCGTCTTCGTTACCAGGTTAGTTATCAGAGAGAAAGAGACCACATTCACATAACTTTTATTACAGTATATTATAATTGTTCTATTTGATTACTAGTTATTGTTGTTAATGTTACTGTGCCTAATTTATAAATTAAGCTTTATTATAGATGTGTATGTATAAGAAAAAACGTGTAAGGTCCTGTACTATCTGCAGTTTCAAGCTTCCACTGGGGCGTCTTGGAGTGTATCCCCTGCTGCTAAGGGGGGACTACTGTCTAAAAGTGTACGTGTGTGTGTCAAAAATGATAGGGTATTGTACACACAGTTCTGCAGCATGCTTATTCCAGTCTGCTTTATTACCTTTATCTTTTGCTTGACATGTTAATGTAGGTTAACATGGCATTTCCTAGACATTCCTTATAGTTTTCGTCTGTGTCATTTTAAGTGTTGTTCTCCTTTCCTGAAAGGTCCTTTCTTTTTACCTTTCAAATCCTATCCAACTCATAGTCCACTTTTTCTGTAAAGCCCTTTTAATGTTCTCTTTCTTTCGTGCTATACAATCTTCTTTTTAAAAAAAATAGTGTTGTAAGTTGCCAATTATATTTAATAAGTATCTGGGTGGTAGAGACCATATTCATTTTTTTAATCTCCATGCTGCTCTTCCTACACAATAATTTGGACATACTAAATACTCAGAAAATATTTGCTGATGATAATAATAGTGATATGGAACTGCCTCAGGTTACCAAATCTGAATAAGGTATATTTTTAACATAGCCATTCACTTGTTAATTTCTGTTGCTTTTTTAATGTCTGAGTTTTTACTAATTATTTATTTTAGGAGAATTTTACATAAATGCAAAACCCTTCATCATGTAACAATATCCTTGTAACACTTCAAATCAGTTTTCATTTTTACATGTATCTTTTTTTCATTATGCATTTTTTTCTTTTTGTTTATTTTGTTCTTTCTTACCCCCTCTGTTGCATAGAGAAGCTGCAACCAGTTTTGCAATTTTCCAAGTCACAAACAGACGTCTATAATGACAGTACTAACTTGACATGCCGCAATGGACATCTCCAGTCAGGTGGGTTCAGGTTAACTAACGTAAATAATAAAGCTTGCATGCAAAGTCAAGTCCTACTTAACCTGATAATGTTGATTTGATTTTATAATGATAGATGTGATTGGTTTTTGTTTTCTCAGGGCCATGTTAAAAATACAGTAGTATCCCCATCATTCACAGTGTATAAACATGTAACGGTAATATATAGCCATTCCCAACATGCTTTATTTGCATATTTTGCGACCTCTTAATTTTTGAGATTATAAAACATGAAGGTTCATTTTCCTAGATTATGAAAATATTTTCTTTCTATTGTATTTTCAGCTGTTGTGCTTTTTAATTTGTGGATAGATATATAAGGTTTTTATGAAGTAGTGTTTTTTAAGACAGAAATTTAAAATTTTGTTTTATGTCAGTTTTCATTGCATATCAATTTTCATATATACTATACTTGAATGTTTTATCTTAGCACTTGTTAGAAATAATTTGAAGCTCAGTTCACATAGTGAGGAGAAACATTAGAATACTATTATTTATTATGGGTTAAGTTTGTATTCCACTAACTTTGGGGTATCATCTCTGACAGCACAGTAAATGCTATTTTGTTTTATTTAGTGGGGAGAATCTTCATTTTTTAGGTTCTCTGACGTCTTGGCCAGTTTTATTGGTGACTTTTTCAGCATTAGTTTCATGTCCATACAACTTTATTTAAATTGTAGCAAAAACAAAAACAAAAAGCCTTAGTTCAGACTATAAGACAACTGCCTTCATATTCATATGTACATATTCATATATAATACAAAACTTTTAAGATTTCAGTATAGAAGAGATAGAGTAAATGGATTTCTATGGACAGTTGGTCATTAACTCTTTCCATGTGTGGCTTCACTTATCCCTTAAAGAGTTTTCTTTGGTTTGATCTTCCAGTGTAAGCTCCATGTCAGTAGCTACATTCCTTTCCTCATTCCTTCCTGTACCTGATTTAAAAATACCATTTCAAGTATAGAGATAAGTATTTTGTCTATTTCTCTTAGCATGGCTTTAAAGAATTGACATTTTCATAGGGAACTTTTTAAACAAACAAAGAAATGTAAGACTGCACCACATATAAATAGTTACGTTTCCAAAATACAAATTTAAGATCCTAATAATTCTACTTGGATAAACAGCAAAAATTTTCGAGCCTTGAAGAGCTGGTATGCCTTTCCGTTGTTGTCTTGATTCTCTTCTACTTCATTCCACATGCGAGATCCCCCTGTACTTTTCTAAAATGCAAAAAATTTTAAAAAGCCAGTTTCTCTTTCTGGGACCCATTAAAAAAAAACCAACTATATTACTTCAAATCCCTAATAATCTGTCTGTCCTATTCTGTTTTCTGGTTGAGGGAACATTTTGACTTCAGAGCTAATTTACGCAGCACTGGTGTTTGTACTAATGAATGAGCTGGTTCACTCAAGCCTAGTTTTTGAGTGTCACCCACTTCTGGAACAGTCTGTGATGTGACACTGGGATGAGTTACTTATCTCTGTTAGGAAATAGTTATGCCAAAGTCTACTTATTACTTCAGTATATTATCTACAATGTCCAATTTTCTACTCAGAATTACTAGACGTGCAAAGAAATAGGCAAGTGTGACCCTTACTCAAGAAAAAAAAAATCAGTCAGAGGAAACTGACTCTTGACTGTGCCCAGATGTTGAATTAGCGGACAAAGACTTCAAAGCAGCTATTATAAATATATTCAAAAAAGTAAAAGAAAATGTGGTATCAGTTAACAAACCTGCAATCTTAGCGGATAATACAAACTACACAAAAAAACTAATGGAAATTCTAAAGTTGAGAACTACAGTTGCTGAAATAAAAATTTGCCAGATAGCTTCAACAGCAACTGGAGATGTCAAAAGAAAGATGCAGTGATCATGAACCCAGATCAATAGCAATTGCTAAGTCAAATGATTCCTATATTATCAGAAAGCAGATTAGTGATTACCTAGGGCTAGGGACAGTCAGAGGGATGGAGTGCTATGCAAATGGATGCAAGGAAACTTTTGGGTATGATGGAAATATTTCGTATCTTGATTTTAGTGGCTATTTCACCATCATCAGATTGTACTTTTAAAATACTGTTCTTGATTTATCAGTTTTTGATATGTATTGACTTCTTATTCAGGTAGAAGTTGATTCTCTTATGCCACCCTTTGTCTCCCAATATATGTATTGCTATTTTTAGTTATATTTTAAAATCATATTTAACACTATTAAGACTTAGTAAATACCATTTGCCCAAAACCAAATAATTTATTCTAATTATATTTCCTTTTTTGAGTTTTTCGTCCCCACATATTTTGTGATTTTCCTTGTTCTCTAATTTTATATTACAGTTTTTTACTCCTTTCTGTGTTTAATATGCTTTTTAACAAAAAGACCTCCATTAGTAGTTCCTTTAATGTGGGTTTGTAGATAGTAAACTCTCTTAGTCTTTCTAATGTCTGAAAATAACCCTCATTCTTAAGTGATAAGTCATCTGGATATAGAATTGATGTAGGTTAACACTTCTTTTCCGTCAACATTTAGAATATACTCCATTGCCTACTGACCTTTGTTATTTTGTTATGAAAAGTCTGCTGTTATTGTCATACTTCCATGTGGAAATTTCTGTCCATTTGTAGTCTCAGGACTGTATATGTGTGTCTGAAGAAGTTCTCCAGTCTGGTTTTTTTCCTCTGAAATGAATATTTATCTTCACCCTACACAGATCTTGCTTTTATTCATATCTTTGCTTTTGCTGATTGTCATTCCCTTTTCTGGATT
This sequence comes from Rhinolophus sinicus, assembly GCF_057876585.1. NCBI lineage: Eukaryota > Metazoa > Chordata > Mammalia > Chiroptera > Rhinolophidae > Rhinolophus > Rhinolophus sinicus. The sequence continues at coordinate 169,238,313 of NC_142502.1, read as the reverse complement.
GCCTCCTGCTTCTTCCCTTAGGGTCACTATTCACTAGTTCTTTGAACATATGTTTCAGAACTTTACGTTTATTTACTGGAAAAACTTCTTGATCACCTTACTTTACTCTCAATTTCCCTTCTTTTGAGTTTTATTAAGCCGTATTAAAGGAGTTGATGAGAAAAGCAAAAATAAGGCTTTTGTCTTTTCTCTAGGCTACTGTAATTTGCTGACTGATTTAACATTTGTCTTCACAGTATAAACATTGTTTATAAAAATATTATTGGGAAGCAGTGAGATTTGAAAATTTAAAAGCCTGTAATTTATGTAGAAGAGCACTGTAGGTAAGTCAGGTAATCTTTTAGACTTAATTGAAGATCTTCTATATTTATTTACATATATATTATACAGCACATTAAATACTTGACATATTAAAGACTATATCTTTATACCTTTAAATTAAAAATTGATTTTTTAGTAGTTTCAGGTGTACAAAACAACATAATGATTAGACATTTACACCCCTCACAAAGTGATAACTCCAATAAGTCTACTACCCCTCTCACATCATACATAGCTATTACAATACCATTGACTATATTCCCTCTGCTGTACTTTACATCCCGTGACTGTGTGTGTGTATATATATATACACACATATATATAATTATAGTTGACATTCAGTATTAGAAATTGATTGTTTTTTAAAACTCTTTTCATGGGCACAGATCATGGACTTTCATACTATCTTATAGTCTTAAAAGTTTGGAACAAAGGTAATGCAGTGCTATTTTTTCCCTTCTGTACAATAAGAAAATTAGAATATACATCAAGAAATCTAAAACCTAAATAAACCATATCTTGTTCAACCAATTGCAACACCCTATGAACACCCTAGTATTAACATACTGATTGAAATCTTATTTTGAAATATTGCTAAAGTAGAAAAACCTATTAGCTTAATTTTGCAAATTTGTATTGGCCTTTATTATTACTTTTATAATGTTTAGCCACAATTTTCTAACCATTTTGATTTTACTATTTCCTTAATAGAAAGTGGAGCAGTTCCAAAAAGAAAAGATCCCTTAACACACACTAGTAATTCACTGCCTCGTTCAAAAACAGTTACGAAAGCTGGATCCACAAGCCTTTCAGGCCATCACAGAGCACCTAGTTACAGTGGTTTATCCATGGTTTCTGGAGTGAGACAGGGACCTGGTCCTTCAACTGCCACTCATAAGGTATTTGGAGACAGAACTTAATTGCTCTGCTTTGCACATAGAAAAATTTGAACATGATATGCCTGCTTAAGTTTATTTCAAATACTTTATAATGCCTCAAAGAATTGATAAGTTTCCACAAAGTTGAATGTAATTTTTCTTTTTTTAAAATCTATAAGGGCATCTTGCTGTTAAAAAGCAAATCTTGGGGGTGGGGGGTGGGAGATGAGGGTAAGGGAGATCGAATATATGGTGATGGAAGGAGAACTGACTCTGGGTGATGAACACACAATGGGATTTATAGATGATGTAATACAGAATTTTACACCTGAAATCTATGTAATTTTACTAACAATTGTCACCCCAATAAATTTAATAAAAATAAATAAATAAATAAATAAAGCAAATCTTACTTTACCTCGTTTTGGACCTAATTAGGCTTTTTTTATAGTAAGTTTGCTTATCCAATCTGTTGTATAATGCTATGTAGTTCATTTTAAATTTGTTATTTTTAAAATTATTTAAATCTATGTAAATGTTTTGTGACATTAAATATACCTAGAGTTTTGTTACAATTCTAACAAGGATCAAAATTACATGACTGTATTGTCATAGAGCCTTTTTATTTTATAGTAGCTCAATCTCTCTGGACAAAATCCTCTATAAACCCACTTCAAGGCAAATGTAGTTCTCTGGTGAATACCTTTTACCTTGGAGTAAATAATACATCTTTGGGATTCTTGTATTCTTTTTCCTTGTTTTAAACCTTTAATTCTGTGAACTTAAAGGTTAATTCTCTTGTGAAAAGTGTAAAGGCTAGGTTGTATTTTCACATTAAACTTTTGTGTCCTTTAAGAGTACACCAAAAACAAATCGAACAAATAAACCTTCCACCCCTACAACTGCTGCTCGTAAAAAGAAAGACATGAAGAATTTTAGGAATGTGGACAGCAACCTTGCTAACCTTATAATGAATGAAATTGTGGACAAGTAAGTTTTGCCATCTAAAGTGTTTTGTTTTACAGTTTTTATTTACAAAATGTATCATATGCGAAATAGATAATAAATACCTTGTCTGATTTACATATTTAATTTTTATGTTGGTTTCCAGTTACTATAAATGTAGAAAACCATTGCTTTCTGATTTAACTATAGTTTCACAGTAAGTTAACATAAAAATGACTATGTTTCATTGAGCTTAGACTTCATATTATAATAACTGAAGCACATTTTTATTGTGGAGCTAACTAAAATTCTGTTTCTTAGTGGAACAGCTGTTAAATTTGATGATATAGCTGGTCAAGAATTGGCAAAACAAGCGTTGCAAGAAATTGTCATTCTTCCTTCTCTGAGGCCTGAGGTAAGGAGGATATTATCACTTTCCTATAACATCATCCATTACTGAATCTAGCAGCAGTAAAGAAATGTTTGAGCTATATTAGAATGATTAATTCATATAACAGTAGAGATAATGATTTTTAAAAAAATAAAAAAACACTAGCAATTGATGTCGACTAGTTAATATAGGAGAGGCAAATGACCCATTTTTAACATTTATAGGAAAAGTAGGTAACAGGAAATAATTTTTATATCAAGGTAAGAAGGATTTAAAATTAAGAGACAGAAATCATACTGGAGAAAAGGGTAATTACGATAAAATTATCCTTTAAGTCTAAATTTGAAGAACAAGTTTTAAAAGAATTATTTTCAAAGAAATTAAGTCATGAAAGTAAGTAGAGCCAGTGAATAATGGGTAGGGATCTAACTTTCCATGCCATATTCTTTATACCCGCTAAGGAAATTAGATAATCTTGCAATGGATAATAAGTATTTGATTTTCGATACTTGGCACTGTTTGGCATTTTTTTAATTCACAGATTGAATATTTGATGTTATTCTGATAATGTTGCAAAAAATAAATCTGAAGATCCACTTCTGGGTCAGTTATTTATCTTCTTGAACCTTCAGGTCTTATGGATTCATTTACAACATCTAGTGAAAGTAGATGTTGTATGGCACATTGGGATGGATGCACTTTTAAATGAATGTGTAAAGGTTATGTGGCTCTGTTTTTCTATAGTCTCAGTCATTTTCATATTACTTGATGGTGTTTACAACTCATGAGTACCAACTATACTGGAACTTACTGAATATTTTTCAATCTGCTTCCTTTGTTTTACTACTTATTCATTCTAAGTAGCAATGTACATGAAATCACTGGTTTGATAACCTAATTGAAAGTTTGATAATATGCAATAAAATAATTTGTGAATTATTAAAATGGAAAGCATTTTTTCTTATATAAACCAAATTTATCTTTTGTACCATTTCAGGCCACCTTGGGGAAACATATGGTAGCCTTTATATTGTTGGAGTTATAAAGAGTAGTAAATACAGCAGACTGAGTTTTGACCAAAAATGCTTGTTCAAAGGATTCATATAGTTGTAGACGTGAACAGGATCTTAGCAATTGTCTAGTCTATTTGTGGATGAAGAAATTAATCCTAAGACACAAATTATTTGCTCAAGATTATAGTAAAGTGGTGGACTTAGGGAATGAAATAAAAATAAGTTTTCTAAGATAAGAACTGCCTCAATGCTATAGCTGCCACCTAATTATTAAATGTGGGTTTTAGTATTTATTAAGTGCTGTGCTTTTTAGGGTACAAAAAGTACATCTAAAATTGCGATGGCAGTACTAAGGAAATTTTTGGACTATGCTGGAAAAGTCATTCAGCTTCTGCTTTACCCGTACCTTAAAAGAATACATCTAAACTAAACAGTGAGGTCAAACACATGAATTTGCATTTAGGCATATTTCCATGGTAGTGGCATAATGTGTGATTAAGAAGCTGGAATAATGTGAAAATGCTAGATGAAAGTTGAATATCCTAGACTCAGGGAAGGGCAAAAAACCTTAGTAAATGTACTAAATGAATAGGGAGACAGAATGTTATCAAGATGTCAATTCTTTCCAAGTCGATATATAGATTCAATACAATCCCAGTCAAAACTCCAGCCAGTTATTTTGTGGATCATGAAACTGATTTTAAAGTTTATATGGAGAGGCAAAAGACCCATAATAGCCAACACAATATTGAAGGAAAAGAACAAAGATGGAGAACAAAGTTGGAGGACATTACCTCAAGACTTACTATAACTCTACAGTAATCACACAGCATTATTCACAATAACCAAAACATGGAAACAACTTAATTGTCCATCGATGAATGATTGGATAAAGAAAATATTTTATATATACATATATATGTATATATAAAACGTTATATTTATAAAACATTTTATATACATATAAAAGAATATTATTCAACTGTAAAAAAAAGAAGGAAATCCTGCCATTTGTGATAAGTGAAAATTCTGCAATGTATAAGTGAAATAAATCAGACAGAAAAGAAAAATACTATGTGATCTCACTTATATGTGGAATCTAAAAGCATTGAACTCATAGACACAGAGTAGAATGAAGGGAGAAACAAGGAGAGATCGGTAAAGGGTACAAACTTTCAGTTAAAAGGTGAATAAATCCTAGGAATCTAATGTATAGCGTGGTGACTATAGTTCACAATACATATTGTATACTTGGAAGTTGTTATGAGAGTAGAGCTTTAATGTTCTCACCATAACAACAACAAAATGGTAATTATGTGAGGTAAAGGATGTGTTAACTAACCTTATTGAGGTAAACATTTTGCCATAAATATGTATCAAATCACATTGTACATCTTAACCTTGTACAGTTATGTTGACTATATCAATAAAGCTGGAAAAAAATATTAAAAACAAAAAAAGCTACAGTAATCAAGACAGCATGTCATTGGCAAAAGAATAGAGAAGATCAGTAGATCAGACTAGAAAGTCCAGAAATAGATCCACGTGTCCACTTATTTTTGACAAAGGAGCAATGGCAATTTGATGGAGAAAAGATAGCCTTTTCCACAAATGGTTCTGGGACAACTGAACGTCCACATGCAAAATAATTAATCTAGACACACACTATATAAAAATTCAAAATTGGCTATAGACCTAAATGTAAAAGGCAAACTAAACTATAAAAATCCTGGAAGATAACATAGAAGAAAATGTAGATGATCTTTAGTTTGAGGATGACTTACTAGCTACAACACCAAAAGCATGATCCTTGAAAGAAAAAAATTGATAAGTTAAACTTCATTAAAATTAAAAACTTCTTTGTGAAAGACTTCATTAAGAGAATGAAAGACAAGCCACAGACTAGGAGACGATTTTGGCCAAACATAAGGTGTGATAAAAAAAAATAGGGTGAATGTTCAAATAAAAAAATGTATTACAGAAAAAGACACATTGCCATTAATCCCCCTCAAAATACATCCTCCCCTCACTTCGAACACACTTATCCCATCGTTCTTGCCACTTTCTGAAGCAGTGCTGAAGTCCTCTTTCAGGAGTGTCTTTAGTTGTGCTGTCGTGGTTACCTCAATGTTCTGAATAAATTCAAAACATTTACCTTTCATGGTCATTTTGACTTTGGGGAAGAGCCAGAGGTGGCAAAGTGCCAGATTCCATGAATAAGGTGGACGAGGACACACCGTAATGTTTTTATTTGACAGAATATGCTGTACTAGAAACGATGTGAGACATGGAGCCTTTCTGTTGTGATCACAAAATATGGCGAATGCTGCTGCTGAGTGCCATCCAATGAAAAGGCAGGGATCTTCAATACGAGAAGCGGTGTGTCGAACCTTAGTAACAGTGTGTGACAGGTTTCAACTTGTTCAGTGCAGTCAGTCGGGTGTCAGCTACAATTGAGAGAAGGTGTGTTTTAATGTGTGCCATAAGTCATCCTCCATCATGAGAACACTCCGTGTCACACATCGCTTCTGGTATACGGCAATTTCAAAGTGATTTGAGGCAGCTGCGACAGCACAACTAAAGGCACTCACAAAAGAGGACTTCCAGAATTGCTTCGGTCAGTGCAAGAACGATGGAATAAGTGTGTTTGAAGTGAGGGGGAGTATTGAGGGGAATTAATGGCAATATGTCTTTTACTGTAATAATTTTTTTTAAACATTCACTGTATTATTTGATCATACCTCATATATGTTGAAGGACTGGTATCCAAATTAAATCGTGTTTGCCCGAAAATAAGACCTAGCCAGAGCCGCTGCCCTTTGAGCATTGAGCATTGAGCCCCTTTCGAGCCTTGCCTTTGCTCGGGGCCGCTCCAAACCCTTTGGAGTGTACTTTTTCTCTTAATAATGGTACCTTGAACCCCAAGCCCTCAGCTGCTCCTCTTGGTGCTCAGCCAGCTCCTAATTCTTTGGAGTGTACTATCTCTTCTCAAAAACTTTTTCACCACTTTGAAAAAAGACAAACAACAACAAAAAAGACTTAGCTGTACTGTCAGCTCTAATGCGTCTTTTGGAGCAAAATATATATTATATAATATATATAAATATAAGACCAGGTCTCATTAATTTTTGCTCCAAAAGACACGTTAGAGCTGATGGTCCTGCTAGGTCTTATTTTCAGGGAAACACGCTACAAAGAACTTTTAAAACCCAACGGTAAGAAAACATATTACTCAGTTAAAATATGGGCAAAAAATCTGAACAGACACCTCACCAAAGAAGATAACACAGATGACAAACATGCATGTGAAAAAAATACACTACATCATTTGTCATTAGGGAATTGCAAGTTAAATAACAGTAAGATTCCATTACACACTTACTAGAATGGCTAAATCTGTAATGTTGATAGCACCAAACGCTAGTGATGAGGTGGAGCAACAGGAACTCTCGTTCATTGCTGACAGGAAGGCAAATGGTACAGCCACTTTGGAAGACATTTTGACACTTTCTTACAAAACTAAACATATTCTTACTGTGCTGTCTAGCAGTCACGCTCCTTAGTATTTACCCAAATGAGTCAAAATATATGTCCGCACAAAAACATGCACACAAATGTTTATAGTAGCTTTACTTGAAATTGCCCAAACTTGGAAGCAACTAACATGTTCTTTCATAAGTAAATGGATAAACTGGTATATTCGTATAATAAAATACTATTATTCATCACTAAAAAGAAATGAGCTATCACACCAGGAAAATACACAGAGGAACCTTAGCTAGATACTTCTAAATCAAAGAAGCAAATCTGAAAAGGCTATCCTGTATATTCCAACCATATGACATCCTGGAGTCGCAAAACAATGGAGACAGTAAAAGATCAGTGGTTGCCAGCGGTTCAGGGGGAGGGAGGGAGTGATGACTAAATGGAGCACAGGGCATTTTTTAGGGTAGTGAGACTGTAATAGTGGATGCATGATACGAACAGTGAACCCTAAGTAAACTATTGCCATTAATTAATAATAAAGTATCATATTGGTTCATCAGTTGTAATAAATGTATCATACCAATGCAAGATGTTAATAATAAGGGAAAATGGGGAGGTGAAGAGTTTCATGGGAACTCTGTACTTTCCATTCAATTTTCTGTAAACCTAAACCCCACCACCACCAAAAAAAAAAGGGGTGTTTTTTTAAAGTTGAATATCCACTTCAAATGGTTCACCTTAAAAGTTCATACACCTTCACTCTTCAAGTGTTATCAGTCTGGTGCTTCACCCTTGACTCCTGCCACACCTGATATCCTTGAGTCTGGAGACTCTGGTTTAATTTCTCTAAAATATAACTTCTGCCTCCTTTGGTTGTGGAAGAAGAGTACTTGCCTAAATGTTCTTGGAAGGGGGGGTGGCGGGGGTGGTAAAGAGTATAGGTTCAGTTGTTCCTCATACAAACTTTGAATCAGTTTGGCTGCCTACCTTACTGCTGCTTTCTGCAGTAGCCGATGATTCTGCGTCCTAAGCTTTTCCATGGGTTTTCGTTCACATCAGCTGGCTCCTTGTATCTGGATATCCCTTCACAAGCAGCTGCTGCAGCTGTGCTAAATAATTTACCGCACTTTATCAGTTCTCCATCTACAAAAACTCATTGTGTCCTCTGTTGTCTCCTTTCCTATTCTGTTTTGAAGATTGTTATCTTTTTTATTCATTTACTGTTCTGTTGGTGAGATTTCTAAAGGAAGTAGAGAAGCATACCTATGATCAATATGTTTAGTTTAACCAGTCTGCTTTCATTTTGATTAATGAGGACTTGGTTTTATTTCATTCTGTTTTCTTCTATCTTAATAATTATACTTTATTATAATTAATTTATTATAATATAATAAATAATTATAGTTTATTGATTTGTGTTCTCTTCTGTTTGAGAGGATGCTACTGAAAAATTGTGCTTTTTAGATGACAAATAATTCTTAAAATGTCTGGAAAAAAGTATCTCCATAATTATAGTTGTGTATATATTTTTCAGCTGTTCACAGGGCTTAGAGCTCCTGCCAGAGGATTGTTACTCTTTGGTCCACCTGGAAATGGGAAAACAATGCTGGTAAGAATTCTTTGTAAGTTTGAATGTTCTTTTGAGATATTTGGAACAATAATATATATTTTTAAAACTTTACATTGTTCCTGATTCTATTATTAATGGCTTGCTTTTTGCTATAACATATTTCTCTTAAGTTTTTAAACTAGTTTCCAATGAAAAAATAGATGGAAAACCATATATGTTATCTTCAGTCATATGTTTTGGGCTAGTTAAATTGATCAGGGTAGTTTTTATTATTTTCCCAAGTTAAATAATAAAATTTTTACTTTAGAAGAGCTTACCTTACTATATTGTCTTCCTAACCCTTGACTTTACTATCTTAACAACTTTATATAAATAATCTGCGTGATACAGATTTTTTTTTTAAATTGAAGTGTAATTAACATACAACAGATTTTTTTTTCCCAGTATCCTTTGCCAAAAGTTTTTACTGGGATCTGGATACTTCTTTCTCTTGCATAGCTCTTCTAGAGGGAAAAAAGTAAATAGGGAAAGAGTAACTTCTTTCCTTAGCTGTTCATCTTTCTCTTCTAAAACTAGGAAGAGAGTAATACCTTCTTATTTTTTAACCTCTCCCTATCCAGTTGTCTTTCTAAAACTAGGAAGAGAGTAATACCTTCTTATTTTTTAACCTCTCCCTATCCAGTCTCCATTACGAAAAAAGAGAGTGGAGCAAAGCACAGGTCTTCCTAGATTTTCCTCATTGCTAAGAAGGAAACACATTGATTGCCATGTACTGGGAATTGTGTCATACCTTACATTTTTAGAAAATCTTTTCTAATACTTAAGTTGATCTAATGTGGTTATCTTTTTAAAGCAAGATATTGAACTAATGTAATGTTTGCCCTTGTGATTTTTAAAGGCTAAAGCAGTAGCTGCAGAATCTAATGCGACCTTCTTTAATATAAGTGCTGCAAGTTTAACTTCAAAATATGTGAGTGTTTTTTCCAGTATTGTCATATTTTAAGTTACTGTTTAAATGTTACTGTGTTAAGTAATGGTAATAACATTATACAAAAATATTCGTGTTTAAGTTTTATATCTATTATATTATTCAAAGATGATGAATATGACTCTTCATGGTAGAAAGTCGTGTGTATTTATCAGGCTCATTTAAAATTAGAATTGTGCTGTCAAATACTGTATTAGCTTAATAGGGCTGTGTAACAAAGTACCATAAACTGGCTGGCTTAAACAACAGAAAATTTATTGTACAGTTTTGGAAGCTAGACGTCCAAGGTCAGGTATTGGCAGGGTTCTCAATTTTGTAATTAAAAGTTATTTATAAAATGATACCACTTGTTTTATAAGTAAAATTGTTATTAGAGTAGGTTTATCCACATTATGCACATAGTGTAGTGGAGAACACCATCTTAGAAGTTAGGAGATAGGGGTTCCAACCTAACTTTTACACACTGAGCTGGCCTTAAAGTATCACTTCAGACCTTACTTCATTTACAAAGTGTTGATGTCATAAGAGGTGATCTCTTGCGGTTCCCTCCATGCTCTGATAATATTTGTTTTGATGATTCTAAATCTGGAGTCATTGCTTTTTTTTTTTAATGAAATTTTCAATAAAAAAGAATAGATGCCACCTAGAGGACAGAAGAGTTTTTACAGCAAATTACCTCAAACCTCATGACCCTTTCATTAAATGCTTTGGTGTATAGAATGGTTTTAGTATAGGGTCTCAAGGGGTGTTCCTAGACCTCCTGGACTACCTAGAAATATTTTTGATACTTATTGAGAGTGATACTGTGAGAATGCGTTTTCAAGGTGTTCTTAATAGAGCAAAGTTTTTTCAGGAGGGCACTTTCCCACTTACCTCCTTCAATAAATTCACCCTGCAAAGGGCTTAAGTAACATGTACAGCATCTTTCTCTCCCCTAATATTTTCTCTTGCCAATAGTTATACCTTTGACAAGCAGCTGTTTCATTCTCAAGTCTTAGGAATGGAGAAAATTTTTATTTTTTAAAGTACTTATCAGACTATAGTAAATAATAGCCTATTTTCTAAAATTATAAGGGATGTTTCAGTAACCTTCCTTGCCCCCCTTCCCAATTCTTTAAACCAAATCTTTGGTTGTTGCAAAGAAAGGAAATTGAATTCATACGTTTTAGACTTTCAATCATGAAATTTTAAAAGCTAGAATAATGTTACATTTTATATATGTGTGTGTGTGTGTGTGTGTGTGTGTGTGTGTGTGTGTGTGTATAGTATAATGTGTGTCATGTCTTGTTTTAGGTGGGAGAAGGAGAGAAGTTGGTGAGAGCTCTTTTTGCTGTGGCTCGAGAACTTCAACCTTCTATAATTTTTATAGGTAAGAACATGTTTACCAGCTAAGTTAGTGGAACCTTTGTGAAACTCCCCTCTCCATATATAAGACGTATGATAGGAAAGGTTATTCAGAATGAAAAAGTTTTAAAGAAGTGCGAGGTTAAAGACTAATGAATTGAGTAGGACCCACTATATGAATAACTGAAATAGGACACAAGATTAATCTCAGATGACTCATATAGGTTGGCTTTGAATTCAAGTATTATCCTTGTATTTCCTAGATGAAGTGGATAGCCTTTTGTGTGAAAGAAGAGAAGGAGAACATGATGCGAGTAGACGTCTAAAAACCGAATTTCTAATAGAATTTGATGGTGTAAGTGTTGATTATGATATTTTTAATGTGAAAGCATTTTAGTGTATATATTTTCCTATTAAATGACCCAAACTAGAAAAAAGAGATCTCTTTATTATGTTTTTCTTTGTTATTACTTTATCTAAAAGTACTGAGAAAAATGTTTTTGTCTTATAGGTACAGTCTGCTGGAGATGACAGAGTACTTGTAATGGGTGCGACTAATAGGCCACAAGAGCTTGATGAGGCTGTTCTCAGGTAGAGAGATACATGTAGAAACACACATGTTACATATTACAACAGATATACTTATGTGTTCATTTCACATATTTCTTATTTCCTTCCTTCTCAATTTGAAGGCTAAATTCAGTATTTTCTTCCCTATATCCATTCTCTCGCCTCTTGTTTACCAACTAAAGATTTTGAGGACAGGGCCAGCATGATAACAGGAAGATGACTCTTCATTTTATGGTTTTAGGTAAATTACTTATTTTTTCTGGGGTGCATTAAATCATCTTAAACCTCCAAAATTGATTCTTACCCTTTTTTACCTAATTTTATTAGAGGCTGATAAAAGAAGGGTGTCATGTTCTCTGTTCTTGTGTGTTTGAGCAAATTTGTCCCCTTCCTATGAGAGGACAGTTTGACTCAGCATAAAATTCTTGGGCCTCCCTTTCTTTTCCTGAGGAATCTGTAACATTGACCCATTGTTTCTAGGGTTGGATGTTGCAGTATGAAAGTGAAGCCAGCCAGCTTTTTTATTCATACTTATGGATTAACTTAATTTTTTTTCTTCTTACTGGATACGGTTTTCAACTATTAAAATCCAGTACTTGAAAAATATGTTGATTGATCTGTTTATTTTTCCTGAGATTTGGTGTTTGTTTAAATTGATACTTTTAATGTCCTTTTTTGGGGGAAAGTTATTTTGAATACTATCTTTTTTCTTTTTTTATTCCTAATTTTTTTTTTTTTTAATTTTTTTCTTCTACATACTATTTATGTATTATGTTGCAGCTTTTTCTCTTCTATAGCAGTAATTTCCTTTCTAACCCTTTTTAACTTTTAGGTCTTTTTTATTTTGTTTTTTATATTTTCCCGTTTGTTGTACTTGTTTTTTATTGGTTAGTGTCTAATCTTTCTGCTACTACTTTTGTAACCTTTGTTTCTGTGGTGGTTTTGTTTTCTTTTTCATTGCTTTTCTGATCTCTGTGATCCCAATTTTCATCTTCTTTTGTTGTCTCATTAACTTGAGCCATTGTGTATGACATTTTCTTGAGGCCTTATGTCTCATTGAGCTCTTGTTTCATAGAAGACTTTTTTTTCATCAAATTACTGTATTTCATAAAAGATATTTGGTTACAATTTTAATTTGCTTTCTGGCAAAATCCTCTTGTGCATGTTCTTCATTTTATCCATGTTACATTTTTTGTATTCTTTTCCTCTATTTTGACACTGTTTTTTAAATCCTGTGCTTTTGCCTGTTTTGCTTATGATTTTTATTTGAATAAGGAAAATTTTCTTGGAATACCTAGTTTTGGGATGATAAGAGCTAGAAAAGTAAGATACTAAGCAAATATTTTGGGTTGTCCTATGAATACCTTGGACTAACAGATAGTCTCCCTGATTCAACAGTAAAGCCCTGCCTGATGAGTGTGTGTGTGTGTGTGCGTGTGTGTATGTAAATAGGTTGGGTTGATTTAGTCTTCTTCAATTTACAAAGAATGATCACTGCAAGACAACTTGTCGTCTTGCCAATTGACTGATGTCTTCTTACAAAGAAGTGTCTTTGAGTTTCTGTGTTCAGCCTTGTCTCCCTAGCCATTACCCTGCTCCTGGCTAGGGTTCACAGGCTCTGTGGAGCCAGTCCTCACATGCTTGTTTAAATGTGGGGAGACTGGTTTTATTACCCCTCAGAGTGTGCTTTCTTTGCTTCCTTTGAAAATTCTATGCTCTGACATCCATGTCTTTAATCTGCAGTGGCATATCCTGTGTGTACCCTCCTTTGTCAGTGTAATTGTCACTGTCGTAGGCAGCAGTTCTTCATACTTTTTAGTTCTGTAAATGTTACTTAATTTCTTGATGATGAAGTTTTCTGTTTCTGTTGTCCTTGTTGGTTTTAGTTGTTTTTAGTTTCAAGAAGACAGCAATGATCTCTTTATTAAATTTCTTCTATCAGCTATTTTGTTTTAAAGCTGTTCAATATTTTGCTTTATTGCTATTAAAAACATGTACATACATAAAAAAATGGTTAATTTAATTCTGACAATATTCAATTAAGGGTTTTTAAACATTAGCTAGAGAGTTTTAAAAGAGTAACTCTTAAAAATAACACTTTATTTACACTTATTACACTTATGACTACTAAAATGTGCCTTGAGAGTTATACTTGAAGGTTTTTTTCTTATTATTTTCTACTTGAACTGAGTTACTTTTAAATTCAAAACTGTATTTCTGAATTGCTTGAATCCTTTTTTTAGGCGTTTTACCAAACGGGTATATGTGTCTTTGCCAAATGAGGAGGTATGTATCTATGTTTGAATTTCTTTTGTTTTAAGCAGAAACAAGAAGTACCACCTTGACAGTATTGAGTCTTCCAATCCATGGTACAGCCACATTGCAAGACAGTTTGGCAGTTTCTTAAAAAGATAAACATAAGCTTACCGTAAGACCCACCAATTCCATTCCTAGGAATCTACCCAAGAGAAATGAAAACATATGTCTACACAAAAACATGTATAAGAATTTTCATAGCAGCATTATAAGTAATAGCCCAGAACTGCAAAGAATCTAAAATACTCATCAACTGGTAAATGGATAAATAAATGAAGTACATCCATTTAATGGAATATTGTTTATCAGTAAAAGGAACAAGCTACTTTTACATGCTATCATATGGGTGAACCTCAAAAACATATTAAGTGAAAGACACCAGAGGCAAAAGATTACATGTTGTATGATTCCATTTATATGAAATGTTCAGAAAAGGCAAATTTCTAGAAACATAAAGCACATTGTGGTTTGCTGAGGCTAAGGGTAGGAGTGGGGTTAACTGTAAACAGAAATGAGTGAACTTCCTGGGCTGATAGAAATATTCTAAACTGGATTATCATGATGATTACACAACTCTATATTTATTAAGTCATTGAATTATATATTATGATGGGAGAAATTCATGTTATATGAATTCATACCTCTCTAAAAATGTTTTTTTAAAAATTGTGGTTGTCTGCCTCAGACCCTTAATATCCTTGGTAGTAACCGCAGCTTCGTCCTTAGTGCCTTATTTAGATTATCTTTTACTCTTTCAGGAACAAAATAAGCATGAGTGAGGCTCTCAGAAGTAGAATGATTTGTATAAGATCACTCAGTTCCTAAATGAGAGTCAGGATTTGAGCCTGATTCCTGGTATTTTATTAAGCTAATTCTGAGGCCTAATAATTCTTTAATATTTCTTTTGCAGACACGACTACTTTTACTTAAAAATCTATTATGTAAACAGGGAAGCCCATTGACCCAAAAAGAACTAGCACAACTTGCTAGGTGAGTAATTTGATTTGGTCTATCTTACAGTTTTTTTTAAAAGAATTCTTTTGCTGTTTTGTTTAAGCTCAAGTATGAAATGAGTAATATATCAGAAAACTTATCTCATCCTCTACTTCCTTTAATTCTTTCTTATCTCTTAGTCTTATATAGATGGTATCTCATTTCAATTTCTATATCCTTTATAAGACATGACCTAAATCTCTAATGATGATAGTATATTCTTTTCATAAACTTATTAAAACTTGTAAGTGGTATAAAATTTTAAAAAAAGTAATTTAAATCTCATATCTGCCCACACCAACATAGATATTTTTGTATAAATTTGTTCTTTTGCATTACACATAATTTTTTATAACTTTTAGATCTTCCAACTTTTTTGTATACTTAAATAGAAACTGAGTATGGGAGATGAACTTGAGTCACTGAAAAATCTCATAAAGTAATTTAAAATATTTAACAAGTGTGTGAATAGCTAGTAATTTTAGTAAAAACTGAGTTTCCAGATAACTGTGAAAAAAAGAACAAATCCAATACTTGGAAATATTGAGATCCTTCTTTGTCATTCCAGTAAAGAATTCTGCTAATAATGTTTGTTCTATGTACTTATTTGACATAGTATGTGATAGGTAAATGCTTTCTTTTTCTGTTTTATTTTCCTCTTCCCCTTTGCCTCCTTAGTTCTTAGTTCACTTTGATAATCTCTTAGCTGCCCAAGATTCTCCACTGTGGCATCCCACTTAGGTGTGCCTATTTTTATCAGTCATCTACAACAGACCCTTCCTTCACCCTGTCTCCTACATTGAAAAAAACTCTACTTTGATGTGCCCTCATTCCATCAAGGCAGTGCTCTTTGTGAAAACAAAGACTCATGAACTTATAGAGAAGTATAGTGGTTATGCGTCAGTTGGCCAGCAGTAGCTTATAGATGTTACCTTCCAAGTGACATGTTTATAGTTTCATGGAGACTCCTATAGATATAGTATGCCTTAATCTAAAGGAATGATTCTAATGATGAAAATTTGAGGCATTATATATAAGGAGCCAACAGTAGACTATTTTGTTTGTTTTTAGCAAGTGGGCCTTTCTGTGCCCTTAAAATCAAATCACTTAGCAGTCTGCTTGATGACAAAGGCAAACTAGGTTTTACCCTCTTATTGCATGGAGATTTTAAAAATCAAAGATAAAAATAATTTGCTCTTTTTTCCCATTCTCAGAATGACTGATGGATACTCAGGAAGTGATCTAACAGCTTTGGCAAAAGATGCAGCACTGGGTCCTATCCGAGGTACGTATACAGAGCTTGAAGCATTTGTAACTCTTTATTAGACCACTTAAGAAATTTAAGAGGCCCTTATTGAGAGATCTTTATTAACAGGAAAACAGTATAATTGTATCAATGGAAAATGTGATACAAAGTAGTTTCTAGACTTAGGGCCAGCAAACTTTTCTGTAAAGGGCCTGATAGTAAATATTTTAGGCTTGGGGGCCACATATGCTCCTCAATGCATATTCTCTTTCTTTTTTCAACCAAAAAAAAACAAACCCCCAAAATGTAAAATCGTTATTAGCTCACAGACCATACAAAGACAGTCCATGGGTCACTGGACCATGATCCCTGTTCTAGACAACAGGTTTCACTTCTTCATAGCTTGTAAGCAGCAGAAAACACAAAGGAAAAGGAAACTTTTTTAAGCAAGCAAAAAAGAATAATAAAGGGAAAATGTTCTTAACCTTTTTTAGCTCTTCATTTCAGTATTCTAGTATCACTTGAAATTAATGTGTCTAAGGGAACATAACTATTTGTACTTTTATCATTATATGTTAACTTTTGAGGAATTAAAGCAAAATATATCATTCATTGCTATATTTTGATTCAAGGTAATTTATTGATTCTGAAATATCAAACTTATCATTTTTAGGTGAGGTTAGTAAACTCATTGTGGTATCTTTAGAACAGATGTTCTAAGTTACTTGTCCACAGCCAGCATAGGCAGTGGATGGGTGACACTTTCAGGTATACATCAGATTACTGGCAATGATTATAAAAAAGAACATGGAATATGCAACTTTCAAAACACATCTCCTACAGTGAAACAGGGTACTGATTAAGAACTGCTGCTCTGGAGAATAAAAAATGTAGTTTTGAGAATATAAAAACTCTGGGTAAAGAGTTTAGTCAAACTTTCTTGCTGCCAGAGGCGTGAAGTCTTGTTCAGATAGTGGACTTAGAAACAACAGCTAATGTATAAATCATGTGTATTTTTAAGAATATTTTTGCTATTTTCTGAAGCAGACAAAAGTTGTTGAGTTTAAAAAAAAAAAAAAAAAAAAAAAGCTATTGCCTTTTATAAAGACCAAGCTGCATTCTTCCAAGTTTATTCTCAAATTTTTAAAAATCAGTTGTTCTTGGGCAGTATGCAAAGAAATTGAATGCTTTCCAGTTACTCCAAAGAAAGAATATTATTCTCAGCATTTGTAAATTATATGCTCTTAATATTAATGTGTGTCTCTCTCAATAGAATGCTTTTATTAAGCACATGCTTTTAGATCATTGTACTTGGTTTTGCTCTTCAACAATTTAAACTTCAAAAAATTGTCTTAAGTTGCTGACTTTTATATTTTACAGAACTGAAACCAGAACAAGTGAAGAATATGTCTGCCAGTGAGGTATATTATTACAATTATTTTCTCTTTGTTTTGGTCCTCTCTATTGTAAGACATATCTTTTGTCTGGATTTTATAATTTATTTGATTAGAAACTAAAAAAAATAAACCGTTTTATTTCATAATATGGAGGACTATCTAATTAAAATCTCTTATGGTGTTCACTGGTAATGGACAAAAAATATACACAATCATCATTTTCTATCAAATTATATTATGTAAATACTAAACAAGAAAACTATAGGAAACAAAGATTTTAGACATGAAAAAAATTGTAAAAAATTAATTCCACATTTTTCTATTTTTTTAATATATCAATAATGTACAATTTGTATTCCCAAAATGTCTTATGGGTTTTTTAATAGTTTAAGTATAATTAGCAATATCCCATAAATATATTAATTTTTTTTAATATTCTTAAACTTAGCATAAATCTAACATTACTTATCTACCCAAAAAGTAAGCACCATGCATGAATTATTTCTTCTCCACACATCACTCCCCCTTACTTGGATCTGGGACAGGTAAACGACATCGCATATACTTTGGCTCTCTAGATTAAAGTCGAGGAAAGGCCCATTGGGTGACATTTTAGGCCTCTGTGTTTGTCCCTTTAAAAGACCATACAAAATAAAGGAACCAATCAAAGCAATAATGAGCTAAAACCGCCAACTGGCAAATAAATTGCAGTAAGAGACAGTCTACAAGTTCTTAATTGACTTAACAGGCAAAATCTACTCAGCTCCATATCTACTAGTAGTATTCTTCACTCTATCTCAAGCTCCTGGGCCATGGCATTTCTTGGGAAGATCCATTGGGAAGGTCACTTGCTTGTACCTATAAATGGAATGCTTTGATACACTTTCATTAATATCTTATAATAATTTTGTGAAAGCAAATAGGTGGCTGCTTAGGGAATAGTGCAAATTCTTAGGAATCTTCCCATTATTTTGTGAGATAAGACACGAGTTTTCCATTGATAGTGGCCCTCTTTTTGTTTTTTAAAAAGGGAACAAACTGGCTTTTATTTTTTTTAAATTTTATTGGGGAATATTGGGGAACAGTGTGTTTCTCCAGGGTCCATCAGCTCCTAGTTGTCCTTTATTCTCGTGAAAGGCACCCAGCTCAGCTCCAAGTCCAGTAGCCGTTTTCAGTCTTTAGTTGCAGGGGGCGGCAGCCCATCAGAAACTCAGCTGCAGCTCATCTTCAATGTAGTTGTGGAAGGCACAGCTCACTGGCCCATGTGGGAATTGAATCGGCAACCTTGCTGCTCAGAGCTTGTGCTCCAAACCAACTGAGCTATTCAGCCGCCCTGATAGTGGCCCTCTTAACCTTTGTATATGTTTTACCTATCCTAAGAATGTACATGCAACCAAACTTGAACATTTTTCTTCTTCACTGAACAAAGTCAACCTAAATATAGTTCCTGTTTTATTTGAAGAGTAAAGAAATTTTGAGTCTATAATGTTTTTTTTAGTAACTTTGGTATTTTCATGATTATAAAACAAGATAATTCTGTTGCAATAGGTATCCATTGCTGTATAATAAAAATTTACCCAAAAACTTAGCAGCTGAAAATGACACATATTTATTATCTTACATTTTCACCAGGTCAGGAATATGGGCACAGCTTAGCTGAGTCCTCTGCTCAGATTCTCTCCCAGGGCTGCAGTCAAGGTCTTGGCCCAGGGTCTCTTACAAAGCTGGAATTAAGAAGTTGGCTGGGGCTATAGTCATTGCAAGGTTCCACTGGGAAAGATCTGTTTCTAAGCTCACTCACGTAATTATTTGCCAAATTCATTTCCTCCTGGTTATTGGGCTGACAGACAGCCTCAGTTTTCTCTGGCTGTTAGCTGAAGTCCGCCTTTACTTCTTTGCCACATAAACCTCTCCAACATAGTAGTTTGCTTCATCAAAGCCAACAAGCCAGGAAGACAGAGAGTACCAGCAAGATGGAAATCATAGTCTTTATTACCTAATCCTGGAAGTGACATCCTATTACTTTTGCTGTATTCTGTTCTTAGGTCCATTGCACACTCGGGAAGGGATTACACAAGGGCACATACAACAAGAATCAGGAATCATTAGGTGACATGTCAGAAAATGTCTGCCATATCTGTAAATTCAATTATAATTTTTTTTTTAAATATTTAAAGGGTCACACTTGGCCAGTGCAATCTGTTTTTATATTAAGATGAGCCCTCTCAACACTATTTTAGAACTTTGAAAAGCATTCTTGCTTTCTGGGAGCAAAGCATATCTTGAATTTGTCTATCCCAAGACATGGAATCAGCAACTCTGTAGGAACCTTGGTTCATTTTAATGAAAATATTAAGACTCTGGATGTAGAAATGTATACTACTTTGTTTTTATTAGTACTGGTGTTAAGTTAGCCCACTCCAATGACAAGAGCCTGAAAATACACAGATTCTTAAAATACTACTAATTCATTCAATATTGTAACATATCTACTTGATTTTTTAAAATCCCACACCTAAAAATATAATTGTATCTATTTTATAAATATATAAGCCATAACATTATTTTAAACTAAATTTCAGGTAACAATGCTAGAATTAAAACTTAAAACTTCTGAATGAATTACAAGAAGTAAGATTACTGGTACCACCCCACTAATTATGTATAGTCAGGTTACATTGTTATAATTTTTGGTTCTAGTGTATTCTTTTATCCAGTTTAAGTTATTTTTAATCTAACGGTTTTATTGTTAATAATTTGGTAGTTGCTTTTAGATGTGAATCCTGACTTAATTAGTTAATATTTATAAAGCACTTAAAACAGTCTCGCAAGAGTAAAAAATATATATGTCCATTAAATAATTTTAAAATACATAAATACTCAACAATGGCATTTTATTATAGAGATTAAGGAAATTCATTCTGTCAGTCCCATTTATGAGATGAGAGGAAAATACAAGTACTTTGGTTTGTAAAATTGTATACTAGAATTTTGTCATTATTTGGTACAAGTTTATTAACTCAGTGTATTGTCAGGTACTGGTGTTTATACACAAATTTAGGTGAGATAGACCGATTTTGTCTTTAAAAGAATAGAAACTCAAATAATTGTGTTCAAATTCTGTCTTTTTAAGAGATAGTACTGGAAATTGTTGACTATAAATTTAGGGTATAATGTACTTTGTTTTTAAAGCACACAGTCTGTATCCAATTTAACTTTAACTTTATTATTTTATTATTTTTCAAGTCTTTTTTTTTTTTTTTAAATTGGGGAACAGTGTGTTTTTCCAGGGCTTATCAGCTCCAAGTCGTTGTCCTTCAATCTAGTTGTGGAGGGCGCAGCTCAGCTCCAAGTCCAGTTGCCATTTTCAATCTTAGTTGCAGGGGGCACAGCCCACCATCCCATGTGGGAATTGAACTAGCAACCTTGTTGTTGAGAGCTTGCGCTCTAACCAACAGAGCCATCTGGCCGCCCCTATTATTTTGTTTTAATATGACATCTTTGCAATTTACTTTACCTCTGTGCTGAACTAGCTACCAGTTGCTTTTTCCTGTTGTATACATTAGTCTCTTAGTTTAAATTACTATATATAAATTTCATATATATACATACACCAAACTATACACTTAAATTAGAATTTCATCAAAAGCTTTTAAAACCTTAGAATTTCTTCAAAAGCTTTTAAAACCTTAATTTCTGTAACAGATTTTATTTAGGAAGATCATAAAAAACTCTCACATTACATTCATCATTCTTCTACACGTTGGGCTTTAGGAAGAGCCAGTGTATGTTTACAGTTAAAGACAAAATATATAGGGTTCACATATCCTTTTTCTTTTAGACTAGTTTTTCAGATTAGGCTACAAGTATAGGTGACTGTCTTATTCTGTGCTTTTGGAGATATCAGAGAGGATGTGAAGTGATAGTTAGACTGGGTTTTATAAGAATAATAAAAAAACTATAGGGCAACCGGTTTGCTCAGTGGTTAGAGCGCAGTACTCATAACACCAAGGTCACTGGTTCGATTCCCACATGGGCCAGTGAGCTGCGCCCCCCCCCCCCACAACTAGATTGAAAACGACTTGACATGGAGCTGATGGGTCCTAGAAAAACACACTGTTTCCCAATATACCCCAATAAAAAGAATTTTAAAAAAAGACTAAGTAAGTATCACTTGTTGAAGTTTTGTCTCAAATTCTCCTTTAACTTGTTATTTTGGGGGAAACTATATATGTATCTACTGGTGACAATTTTTAATACTGGTCATTTTGTGCTGGACTCCATGTTGCCTTTTAAAAATCCTTAGGTAAATGTAGATTATTTATTAACTCAGCTTTGTTATATTCTACATGCTCAAAAACAATTACAATGTCAGGAAAGAAGACCAAATTAATATTAAAATACTTTATAATGCAATATTAATATTGGAAAATTTAAGCTACAAGCATCCTACATGTTGTAGTAAAAGACAATATTTTCAATAAATAAAAATCCCATGTGCTTCTTGTAAACCCCCTCTTTCTTTTTTAATAAACCTAGCATGAATTTTAGCTAGAGTATGTAGTGAGTGAGACTTGAAAATGCAAAATTCTGTGAAACTATAAACAGGAAAAAAAATGGAAGCAGATAAGGAGTGGTTGTATATCTGAATGGGGGAACTGGGAGTGAGTGATTTCTTTTTTCTGCTTGTCTATATTTTGTCAAATTTTCTACGAGTGTGTCTTGTTTTCATAATGGGAAAATATTATGATTTCAAATGTCAATGCCTAAGAAACTAAACACATGTAATGAAAGTATATTAGTATAGCATTTTTATAAGATTTCTTATATTAATAACAAACTTGCCCAGTAATAATATGTAAAATAAGATGATTGGCATGATTTTCTAAGATTACAGCTATATATATTTATAACATTAATAAACAGCATCTTAGCTTTACTCCATTATTGAGTTAACTACTGTATATATGTTCATCACTTGTATTGTCATGTGCTTTTTTATAATCTAGATGAGAAATATTCGATTATCTGACTTCACTGAATCCTTGAAAAAGATAAAACGCAGTGTGAGCCCTCAAACCTTAGAAGCATACATACGTTGGAACAAGGACTTTGGAGATACCACCGTTTAAGAAAATACCTTTGTCAGCCTGCAGAAAATGTTACTTTCCAAAAGAGAAACACCATCTTCAATGCATAGTTATCAGCTACAGAAACGCAGCCTAAGTTTACAGGACTTTTCAAAGTCTTATAATTATTTGTGCATCCCAGAAGATGAACCATAAAACAAATTTAAATAAAATATACAATGCAAATGGAATATTTTGTTTAAGGCTTTCTTGCCTTGATGGTCATGGTTATCCCGATGGGCACTGTAAGTTAGAGCACAACAGAAACTGATTCTGGTCTTCTTTACCAATATAAGCATAATGTAAATAATAATTTTGTGTATATTGTGTTGCAGACGAAAGTATTCCAGAGACAGTAAGTAGCAGAAGACACAAGAGCTGTTGGTTGGTTGTCTTTTGACGTTTTTTTCTTAAAATAGTAATTTTTCCTATTTTCCTTTCCTACTGTTGTCTTTACCATGGATGATTGGAATGCCAAACACTCTTAAGATTCTTTTTCCCCTTTTCTTTCTACAAATCGTGTGCCAAAATAAACTTTTTTCTGTGTAATAGTTATAGTAAAAAGAATTTTAAAGGCTTTTTCTTCATAAATATTAAACAATTATTTTTTCTTCATAGACATTAAATAATTCTTTTTACTTTTTATTTTTCCAGTACCTTTCTACCAAACAATTTAGAAAACAATATGATAGCAGCAAAACAAATCTAGTAAAATAGAGAAGCTTCGAAGTTTTGAGTCACTCTGTCATACATGTAGATCAATTCTTACGTGACCTGCAGTATTTTTTTTCTAATAGGTTTATCAGAAATCTGTTGTAGACTGTTAACTTACTCCTAATGGAGTTTATGTTCTGCTATAATTACTCTAATATTTAAAAAAGCCAATTTCAACAATTGCAAAAGTGATCCCTGTGCAAGAGAAGGGAAGTACTGTGAACTAAGACATTTCTTATTGCTTATTACTTTCTTACTGTTTACAGGATAATGATAAGCCAGTGGATCTACCATCTTTTATTCTTAATAATTATTAGTCCCTTCAATAAAACTTTAAAAACTTACTGAATTTTTATACATTGAGTACATTTTACAGCTTTCTTGTGCTCACTTTGTTAACAAAAAAGTTTTAGTCTGTTAATCTGCCTTTTGTTCCCTCAAAATGTACAGTAATTTCATTTCTTGTTTGTATAAGTATGCCTGGATTTTTATTATAAAAACGTCGTTAGGAAGTAGAGACTCATATCATGGCCTTTTAAATATTGTAATAAAGGCAAATGGATATTTGCCCTTAGTTTACTGGTTAAAAGTTTGTTTACAGAAATTTTCTTTGGTGCTTTCATGTGAAATGTCATGGGTGGAAAGAATAATTTTATAGTAGCAACAAAGCTTTTTCATTTATCAAAAATATCTTTGGTTTTGAGAGAACAAATTAAAGTTAAAATCTTGCCCCTATTAGATAAGAATTTTTATAATGAAGACATACATTCTTCTTAATTTTACTCTTGCTATTGTTAAAGAGCATACAAGATGTATGATTTCTTAACATCATATGGAGTTTGTAGACATAACTTAAATCATGTCTCTTCTAATCATGTCTTTAGAACACCCTGGATAATAAAAATGAGGGTCAGGGTTGAGATAAATAGAAAAAAAAAAACAATTTTTAAGCCAGAACCATGCATATTTCTGAGGTCATGAGTAGTATCTTTTTATTGTCTCAAAGAGTAATGCATCATTTACAAAATACTGATAATCAAAGGCGATGATGAAATAATTACATGATGACAAGAATTGGGAACCTCCCAGATTAAAACATTTTCAATAAAGCTCATAAAATTTCATTTTGTATTTTCATTTAGAAAAGGATTAATGTTATTGATACTTGGATAACTGTTTAGTCATAGTAAAGGTCTGTGCTTCAAGCTCAACTTTTAAAATATAATCTTTAAAATTACTATAATTCTATCTGCAATAATTTAATGTAGCTCACTATTTTATTGGGAAAGTTTATAAATAACAAAGATTTCAAATGTTAAAAGATGTGAAAGTCAAGTTAATATTGCCATAAACATTGAGTCAGAGAATTATGAATATCCATCCATTTATACATGTCCTGATCAAGTCTGAAGTTGAGCTTAGTGCTAGAGACCTATTTTCTATGACTTACTGTGACCAAGTTTTCTTTTAAACTGTGTTTCTTTTCATAGAAGGGCCATGAAAATAGGATAATGATATGTAGTAGAAGGCGTAAAGGATTAGTTTGGTCTTTTTCAATAAAGATAGAAGTTGCTGAGGTTTTCTGAATTAATATTAGACGTAGATTGTAAACTTTTACATTTTGCAATGAGCTCTGAGTCATATTACTTCCTAAAAGATAATGCTTAAACATTAAATTTTAGTGTGCTCTTCATGTTAATGTGGCAGAGTTTTATAAACTAAATTAAAACTTATTGATGTACTGAACTCTAAGCCAAGGGAAAGAATCAATATTATCTTTCAAGATATCTTAAGGGTAAAAGCTTATTCTAAGACAGTTTGCCCATTGAGGTTATCAGATTTCTGACTTGCAAATATGTTTTGTGCTTGGGAGGAATTGGAGAAAAAGCAGATGCTAGAATTCTAATTTAAGTAAATATACAGCGGTCTTTGTTTATAATGTAAAATTCTTTATATTTTGTACAAAAACTAATTCTTTTGGTAGAATGAATCATTTACAGTTTGTTTTTGGACTCTGAGTCAAAGGATTTTCCTTTAAATGCTTGTCTCAATCTTAATCTGGTCTTTTGTACTTTTCTTCAGAAGAAATGAACTAAAAGGTTTAGTTGCATAAAGTGGGTTTTATCCTAATGGATTGGAAATAAATTATAAACTTTATTTTGCCTTTAATTTTTTAATTTGAAACATTTTGAGATTGCAGATGATGTAGTTTGGTAATGAAGGAGTAGCTTGTATTAGACCAACTCTCTTGCCAATAGCAGTTATAAACTCTGAACAAAATATGAAAGTGACTAGAAGACGAGAGAGCAATCAAAACAGGTAGAAATTGCACAAAATCACATACTAAAAGAGATCCACATTAATTAGCTTTTACCCTGAGGGCAGTTCCAGTTTGTGCAATGTGCTTGGAAATAGAACTCAAGCAGAATGTGAGTCTTGCTGGGCTGAGGAGTCATTTGAGGTTTCTACTGTGTTTCCCCGAAAATAAGACCTAGCCAGACCATCAGCTCTAATGCATCTTTTGGAGGAAAAATTAATATAAGACCTGGTCTTACATAAGATGCAGTCTTACAGTAAAATAAGACTAGGTATATTATGTTTTATGTTATATGTTACGTTTTATGTTATATTTATTTTGTTATGTGTTATGTGTTGTGTTATGTTATATGTTATGTTATGTTATGTTTGTTATGTTATGTTGTTATGTTATGTGTTATGTTATGTTATGTTATGTTATGTTTTATGTTATGTTATGTTATGTTATGTTATGTTATGTTATACCTGGTCCCGGGTCTTATATTATTTTTTGCTCCAAAAGACACATTAGAGCTGATGGTCCGGCTAGGTTTTATTTTCAGGGAAACACGGTAGAACAGCTGGAAATCAGGAGGGAAATCTTGAAGAGGAGAAAACTTCAAAGACATAAGCCCCAAGATCTGCCTACAAATTCCACCTGTGCAGTGTGCTATTCAGAGGAATCCAACAGAAAGCAGCAGTTGAAGTCTAAGGAACTGAGCAGAGATAGCAACTGCTGGGGGAATACAGAGTTTAAAATTCAAATTCCACTAGGAGGGCTTTACACTTCAGGTTTCTCACTGAAACCCAAAAAGGACCATGCATAGGAAGAAGGACAACATCCTGGAACAAAGGGCTGTACTTCAGGACTATGGGCGGAATGGAAGGAAACTCAACTGTCACAAAGCCTGAAATCAAGCTTTCACAGCATCAAGGTTATCCATTAGTAATTTAACAGCTAGCCAGAACAAAACAGTCTTTAGAAGAAGATAGAATCCAGAGTCTTCACAACATATCAGCCACAAAGCCCAGTACACAGTAAACAATTAGTAAGCATGCAGGGAAATTATATGAACCATAATCAATAGAAAATATATAGAAGCAGATGCACAGATGACCCTTATACTGGAATTAACAGAAAATTATTTAAAATATGTCAAAGAATTTACAGGGGAAAAAAGATGAAGGACGAAATGATTGGGACTCAGCAAAGAACTGAAAACTAAAAAACAGTTCTGGTAATGAAAAATAAAAATCTGAAATGAAACATACAGTATCTGAAATACAGTCACTGGAAGAGCTTAACAGTAAAGTGGACACAGCAGAAGAAAGACAACTGGAAGACAGCCAATACAATTATCAACCTGAAGCACAGAGAGAATAGTAGAGGTTTGAGACCTTTGGAACAATATCAGTCTAATGTACCTGTCATTTGAGGTCCAGAAGGAGAGGAAAGGAAGAAAATGGGGCAAAAGAAATGTTTGAAACAGTAATGCCTGCAAATGTCCCAAAATTATTGAAAGATATCAACTTAGATGTTTAAGAGGTCCAGTGAACCCCAAGCTATATAAATACAAAAAAGATCACATCTGGGTACATCATACTGCCAAAAAAAACAGCAAAAAATCTTATTATAAAAGCAGCCAGGGAAAGGAAATGACATTATATTCAAATCAACAGTAAAAGTGATGGCTAAATTCTTCAGGAATAATAGAATCCAAAACAAAAATGAAGGCTACCAAAGAAAAAAAACAGAATCCAGGAAATGATGTAATGACATCTTTACAAATTAACAAAAGTTAAAATTCTATAGTTAAAATATTCAAGCAAAGCAAAAGCTGTTAAAACAGTAAGAATATGTTGGTAGCATACTGACATAGGAAATGCTTTAAGAAATTCTTTAGGCTGATGGAAAATTATCCTCAATGGGGACCCGTATCTCCTGGAAGGAATTAAGAACTTTGGAAATGATATATATGTCAGTTAATATGAAAGAATTTTTTTTAATTTATCGGCTGTTTAAAAAAATTTACAGTGTGTGGTATTTATATGTAGAAGTAAAAGAGAAAAAATAGCACAGGACAGGAGAGAGCAGTAAATGGAATTATATTGAAATAAGGTAATATTATACACAAAGTGGTATAGTATTAATATTAGGTAGACTGATAAGGATGCATATTGTAATCTGTCACCCAGCAAAGGAAAAAAGTATGGCACAAAGTCCAAAGGAAACCAAGCACCAGCTTCCAAGACTTCTCTCTTCCAATGGAATTACACAGGGTAGACTTAATTCCTCTAGCATCAGGTTATAAAAACGTGTGGAAGTGTTAGGCATGTCTTAGGCAATAGTGAGCCACTTTATCAGTTAAGCAATGGTAGGAAATGTACCCCAAATTCAAGTTCCCAGATGCCAGCCAAACACCAACCTTGCTAACAGGCCTTTCTAAGGATAGCAATCTCAATCCTGCTATTTCACAGTGGTTCAAAACATGGTCACAATGGGGAGAGTGGACATAGGGTGGCCCAAAGTGGGGGTGTCAAGAGACCAAGTGGGACAAGGAAGGTGTCTACAATGATGGGCAGCTTGTTATGGGGTGTTAGGGACAGAGTGAGGAAATTATATGATGAGCAGGGACTACCTCTAATGAGGAATAAGCACTCACGTATAGAGAGGAGTGTGGGGGGAAAGGTGTTAGTAAATATGGCACATTGGTTACAGGAGACCTGATAAATAATATATTAACCATAGCAGAGACATATTTCTCACTGTCAGAGAAAGTTATGAATTATAAATACAGAAAGGTTATGAATACAAGGGTTATAAATACAGAAAACGCAAAGAATGAAACCTGTGGGGTTGGGTTGGGATAGGATTTAAAAGTATGAATTCGTGATTTAAGTTATATAAAAATAGATGAAATGTAGATGTAAAGATGTGAATATCCACATATATATATTTCCTAGTTCTCTCCATTGAGAGACCTGGGAGCAGTTACATCCCCAAAAGCAAGGAGCACACATAACACCCATGTCTTGCCTTCCAAATTCTCCACTTAGTCTGCTAAAGCTGCCACATTTTTAGGTCTTTTGTAAAGAGCACCTCACTTCTTGGTATCAAAGTTTTAGTCTACTTGGGCTGCCCTAACAGAAATACCATAGACTTGG
Source organism: Rhinolophus sinicus (assembly GCF_057876585.1). Lineage (NCBI taxonomy): Eukaryota > Metazoa > Chordata > Mammalia > Chiroptera > Rhinolophidae > Rhinolophus > Rhinolophus sinicus. The sequence goes on along the minus strand of NC_142502.1, from coordinate 169,209,552 downwards.
TGACTTAAACAACAGAAATTTATTTTTACAGTTATGTAGGGTAGACAAATCCAGGATCAAGGTGCCAGCCTATTGGTTTCTGGAGAGAGCTCTCACTGGGCTTGGAAACAGCCACCTTCTCACTGTACCCTCACAAGGCAAAGACAGCAAGTTCTCTGGTATCTCTTCTTATAAGGGCACTAACCCCATCATGAGGGTCCCACCCTTATGACCTCATCTAACCCTAATTATTTCCCAAAGATCCCACGTCCAAATACCATCACATTGAGGTGTAGGGCTTTAACATACGAATTTGTGTCTAGAGGGACACAAAACATTCAGTCTATAATAGCCACTAAAGGAAAGAGGGCTCCTTTGTGAAATGGCCCATTCCACGGTTGCGGACAGAACATATATGATGAACTTGAAATATCTTGTGCCAGAAAAGAAGAAAGTGCTCAAGACTGATGATGAATCATTGGAGTGCCTCCCACTAGACAAATGTGAACATCAAAATTAACTATAGCAATGGATTATGACCCATCAGATAAAATAAGAAACAATAAGCCAATGTGAATATCTAAATAAGTAAAAGGATAAATCAAAAGTGTGATGAAACGGGGTGGCCAGTTAGCTCAGTTGGTTAGAGCGTGGCGCTGGTAGCACCAAGATTGCCAGTTGGATCCCGCATGGGCAGCTGTGAGGTGCGCTCTCCTTAAAAAAAAAAAAAGTGATTAAGAGGATTTACATGGTTTCAAAATACATCCCCACAAAACATTAATTAGAAAGGGGGAGTTACTTTATAGTGGAAAAAACCTGGTAAATGCCAATGAAAGTTATCATTAATGAGTCAAATTTCACATAATAGGGTCAATGAGAAAAATGCAATAATCACTTGTGATATCCCTGTCAAAGTTGCATAATCTAAATTTACTCCATAAGCATTCTACAAAATAACTGTTATATAACTTCAAAAGATCATGAAATTCAAGTAAGAAAAACTAAGGAACTGTTCCTTAGTGAAGGAAATCAAATAGAATGACAACTAAATACAAGGTGTGGTTTAGAACTGATACCTTCCGCTCTTTAACGCTCCACCCACTCCTCTGAGGGCTCTGAGGCGTTCTAGCCACCGCCTTCGCTTCGATAGAACGCAGGGGCTGCCGGGAAGGGGGTGGGGCTGGAACAGGAGGCCCGGACACGCACTTCCGCCCCCGCGTCGCTCGCCGCCAATCCACTTCTCACGCCCCACCCTTTCCGCTTTACGGCAAAAAACCAGCTCCCAGAGCGTCTTCCGGCGGGAGCTGTGGGGCTCCTTATCATGGTGAGTTGGTGGGGGGCATGAGGGTTTGTCTCGTAAGTGATTCCTCTTACCTTGTATGGTCCTGAAGCGGCCTTGAAACGCCACGGCTGCCCACAGGAGGGGTCGTCAGAGTCCTTCCCCAGTGCCCCGGGAGAAGCGGCTGGTGTCCGAAAGATTTCCCCCAGCGCTCTGATTCCCACTCTCCCTCACTCCGTTACTTTGCCGCCCGTGATTCGTGATTCCCGGATGGCTCCAGGCCGAGTTTTCAGCTCCTGGCGAGTTTATGGCTTCCCCCGCTGTGATTTACTCTGTATCGGAAATAAGTCTTTGCCGGAGTCCGCGACTACAGCACCAACAAAAGATCTGAAAACCAGTGCACAGCAGCCACGACCGTAATAGTGATGCTTACAGCAGCGATGCTAACGCTGGCGTAAATAGGGTTGTGAGTTGAGTATTGAGGCGGACCCCCCCTACCTCTGCTGCTTGGCTTTCTTGAGTGCCAGATAGTCTGATACAACAGCAACTTTCAGAAGGCCAGTGGCTGGAGAAAGTCAAGGTGTTAGTCAAGCATCTTATTGCAGCTTTTTTTCTGCGATTGTAGATGCCAGTATATCTTATGGTTTGGAGGATATGGTGTTAAATCTAAATTTTGTTAGAGGAATTGGTCGTTTTATGCCTGTATAAAGCATATATATAGTTCTTTGAATCTTGTATAAACATAAGCAGTTGATTGATTCTGATTTCAGTGTTAAAAGTGGTACACACAATTTTATCAGAAAAATTCATGGATCTTTCATGGATAGCCTACATAGAAAATGACCACGTTTCTGTGCCTAAGCTATTGTCACTGTTAAGTTTCTTTTTATTTTTTTATTGACTGAATATGGTAAAAAAAATAGTTTCATTCACATGCTCTATCTTTTGTAAATTTTGTATAATCCCTACTTACGCACAGAAATTGGGTAAAAGTTTATTGTTTAATATTTTTGGCTTACCAAATACCTTCCAGCTACGTTCTTCTTTAAAACATTTGTCATTGTGTAGCAGACTTAAATTTTTAAAAATTTGACCATGCCACATCCTTAAAATGCTTCAATTTTTTTTTTCTATAGCCCTCAAGATAATCCTGTTTAACATGGCACACAAAGCCATATGTAGTGAAGCTTCTTACCTTTACAGCCTGTTTTTTTGCACACATCCATATTCCAGCCACAATGAATAGCTTACAGATTGTGCTGTAAGAATTAGGACTTTGCACCTAATTTGAACATGCTGTTCTGTCTGCCGGAATTGTTTTCTAGCTCCTACCCCCCCATCCTTATCAGCATAATAACTCTTACATGTCCTTTAGCTTTCATGAGCCTTTGCACATCATGTCTCAAGATCTGTTAGGTGCTTCCTTTATGCTCATATGATAGTTTGCTGCTTTTTACCAATAGCACCTATAGCCCTTACCAGACTATGTTAAAATAATACTTGTCTTTCTCACTTCCTAGACTGTAAGCTCTTTGAGAGCAGGACCTGTGTATTCACTCTGGTATTCCCAGAAACTTGTACAGCCTGGCCCAGAGAAAGTTTCAATAAATATTTGTTTTATAAAACACTGAATAAATAACTGTGGCACTAAATTTTAAATAGTAATATTGAGAAATAGCATTTAATTTTTTTTATCTTTTTGGTTTTATTCTTCTAATTTTTTATTTTTCAGTTAAAGTTGACATACAATATTATATTAGTTTCAGGTGTACAACATATTGATTAGACATTTATATAACTTACAAAGTGATCAACCCATAAATCTAGTACCCATCTGGCACCATACATAATTATAACAATATTATTGACTATATTCCTTATGCTATACTTTACATCCCTGTGACTGTTTTGTAACTATCAATTTGTACTTCTTAATCCCTCCCCTTTCTCACCCATCCCCCCAATCCTCCCATCTGGCAACCTTCAAAGTGTTCTCTGTATCTGTGAGTTTCTTTCTGTTTCATTTGTTCATTTTGTTCTTTAGATTCCACATGGAAATGAAATCATATGGCATTTGTCTTTGACTCCACTCACGATACCCTCTAGGTCCATCCATGTTGTTGTAGATAGCAAGATTTCATTCTTTTTTATGGCTAAGTAATTGTATATTCATACCATCTCTTCTTTGTCAGTTCATCCATTGGTGGACATATCTTGGCCATTGTAAATAATGCTGCAGTGAACATATGGATGTTCATGTCCCTTTGAAGTAATGTTTTGGGTTTCTTTAGATAAATACCCAGAAGTGGGATTACTGAGTCCTTCTTTGTCTCTTGTTATGGTGTCTGTTTTGTCTGGTATAAGTATTGCTACTCCATCTTTTTAAATATTTTATCATTTTCATAAATTTCTTTTTCCATCATTTTACTTTCAGTCTGTGTGTCTTGCTATCTGAGGTGAGTCTCTTGTAGTCAGCATATGTAAGGGTCTTGTTTTCTTATCCATTCAGCCAACCTATGTCTTTTGATTGGAGCGTTTAATTCATTTACATTTAAAGTGATTGTTGATAGATACATAGTTATTCGTATTTTATTATTTATGTTCTTCCCTCTTACCCCCATCTTCTTGTAGAAGTCCCTTTAACATTTCTTGTAATACTGGTTTGGTGGTGATGAACTCTAGCTTTTTCTTGTCTGGGGAGCTCTTCATCTGTCCTTCGATTCTAAATGATAACCTTGCTGAATAATCTTGGTAGTAGGACCTTACTTTTCATCACTTTGAATATTTTGTGCTAGTCCCTTCTAGCCTTCAAAATTTCTGTTGAGAAATCAGCTGACAGTCTTATGGGAGCTCCGTTGTAGGTAACTAACTGCTTTTCTGTTGCTGCTTTTGAGAGTCTCTCTTTGTCATTAACCTTTGGCATTTTAATTTTGCTGCATCTTGGTATGGGCTTCTTTGCATTCATCTTGTTTGAGACTCTCTGTGTTTCCTGGGCTTGTATATCTATTTCCTTCACCAGGTTAGGCAAGTTTTTGGTCATTTCTTTAATTAGGTTTTCAATTCCTTGCCCTCTTTTTCGGTACCGCATTGATGCAAATAGTGGTATGCTTGATGTTGTCCCAGAGGCCCCTTAAACTGGCCTTTTTTTTTTTTTTTCTTTTTTCTTTTCTGATGAGGTATTTCTGCTACTTTCTCAGTCAAATTGCTGACTCGAGCCCCTACTTCATCCAGTCTACTGTTGATTCTCTCTAATGTATTCTTCATTTCACTTACTGTATTCTTTATTTTTGACTGGTTCTCTTTTGTTTTCTATTTGTATTTTTATGTTTACTGTCTCTTTGTTAAAGTTCTCCCTGAGATCATTGAGCATCCTTATAACCAGTGTTTTGAACTCTGCATCTGGTAGATTTCTTGTTTCCATTATGTTTAGTTATTTTTCTGGAGTTTTGTCCTGTTCTTTCATTTGGGACATGTTTCTTTGTGCATTTGTTTGTTTTTTGGGGTTTTTGTTTGTTTGTTTGTTTGTTTTTATTGGGGAAGGGGAACAGGACTTTATTGGGGAACAGTGTGTACTTCCAGGACTTTTTTCCAAGTCAAGTTGTACTTTCAATGTTAGTTGTGGAGGGTGCCGTTCAGCTTCAAGTTGTTGTCCTTTCAGTCTTAGTTGTGGCGGGCGCAGCTCAGGTCCAGGTCCAGTTGCCGTTTCTATTTGCAGGGGGCACAGCCCACCATCCCTTGCGGGAGTCGAACTGGCAACCTTGTGGTTGAGAGGACACATTCCAACTGAGCCATCTGGGAGCTCAGCGGCAGCTCAGCTCAAGGTGCTGTGTTCAATCTTAGTGGCAGGGAGCGCTGCCCACCATCCCTTGTGGGACTCGAGGAATTGAACTGGCAGCCTTGTGGTTGAGAGCCCACTGGCCCATGTGGGAATCGAACCGGCAGCCTTTGGAGTTAGGAGCATGGAGCTCTAACCGCCTGAGCCACCGGGCCTGCCCCATTTAATTTTTATTTGAAAAGTTTTGGGGCAGAAAGATTTTATGAGTCACCCATTATGTATTATTTATTAAGAGCATGCTACGTGCAAAGCACAGTGCTGTCTTAAAAACATGTTAAGGAACTGTAGAGCCCTTGTCATTAGTGAAGTTACTAAAAAATTAACTTACAATGTAAGATGAAAAGATGAAGACTATCCTATGGTTACATACAAAGTAAATGGCATAAAATGCCCTATAGTTTGGGATAATCTAAGAAGTCTTCATGTAGGAAGTGAAACATGCAATTGAGTACTTCCTGCCTTACTCTAGTACTCTTAATCTATTCATTACTCTCATTTAGATTTGGAAACAGACCAAGTAACTTGCTAAGTGTTATAGGGCTATTGGAGCTTGGGTTAGACAAGACTGGCCTTTTCACTCTATAGAGTGGTATGATCATGAGACATGGGTACACCGATCTAGTTGGAGTTTAGGATTTCTATCTGGAGCAAGAGATAAAACTGGAAAGAAACTGAGGCTAAATCATTGGAGATTTTGAATTCCAGATTGTAAAATGTGGAGTTGATCCTGATAGTCATGGAGAGCCAATATAATTTTGGAAAGAGTGACATGAACGTGGTATTTTTGTGTTTTTGTTCAATATCAGAATGGCTTCCGAAATGGCCCCTGCCTTTAGGACATTCCTCATTGATTGTCTTAACTTGAAACTTAAAGCAACTTAAATAATTTAAGGTGGGCTGAAGTTAGAAGATATCCAGTGATAGTGAGCAGTAAGCAGAATTATCTTTGGGATGAAAATGTAATTGTTTAAGAACAGAGTAGACTCATTAACATTAGTAATTATTAACATCTCAGAGGAAAATGGCATATTGTTCCTTTTCATCTGAATTGGCTTTGAGCCTTAGGGTTACACACATACACTGGCCTTTATTTGGATACCAAAATTAGTAACACTTTTTCTTTTAATTTTATTTTATTAAATTTATTGGGGTGACAATTGTTAGTAAAATTACATAGATTTCAGGTGTACAATTCTGTATTACATCATCTATAAATCCCATTGTGTGTTCATCACCCAGAGTCAGTTCTCCTTCCATCACCATATATTCGATCCCCCTTACCCTCATCTCCCACCCCTCACCCCCCACCCCCCTTACAGTAACACATTTTCTGATGCTTTATTTTTACCTTTTAAAGTATTTTTTACGTTACTACTTTTTTACTGTGGAAAATTTCAAACATACACAAAAGTAGAGTATATAATATAATGAGCCGCCCCTATGTTGCCATCACTTGGCCTCAACAATGATAAACTTTCTGCTGTTTCTTATGTCAGATTTCTAGTACTAGGCCTTATTTTCTGCCTTTCCTGAGTCACAGCGTAATGCAATTAATGGTATATATAAGCTTTGAAGGAATGAGCTGTGCTTTTCTATAACTACTGAGATGTTCCTAGATGCTAACTATAGAAAAATCGTGCCTCTGCTTGAATTGGATCTGAAAGTTTTTCACATTTTTAATCTGTTAACACCGAGTTCCGCTGCTTTCTGTGGAGCTTTAGTGTTTGAGTCAAATTTGCCAACTTTAGTGAGGTAGAAATGTACTATGATTGTTATGGTGATTGTGACGTTTACCATTTAGGAAAATATTTTGTTAAACTTAAAACCCAAATATTTAAGTACATGACACTTAGCAATCAAATTATAAATTTTTTTTTCATAGATTCTTGGTTTTATGTCCTACTAAAAAAAGTTTCTCCAACTCCAGAGTTATAAAATTATACATTCATAGTTTCTTCAAGTACTCTAATTTTATATTTTAATTTTAAAATAATAAAAAAAAATTAGAGTTAAGGAGTATAGTGAGGATCCAACTTTTTTTTCTAAACACCATTTATTGACTAACTCATATTTTCTCCCACTGGTGTTGGATAATCATAAGCTAATTTCTCATATGTACTTGAACTGTTTTGTACTGAGGCTTTCTCACATGGTTTCCTGTTCTTGAGTAGCAAATCCCACTCTAGTGGGATTTAGATACTTAAATACTGATTTGTATATTTTTGTTTGTTTTAAAGGGGACAATTCATCTCTTTCGAAAACCACAAAGATCTTTTTTTGGCAAGTTATTACAGGAATTTAGACTTGTAGCAGCTGACCGAAGGGTAAGTTATTTTTATTCCTTAACCCTAATTTTACTTATTGCACAAACATTATAACATTGGGAAAAAAGTAGTTTTTAAGGCAAGTAGAAATCATTCTCGATCCCACCACACCGTCCTCATTTTTTTATGTTGGGTAAGTAATTTTTTAATGTAAAATTACAGTAGTTTGGCATACATTTGTTTTGCTTAGACGGAAGCTAGGCTTGTTAGTTTTTATTCTAATTCTAAAGAGTTTTAAAGAAAAACTGTTTTGTGACTGCCTTATGTTATTAATTTTTTTAAAAAAGAAAGGGATGTAGTCTGAAGCCATGTTTTCTCATTTTTAATATAAGGCAGGAAAAATATGGTTTGAGATTGTAAATGAAAAGATATAATTGGTACCCTTTTGGTTACCAATGTTGACTTTCTAGTTATTGTTCTGTTTTCATTGCTCTCATTATTGTCTAAATTATAAATTCCCTGGGGCCAGTGATTATGTCTGTTTTGCTCATTTTTTATAAAAGAAAAGCACCCAATAAATATTTGATGAATTTTAAATAAACTTAGCTTCAATGGAACATAATAAGCAGTGCTAATGGTATTGGCCATGTATTGTGATACTAAACTAGAGACTTCTTTGTTCTTTACCACTATATCCTGTTTCTAAAACCTTAGAATGTTGTTAGAACTCAATAATTCTAGTATTTGGAAATATTATCATGTCCTGAATGTTAAACTCAAGAGCCAATTTTAGGGAATTCATCTGCTTCTTGTGTATCTAGTCCATTTAGAATGATCTTTTGAGAACAGATAGATATAGCTCTATGATACTGATGGAAAGCAACTGTATTACAGAGGTAAATAGGAAATTCGTTAATAGTGCACATTACTGAGGCACAGAATACTGCAGAATATGTAGTAGGAATAAAAGTGATGTAGAAATCCAGAATTACGCACATAATCTCGATCATAATTTAAATTTTAAGAGCTCTATCTGGTTCATTTCTTCACTACTACTGTGCTAGTTCTTGGTGATTTCATATTTCATGTGGAAGATCCTTGTAACTTTCAGTTCCTTACTTCGTCACCAGAAATAATCTTGTCCTCCATCCCTCCCAGCCATCCACTCCTATGATCAAACCATAGACCTTATCATTTATAATAACTATCTTCCCATTCTCTCATTTTCAGGCATTTCACTCATTAGTCACCATCTCTTGTCTTTCCAGTTCACTCCTATTACTCCAATTCCAATAATTCTTCAATTTTTCTAGGACTTCTAATCCATTGACTTTGTCATATTTTCACTATTTTTTACCTCTCTTATCCCCATTTGCTTTCTTATCCAATTTAGATTCTGTAGTCCATTATTACCATTTTCTTGCATGTGCCTTCAGCTCTTTTGTGCCTCCCTTCCATTTGTTATACTTCCTATCATACTTCCTTGGCAAATCTTAACCTCATTAAGTTCACTTTCTGTCACTCTGTACCTGCACCCAAGCAACTAAATGTAGCTGAGGAAACAAAAACCATGCTGACTGGTCTTACTTTAAATTCATGATTACCATTAGTGCTGCCCTACTATATCTTCTTATTACAGTTCATTCAGTTTCCCACTTTCCTAAACAACTGTTTCATACCATTTCCTCAGACTTCCAAAACGTCATTCATTGTCTCTCTAACCTGTTGATCTTGCTTCCTGTTTCACTAAGGGAAAGAAGTAATCAGAAGAAAATTTCCACATTCTATCATCAGCACATCTACTAACGCTCTGCCTTCTTTCCTGTTTCTATGAATGAACTGTCTGGTCTGCTATATAAGACTAATCTTTCCATTGGTTGTCTACTCAAGAACAATATTCCTATAATTTTTCCTCTGTCTCTTGCATCAGTGGTCCTTTTTCCATCATTCTCTTTCTTGCATCATTCTTGCATGCCATATATTCCACTCTCAGCTACCAATCCATTTCTCTGCTTTTTATAGCAAAACTACTTAAAAGAATTGTCTTCACTCTCTTTATTCACTTTATCTTTTCCCTTTCTTTATTAAACACATACCAGTCTGGCTCTAGTCTCCATTAATCCACAGAAACAGTTTTTACAAGGTAAAATAACCTGTGTGTTATCAAAATCAATAGTCATCTCCATTTCCATTTCCCTTCTTACTTGACCTCCAATAGCATTTGATAAAAATTTATCACTTCCTCCTGAAAGCACTTTTTTCACTTTGACTCTGAAACACCACTGTTGCTTTTCTTCCTATTTACTTGGCCATTACTTTTTAGTCTCCTTTGTCACTTTCATCTATGTGATCTGTACGTTTTAGAGTTCCCAGGACTTAGTTCCAGCTTCTCTTCTTTATATTCATTTCATCTAGGTGACACTTTCACTACCACATGCTGATGACCCTATATTTATATCTCAATCCCTAACCTCTCCCCTACCTCCAGATTCCGATATATAATGGCCCTCTCATCATTTCCACTTGGATGTCTACCAGGCATCTCAAATTTAATATGATCAAACCTTAACTTTGATTTTCTATTACTTCCTCACTAAGTGGCCACTCTATTCTTCCAAATGCTCAGACCAGAAACGTTGGAGTTATTCAACCCCTCGCTTCCCCTTACATCTCAGGTCCATTTTGTAAGTAAATCTTGCTAGTTCTATCTTCAATATAATACCCAGAATCTGACTCTCCTAATACCTTCTTACCACCTACAAAGCTACCATCATTTCTCACATGCATTATTGCAATCACATTCTAAATAGTCTTCCTACTTCCATCCTTGCCCCCAGGCAGTATATTATACATAGAGAAGCCAGAATGATCTTTTAAAAATGAAAACTAAGTTTCCATTTGGAGTAAATCCCAATTCTTTTCCTGGCATACAAGACATTACTTGATTGATGTAGCCCCAGACTCCCTCTCACCTGTCTTGACTAGCTGACCTTAGCCAGGTACTCTTCTATCAGGGTGTCGCGTCCAGCGCAACAAGGGCAGTGAGGGTGCGAGAAGGGGCGGTTTGGGTTAAGTTTTTAAGAAAGAAACAAACAGAGACTTAATGCAGGTAAACCTCTCAGAAGGCCAGGGGTCTCTCAGTCTCAGAGGACTGGAGCCCAGAATAAGGCCGACTGGGAGTTTTTATTGAATAGGTATACAAAAACAAGAGAAAGCAACATTGTTTCTTACACAGTCTCTGAAACTCACACATCATAACAGAAAAATATTTATCTCAATCACCCTTTGTCAGTCAACAGCTGAAGCACAAGGTTCCACAATGTCTTAATTAAGGTATGTACCTTCTCATGGTCAAGTCTCTTATTTTGTAACAGTTCTGTTGAGCTAAGTGGAGAGAACTGATCTTTATTGTTTTTGTAACGTCTCTCACAAACAGGTGCCAGGGAAAAGGCAGAGCCGGCAACAGCTTTTCCCAGGCAGGGGGAAGGGGAGGCAAGGCCCCTTCCCATATTTTTCTAAGGCAACTCATTGGAGGTCCCCACTCGGTTCCGCCTGGCTTAGGTTGTATCTCCCATGAGATATCTTACCCGTCTTTGGCTGCAAACCATCTTTTGGGGACCAGACAGAGAGACATAAGGTGTAAACATAAGGATGGAACAAAGTCCCAGAAAGGCACAGTCTCACAAACTCTTCTTTCCTTAAGGAAAGACACGGAGGGACAGTTGGCTAGGCTGTTGTGTGACTACATCAGGGCATTTGCACCGTGGTTCACATTTTCTCTCCCAGATATCTGCATGCTTAGCACCTTTGTCTCTTTCAGATATCTGGTCACACGTCACCTTACCAAACAGGTCTTTTCTGACCATCTATCTAGAAGAGCACCTCTTCCATATCTCCCATTACTGTGTTCTTACTGTACTTTTTTTTTTCTTCTTGGCACTTATCACCACCTGACCTTTTGTATTTGCTTATTGTCTCTCATCCTACCTGGATTAGAAGATCTGTATTTTGTTCACTACTGTATTTCTAATGCCTAGAATAGTGTGTCTGTTACAAAACAGACACTCAAATATGTGTTGATTTAGTAGTAGAGCTGCAGAGAGTATCATTTTCAAGTTACATGCTTTATCCTCCTTTCCTGACTGTTCTTGAATCCCTGTCCTGACTAGATCCCATGTCCACTCATTTCATTAATGTCCTCACTAGTATTAAAGTCCCTTGTCCCATTACCCTGTCATGTCAGCTCTTAAGTCTCAAACACCCCTACCTCACTTGCATCTCTGGTTTTGCTCCTGGGTGTAGAGGAAGTTCCAAATGGTGTCTACCATAAATTCATGCTGTTAATTCTTGTTCTCCTCTTTGATGCTTTAATAGTATACTTGCCACAACAGCTCTTCTGCAGATTTTCCTCTGGATTTAAGTTTCCAGTCTTACTTTACCATATCCCTTAATTTTGGAAAATGGCCTTGCTTCTTGTTTTCTATAACGCTACTTCACAGTCACTTCTTTTCTATCTCACAATTTTTCTATCCCTTCAGTCACATTTTTATCCTCACCTTTCTCAGAGGTGGTGCTCTTCCTTTCTAAACTACACCTTCCATCTGCGATCTAAAACCATCTTATACCACGTTTGACCTTTGCAATTTTATCTGTTTAATTTTAACACCTCCAAATAACTACCTTTTCACTAATTTTTTTTCACCTCTGCTTTCAAACAAACTAGGTCCTTCTTTGTAGGGAGTGGAGCAGAGCAAAAATAAAAAGCACTTCACTTCTTGATGTCTTCTTCCTTTATTTTTAGAATGCCCCTCCTCTGACTAAATCCTAGCTATTTTTCAAGGTGTATCTCAGGTCTTCCCTCTTCTATGAACTTCTAAACTATAGAAGTGCTTTCCCTATTTTCTGGTCCTATTTCATACAATTTATTTGATAAATAATCAAGTACTGCCTTCTGTGGGCTAACTTTGTTTTGATATAATTTCAAACTTACAGAAAAGTTACAAGATTAGTATAAGGAACTCCTTTATGCCCTTTACTCAAATCCACCAATTTCTTACATTTTGCCCCATTTGCTTTATCATTGTTTCTATGTACATATTTATAGAAACAAAACGATATTTGAGTTTATGTGTTAGAGTTTATTTTCTTTTGTATTATTTCCCATCTAGAATTATTCTTTTAGAAACAAGTTGGTTGATGATAATTTTGGTAAATTTAGAAAATGTGAACTGACTTATTTGAAGGACGTTGTGTTTATTCCTTTGAATATCAAAAATATGAATTAGATTAATTTGAATAGACTCAGTGAAGTTTATCAGCAATATGCAAATAAAATTTATTTTCTTTTTCACAAATTATTTTCTTTTTCACAGTCCTGGAAGATACTGCTTTTTGGTGCAATAAACTTAACATGTACTGGCTTCCTGCTTATGTGGTGCAGTTCTACTAACAGTATAGGTATGTTGCCATCCTTACTTTCTGGAATTAACTATTAGTTTCACTTTTATTTTTCTGATTTAAAATAAACATATATCTTCCTTTATACAGAATATATTATTCTGAAATATAACTCAAAAGATTTAAATGAGAGAATCCATTTGAAAAGTGCTTTGTAAACTATAAAGCTTGGTTCAATTGTTAAGCATTATCTTTTTAAATTAGCTTTTTTTTTTTTTAAGAAAACACTTTAAATCTTTTTCAAAAACTGAGATTCCTTTTTTTAAAAACTTTTATTTATTTTAACTGTGTTTTTCCAGGACTCATCAGCTCCAAGTCAAGTAGTTGTTTCAATCTAGTTGTGGGGGGAACACAGCTCACATTGGCCCATGTGGGGATCAAACCAGCAACCTTGTTGTTAAGAGCGCTGGGCTCTAACCAACTGAGCTAATGGGCTGCCCCCTGGGATTCCTTTTTAATGTGATAGATTAGTACTTCAGTTTATGGCATTTTTAAATAGGATTTTGAGACTTATAAGGGAAATCTGTAATATTTTATTGTCTTGACCTCTTATATTTTTATGTACCATTATTTTCATCCTGCTATTCAAAGAATACATTTAAAATAGTACTCAAATGACAGAAGAAGGAAAAAAATACTGTCACAGGTCTTTTGAGCATATATTGCTTTATTTTTCCTGATGGAAAAATCAGGTTCTAAAGTAAGGTTTTGGACTCACAAACTTTGGCTACATATACTAATAAAATTTACTGGTTAATTGCCAGCCTATGAGGTTAATCAGTGAGTCAGTTTTTGTTTTGTTTTATTTTGTTTTTTTGGTAATGGACACTCCTGGAATGAACAATTTCAGTGATTTGCTATATTTTCTAACAATGGATTGAGTAACTATTTTTTTTCAATAACATTTTAATCAATGTGTTTTACAGCTTTAACTGCCTATACTTACCTGACCATTTTTGACCTATTTAGGTAAGTTTTTTAAAATCTCCTAATGTTTTAAAGCTAATGAAGAATTTGTTAAACTAAATTCATGGTTTTCATTGCTTAAAGGAAAGTAATCTGCGAAGTAAGTAAAATTATCAACATAGAACATACAATACAAACAATAAATTAATAGACATAGTGAAGGAAAATATCCCATTTACATAGCAACAGAAAAGAGAATACCTAGCATTAGTTAGGTCAGCTGCTCCAGGTGCCTGCCTGTGTGGGAGTCAGCTGTGGCCAGAGAACAGGGTCATATAACATACCAATTCCCACTTTAACTGTGTACATAGGAAAAAACTGAAGGGCATTAATAGCTGAGAAATGAGTAATTGTGAACTAGGGAGACAACCTGTTGGCTCCCTGCTTCATGGGGCCTTTCATATTTCCATATAAGGATTGCAAAATGCTTAAACCTTGGTATCTTCAAGCTCCATGCCATAGGAGGATGTTATAAGGAAGTCTTTTCATTAATTATGTAACTAAATCTACTTTATTGGTCTCAAACAATCGGAACTGAATTACCTGAATTTCATATGTAGTAAGGTGTTTTAGAGTGAATCTCCACTATACTTCAAAAAATGAATATAGTTTTATCCAATCCAGAATGTTGTCATGGTGTTATTAATATTTAGTTTAACTTTTAATGAAGATTAAATAAAGTTTATCAAAGTTAAAATGTATTGTATATGCCTAGAATGAAATATATTATCATAATTATCGTGTCATTTTTTTGCATGCTCAGTTATAGAAACCGTTCAGGGTGGATAACTTACTGAGTAGAGAAAGTATGGGTTTAGGTTCTATTTAACTGACTTAATGATGTGTCATAATTTATTTCAGTTTCTCCACATGTTAAAAGTATCACATATTACGATGCTCATTGTGAATAGATTGTAAATTATTACATAATTTACTAAATTAGTGTGTGTAAGTACTGATAACTTTCAGCAACTTAGGAATTCTGAGAACTTAATTTCTTTCTGCATGTTCTCTTCTAGCAATAGTTCTAATGCTAAATTTATTTTTCATTTTACTTAGTTTAATGACATGTTTAATAAGTTACTGGATAATGATGAGGAAACCTAGCCCTGTCTATTCATTTGGGTAAGTTCAAATTATTTTTTGCTAACTTATTGGTATTAAAATAGTTGTTATATTAGGCAGTAATGAGCTAGGTAGAGTATTTCTAGAAAATAAATGCTGCCTGCTTAGTGAAATGATGATCAAATAGTGAAAGTTGATAGCAAAGGCTCTTCCAAGAGGATTCTAGGTAAGAAACATCAATGTCTAAATTTAAGACATATTAAAATAAAATGTTCTTTTAATATGACATTAGGCTCTTTTCTGTTTTATATAACAAATATTAACACGAAATGTTCAAATTAAATTAAGACTGGATGTTTTGATAGCAATGGACTAACAAAGAGTTTGAGATTTCTGTTTCTATAGTTTTAGAAATTACTGAAATGTGGAAGATAATCTTTTATATTAGAGGTCTTTAAAATATATACTAGAAAAATATGAGTTGCTTTCAGATTTAAGGAAACAACTTGAAGAAGAATTTTACTTTGGTAAAGAAACTCTTCAACCAAATTTATCCTTCTTCTTTACCATGCTATTCATTGGGATTATATTCTTTGAACAAATCAGGTTGGGTTTTTTGTATGTTTGTTTGTTTTTAATAATGGGACAAAGTAAACATAAAATGTTAATGCAAAATAAGATATAAGGATCACTGAAATTTGATAGGGTGGGACTGTTACTATGATAATCATTTGTAAGGTATAGATATCTGTATATGGAAATCTTGACTCTCAGTCAAGGCTTTTCGTTGTCAAGTGACAGAAATCCAACTCAAACTAGCTTGGGGGGGAAAAATGGGGACTTTGGTATTTTATGTAACCAAAATATAGAAAAATTAAGGTAACTGGCATAAGAACTAGAACTCTCAGGATTGCTGTCTTTCTCTTACTGCTCAGGCTTGCTTTTCTCTGCATTTCAGTTTCAGTTTCTCAGACCACTTTACCATCCTGCAATGAAGAGTAGGAGATAACAAAGTTAACTCCTAGTCAGACCGTAACTCGTACCTTCTTACCTTCATCCTAGAGAGGAAAGGACTCTTTTCCAGCTCTAGTTCAGAAAAGTATGAGAAAGAACTGTTGATTAGTCCATGATGGAACAGATTAGTCTTTGAATAAGTTACTATGGCCAAGAGACAAGGTCAAGTAAGGATATGACAGCTTCCATTTTGGCCCACTTGCTTAGTGTGAGCAGGAAAATAGGAAGCAATTGAACAATCAAATTAATCATTCAGATATAATTGCAATCAATCACATAGCTTGAAATATCTATATTTAGTAACTCCAAATCCAGTTCTGCAGCTCTGAGATCTCTCATTTCAGACTACCTTTTTGATATCTTCACAGGGGTGTCTAATTGGTATCTGAAGCTTAAGCTAGAATTCTTGTTTTCTTCCCCAAAAACCTGTTTCTCTGCTGTTTTTCCCATCTCAGTAAATACACCACCACTCAGTTGCTCAAGCAAAAAATCCTAGGCGTTATCTTTGACTATTCTCTCTACCCACATTTAGGCATCAGCAAGTTATGTCAAGGTAATCTAAAAATACATCCAGAATGTGCTCCCACCCCCATTTCTATCTACACTACTACCATCCTAATCAAGCTACCTTCATTTCTTGCCTTAATCAATGGCCATCATCCTGCTTGCTCTCCATGTTTCTGCTCTCCCCCATTATAGTTCATTTCTCCATAAATCAGCCGGAGGGTTTTCCCTTTTAAACCCAAATCGTGCTGTCACTCTTCTTAAAGCCATCTATAATTTCCCATCATACTTAGAATAAAATCCTGACTCTTCCCTAATTTACAAAGCCCTTATATGAGCTGGACCCTGCCTACTTCTCTTATCATTCTCATGCCTTCTGTACCACACTTTCTTTCTGTAATTTGAACACAGCTAACTCATTCCTGCCGTAGGGGCTTTGTACAAGCTATTCTCTCTGCTTGAAATGCTCTTCACCTGATCTTTGCAAGATGAGCTCCATCTTATTCCAATCTTAAGATTACTAGATGTTAATGTCATTCATTACGTGACTAGGCCCAATCTAAAACAGATTCTAAAATAAATCACCTAGTTAGCTTCTTGTCACATCAGACTAGTGTAATTTTCTCAGTAGAACTTACCAGAACTTATAATTTATTATTCCCTCTGCCCCTTTAAAATATAAATTTCATGGTAGCAGAAACCATATCTTGTTCTGTATTATATCTTTGTGTATGCTTGTTTCTATATAGCTGTTCAATTGATATAGCATCATTTATTTTTAAAAATCCATTCTTTTTCTACTGCTTTTATGGGTGACCTTTTTCGTAAATCAGGTGACTGTGTATGTGTAGATCTGTTTCTGTGTTCTCTTTTCTGTTCAATTTATTTGGCTGTCTTAGGTTAGTACAGGCATACCTCATTTTATTGTGCTTCACCTTATTGTGCTCCACAGATTTTTTTAAAATAAATTGAAGTCAAGACACTCCACCAGCAAAAAGATTATGACTTTATTGTGATACTCTCTTTATTGTAGTGGTCTCGAACCAAACCCGCAATATTACTGAGGTATGCCTGTACTGAACTATGTTAATTACTGTAGTTTTGAAACAAATCTTAATATCTGGTAGTCTAAAGCCTTGTTCTTCAGATTATCTTTGCTTTCCTTAATCTTTTGCATTTCCATATATACTTTAATATCAGCTTATCAATTTTCACAAATAACTGCTGCATTCACATAGTTCATACTTTTATACCCCACTTTTTTCACTCACATCTTTCCATGTCAAATACATTCTATTATATTTTTAATAATGCATAATGTTCTATTGTTAATTCCAACACTTTTCCTTTATAAACAGCAATGGAATGAACATCCTTAATTACTTTATTATCTTTTCTGAAGATAATTGTTTCTTTAAAAAATTTTAAGCATTCATACTTACCACAAGTATTGAATGTCATTAAGCTATGTGTTGTGGGAAAAACTAAAACAAGTAAGACAACAGCCCCTGACATCCAGCTGATAGTTTAGGGATTATAAGACATGCTCATAATTAACTGCAATTATATGTGTAAGTGAGAGGCAATATTGTAAGTGGTTAAAATTATGAAATCTGGAACCAGAATACTCGAGTTCCCAATCCTGGCTTCTCTACTTGCTACGTAGCTCTGACTCTAAACAGTTAACTTTTCCTCTGTGTGTTTCTAGTTCCTTATCTCTTTTTGTTTTCTTTAAGTGGATAAAGTAACCCTCAGTAGGGTGTCGGGAGATTTAGATGTGGTAAAACGAGGTCTGACAATTAAGTTCTTGAACTTGTTGCAGTGATGTTGTTAACCTCTTTTGATATCAGAGGGATTATTCATTATGAATTTGTACCAACTGGACAAACACTTAACCAATTTTACTGTTTGGAAGTGCTGAAGAGGCTGCGTGAAAAAGTTAGACGACCTGAACTTTTCGCCAACTATTCATTCCTCGTGCATCACGACAATGTACCAGCTCACACGGCACTGTCCATGAGGGAGTTTTTAGCCAGTAAACAAATAACTATTGGAACACCCTCCCTACTTACCTGATCTGGCCCCCAATGACTTCTCTCTTTACCTGAAGATAAAGGAAATATTGAAAGGAAGACATTTTAATGACATTCAGGACATCAAGTGTAATATGACAATAGCTCTGATGGCCATTCCAGAAAATAGTTCCAAAATTGCTTTGAAGGGTGGACTAGGCGCTGGCATTGATGCATAGCTTCCCAAGGGGAGTACTTCGAAGGTGACCATAGTGATATTCAGCAATGAGGTATGGAGCACTTTTTCTAGGATGTGTTTGCAAACTTAATTGTCTGACCTCATATGTTTAGCACTTTGACTAACACAAGATGAATCAATTAAGTGTTAGTTGTTAATTAGATAATGGTTATTCTAGATAAATAAGAGCCATAAGTGGGTCTGGTAAATATATGTTGTACAAATAGGCAATCTTTTTAATCTCTGATTTTCAGTTTATTATTCTAGAAATTCTGTAGTCTGGTCTAACAGTGTTTGGCTTATAGTAGGCACATATGTAGATTGAGTGAGTGAATAAATGAATGTAAATGTCTTCTAGAGGTACTGGTTTGTGAATTGAAAGAGTTATGCTGATCGAATTAATTTTCTGATTTCAGGTTTGAAAGATTAGAAGTCCTGGCTGTATTTGCTTCCACAGTCTTGGCACAGTTGGGTGCTCTCTTTATATTGAAAGAAAGGTACCTTTGTATATGATACTACTGTCATTCTAAATTCCACCTGTGCCACCTTTGGGAACATAAAGAATCCAGTGAGACACCCATCTGGTTTGAAGGGTGTTAAAATGAGCAGTGATAGAGTTTTTTTTTGTGTTTTTTTTTTTACATTTCCACTGTCTCTATTCCTAATGCTGTACTCCGCTTCCTATAACCATATACATACATATATATACATATATATATAAAATTATAGTTGGATAGAGTTTTAATAGTATAATTTATTTATATCTCAGACTTTTCTCCCTTGTTGAGGCTACTAAATCCAATCATAGATAGGTGTGAGTGAAAGAAAGGGATTCAGTCAGATATGTTGTAATGCTTAGTACAACCTCATTGAAACAGGTTAGGTAGAGAAAGATTGACATTACATATTGGGGATAATTTGTGAGTCCCATTGCCTCATCACTGCTACTAATCAGCAGTTGGTTATCATATTTTTAAATGTGAATTTACTGAGTTAAAGCTTTAATAAAGCTTATAATAAAGCTTTTTAATTTTATAATTTATAGGACTTACATAATACATTATTTATTTCTTTCAGTGCAGAACGCTTTTTGGAGCAGCCTGAGATACACACGTAAGATTTTGCTTTTGGCATAACATATAATTTGCTATTAAGTTTAGTTACCAAGTTAATTGGTATTTTATAAATAACGATTACTTTGGCCAATATCAGTGTTCAGAGTGTGGCAGCATACATTTTATTGATAGTTCACAAAATCCCCAAATCTCAAGACCCCCTCTCTCCACCCTTAACTGTTCCCAAGCCCTTATACTACAGAGAAAGACCTCTCTATCTCTATCCTGGCTTCAAGTCCCTCATTGTTTTCTAGATCCAGGTCAACTCACTAAGCCAGCCCCATCTGGTCTTCTATAATTTGAAATTTGATTTTCAGAATCTTTTAGTAGCACCTATGGAAAAGATGAAATTGTTATTGTCTACCACATAGTTGCCAACTATATGGACTTGAGCTGTTTTGGACCAGCTTAATTTAGGGCAGTCTCACCTGTGCTGTGTACTGTAAACCAAATACCATTGGCATTCATACAAATTTATAACAGCGGTTACCTGTAAGAAGATAGTGTTAATGCTAAGAGTCTTTTTTTTGTCCTGTGTAAGATGGAGCAACAATAGACAGGACATGGGTTATAGGACTAGAAACCAAGTTCAGATTCTGGCCCTGCTAATACCAAACCATAGAAGCAGACTACTCTGCCTTCCCATCTTTTAGTTTCTTTACATGCTGAAATTACATATTGCTATTACCAAGAAAAAAATAATGGTGAATATTATTATTATTTTTTTTTTAGGGGAAGATTGTTAGTTGGTACTTTTGTGGCTCTCTCTTTCAACCTGTTTACGATGCTTTCTGTTCGAAATAAACCTTTTGCTTATGTCTCTGAAGGTATGTTTTTTTTATTTATCAATAAAAAATTCAATTAATCTCTCATAAAAATAAGTTTTATTTCTTTCGTTGTCTCATAAATCAATGAGAAAGTATACTCTGAAGAGAAGAGAGAACTACCCCAAAAGTTCTTAAGTCTTCTATAATCAGAGAATTATAAAACCAAATAACATTACTTAAAAACAGGTAAGACTGACATATTAATTTAAATGTGATGAAAAATTACATTTACCAAGTAACATGAATGATATTTTAGATGTATAACCTACCTACAAAAAGTCTATTGCAAGCATTTTAGGAGCATCATGATACTTAGAATAGTTGATAGGCTCATTGCAAATAATTGGATTCTGTTAACTAAATAAGTTCCCAGGAACTACTCTTTGGCAATTGTGGGTGGGTATATATTTGAAAGTAGCAAAACTTTTTTTCTTTTGAAATAATTGTTTTATTTTCAAGTCTTTACAAATTCAGACTTTTTTTTATTATTACTTCAGTGGTCTAAATTATTGGCATTTTTCATTAATTTTAATGTTTTGGAATCCCACTAACCCCCAAACGGTTAACCACTGATTGATGAAGAGGTGACATAAAAACAAAAATGGGCTGTGTGCACAGACCTACATTTTGAAGCAGAGATAGGTGAGTGTCTTTTTAGGTCTCATTGACTTGAACAGCAGTGCAATTAAGAGAAGAAAGCTTTATGACATGCCCATTCAAGTTTAAATGACTTGGTGAGTGTTGTGAAGTATGAGTTGTATTTATATGAGAGAGTTTAAGAAATTACTGTGTGAACTCGAAAATTAAGTATTTGTCATGACCAGAATTATTTTGAAAAAACTTTATAAATTAGTAAAGTAGTATGTTGGCACTCCAGAAATTTTAAAAAGATGCAAACGTTTAGAAACAATATCTCTGTAAAGATCAGGATACAAGAAGAAAATACTGATAGTCTCACAACCCAGAGATAACATCTATAAACCTTTCTATGTTACCCCTTTCAATTTTATATGCACTTATGTGTATCCTTACATACTTAGTACAGTTTTCTGTATTTTTTTTCAATCAATACTATTGAAAAAATTATACTCAATACTATTGTCTTGAGTATTGCCTCATTAAATACTCTGAAAAAAATATTTTTTGAATGCTTGCATAATATTCTATCACATGAATATTTTTAAACATTAGGCTATTTTTACACATTTCCAACTTTTCCTTTTACGAATAATGCTCTAATCAGCTGGTTTGTATTTCATGTGTGCATTTCTCATTCTTCTCTAGGATAAATTCCCAGAGAATAAATTATAAATGGGTTAAATATACAATATTTTTAAAGGCTTTGATATATATTGCCAAATTTATTTTCAGAAAGGGTACCTAGTTTGTTTTTCATCAGCTGGAAATGAAAGTTCCCCAAAACATCAAGATTTGTGACATCAGTTGAAATTTGAGTAGAAAGTAATATTGAGAGCTTGTGATCTGCTGGCATTTTGCTAAATGATTTACACAAAATAATCCACTTAAGTTCTTCCTGTAACCATATAAGGTAAATAATTTTATTATCCCCATTTTACACTGAAGCACTAAGAGATCAAGTCACTTGCCCCAGGCCGCACATCTAGTTAAGGGCAGAGGTGGAATTTGAAGCCAGGTATTTTGGCATCAGAGGCTGCTCTTAACTGCTCCATTATGCTGCTTTTATGTAAGATGTGCTAATCTTATTTATGTCATAATACACATAATAAAATGAATGGATAAAGTAGCACCCTGGGATAAATGTAAGAGGATGCTTGAGTCTGGAGGCTACTTGTCCAGGGACAGTAACTGACAGGTGTCTTTGGATGTAGCCAGGTCTCTACCTGGCCTTTAAGTGCTGCAAGAATTAATAATTGGTATACCTATAACCCATTCTCAGCATACTGGTTAGGAAACTGCTTTACAGTAGAAAGGGCCTTTAAAACGTCAAATTAACATAACAATGACATATAAGTTCACTAATTCCTCAGGTCAACTATATATTGTAGTTGCTTTTGATTTAGTATCTTAAAGGCATATAAAGAGGAAAAGGTTATGTAATTAAGAAGTAATATGTCCTTTTGTAATGTATGGATCATTACCAAACTTATTTTTAAAATTAAAGAAATCAAGTATTTCTGATAGTTTATTCTTCTGTGTAGATAATGTAAGTATTTTCTCCTTAAAGCTGCTAGTACGAGTTGGCTTCAAGAGCATGTTGCAGATCTTAGTCGAAGGTAAGATGTTATGAGATTTCATAATATATGGGATTTTTTTTTCTTTTAAGGTGCAGAGAGCTACAGCCTGCAGTGCCTTTTTTTTTTTTTTTTTAACTTTTATTTATTTTTAAGTGTTTATTTATTTTTCCAGGACCCGTCAGCTCCAAGTCAAGTAGTTGTTTCAATTGTCAAGTAGTTGTTTCAGTCTAGTTGTGGAGGGCGTAGCTCACAGTGGCCCATGTGGGGATTGAACCGGCAACCTTGTTGTTAAGAGCACCGGGCTCTAACCAACTGAGCAGACTGGCCACCCCAAAATATGAGATTTTTTAAGGATGCACAAAAAATGCATCGATCATGGGAACTTCCATGATTAATTGCTGAGGTTAATACATGAGTCTCACAGATAAGATCCTTCCTTTACTTTTTAATTGATGATACAAAAGGGACCTTTATGAGTGAGGAAGCTTTGATCCCAAATCCTTTTTGCTTTCTTTAAAAGACAAATGATATTAAAATACAAGTCATTTACAAGATTTTCATCAGTGTTACATGAGTTCTGCTAATGAATACTCTTTTTGTTTGTTTTTCTCATAGCTTATGTGGAATTATTCCAGGACTCAGCAGTATCTTCCTTCCCCGAATGAATCCATTTGTTTTGATTGATCTTGCTGGAGCATTTGCTCTTTGTATTACATACATGCTAATTGAAATTAAGTAAGTATTTTTTATTTTTGTGAAGTGTGTTTCCAATCCTGGGGTCTGATTTTTAAGGGCATTGACAGGAGGATAGGGTTAAGCTTATAGCATGTTTGCTTTTGACCTGTGTAACTGGTCATGTCTTGTCCTCAAGTGTCTTCATCTGAAAAAGAAAGGGTTGTGTTCAATAAATATTTTTCACCACAATCAATAATGCCGAATTAATTCCCTACTGCTTACCTGATGAGTGAAACTGAGAAGGGGACAGTAAAAGAGAAATAAGCAACAGCTTGCTATCACTGACAGAGAAGAGAAGAGGAAGTAGGTGTGAAGTAATTTTAAAAAAGCAAGCCTTTTAGGAAATAGACTTTACAGCTGCTATAAGCTTAACACTTAATGGTATATGATTCTTTGACTCCCTACCCTTTAAATGTTCGTGTATACTAGATTTTGTCCTTAATATTATTTTTCCTGGGAGATCACATACAATTATTCATTTTTATTGACTACCTCTGTGTGTTTCCCAAACCTTTATTCCTAGCCCAGATCTAGATTGAATTCCAAAAGATACTATCTAACTTTTATCCATGCCTGCCTCAACTGAACCTATTTTCCCCTATCTCCAAAACTGTTTTTTCTTGTATATCTTGTCTCAGTGAATGCTACTACCATCTATTCCATTGCATTCTTTTTAAAAATTGTGTTAAAACATACATAACACTAAATTTATCATATTATGTTTAAGCATACAGTTCAGTGGCATTAAGTACATTCACATTGTTGTACAACCATCACCCTTATTCAACTTCAGAACTTTTTCATCTTCCCCAACTAAAACTCTGTACCCATTCAACAGTTAGTTTAATGGGTACAACAAAAAGTTGTTTCCACCTGTTGTCTATTGTGAATAGTGCTGCAGTGAACATGGGTGTACAAATATCTGTTAGAGTCTCTGCTTTCAATTCTTGTTGGTATGTGCCCAGAAGTAGAATTGCTGGATTATATGATAGATAATTCAATTTTTGACTTAAACTCAAAAAATTAAACATTCTTAAATACCTACTTCTCCTCCCTCCTCCCCCCATCACCTCTTCCAAGCCAATTCTAATTGGTCACCTAGTCTTGTGGGTTTTTTTTTTTTGTTGTTGTTTTTAAATTTAATCACCATGCTGTACATCCCCAGAACTTAATGTGCCTTATAAGTGGAAGTTTGAACCTTTGCACCTTTACCCATTTCCCCCACCCCCACACTCCCTGTATCAGGCAACATCAATCTGTTCTCTATTTCTTATGAGTTTAATTTTTTAAGATTCCACATATAAGTGAGATCATACAGTATTTATCTTTCTCTGACTTCTTTCACTTAGCATAATGCCCTCAGGGTTCATCCATGTTGTCTCAAATGGCAGGGGCAGGATTTCCTTCTTTTCTTTTTCTTTTTTTTTAATTTTAAGTGTGTTTTTCCAGGACCCAGCAGCTCTAAGTCAAGTAGTTGTTTCAGTGTAGTTGTGGAGGGCGCAGCCCACACTGGCCCATGTGGGGATCGAACCGGCAACACCTGGTGTTACGAGCATCAAGCTCTAACCAACTGAGCTAACTGGCCACCCTCTCCTTCTTTTTTTATGGCTGAATATTCCTCTGTGTGTGTGTGTGTGTGCGTGCGCGCATGTGCACACGTGTACACATATATGCCAAATTTTCTTTATTCTTTCATCTGTCAATGAACACTTAAGTTGTTTCCATGTTTTGGCTATTGTAAACAATAGTCTTGTCGCTTAGTCTTGTTTAATTTTTCTTTTTAATATTTATTTATCTGTTCCCTCCTTCCCATTCCCAGTGCTGCTAGCCAAATTGAAACCTTTATCATCATTTCCTTGGCTGAATTAGAATAGTCTTCTAGTCTTCCAATCTTCATTCTCACACATCTCTAGTTATACTCTATTTTGCTGCTGATGTAACCACTCAACATTGCAAGTCTGCACATAATATTTTCCTGTTTAAAAATCCTCCCCTTTGCATATTTTAAAAAATTGCAAGTTGTTAGCACGATAAAGCCCCTATTAACCTTGCTAGCCATCCATCTGCCTATATTAACTGTTTTTAGTTTCATTGCTGCATCAGGATTTTCATGTCCTTGAACATGCTGCTTTCACTGTCTGCAGTGTCTTCCATCACCTCGCTCCTCTGCCGGGGGCAGCTCAAATATCACTTCTTTTTATATGTGGCCTTTCTGGATTGTCTCTACCCCAGTAGGCTTGTCACTCACTCACATTGCGCATCCATGATACCCGGTAGGCCTTTTCCTTTGCACCCAAAGTGCTTTATTATGTTTTCCACAGTGTATCTCTTGTTATTTTAAAGGCATGAATTGTGTCTTAAGTCATGTTTCTATTCCCAACAAATGGGGAAAAGTTAAAATGTGTGCTTGTAACCGTTGCATTCTGGTCTGTCTTGTTAATAGAACAGTCTGAACTACTGGTGAGATGGTGCACTTCAGTCACAATATTGCTATAACAAATTTCTGGAGGATCTCACCTTGTGAAGTTCCTGGGGAATTTTGAAAAAATTTAACAGTAATTATTGCAAAGTTATTGTTTATGGGAAAATTGATAGAATCACTGATGAAGTCCGTTAGTGTTTTTATATCAGAAATTACTAGTTGAAGGTTTTTTAATTTGTCACAACAAATGAATATATATGAAATCTTTCTATATATATTCTTTTTATATATATATCAAGCAGACTGAAAATATATAGTGGGGAAATGCTCACTTTTTTCTTTCATCATCTCTCTTCACACTGATTAACATATTTACTATTTTCCACTAAACTTTGGCGAGAAAGGATTCTGAAAGCTTTTTGTTTTCCTTTAAGATGCTCCCATTGCCAGTAGTGGCCAATTGTGATAAAACAGTTCTTTTGCTTTAGGTAATTAACAGTGGGTAGATTGAATTGTAAGGAGCTGAGGGAGGCATACATTTAAGATTTAGAATTGTTTTTTCCTTTTAGTAATTATTTTGCTGTAGACACTGTCTCTGCCATAGCCATTGCTCTGATGACGTTTGGCACCATGTATCCCATGAGCGTGTACAGTGGGAAAGTATTACTCCAGGTAAGTATCTTCTTTCAATGTACATGCTTAATATTAGCTGTGTTTTTCTACCGGATTATAAAATCGTGTGTGTTCTTCTACCAGATTGCAAAACTTTTAGCTATTGGAGGGCCATATTAGAAATGAAACCAAACAGTAATCTCTGAAATTTGTGTACTGAGAACAGATGAAATTATATGCCGATAAATCAGACACAAATTATATGCCCATAAATTAGACGTAAATTAGACACACAATATGAGACAAAAATCATAAATATTTTTTGCCTCTAATAATGTTTCAAGTGAAAAACGTTACTTTAAAAAAATATTTGAGATACATATTTTCCCCTAATAAATGTGCTTTGGCTATTGTATAATCTGATTATGATTGGGGTTTTTTTCCTTGTCATTGGATCAGTGACACTTTTAAATTTCAAACTTAAAATTAAAAATGACAAATTATTATTTATTGAAGCAATGGGAACACCTATGGACAAGCACCTGAATTGAGAGGTAGTTTCCCAGGGCTGGATGTGTCTGTAAGAACTGCTTTTCCTTCTATCTTTCCCTCATGCCTTTTCTTAAACTTATAGGTGGTATATCCATTTTCAGGAGCAGTAATAACAATAAGATAATAGTTGTATAGTACTTTGCTCTATATAAAATGTTAATTTCTTAAATATTTTTTGTTGCTTGGTTGGTTCTTTAAAGCTTAATTGGTTCTAGAGATAGCAGCTTCTTTGTGAGATAAAAACTGAACATGGTCTGATTCTTAATGTTGTCCCACTAGGGGAGCCCAGTGAATCTTCTCTTCCCTAAATCATGATAGGGCACATGTCAAACAAAGCGAAGGTTGGTATGAAACCCAATTTTTTAAAATTTCAGGAGCACTGTTTCAAAAATCTTTGATTATCTCCTTAGCTTCATATTTTATTTTATTTTATTTTTTCCTCAGACAACACCACCCCATGTTATTGGTCAGCTGGACAAACTTATCAGAGAGGTAAGATGGAATAGTAAATAAAATCATTTTAATTTATAACTAGAAAATGAAAAAGTGGGTACCAATAATACTTTATTCAACCCTATCTGGAATTTTATTTTAGGGGACTTTGTATTCTTAGTACATTAGGAGACATAGCATAATGACAAAAGTAGAAACATCTGAGGAATTGCTCAGCCTGGAAGCCCAGGTCACTTAAAATAAACATGGATGGTAATCATCTAAAGACTGCCCGATTCCCATATAAATGCTGTGATTTTTATGATTTCTGTATTCAAACCTACGGTTTTGATTAAGTCAAGGCCCACTTTTACATGTTGATTTCTTCACCACCTAACATCTTGATCTGTGGGTTTAGATTTTGTGTTGTTGTAAATTTCTACTTGTTAACTGATGAGTAAGATAATTGAATTATTTGGATGTTGAGAGTATTTTAAAGTCTTGGTTGTCAGTATCACAAAGGCCACTTTTACCGATATAGGTGGCTATTTGTCTCAGCTAGTGGAGCAAGTGCCAGTGTACCAATGGGTCACAAACTATCTATTTGGACTTGGAATTTCATTTTGGCCCACATCCAAGTAACATCTTTTCTTGTGCAGAAATGTGTTACTAGGAAATGTGTCTCCTCATTTCAGAGGAAGAAATGATTGAAAAAGAAAAAAAATCTGATACCACAAGTATTGGATATAAATATATGCTATATTGATAAAATAAAAAGAACCATGCACTGTTGAACAAGGTGGCAGTGGGGGTAGAGGAGGTGTAAAGACCTGGTTTTAGAAGGATTGGTGCAGAGAAGAACCCAGGAAAAGTAAGGCCCTGGCTCAGTACTGAACAGGCAGAAATGGTATCTTGAGTGAGTGGTCTGAGACTTCTCTTGGCTAATGAGTGTCCTCATACAGGGTTTGCCACGTCATTTCTAGGCTCAGAGCAAGTCCATAGTGTGGTTGAACTGTGTTGGGCATGTCAAATACAAACAACCCTATTTCAATGTTTTTGATCAGGTATCTACCTTGGATGGAGTTTTGGAAGTCCGAAATGAGCATTTTTGGACCCTAGGTTTTGGCTCATTGGTATGTTTTCTACATGTTACTTTAGCTATAATTTAAAGCATAGCTTATAATTTTCAAAACTGAAAAAAATACTTCTTTAAAATTTTTATAAAGCCTTTGATTCCCATTTCTGCTGAATAGAGTCTAAAATGTAAGTGGAATTGGTAATCTAATTGAGATTGTCTTACTTTTTTCTTTCAAACCAAATGATCTTAATATTGAACTGTCCAGATTAGACAAATTCATAGTCATACATTTCTAAATATGAAAATGTTGCAAAATAAAAAAGTACAATTATTTTCTTTTGAATTGCAGTTCTAATTTTGGAGATTTTGCTGAATATGTTTAAGACATAATAACACAGCTTGCTTCAGCGTAAAATTCCATGTCTCCTAATCCAATTTGGACCTCATTACCAGAGAGACTTTATTATACATAACATGGCTTCATTCCTGTATCAGGAATGATGAGAAAAATACAGAAAAGTACCCAGAAAAAAATTAAAGCACCATAATCCTATCCTGTAGAGAAAACTGCCGTTGATATTTTGGTTTTTATACTTACACATTTACTCTCTTTAGAAAATGAGATCATACTGTTTTATAATTGCTCTTCATTCAACATACCATGAGCAGTTTTTCATGTTATTATTACTCTTCTAATTTTTAAAACAACAAATAAGATTTGATTTTTCTAACATAACACAAATTCCAGAAGTAGGCAGATTAGGACTGGTCCAACAGCTCAATCATATCATCCGTTTTGCCGTCTTCAGTTTAGATTTATGCTCTTTGGGTAGAAAATGGCTGTCTCATCTCTATCTTCCCCTCTCTAGTCATTCAGGATATCTAAAACTCATTCTTTAGTAAATTCTTCAGGAAGAACCCTTGGGAACATCACTCCCTAAATTATTGAATACTGAAAACAGCTGTGGACATTATACTTGAAAATTATTTTGGCTGAATATGAAATCCTGAGCACATATTTTTGTTTCTTTGTTTCTTAAATATATTACTCTATTTACCTCTGGCATAATGCATTGCTGAAATAAAGCCCGATGACACACAGTCTAGTTTTGTTTTTTTTCCCCCTTTATATGTGACTTGATCTTATACCTGGATGCCCAAAAGTTTTATTTTTTTTAAAGTCTGTTAATTTTACTAGAATGTCTTGATGTTGGTCACTCTGAGTCAATTACAGGCATGCATATACTCTTTCAATAATATTATTTCAAAAACAATTTGTTTTTAATTTTCAGGAAAGCTTTCTTGAATTATAGTTCTTAATATTTATTCTGTTCTCTTGCTTTGATTATCTTCTGTGGGAACTTCTATTATAATCATATTGGATGTTTGCCTTTTTTTCATATTTGTTATTTTCTTTCAAAATCCTTGTTATCTGCATTTCTTTTTGATTTTTAAAACTTTCCTTTTCACCTTTTATCTCTATTACAGTATACTTGTATATTTATTTGTTTTTGTATTCTTTCTAGTTTAGTCTTCATTTCTGAAGTAGTTTTTTCCTTATATTTCTATCACCTCATTTCTGAGGTTTTCTGATTTTCATTTATATTATTCTTGTTTCTTGTCTTTTGGCTTGTTTTGATAAAGTGGGATATAGTTCTCATCAGTTTTGTAGGTAAATCTTTCTGGTGATTTTTAATCTGTTCTGTATTCCCTTTTTTTCTTATAATAACTTTGTGTGGGATTTGGATTCAGTCCATTTTTCTTGCTCCTTTTTATGTGAAATTAGTTTTCCTAAACTTGAAAATAAGGGGTGGTTTACGGCAGTGTGTCAATTCATGGCTCTAGAGTTCCCTCATGTGATGAGTCTGTGAAGTGGAAGTTTTTTTTCTCTCCTGACTCTTTTCCTCTCCCATTTGTATCAGAACGTTCCTTATCCTTTGTCTCTACTCTGCTTTGGGCTTTTCAGGTCAGTCAGATGCCCTATTGCTTCTTCCTCCACAGATGCTGATATCTTGCGGGTCTTATGGCTTGTATTTGAAGTATTCTAGGAGTACCATGTTAGCTAGTTTTTCTTATATGTTTTTCATAGGTTTTTGGGTTTGCTGTCTTAGTTTCTGTTTTTATGGAGATATTTGGAGCATTTCAAAAAAGTGCCACCACTGCTGCTGTCTTCCAAGAACGTCAACATCATTTTTAATGGCTGCAGAGTTCTCCATTATATGGATATGCCATAATTTATGTAATTATTCCTTTATTGGACAAGTTGTTTTCCATTTTTCTTATATAAACAGGGCTGAGATGGACATTTTTGTGAAATAATCTTTGCATGTACTCGTGATTATTCCTTAAGATTAACTTTTAGAAGGTGTTTTTGTGAGCCACTTTTTATGGCTTTTGATGCCAGTTGCCAAATCACTTTCCAAAAATAGTCGTACCGATTTATATTCTCCCAGTAATATAGTTCTTTTTTTTTTTTTTAAAAGATTTTATTGGGAAAGGGGAACAGGACTTTGTTGGGGAACAGTGTGTACTTCCAGGCCTTTTTTCCAAGTTAAGTTGCTGTCCTTTCAGTCTTAGTGGTGGAGGGTGCCGTTCAGCTTCAAGTTGTTGTCCTTTCAGTCTTAGTTGTGGAGGGCACAGCTCAGCTCCAGGTCCAGTTGCCGTTTCTAGTTGCAGGGGGCACAGCCCACCATCCCTTGCGGGGGTCGAACTGGCAACCTTGTGGTTGAGAGGACGCGCTCCAACCAACTTAGCCATCCAGGAGCTCAGCAGCAGCTCAGCTCAAGGTGCCGTGTTCAATTTTATTTGCAGGGGGCGCTGCCCACCATCCATTGGGGGACTGGAGGAATTGAACTGGCAACCTTGTGGTTGAGAGCCCGCGCTCCAACCAACTGAGCCATCCGGAGCTCAGCCGCAGCTCAGCTCAAGGTGCCGTGCTCAATCTTAGTTGCAGGGGGCGCTGCCCACCATCCCTTGCGGGACTCGAGGAGTTGAACTGGCAACCTTGTGGTTGAGAGCCCACTGGCCAATGTGGGAATCAAACCAGCAGCCTTCAGAGTTAGGAGCATGGAGCTCTAACAGCCTGAGCCGCCGTGCCAGCCAATATAGTTCATTTTTAATCATTCTTTTAATTCAGTAAGTTAGGTGTTTATTTAGCTTGGTGACTTTTAACCACAAAAAATACAATCTCAGCTAACAACCAGCTAACAACCGCACTGATGTAGTACCTAAGTCAAAGGAGATTAATAAAACAAGATTTTGAACTGCCAAAAATAGTTGTCACAAAGCCATAGATTATTGCAAATACCATAATCATAGCAGACTCTGTTCAAGCTCATACTCAGAAATGGTTTTCACATATTTTAATTACTTTGATTTCCAAATCAGACTGGAAAAGGATACAATATCTTTTATAGTTTTGTATAGTGACACTTGTGAGATGGTAGTGGCAAACAAAAGAGAGAAATTAAAGATGACTTGATTTGTAGACATTGCTTGACTTTCCTAAAAGTAATAAACTGGAAGTCAAATTCAAGCAATATAGATGTTTTCTATGTCTCATGATTGACAATAACTCTTATTACTGCTCAAGTCATAGTTTCAGACACATTGTCACTAAACCAACTGGCCAATTTATGTGCGGTTTATGCTTTGTTATAAGTTTTTCTTTTTTGAAAATCTGAGTTTTATCTAGAAGTCAAGATGGAATATCTGTTGGATATTTTGTTTATTAGATACATATTTTATGTTTTTAGTATACAAATAGTGCCCAATTGGTTGAAAAATTAGAAGTTACAAATAAGTAAAAAAGAAGAGAATAAAAATCCTTAATAATTCTATCATCTACAGAGAAGTGCTATCATTCTTGATATTTTTCTGTATGTACGTGTTTTAATCAAAATAGGATCATTGTTGTACCTCCTATTTTCTTATCTATTAATACTTTAAAAGCATAATGTATGAAAAACGTCTTTTCAAGTTAACAAACATACTTCTAACCTTCATTATAATGCCTACTAACCTAGGCTGGGAACCTTGAGATCATCTTTGATGAGTCCATCTCCCTCATCTATTACACCCAGCTGGGTGTAAAGTCGTCCCACTTCATGGAATATCATGAATCCATCTGTCCCTTTCTGATCTCACTATATTTGTTCTATCTCAGCTATCTTCATTTCTAACCTAGACCATTGCAATCATTTCCTACATAATTAACAATTATCCATACCTATAATTTTTCTGAACTCTGATTATTTTATTGCTGTTTGATTGCTGCTATTAAAACTTACGATATTTAGAGCCCTCAGCTAGCCTCTTTTTAATCTTATTACCTATTTAGC
This sequence comes from Rhinolophus sinicus, assembly GCF_057876585.1. Classification (NCBI taxonomy): domain Eukaryota; kingdom Metazoa; phylum Chordata; class Mammalia; order Chiroptera; family Rhinolophidae; genus Rhinolophus; species Rhinolophus sinicus. Next base: position 169,176,610 of record NC_142502.1, on the reverse strand, counting down.
TTCCTTTCTTCCTTTCCCTCCCTCCCTCTCTCCCCTCCTCCTTTTCTCTTTCTTTCTCTCCCTCCCTCCCTCTCTCTTTCCCTTCCCCTTGTTTCCTTCCTTCCTTCTCTTTTATTTTTTTCCACTCTTTGAAATATTTGTACTCCTTGAAATCTTTGCACGTGATTGATATTGCTTATTCTTGCCCAAACGTGCCCTGCATTTTCACTGCTATTCCCTCAGCTTGTCTTCACATTTTGAAATTTCATTTAACCATCAGCCCTAGATCAAATGCCATTTTCCATTGAAGTCTTCCTCAATTTGAATTAATACCTTTTCTGCCCTTCCGTTGCATTTTTCATATACTTCATTTATATTCGGCTTTGTTATAACATGCCTGTCTTCCTTCTACATGGATTTCTCTTCTTTCTTTTTTATATATTTTAAAAGGTCACGTTTTATTTAGAGTCACGAATCATTTCATTAACACTTTACCTTAATAATCACTACTAAGTAGTCTTTAAGGAATATCAAGGCATTAAACTTTCTCTTATTTTAAAGAAAATACCAAGTACTGTTAGAACAAACTCATAAATAAAATGTTCATTTCTAATGGAATTTTTAGTAGTTTAATTCTAAGCAGTCTCTTATGATTTTGCCCCTTTTAGGCTGGATCAGTGCATGTAAGAATTCGACGAGATGCAAATGAACAAATGGTTCTTGCTCATGTGACCAACAGGCTGTACACTCTAGTGTCTACTCTGACTGTTCAAATTTTCAAGGATGATTGGATTAGGCCTGCTTTACTATCTGGGCCTGTTGCAGCCAATGTCCTAAATTTTTCAGATCATCACGTAATCCCAATGCCTCCTTTAAAGGGTACTGATGAGTTGAACCCTGTCACATCGACTCCTGCTAAACCTAGTAGTCCACCTCCAGAATTTTCGTTTAACACCCCCGGAAAAAATGTGACCCCGGTTATTCTAAACACACAAATGAGACCTTATGGTTTGGGTCTTAATCATGGACACATACCTTACAGCAGCATGCTTACTCCAGGACTTGCAGTTCCAGGGATTGGAGCAACGCCAGGATTCAGGACTAACTTTACAAATCTACCAGGTAGATATGGAACTAACAATAGGATCGGACAACCAAGACCCTGACGTACTGTAACTTAATTTATTTGTATGGGGAATATTGGCTCCTTTACTTCCAATTTATTTAGTAATCCAACTTTGCATTGACTGTTCAATCATTTTCTCTAAATGTTAGAGAATAGTAGGCTAGTTCACATGACATGAAACCAATGAAACTTTATTTTTGTGAAATGTGTTTAGGACAGTGTGAACCTTCTAAATGCTATTGGCTTTAAATAGGCTTCCTTTAGAAAGCATGTTTCTCTAAATTTGAATTTTGCTGTCTCTGATTTTGTAAGCTGACTGCAATGTGATACGAGGTTATCTTTACAGGAGAACCACTTGATGAAATGAATCTATCACGTTATGTAAAATACAATATTTCAGTGAAATTTATAAACCTGCTTCTTGAATAATGAAACATATTTTAGGAAAGGAAAAAATGTCCATTCTAAAAATAAAAGTCTCTTTTATAGCTTTTCTAAACTTAATTGTTACATTTTTCTTTGAGGGCCTCCTGAAATATGTCTTGCAAAGTAAAAGCAAAAATTTTTATCAGAAATTTTGGAACATTCTACATAGCGTAATTTAAAATTTTTAATTATCAGTTTTTTAATAATTTTTCTCATTTAAAAATTTCAGTACATTTATAAATAATCCATAGTTCTCAAAGTGTTTTACTCTGGTGAAGTGAATACCAAATCCTTTGGTGATGTGCAATAAAGTGATCCCAGTTTTCTCTCTTACATTTAATCAAATACTGACATCATGATGGAATTTATCAGTGACAAAAAAGTCTCTTTTTCATTGGTTGGCTTTCAGTTTCTCTTTAACAAAACATATCAAATATGTTATCAAAATATACGGAATTCCATATATAATATAGGATTTGATATCTTTTCAAAGTTGCATAATCATTATATACATTATATAATTTTACCAAAACATAATGGACCTTAGATTATAAAGTACAGTAATTTTAGATCTGCTACAGGCAGTTTCTAACTTACTCTGTTTTGCTTTGTCAAACATAGTGAGTTGTTAACTATGATTATGAAAATTATATAGAGTTCTTTTTTTTTTCAAATGCAAATGTAAAGGACTTTCCCACATGGCCAGTATTACTTATAAAAAGTATAATAAGCAGCAGTCACAAATTACCTATGAAGTTGTTTTCATTTTATCATGAGTTTTATGATTAGTTTTCAAAAGGGATTTTAAGAGTGGATTCAACTTTTCTGGAATCTAGTACTCCTGGAGATTTGTGAGTTTTCCAGCCATCAGCCAGTTAGCTAGAGAAGATTTTTATATTTGTGGAATTTGCAACACTTTCTTCAATCAACTCATCCTCTTTTAAATATGAACAACGCTTCCCAATCCTATTTCTTCACAGTGGAATAACAAACATCTAAGAAGCCATCTCTTATCAAGGAAAATCGTAGTCATCCTGTGATAATAAGTGACCGTGTCCCAAATAACTTGTCCTGGTGAGGAGTTGTTCATTATCTTGATATCTGCAACCCTGTTCAGACATTTGATCTGCTGGAAAAATAGAGCTCACACTTCCTTGACTGCCTGGGAAAATGAAACTTTGTAAAATGTTATTAGGCAACCTGTTCCTTTCCTTTGTCTTACGTTCTCCAGTATTTCTGTATCTACTATTATAGGGTAATTTTTCCTCCATTGATCTCATCTAAGTGAGAATTTGGGTCATGCATGAAATCTGAAGAACATGCATGAAATCTGAAGAACCTGTCAGGTACTGAGTGATGATGAGGAGGTCTGTGCCACCACCCTATGCATGTCTTCTCCATCCTCATGGGATTTGTAAAGTGTCTAGGTACTGAACATAGTTCTGCATGAGGTGGCGTGCCTACTTCTTCAACACCCACTCACAAACAGCACCTGTGCAGTTGTCCCGCCAAAGGTGCTTTGATACCCACCTACACTGTTGGACACGTTACCTGTGGATTCTGAAGGAATTGGCTCTACATGTTGACATGCAGGAATGCCAACTGCTGCAGGTGACTTTGGTACATGCATCACATAGAGAAATTGTATTAGCCAAACTCTGGCCTGCTTCTGGAGATGAAAACAAATTTGGCCAGCATAGGCCTATAGGCAATAGACTTACTGGTAAATCTTGCCACAGAGTCACTTGAAGCTAGACTGAAAAGGAGGTTCAAATTAAATACTTGGCCCATGATTTGTGATTAAGAGCCAGCTTCATGGAGTGTGATTAACCCTGTTTGAGAAATCACTGTGTTATAATGAAAAAAACACTGGACTGGAAGACGATATTTGGATTCCAATCCTGATGCTGCCACTATGTAAGTAGTTTTGTAACCATGGGTAAGTTATTTAACTTCCCTGAGGTTTCTCATCTGCAAAGTTAGGGTAGGGAATGTATTAGTTGATCTATAAACTGTCAGCTCTAATATTTTATGACTAAGTCTGTATAATATTTGCCCACTTGCTAAACAGAATACTGTGCCCAGAATTTCTTTCCAGTGACTACCTCAGTGTACAGGCAATATGTTAACCTACATCAAAACCCAAGCCATTAATTTGAGGTGCCATAAGGATGGAAGGTGAACTGCAGGCTAACCATTTAGGATTTTGTTTATATCAGACTTGCCTCGACTTAAATCTGTTTAAACAGATATTTTTAGACTTTTCTTTGTGGGGAAGGATTGTTTGGGGGATGTTGGAGAAAAAGATGAGGACAGGATGCCCTTAGCTTCCATAGGATACAAAAGAATGGGATACATTTTTATTTCTTTCTTAACCTCTGAAGTCACAGTTGGAATTACATACATGTATCATCAACTGGAGAGGACTTGAATTTCAAGCCTCTGATTTAGCTCCTCATAAAACTGCCAATTTTTTACTTGACTAAAGGATGCTGATCTTTGGGGGGAGTCTGGTCTGCTTATATAAGGAAATGCTTTTTACATTCCAAATTGTTTGAATTAAACTGTTTGAATAAAGAACATACATGGAGTTTTCACTCTAATTTTAAGTAATTTTGGCTTGTTTCTTTATTCAGTAGCTACTGGTAATTAAATTATATCATTCAGGAAATGTTTGTTGAGCCTAGTAAATGCTAGGCATAGAATATATAAATTTTTGTGACCTGTTATTCTTGAGGCCAAAGGGAACACAGGGATGAACAAGAAAGAGTCCCCTTCAAGTAGCTGATAACCCTAGTAGGAATGATGAGATAGCGAACTATTGGCACATGTCATCAGTAAACTCCTTCCCACTTCCTCTTCTTCTTTGACCTTATTTCCCTGGCATCTTTCTCTTTGTGCCTTTTTCCCTGAATGATGAAACTAAGACAGTAGATTTCCGTGGACGAAGCCAGCTAAGGAGGTAATGGTGTCATACATCATCCTGATATCAGTAAAGAAGAGAAAGTTCAGAAGGGCAAGTTAGGCAGACACCACTGACCAGGATAATTTTTAGGGTATAATAGATTGCCATATACTTTCAGACTCGCAGACAATATGAGCAAAGATTTTTCAATCACCAGGTTGAAAGTAATGGAGTCCCCAGGGGCATTCATGGGTTCAGGGTGTCCTTTATTTAATCAGTTACTAGTGTAAAAGCACCTTTAATAACACTGATATCATCATCATCCAATTGCCACCCAACAAGCCTAGCTTCTTGCAATAAAGTTAACTTAGATAACACATGGCTAAGTTTTCTGACTAATGCTGCATCAGGTAAAAATTTTTTAGTACTGAAGTCAAAAAACACTAATTGCTTAAGATTCTCAAATACACCCATGAAGGTAAGCCATCCATCACTGCTCACACAGTTTCCTGCCAAATCCAGCTGCTGGAAGTTTTTCAGAGGATTCTTTTCAAAAAATGCACCTGGTAAAAAGATAGAAATTAGTATGTTAGTTGTAAAGAAGACAGTTTTTTAAAGAAAAATGTCTGTTTGGACCAGTGCTTTGCTTTAGAAATTCTCTATAGATAGGGCAGTTATAATGGTCCATTATATTTACAAATTACATTCTTCCTTAAATGTAAGGGAATCTGATAAATAGTACTTAGTATTTAATGTAATTATAATTGACTTAATTTATAATAGTAACATTTAAAATAATTATAATAAATAGAATTGATTTAATTAGTATAATTTATATTAGCAAACCAATATAAATGAATTACATATTTTTTCCCCTTTTCTTGACTCTTCCAGGAAGTAGAAGATTGCTTAAAATCTGAGGTGTGAGAGATGCTATCAAATATTCAGTACTTATTTTCAAAACTGGAGTCAAACTTTGGCAACCTTAGGTCATTTCTTCTGAGAAGCAAATACTACCCATTGTTTCTTGGGTTTTGAATGTTCCTAACTGTAAACTTGAGTAAGTAAGACTCCTTGAGCATCTCTATTTTCGTTTTGGGTTTGTTTGTTTGTTTGTTTGTTTGTTTTAACCCTCCCTAGACTCTTTGTGAACTGCCTTCATTCCTTACAGAACAGGGCACTCTACCTCCTACAAAGAGAAGGCGGATGTCTTAGCCATGACCATGAAGTCAAAGATAACACACTAAGGAAGAGAAGAGTACAAAAGGAAGGTTTCTGGGTTTGAAAGACTGCACAGAGCCACGGCACCCTGCCTGCTTGGGCTGCTCCCTTCTGGGCTGTCAGAGGACAGAGAAATCAAGCTCTGTCTTCTAGAGTTGGGTTTCTTGTTATATAAGCTTAGCCTGTGCCTAACCCAGCTTATACATAAGGCCTCACTTTCTCCTCCCTCCTTCCCATAAGGAGCCCTTTATTCTTTGTTGGTAGGTAGCATTCTCCCTGTTCTCTCTTATACCTCATGTTCATGTCCTTTCTGCCTCAGCCTCTGCCTGTTTTTCATATACTTCCCAGCATGGCAGGCACTCGGTCAAAATGCTGGTCATCGGTGTATTATATAAGGCTCTTTCCCCAAAGGGCAATTTCTTTTCTCCTCGACTAGCAGAACAGATTTCACCACCTAAAAGGAACTTAATGGAGACTTGAACGCCCATTCTACACTCAGAGGGTGATACATAGTTACACAGCTTATCTGCTAAGGTTTAAGGATGGTATCAATAAGAGAGTTTCTTGGATAATTAGAATGTGTGCAAGCCAGGAACCAAGAACAAACAACATACTCCAAGGGCATGCATTTTGTTCATTTAACCTGCAGTATTTTTGTCATCACGATGAGCAGACTGGTTCTGAGGAAAAGGAATCTGACATTTAGAGCTGTGGGCTGTCTGTGGGCTGGGGACAAGGCAAGCGGCCTGATCCATGTTCCAGGCAGAATCTCAAATGCTCTGGGTAGAAGGATTCTGAACCTTGAAGTTTCTGTATCCTGAACAAAACCCTTGTATTGCCAGAGCTCTTACCAGTTCTTTCAGCAAACACTTTTGAGTGCCTGCTATGTCCTGTGCATTGTGCTGTGAAAACATACATTATCAAGTAGTTAGATGGGTGATAGGTGCCGTGGTCAGCGTACCCTGGGAGCACACAAAGGCACCATTTTATTCCCAGAACACTGGCAATTGGGCTTATATGCTGCACGAGGAAAACGGAAGGATCCTTCTCGGGAAAGTGAACTGCCTCCAAGAAAGGGCCCTACAAAGGAAGAACCATTTTGCTTTCCTGATCACCCACAGTGAAACTGACCAGTTGAAAAGTCACCCTTCCTCAGGCACACAGAGCTTCTTATCAACTTGTGTCTTGCTCTAAAATGTCAAGGCAACAGTACAGAATACCAGACATTTGAGAACAGCCTAAAAGCCAAACAAAAAACTCCCAAGAAATGAGGTAACATAGGGAACAAGAACAAGCTTCAAAACCTTACTTTGCAGGGACCCTAAAAAGGTACAGCATCTACCCAACATAAATAAGATGCTTTTTTTTTTTTTAAAGTACAATTGGAGGAATAAGAAAGAGCGCTTGGAAAATAAAAATATGATATCAGGATCCATGTGGCAGAATGATTGGGTCCAGGATTTACCAAAGAGCTTCTGGAATATGAGTAGGGTTGTGATGGTGCTTGTTTTGGAGCCCTGACTGGATAACAGAGTTAAGATGCAATGGCTCCCTTTTTTTTTTTTTTTGCTAATGTGAATTACTTTTTTTTTTTTAATTAAAGTTTATTGGGGTGACAATTGTTAGTAAAGTTACATCAATTTCAGGTGTACAATTCTGTATTACATCATCTATAAATCCCATTGTGTGTTCACCACCCAGAGTCAGTTCTCCTTCCATCACCATATATTTGATGCGCTGGCTCTCTTTTTGAGAAACAGGCTGGATAATAGAGATTAGCCTCAAACATTTAAATTGAAAGAGACCATTTAAAAAAAGGTTTTGTTAGAACATGGGAAACAGATCCTTGAGCTATTATAGTAACAATTTCTACCTGGTAGTCCCAGATTTCTGATGGGCTAGAAAAATTTGGAGAGTCATAATCAAAAACAGCAATCGAAGCTTGACGAATACAATTATCCGAGGAAGAAAACCAGAGAGCCTGGGACCAAACACTGAGGAAAGTTGGAAGGTTAACATCGGGTAGAGGAATTGCCATTGTAAAGGTGGCATGGAAGTCAAGAGAATATTTTGAAAAGGAGAGAGTGCTCACTGTCAACTACAGAGGGATCAAGTAAATTAAACACTTTTGAAAAGTGTCCAGTACATTTTAATCACCCCAAAAAAGAAACTCTGTAGTCATTAGCAGTCACTCCAGTCCCCACCCCAACCTCCCCAGACCCTGGAAACCACTAATCTATTATTTGTCATTATAGATTTGCCTACATTGGACATTTTACATAAATAGAATTCTATAACATGGTCTTTTGTGACTAGTTTCTTTCACTTAGTATATTTTCAAGGTTCATCCATGTTGTAGCATATTCTAATACTTGATTCCTTCTTATGGCTGAATAGTACTCTGTTGTATGGATATACCACATTTTGTTTATCCATTCATTAGTGATGGACATATGGGTCGTTTTTCCTATATGTAGAGGTAACCATCTACATTACATCTCTATTAAGGTAATTATGAGATGAGTTCATACTGATGTCTTCAATTCTAAGCCTTTACTATGGGTCATTCTAGCACCCTGCTCTTGCTGTAAATTTCCACCTCAACATGGAGAAACTAGGTTCCCATCATCTGCCATCCATTTTTATAATTATTCAGTTCCAGCGTAAATGTATAGCAGTATCAGAATTGTTAACCTGTACCCCAATTGGATATAACTCTATCAATTACAGTACAGTGGTTATGTTACCATTTATTTTCCCTTGAATTTTACAGATCACTCACTTCCAAAGTTATTTAGTTCAATTTCTTTTCCTCACATCCTCTGCAGTGAGGTTGTTTCATAGTTTGTAATACAGTTCGATTTTTATGCATTCTGCATTCTATCCTCGGGTTTCCCAGACCTCCTAAATGGTTTATTTTAGTTTGCATACATTATGGTTCACTCTTTGTGCTAGAAATTTCTATGGGTTTCGACAAATGCATAGTGTCATGTATACACAATTGCAATATCATACAGACTAGTTCCGCTGCCATACGAAAAACTAACATGCAAAGAAAACCGGAGCTATATCTGTTCAACCCTTCCTCCCCTCCTCCTGAGTCCCTGACAACCACTGTCTCAATAGTTTTGCCTTTTCCAGAATGTCATACAATGGGAATCACGCATTTTGTAGCCTTTTCAGACTTGCTTTTTTCACTTAGCAGTATGTATTTAAGTTTCCTCTATGTCTTTTCATGGCTTGATAGCTCATTTATTTTTAGAACTGAGTAATATACAAAGGTATGGCTGTACCCCAGTTTGTTTATCCACTCAGCTATTGAAGGACATTTAGCTGCTTCCAGTTTTGGGTGATAATAAAGCTACAGACCTGTGCTTATGTCTCCATTTTGACTAATGAAATTAATATTACTCTTTTTTTTCTTGAGCAGTCTTGCTTGATTTTTATCTATTTTGTTACTCTTTTTAAAGAACCGATTTTGAGCTTTATTGATCTTTTTTAATTTTTATTTTCTATTTCATTGTTTTATGTGGGCAGACTTTGGAGATATTGTGAGTTCCAGAGAGTTTCAGACCACCACAGTAAAGCAAGTATCGCAATAAAGTGAGTTGTAATCTTTTTACTGGTGGAGGGTCTTGCCTTCAATTTGTAAAAAACTCAACATCTGTGAAGCACAATAAAGGACAGTGCAATAAAATGAGGTATGCCCATACTGTTATGTTTATTATCTTAATGCTATGAGGATCTTATTTAAGCCCTGCTTTTGCTGGATGCCACAAGTTTTACTATATAGTATTTTCTTACCATTTGGTTCTCAATGTTTTTGTTGAAATTTGTCACTATGAACTTGTATCGATCTGTCAAATTGTGTAATATTCCCCAGTAGCCTTAGTACAGCTACAGAAAAAGTGTAAAATTAAGGACAATCCAGGCTTGGCGTTTTTCCAGCAAGCACATCCCAACTATAGTTATCTAATTTCATACCTCATTGTTATCTCATTTCATACCTCACATCCACATCTTGTTTTCTCCCTGCATTTCATTAGGTAGTCATTCTTTAATTAGAGACTCTGTCTCTCATTACACTGTCTTCATTTCACTATTGCATCTATCACATATATCCATCACTAAATGTCATCGCCCAAATTGACTCATGATACCGTGGGCCATGAGTTTTGTGGGGGACTGGAAGAGATGGAGATGGGAAGAGGACAAGGCAATTAACAGGCAGCTGGAGGCTGAGCAGGTGGAAATGACCAAGCATCTCTTTGAAAATGTGGAACTAACAATATTAAATTTAATAAATCTGCTCCTCAGAACTATCATGTAATCACGTCTTTCACCATTACCCCGGAGCACTCAGTAAAAAAGCTATATCCATAATTATACCAAGGCCTTCTTGTAGAAATTAAGGATAAGTGACTGTTCTCCCCACCCGAGTCACTTGGAGAATAGGGAAAGGAAGCACTGTAGGAGGCAAGATGACACAGGTCAAGAGACACATGGGAGCAGACATTTAGCGTCAGTAGTGACCATTGAAACAGGAACCCCATACCTAGGCTGACACCCTGGGCAAGATATGCATTAGGGCATTGTTTCTTCCTAAGCTACATGGAGCCCCTCTTTTAGTGGAACATGAAATAAATTTAATACATTGCAACTAGCATTAGTTTTAAGTGACATAGGATAGAATGAATAGAAAGTAAAGTATCACACATATAAGATAATTTTTGTGAAATTTTTTAAAATGTATGTATGTATGTTTTAGATCATGAGGTAAAATGTATTTTTAGGTGTGACTCAGCCAAAAGAAAAGTTTGAAAGACTCTGGATAAGAACCTTAAACATCTAGGTTCCATGTGGGGATGCAGAGGAGGGCGCATAGGGAGAATATTTCACCAAGAAAATATTTAAGTTAGGTTTTAAAGGGACAGTAGGAGAAAGGGAAGAACATTCCATAGGGAGTTCATTTTCAAAGGCATTTTCAGGGAACAGCATGAGGTCCATGAGGGTGGAACTTCATGTAGGTTAGATGGCGTGACAGCTGATGAAGGTGGAGAGGAAGGTGAATTGAGACTCCATTGTGAAGGGTCTTATACATCAAAAGTGAGCAGGTTGTACTTTTCATTTTGCAGGCTGAGAAAGCTTTTTTTTTTTTTTTTTTTAAAGGAAGGTAACCAAATAACCCTGGTTCTGGTTCCCCCTTGAAGCCCACAGAGGATAATGATCACAGTACCATTTATTGAGCATATACAGTGGGTCAGTGTTGAACTTTTTATATGCATTAGCTCAGCTACTGATTAGCACAATAACCACTAATATGGTAGGCATTATAATTATCCTCATTTGACAGATGAGCAGACTGAGGCTCAGAGACTTTAAGTTGCTGCAGCGTATACATTGATCAGGTAGAAGGGGTAGGCAGGTTGTCTGACTCCAAAACCAATGCGTCTAACCATTTCGTAAAGATGGAGCCTCTAGAGGGGCCGACAGATAGCACTCTCATCACCTGGCTGGAGACCAAAGGCAGAGAACATTTGGCTCACTCTGCAGCCTAAGCCTCAAGCACAGGCTTTTTATGCCTCTGGGAGGTGGAGGGAAGGAGCAATGCCAGCACCTACACTTTCTCGCCAATTTCATCAACTCTTCCTCTTCTGACTCCAACCCTTTTCCCTGCTTCAGTATGACAACCTTCATATGTGTTTGCTTCTTTATAAGACTGGGATAATATTGTTATCTTTTGTTAGAGACATAGTGATCGCTCCACAGATTCTTTTCTAAAAGACTTTGAGAATAAATTAGTTACTGCTATTGAATTGTTCATTTTGTTTTTTTATTTTTTAACTTGCATTTTAGGGTACATCTTTACATCTGAATTTCCAAGAGTCAGCTGCCTTCTCTTATTTTTCTCATTTACATCTGGAGGCTATAAAGCACTAGGCAATTAAAGTAAAATGGCAAATTACTGCTTAGCTCAGTTCCTATTTCATTAAACGCACCATCTCCTTCGCTGGTCTCAATGGCCTGCCTCAGAAGTAGGCAAATTAGGCAGCTATCTGAAAGATGCTGAAAGGTCAGTACCTAAAAATACACCCCCGCCCCCCACATAATCCTAATTCTATACGTTTCCCAATGGCCTCCTTGAAAAGACACATCCTTTCCAACTCACTCAAGGTATGAGGTTACCTGAGAGGGATTATTTATTAGCTAACTAATTAGTCTGTCATAGAAGCCACCTGCCTCCAGTGTCACTCAGAATAGAGGAGGGGCCTGAAAGAATGACACCCAGGATGATGGGGTAAGGGAGTGGGTAGAAGAGATGGAAGTGGTGTTAGGAGTTAAGGGAAGGAAAGATCCAGAACTTGAAGCACCAGGAGGAAAGGCAAAACCCTTGGGGAGCCCAACGACTGAGAGACACATCTCTAAGAGACAAGGTTTTCAAAAGGAGCAGGTGGGGAGTTAGTGTGTAATGGGGACAGAGTTTTAGTCAGGAAAGATGAAAAAGTTCTAGTGATGGACAGCGATGGTGGTTGCAAATGAATGTGAATGTACTTAATGCCACAGAACTGTACACTTAAAACATGTATACTGCAAATGTATTCTAGACAATCTGTGAGGGAAATGAGGGCAGTCGAGGCTGTTTCCATTAATCCTTTGCCTTAGACAGTACGATAGCCTTCAAGATAGCTCCAGTGATCCTCACCTCCTAGTATTCACTCCCCTGTGTTATCCCCTTCCACACCAACCTGGGTAATTAATAGGATACAGTGGAAATGACCAGAAATGACCTTCCAAGACTAGGTCATAAAAGACACTGCAGCTTCCAACTGGTTCTCTCTTGGATCTCTTGCTCTAGGAGAAGTGAGCTATCATGTTGTGACGACACGCAAGCAGCCTATAGAGAGGTCCAGGGATGGGACACTGAGGCCACCAGTCAACAGCCAGCATTCACCTGCTGAGCAAGTGAGGGGCCACCTTGGAAGCAGATCCCCAGCAGCCCCAGCTGGCATCTGGACTGCAACTTCATGACAGAGCCAAAGCCAGAACCATCCAGCTAAGCCGTTCCCAAATTCCTGACCTACAGAAACTGTGAGATAATGTTTTATAGTTGTTTTAAGCCATTACGTTTTGGGGTAATCTGTTACACAGAAATTGATAACTAAGACAGCATGAGGACCCATCATCAACTGCCTGAGGCTAGTGGTGTCTTCAGTCATTTATATATCTCAATTTGTTCCGGGGATTACATCACAGGTACTTATAGATATTCTGTGACCCCATTTAGATAAAGTTGCGTTTATCTTTATATTAAGTTTTGAATACCTAACAGGTGACTTAAAAATATTTCCCAAGATTGGAGAGGCAGTGCTGAATTTCAGACAGTTAAGGCTAGGGAGAGCAATTCCCAACATAATACACCTTGTCAAAGAATGTGAAATGCTTAAAAATCTGAAGGCAGGCCAGTATTTTAAATCATTTTACTTCTTAATAGATGTGAACTCTCTTTAAATATATTTGTATAATCAAAAAGGGAAGGGAAGGAAAAGAAAGGAAGGGGGAGAGAGAGAGAGAGAAACAGAGGGAGGAAAGAAAAAGAAAGTCAGCTGAAGAACTTCGTTCGGACCAACTTCTTTTCTCTGGGCTGTGTGTGTGTACCTACCTAGAATTCTAATTTCTGCATCTGTGAGTCTCCAGTGTTTCAGCCCAAGCCTGACCAGTTGGGGGGCCCCCTCCAGTTGCTCCAACAGCCTTGCCAGGCTGAGCCGTACATCACTCCACCAGGGCAGCATCAGCACGGTGAGCTCTTCCAGGATGTGCAGCCTGCCAACTTGAAACCCCAGAGACTCGGTCAGGAATTGGCTCCTTCGCAAAACTGATGAAGGGATGTGGGAGCCTACTCAGTGGACAGTGAGAATCGACTTGTTTTTCGGTTAATATTTTTACAGAAAGTGCTCAAGAATATACAAACATTATTCAGGATAGTGTAATGAAACTGTACATACGAATAGGCCAACTTTCAGCAAACATCAAATCATGGACAATCTTGCTTCATCTTCACCAAATTCCCGCCCTTCTATGTTACTTTGAAGCAATGCTCAGATAGTATGAGTTCTTTTTCAGAAAACATAATCACAATATCATTATTAAACATTAAAAATCTTATCACTAACTCCTTAAGCAAATTTTTCTTAAACATCACTTTCTCTCAGACACTAGCTGCCTAGAAGAAGCCTCAGGGGCAGTGAGCAGGGGAAAACTGCTGACTCAAAAGCCGGCAGCCTGTGTTCCTTAATGACAGTTTAAGAAAGGGCTACATGACTTCCTTAAGGTGCATCTAATAAGGCAAAATTGTCATTCTTACTCAGTTCATGTAGAGCTTCATTTCCATCGTTTTCCAAGTGATTTTCAGATAAATCAAGAATGCTCAGTTTGGCCAAATTGTGAAGATTTTGAGCTGGAAAAAAATTTTAATCCAAAATAAAAAGACTATCAGGAAACTATATGTGCATTTTAAAATATCCTTAAAAAATTCTGAGCCTTTGTCTTCTTTGTCGATAGTACACAAGTCATTATTTAATTGATTCATTGGATTATTCCCAAAGGTATCTGGATAGGTATAACCCCCAACTCCCATGATTGTGACCAAATGGATAGATATTTCCTAGTTCTAAGTTCTGACCAATAGACTTCAGCTCACATAAAGCCTGAAGCATCATGAAATATAGTTGTTATGTCACTATAGGAAAGTCACTCCATTTCTCTAAGCCTCAGGGTCTTCATCTTTAGAATGAGGAAGTTAAACTAGATTTAACTGTGAGATTGTTTCCAATTCTTAAATGCCCTGATTGTGCAGTAGAAACAAAGGGACAAAAAAGATGCAATGAGCTGTTCTTTGTGTACCTCAGTTTAGATGTTTTTGTTAATGTCATAGTTGTGATGATAACAATAAAAACTTAAGATAATAAAAACATGAATCATAAAATTCGATCACTCTAGCTAAGAACTGCTTAGTTCTATCCTTCACTCCAGATGACAGGTATCCCCCCTTTTCCAAAATTAGGTTACACCACTTCACTTTTACAAAAGACCTACATTACTACCTGTTTTCGCTAACTGAAAGAAATCCACGAGGATTTTTGCTTTTACAAAAAAGGAGAAAAGCGAAAATAGTGTTCACCATTTGTTCTGCAGGGAGCCTTATAGAGGCAGCGAGAGAGGCCCCGCCAGCTCCTTCCTGGGAACCACACTCCACATCTCAGCATCAAGCCGCCAGAGCTTTGAACTATGTCGGTGAGTATCTTTGCTTGATTTATTTTGTGCATCTGCATTAGCAAGTGAGTCCTAAGGTATCAGAAAAGCCTAAGACAGGTTATGTTTTGGGTCTGGGAAACGCTAAAATATTTGCCATAAGCGTTAATGGTAATTGCTTCTTTGCTTAATGCCATCTCGGCTTACCAAAGTTTTCGTAGGAATACTGTACTTTCTGACAGAGGGGAAACTTGTATTGATCATGGTTGTGTAATCTACTTGAAGTTTTTCCTACCAAGACTTATTAGAAAAATCTCCTTTAAAAAAATGAGTCAAGTTTTTCATGAATATATACTCTTGTTACAATATTAGCTGTTATTATTTTTAATCAATCATATGAATCCTTTTCTTAGAGTAAACTATCTTTGAGGGGTTGGTGCTTTAAAATAAAAAAACCTATGGAAGTCCTCTTAAAAGAGTACATTTGCTATTTTTAGTTCTAAACATGTCTCTCCCCAGTGACAAGTAAAGAAGTAAAGGAGGAGTGTGCTTGTCATTCTCAGACTCCCAGTGCTTTTCCAGCCTTTTCTAATCATGGGTCTCTCTAGTTTTTGGTTCATGTTAGCATATAAATAATCTTAGTATCCTTACAGACTCCCAGCAGTTTTATATTCTGTTTTTAAAAAGGTTATACCATCTTTTTTCTCAAAATCTAAATTTAGTAAACATCTGAATTGAACATATCCAGTTTATCCAGTAATATGCAAAGGTCTTTCCATACTTGGTATGCATACCCTTGGGGAACTCAAAAGACTCAACTCTTATATTAGTAATACACATCAATGCTATTTTAACAAGCCAGTGGGTAAGAATTGGAAGGTCTGAGATTATTTAAGGAATTCCTTCTCTCTGCTTCTCAATCATTTATCTATCTATTCATCCAAATATTTATTAAGCAATTATTATATAACAGGATATGTGCCAAGTTTCAAGTACCTACTTATTTTCTTCCTCTTCACCTTCTCTTAAAATTATAACATCTTCAATTATTCTGAAATTTTCTATTATCCATCTATAGTACATTTTCATTTCAACCATGGAGAAAAATCATTAAAAGCAGGCTAGATATTGCCTAGAAGTCTTTATCCTTTCCAGTTTCTCTAAAACCGAAATTTCCTCTTGGGAGGAGCATGCATTACTATAAAAGTATCACATGTTCTGTCTTACACTGTTCTTGTTCAGCTAATGCAGGCAATAGTTACCTAGGGTTTTCACAGCATTTGCCGACAGGCAGCAGGAAACTAATTGGATTTCTTCAAGATCACAGGGTTCGGCTGACAGAGACTTTACTATATAATCCATTCCCTCCCCAATGTCAAACAAGTGAGTCAAACGAAGTAAACACATATTCTTCAGGTTTGTTAGACCTTCAGCTGCAAAAAGAAAGAAAGGAAATGCATTAAGATACCAAGTTAATTTGATTTTACCACCGATTAATGGACTGAAAAGAAGACCAAGAACAATTGCACGAGCCCTTGCCATGCTCTTTTTGTCGAGACCTTAAGTTATAAAAATCCAAAGAGAGTAATTTTTCTTTCAACTATGACTTTCACACACAAAGATCACTTATGTGGAGATCATTCTCTTAGTAGCATGATAAAAACTATAGTAAATGTATAGTATTTTAATGGGTATCAACGGGTACCTTTACCATAACTTTTTTCATAGAATAAAGTCTTCTGAATGAGCACTCTCTCCTTAGAATCTCCAAAAATTTCAGAAGGGGTGGAGGCTGAATTCAGAGGGGCAGCATGGAGACTTCAGTTCCTAGGAATGCTTCTTGCGTAACTGTTTACAGCCTCAAAAGAGCCCTGCTTGTAATTGCAATGATATAGGGCCTGCCTGATGCTTTACAATGAAGAGCACATCCAATGCAGCATGCTCCACCAGGAGAAAGATTTATCTTACATCAATAGTACAATAGAAAACATTCTAAAATGCACCTCATTCTTATGTGTAAAGCTGATAAGGACTTGAGGATTGATTAGGCATACCTTTGTGTCATTAAAATATTTCTTTATCTTGATGGTACTCTAACCTAGAAGAAAGAAATATACTGTTTTCATAATATCTGCCTTACAGAACTTTGAACTTTGGGAAGGTTGCAGATAGTGTATGTAATGTATTAAGTATAGTGCCTGGTACATAGTAAATGAATATTAATTGTTGTCATGGGAGCACACATAGCTCAGAGGTTGTGAACATGAGCCCTGAAGTCATTTTCATTCCTGGATCCCGTACTTAATAATAATTGTGTAACCTTGGGACTATTGTGAGGATTCAATGAGAAGAAATATGTAGAAGTGCCTCGTATAGTGCTAACCAATTACACAGTAATTCTTTAATAAACAGTAAATTTAGACTAGTTTATTCAAGTCCAGACTTTGATTCCTTAATAGTAGAACCAGATTGTCTCAGATAGGTGTTTCTGAACTCTTTCTACCAATTGGTGAGAACTTAGGCAAGTCAGTAAACTTCTAGTTTCCAGGGGCAGTAAAATGAGAAAGTTAAACTAGGTGCTCTCAGGCTCCCTCGAGCTCTGATATTCTGTGTAACTCATAAGCATGCAATAAATGTTTTCTGAACTCTGAATTAATGTTATTATTGTCATGTAGGCCATATAATGACAAAAAGGACAGCCATGTTTTAATTATAGGCTAGGGTTGTCTTTAGGCAAGAAGAATGAAAAGAAACAAGGCTGAGGAGCATTTAACTGAGGGCTCAAATGGGGAAAGAAAGAGCCAATAAAATAAAATAAAGATAAAGAAAAAGAGCCCTGCTCCTCCCAACCAAAAAAAGGCAGGGACATTGGGGAAAAAAGTTTCAACAGGAATCCTCCCTGAACTGGAAGACAAATCATGTGTTCTGCTTGTGTTCCTGAAGTTTCCTTGGTCCACAATTCATTCTTGTGTTTCATTCCATTGATGAAGTTTTATTTAATTAAAGTTAAAACCACAGTATAAACTTTGGATATTGTTGATATGCTTTAAATACAAATATAGTCAATAATTTATGAAGTTTTATTTAATTATGAAACCACAGTATAAATGCTTTACATTGTTTCTATGCTTTGAATCAGCCAGAAGATAAAAACATATCATGGCTTCTGTCCTCAAAAGGGTTACAATATAGTGGTGTACAATTTACATAAAATGGTGCTGAAGGATTGGAATGGGAGTGGAGAAAACTGTCTAGAAAAACCAATGTAATCACAAATACGTAAAGGCATTCTTGTCTTATATAGATACAACCTTCATCAGAATCCTGAGTTAATTGTTCTTATTATCAAACTTACATTGATAAAAAATTAGAGAAAACAAAAATCTGACCTAGTTTTATAGCATCCTCCTCATTCATCTTAATGTTATCCAGTGTAAGCTTCATAAGATTCTTCAAATTACCCAAACTGTCAGTTAGACCACCTGCCAAAAGAAAAGAAATTGGACTGTGCTCAGCTAATATTTACTAAATTTCTGTTACCAATTAAAAGATTTTAGTTGTCACCATCAACAAGAAATGTTCATGAAATTGACACAAAAATGTATGTTTTTGGTCAGAGATGGACATCTTCTTTAGCTAAAAGCATGTTCTCCAAATATAATGGAATCAGATTGGAAAATAATAACTGAAAGATAACAAGGAAATCTCCAAATACTTTACACAATACTCTTCTAAATAAGCATGAATCAAGTAGGAAGTCCCAAGGAAAATTAGACAATATTTTGAAAAATACAGAAATTTAAAAAATATATCAAAATCTGCAACTAACAGACTGCTTAGAGGGAGGTTTATATTATTGAATATTTATATTACAAATGAGGGAAGGTCTCCTCTGAGACCTTACTACTTAAGAAATAAGAAAAACAAAATAAACCCAATGCTAGAAGAAGAAAGAAAATAATAAAGATCAAGACAGAAATCAATAAAAATTGGAAACAGATAAATAATAGGAAAAAAATCAATGAAAAAAGTTGTATCTTTGAAAAGATCAATAAAATGGATAAAATTCTAGCAAGACTAACAAAGAAAAGAGGAAGAACAAATTACCAATATCAGAAATGAAAGAGGATATCACTACAAAGACTGCAGATGTTAAAAGAATAGAGATTAATGTGAACTAATCTACACACATAAATTTGACAACATAGATAAAATTGCCCAATTTTTTGAAAACCACAGACTACTAAAACACACACAACATGACTTAGGTAACCTGAATTGTCCTATATAATTATCAAGGAAATTGAATTTGTAGTTTACAATTTTCAAAAAAACAAACAAACCTGCAGGCACAGATAATTTAACTTGCAAATGCTACCAAACATTCAAAGAAGAAATAATACCAATTGTATAAATCACTTCCAGAAAATAGAAGTAGAGGGAATAATTCCCAACTCATTTTATGAAGCTACCATTACCCAATATGAAACCCAGACCAAGAGAATAAAATCAAAGGAAATCAGGCCAATATCACTGATGAAAACAGAAGTAAAAATCCTCAACAAAATATTGCCAAGGAATCCAGTCATATATAAAAAGAATATTATACTACCATTAAGTGGGCTTCATACAAAGAATGTAGGGCAATATTTGGGACTTAATCCATGTAATTCACTATATTAACAGTCTAAAGAAGAAAAACTACATCATCATATAAATTGATGCAGAAAAAATAGTTGACACAATCTAACACCCATTCATAATAAATATTCTCAGTAACCTAAGAAGAGAAGGAAACTTCCTCAACCTGATAAAAGGCATCTACAAAAACAACAACAATAACAACAAAACCTACAGTTAACATCGTACTTAATGGTGAAAGTCTGAATACTTTCTCCCTAAGATCAGGAACAAAGTAAGACGTTCACTCTCACCTTGCCTATTGAACATTGTACTGCAAATTATAACCAGTGCAATAAGGCAAGAAAATGAAATAAAAGCAAAACAAATTAGAAAGGAAGAAACAAAGCTGTCATTTTTGGAGGTGACATAATTGTCTATGATAAAAATTTCAAGGAATCTACCAAAAAGAAAAAAGAAAATCCCCCCAAAACTCCTAGAACTAGTAAATGAGTTTAACAAAGGTGCAAAATACAAGATGAACACACAAAAAACCAATTGTATTTCTATCTAATAGCAATAAATAATAAGCAACCAAAATGTTTTAAAATACCATTTATAATAGCTCCAAAAGAATGAAAAAGTTAGGTATAAATCTAATAAAGCATACACGGGATGAACATGATGAAAACTACAAAATGATGATAAAAGAAATGAAAGAAAATCTAAAAACTTGGAAAGAGGAAACCATGCAAATGGATCAAAAGATTCAACATGATAAAGATGTCCTTCTCCCTAAATTGGTCTGTAAATAATGTAATTCCAACCAAGATTTCAGGAAGTTTTGATGATATAAACAAATTGTTTATATTTACATGGAAAGGAAAAGGAACTAATATAAAAAAAGTTTAAAAAAAAAGAAAGAATAAACTTGGAGAAATAACACTACCCAATTTTATGACTTACTTTAAAGCTACAATTACTACTACAATGTGGTATCGGCAAGAGGTAGACAAACATATTGGCAAGTGATAGGTCAATAGAAGAGAGTCCAGAAATACATCCACATAATTATAGCCAAATGATTTTGGACAAAGCTGCAAAGGCAAGTCAAACATGAAAGAATAGCCATTTCAATAAATAGAACAACTGGATATCCATATGCAAAAAAAATGAACCTTGATAGAACCTTCACACCTTATATAAATGCTTACTCAAAATGGACCACAGATCTAAATGTAAAACATAAAACTTTGAAAAGATAGGAGAAAATCTTCATGACTTGGGGTTCAGCAAAAAATTCTTAGACATGACACCAAAAGCATGACTCATAAAAGAAAAAATGGATTGCAACAAAATTTAAAACTTTTGTCGTATGAAAGATACTGTTAAGAGAATGGAAAGACTAGCTACAGATTGGGAGCAAATATTTTCAAATCAGTTGTGATTTGAATGACAAAGGATTTGTATCCAGAATATATAAAGGACACTCAAAACTCATCATTTAGAAAACAAGTAACCCAACTGAAAGATGGGTAAAAACTTGAACAGATACTTCACATAACGGGATATATAGTTGGCAAACTAGCACGTACTAGGTTTTCAACTTTTATCAGCAAACTATGATGAGATAACACTACACACATAATTATAGTTGCTCCACTTCCTCCCAGCATTTAATATTGTCTGTTTTTTTTCCTTATTGTAGAATGACAAAAATAGAAAAATACGGAGAATACCTAGTGCTAGTGAGAATGCGGAGCAACTAAATCTCTCATATATTGCTATTGGAAAGGTAAAACGATACAAACTGGATAATAGTTTGGAAGTTTCTTTAAAAGTTAAACAAGCACTTGTCATATGGCTCAGCAATCCCATTTCTAGGTATTTGCCCAAGTATCCTGAAAATTTATTTTCAAACAAAAATCTGCATGAAAATGTTTATAGTAGCTCTATTCATAATTGCCCCAACTGGAAATAACCTACATGTCTTTCAATGGTGACTAGAAAAACTATGGTACATCCATATAATGGAATACTGTTTAGGAATAAAAAAGAATGAACTAGGAGGAATATGAAGAGACTTGGAGGGCAAAAATAGAAACAAACTTTGGGTATAAATGATAGGGAACTGGATTTTAGCCAGAAGAAAGAATAAGCACTGATTACAATCAAATGCCAAAGGGGCCAGGGAGATAATGTTATTACAAAAAGTAGAACAGGTGGGCTCTGTGCCCACCTGAAGATTTTGTGTCTCGTCCAAAGAGCATAGGAGAAAATCATAAGGCTCTCACAACTTGTTACCAAGTGAGGATGTGAGACCTCAGTTGCCAAATCTACAATTTTCAAAAGAAATGAAGAACTGGTATTTTCACATGATACCTCCCAATTTCAAAATGCTGGCAACTCTTTCAGGAAGAAGAGTCATGGCTAGGGGATGGGGAAGGGAAGGAGACTTTTCATTGTAGGTTGTTTTATAATTTGGACCACATGAATTTATTACTCAAAACATAAATTTTAAAAATTAAGGCAAAATATTGGCAAACATTCAAAAGAAAATTCGAAACAACTCTTAACTCACAGAAAATTTCCTCTGCAGGTGACAAGTGAGGCAGAGCTTGTGATTGGAAACTACTCCTAGATTACAGTCTAGCTGCCAGCCATAGCTTCTTCCCACCTCACAGCAGCCCCTGCTCCCAGCAACAGGGCTGATCTACACAGATAGGACAGACACTCATCTTTAGAGCTATTCTAAATTTGGGGAAAATTCCCCTTTATCTAAAGAGATTGCCCCGCATGTGTGTATCTGAAGTCGGAAATTTCTTCAGGTTAGACAAAATCTACACATTTTGTTTCCAAAATGAACAATAGTTGGGGCTGGGGTTTGTTCTGAAATTTTCCTAGCTGAGAATCTAGTAGCACAATTAGCGACTAGCTCCAGTAGGTAACTAGTTTAATGGCTAGATTTCCTCCCAGATTTGAAGGGGGGAGGGGTGCCACTGGCAGGAAGCAGTGGGTGCTGGGTGGAGATAGACTGGCTTCCACCATGAGGGAATGAATGTTCTTACAGGTGCTGAGAACCGAACTGAGGTTTCCAACCAAGCCGGCTGAGAAAGGGGAAAGTTCGCTGAAGACAAGCTTAACCACCAAATACACACACGCACACACGCACACACACACCCTTTACTACCGTGTTTCCCCGAAAATAAGACCTAGCCAGACAATCAGCTCTAATGCGTCTTTTGGAGCAAAAATTAATATAAGACCCAGTCTTATTTTACTATAATGTAAGAGCGGGTCTTATATAATACTGGGTCTTATATAATATAATATAAGACTGGGTCTTACATTAATTTTCACTCCAAAAGATGCATTAGAGCTGATTGCCCAGCTAGGTCTTATTTTGGGGGAAACACGGTATAGAAACTATATAACTATTCAATCAAACTGTATAGCTTCAGCTCTGGAAATCCTCCCAGTCTGACAGCCTTCCCCCACATGGACCTCTCTCTTCAGCTCTCCCACCTCCCTCCCAAATCCTGACACCTGGTAGAAACTATTAGAAAATTTAAAGCAAAATTATATGATATCTAGTATTTCCGTGGTACTTAACCAGGTTGTAGTATAGCTTCAACTTCTTATGTTTACAATACCTGGCAGCCGTTGGGTCTGTAGGTTGTGAATACTCAAGGTTTTCAGGTTCGTCACAGATGTGATGTGCTGCTCGTCTTCTATGGTGAGAGGACTGGCTTCCACCATGAGGGAATGAATGTTCTTACAGGTGCTGAGAACCGAACTGAACATTCCAACCAAGCCGGCACATCTCTTAATGTATAATCTGAGGCTTGTAGCAGAGCTAACTATTTTCCCCAGATATTTGATATCTTGCTTATTCAACTTGCTGAAATCCCGGAGTGTGACCTCCAGAGTCTTGAATTCCTGCTTCCAGTTGAAGAACAGAGACACGGCCCTGCCCGGAATGCAGGTTTCTGAGGACCCTCCCGTGTGCGTCCTGCTTCTGTCCTCTGTGGTCTTGTCCCGCAAAGCTGTGGCTGCCCCGTAGAAGTCCAGTTTAATGAAGTCCAGAGCACTTGCACAATTAGGCAAGTGTTCAAAGAAGTCAAATAAGTAATCAGGGATGCTCTCTGAGTTGATATGTAAGCTTTTCCCACGAAAGAAAGCTTCAAACTCTTCACTCAGGGCTGATTTGGATATACTCTCCTGGAATAAATTGATGCCACACTCTGTAAAGGAATTGACGTTTATGGCTTTCAGAATTTCTTGCATAGCGGTGCTTCGCTCATTTTGTATAGATTCCTGCCTCCAGAGAGGCCTCTTAGGGATGGAAAGCCCGAGGAGGCTGCCATGCTGATACACTGCTGCAAGGTGTTTCACAACAATCTTGGTGGCTTCGACAGATGACCCACACGTATAGAGGAGCAGGTTGCTGTACTTGGAAGTAATGTCTGAAATGGTAACCATTTTCTGCAAGTGACTGTTCCCCTTGGTCACCTCCTCTGGCTCCCGAGATATCAGCAGACTGCTGAGTCTGCGTCCCGCTATGTACTCCTGGAATGACTTATGAAAGAATTTATACTTTGGTTTGAACCGTTGAGCTGTGTATTTGCAGAGAAGTCCTGTCATCAGTAGGACGTCCTCGTTCACACCGGACACGTCCTCCGGTTCAAAATCAAACCTGTGGGAGAACACGCCCTCCAGAGCTAGGTCTCCACAGTGGTCCAGGCTGCGAGTAAAATCACCAGCAGTCACCCCTTTACATCTGTGCTTGTTTTTATGGATCAGCAAGTCAAAGAAGGTGCAGAACAGCGTTGTTTGTGTGTGAGAATGGAACTCATTTTCCCCCATCTGGATTGCACAAGTGATGACCACAAAGAGAGGGGTCTTCATCAGATTCCGCAAGCGCCTGGACTTCTGAATTTGGAGTACCAAGCCTTCAGCAAGCTCCTTTATCAGTACTTCCCGGATGAGAGCCTGGGCACTCTCCTCCATCATGTCCCCCAGCTCGGCAGTCAGGGCACCGAACTGCCTGATGTGCCTCAGGCACTCAGTGGTGGTGGTGACGATGACCATATTCTTGAAGCGGTGGTTTTCCTTTATCAGGGCTTCGATTTCTGGGCAGTTCTGGGCCTTGAATTCATTGTAACCATCCAGGAGAAAAAGAACCCTCTGGCGTAGCTTTAGCAGCATGGCCATGAAAGTCTGCTTCCTAATCGTGTCAGGTATGTCCACCAGTTGATCACACAGGGTTTCGAAGAGTCCACCCTGGGCCCTACTCAGTCGGAGAAAGAAGACTAATTTGAATTGCGTCAGAGCCCTGCACTTTCCGGAGGCCCAGAGCATGGCGACTCGCTGGAGCAGGGTGGACTTCCCTTTGCCCGATTCCCCTTCAATGATGCAGGGGCTCTGAAGAGTGTCCAGCAGACCAGTCAGGGTCAGCTGCTCCAGACGGTGATGGTGTTGGTCCTTCCTCCATAGAACAGGTTCTGTGAAGGTGCTTTTCAAATTGAAAATAATGTCAATATCTTCACCCAGTGGGTAGAAGTTCAGAAAAGAGGGGGTATGGTATAAGTACTTTAAATCCTGAGCCAAATCATCTAAGTCTTCTTCTGACATCTGGTGAAAAAGACCTGTGAGAGAAGAGGTGAGATTAAAGAGGACCCAGTTCTAGTCTCCCCAGAACCTGGAGTTCAGGAGGATGAAGGTGGAATAATGCTGAGAATCTTCCACTCGTGCTTTTAATTTCCTTCCCCAGTTCTAGGCCAGCACAAGGGGTTCCAGACATTTACTCCTGCTTTTGCATGTCACCCTTTACCTTTCCTCCCCTTTTGCCTTCTCTTCGCTCCTTTCCACCACCAAATCTTATAGCAGCTGAGTGGAAACGGGAGGAGCCTGTGTTTGGATTAAGGAAAGTACATAAGAGTCAGGAGATAGCTGAGAATGATGGCTACGGGTAACTTTCAGCAGATCAAGACTTAACCTCGATTAAAACCTGACATGAAATAATTGACCAATTTAAAGAAATAGAAAACAAAAGTACTATTCATGAAAAGCAGAATCACGCTCCTTCAGTCAGTCAGGCTGTCTTTACCACAGTGCTTGGATCATGGAGCAGGTAGGTGGTCACCGAGCCACCCCTCTCACAGACAGCCCTCATCAGACTAAGGAGTGGCACTACTGCAGGGACTTAAATGCCTTTATTGTCCAGCGTCATTTTGAAGTGAGACTATACACTAAATCATTTCTTCCCTGACCCTGGAGTTACTCACTGGCTTCATCATCAAGTGCTCTAATAGGAGTTTTCTCTGAGCGTGCCTGTGCTTTTCCTTACCATGACCAAAGCCCACCACCCGGTGACATGACGAGGGAGGAGAGCAGAGGCTCTGTCGTGGGGATTATGGATCGTCGTCATGGTGGAACAGATACAAGCAAATAGATACTTACTTTGTCCATTCAAGTCCTGAAACAGAGGATAGTTCCACTTTTCAAGGGATTTAAGAAAGAGGTTACAGGCTTCTGGACCCTTCTTCAAAATCATGTGGATGATCCCTCTTGCTGCATCCTGCTCCACCTTCTCACAGCAAATGATGTTTACTTCTTCAAAATTCAGAACGTTCCATACAAATAGCTCATCCACAACTTGCTTTATAACAGTCATTCCCATCCTTTGAATGAGGACTTGACTATTCTCCTTTAGGAAATTCACTGAGGAGATGGGGGAGTATACATATTTATTTGTGTCCATAAAATGTGCATATGAGCATCATGTTGCCAGAGCATCAGGGTCACACATGTTTTTCCTTTGGACCCACGCTGAGTTATGGAGATGCCAAATACTTGAATTCCAGGCCCTAAAGAAAAGCTCTGCAAAGCCATTCATTCCTAACCCCTGAGTCCTTGGTGAGCAAGATGGTTCTTCTTTGGTAATGAAGTAAAGTGAGCACTCTTATCCCCCAGTATAAGAGGGTTCCCAGGGAGGTCTTAGTGGGCTTTAGAGTCATGAGACTGGCCTAGGATCTGCCCGTTGCTACCATCTGTCTAACCTTGGAAAGATGCTAAACCTCTCGGAGCCTATTCAGTGCTGTGCTGCCAAGTATTGAACACACTGGCTCCCTGGGGGTAAAGGCCCTAATTCATAACACTTACCAATCTCCATGTTACAAATATTCCAACGATGGCTGATTTGAAGCTAATAATATATGCCAACTGGCTAACAAAAATCATGAAAATTCAACTATCAGGTCTCACAAAACGGTAAGAACCAGCTCCAGTACACAACTGGTTCCTTATCTGTACAGGGGGGTTGAGAACAGTATTTAACTTATGAAGTTATGAGAACTCATGTATAGTAGCTCATACAAAGTCATAGCTCAATACATCTTAGCTACTATTCTTAGCCATTATTCTGCTGTCACCATTCGAAGGAGTAACATATTTTCTCTCCCTAGCATTTGGTCTTTTGTGAAGACTGTCACTGCGAAACAGTTGTGTGTATCCAGTATAAGCCCTCTAAACCTCTCGTAGTCCCTGGGGAAGCTATGTCATTTCTGTGTCTGGCTCTCCAAGCTCTAACTTTGAAACACAGACCACGCTGTACCCAGGCAGTCCGTGACAGCTCGGCAAAATGTCTCCCTGGTTTTTCACTCTCAGACACTGTCTGCAATAGTTTTCTTCCTGGGCAAGGCTGCCCCTGGTTTTCAAATCTTTCTTGACTCATCCAAGGGGATTTGCTCCTCCCAAAGGCCCTGAGACCTCTCTGGTCTAAGATGCACCATCAGGCACTCCAGTCCCCGCAATCCCACCCCAGCTTGCCTTTCTCTCTGTCACAAGTCTCTACTACTAACCTCGGCTGGAATGTTACCACATCCCTGTCTACACATCCTGTCAGCAAGTCTTTTCTCTCTCCCTCTGGGGTCTCATCTTTTCTCTTGGCTTCGACATCCTCCCCAGGGAGATGACTGTTGTCTGTCTAGTCACGGTCTTCATTTTACAGCTGCAGAAATGTCGCCTCAGAAAGGCCTAGAGACCTCCACAAGGCTTGTTCTTATTACTAATCGTGGTGTATCGTCCTGTGTATGAAACTACCATACTCCTCTCTTATCAAGTAGTTAGGTGAAAACAATGCTGCTCATTCATTCATTCATTCATTCATTCAGTATTCATTCTTACGAGAATAACTCTTTGTCTAGACCAGTGCTGTACAGTAGAATTTTCTGAGACGAAGAACATGTTCTATAACTGTGCTGTCCAATAAGTAGCCAGTAGCCACACGTGGCTATTGAGCACTTGAAATGTGGCTAGTGCGACTGTACCACTGAATTTTAAATTTTATTAATTTTTATTTATTTAAATTCACATTTAAATAGACAGATGGCGAGTGGCCACTACATTGGATAGCACAGGTCTACATCCAGCAATCAAAGCAGAAAGAGTTACATTTTTGTTGCCACTTAGATCTACACGATGTTTCTTCACACTGATCTTGACAGGTATAGCTCTCTGCTGTCTGGCTGGGCAGATGCGGCTCAATAGGTGAGGCAGGGGACCAATATTTTAAAACATACACCTGGTCATCGTTTGTGTAAGTCCTGTCCTGTTTGTGGTTCTGCCTTTTATCACAGGCTGCCACCTTTGTAACTGAATTCTCAAAACCACAGAAGAATATTTATTGGGAATTCCACATATAACTAGTCAGGGGAAGGCATGAATTGATTTTCCATTCACTAGCATAAGTTTTTGGTAACACACTACATAACCAGGCAGATTTTATTTCTAGTGTACTTACTTGTTCTGAATAAGAGCTTTCCACCCTTCTGTATCTCAAGAGAGTATTATTTCCAAATGGATAGGTCAAAGATGATCCCAATATTGTCCTCTTCTTTCTGTAAAAGTGCTCTTCATTCTGTAACAAAACAGAACCAGAAACAATCAGGCAGCAACCACTGTCACTTTCGTACTTACTCTTGTTTTTCTAACACCAAATAAGGACACACTATACATAATATTCAACATCGTTTTTTTTTCATTTGCTGTATTTTTTGAGGCTTTTCCGTATCAGTTATGTATTAAACTGCCTGATTTTTGAAATGAACCTCATTCAGGTATAATTAACAAACAATGAAAAGCAAGGAGCTTTGGCAGATGTACACACCCAAGTCAATAATACCCCAGGTAAGATTTAGAATATTTCTATCACTGCAGAGGGCCCTTGTGCCCCTGTATAGTCCATCTCTCCAATTTCCCACCAAAGCAACCACCAATCTGATTTCTTTAACTATAAGTTAGTTTTGCATGTTGTAGAAATTGATATAAATGGAAAAATGTAGTATGTACTCTTGTGTCTAGCTCCTTTCACTTACCATCGTGTTTTTGAGATTCGCCTTGTTTCCATGTGTTAGTAATTCAGTCCTTTTTGTGGCTGAGCAGTATTTCATTTTATGAACAGGTCAGTTTACTTATCAGTTTTCTACTGATAGACTTGGTTTGTTTCAAGTTTTTGGCCATTATGAATGAAGCTATGAACATCCATGTACAAGTATCTTTGTGGACATATGTTTTCTCTTGCATAAATACCTAGTAGTGAAATTTCTGGGTCATATGGTTGAGTGTATGTCAATTTTATAGAAAGTGCCAAACTGTTTTTCAAAGGGGTTGTACCATTTTACGTGCCCTCCAGCATGTAAAAGCAACAGTTCCAGCTGTTCCAAATCCTCACTAGCACTTGGCGTTATCTGTCTTTTTAATTTTAGCCATTCTAGTAAGTGGGTAGTGGTATCTCATTATGTAGTTTTAATTGTAAATTTTTTTGATGATTAATTATGTCGAGCATGTTTTCATGTACTTTATTGTTTCCTCAAATATTTTGTGAAGTATCTATACAAATCTTTTGCCCATTTCACCAACTGGTTTGTCTTTTTTTAATTGACTTTTACGAGTTCTTTATAGATTCTGGATGCAAATTTTTGTCAGATATATGTATTATGAATATTTTATCCTAATCTATAGTTGTTTTGATTGTACCTAGGATTTAATTTATAGAGATAACGAGTGTCAATACCAATGAAAGAAGTTTTATTACTTACAGTTCCTAAGAGAAGGAGGGTGTGCCACACCCCACAGGGCCACACAGGGAAGTCCCAGAGTTGATCAGGAGGCAGAAAGAGCAAAGAAGGAAGCTTAGCCCAGAGCATCTCTTATGGTTTTCTCAGGAAGGAATGGGTGAGGCAAGATAGGCAAGTTTGAGCAAGTTTCGGATTGCATAGTTTGAATAAATCGACAGACTCTGAGCTATGTGGGTGGCCCTGGAATGATTTCGGGCAGAAAAAGATTGGCCTGGTGAGTGTGAGTTAAGATGAAGTTGGTGTTTAGGGATATAGTCTTTGGATTGGTTCGTTTGCACATGAAAGGCACACTCACAGGGCAAGTTTTCTGCTATACCTAGGAATTAGCTAGTCCTGGGAGGGCAAGTCTCTCCAGGACAGCACAGCCCCCAAGATGGCAAAGCATCATAAAATTAGAAAATAAAAAACATGATTAATACAATGGTTTTCCTTTATTGTCTTACATATTTTGAAGAGCAAGTCATTTTCATTTTTGTGAGGTCCAGCGTATTAATTTTTTTCTTCTTTAATTCATGCTATTTGTGTCCTATCTACAAAATCATGTTATCCTGAGATTTTCACCTAAGTTTATTTGTTAGGTTTACTTTTAGCTTTTAGTTCATTGATCCATTTTGAGATAGTCTTTGATTGTGATGTGAGATAAGGAGTTAAGATTCATTTTCCCCCCTTAGGGATATCCAGTTTTTCCAGCATGATTACTTTAAAGAATATTCTTTACCCATAGAATTTGTGTCTATTTCTGAACTCTGTTCTGTTCCATTGATTTATATGTCTGTCCTAATGCCAATATCATACTGTTTTGATTATTGTATCCTTATAATAAGATTGAAATCAGATAGTGTAAATCTTTCAATTTTGTTTTTTTTTTTCAGAATTGTTTGCATTTTCATATAAATTTTAAAATTAGTTTATTGATTTCTATTTTTAAAAGAAGCTTTCTTAAATTCTGGTTTCTAGTTTGACATGTAGGGAAGTCATTACTCCATCATAACATCAAGTGAAAAAAGCAAAATAAACTGAAAATCAGCAACTCTTTTTAGATCTATCAGGGAATTGAGGTCACAGGGCAACCTGCAGCCCCAACATTTGAAAGACAGGTGGATACAGAGAATCACAACTTACTGGAGCAGAAAACCACAAGGTGCAGAAACATACGAACAAAATCTCTGAGGAACCAGTATGGGGGGAGGAAATCCTAAACTGTAATTGAGAAATTGCTAGAGGCTCAGTGTTGACAAGTCTGAGAGTTTTAAAAACTCCAGAAAGGGCCAGTCTTAGGAGGGCCACCATGCTTTTGTGAGGTTTACCACTAGAAACCCTACCAGGATATTACAGTGAAGATCAGAACAGTCCCCTCCTCCTCCCAGCCAGGGAAGGAAAAAAAACATTTTGAAATATACACAGAACATTCTGTTTTTCTGAACAAGAGCTGCCCTCAAGTGAAATTACCAGAGCCTCACCTATTGGAATATTATCAGAACCCAACTGACATGGGGGGAGGGAAATACCCAGCTCCAGCCTCCTCTAGCTTTACACATGGGGAACAGTTTATTTATTTTGCTAGGAAGACATTTAAAAGTTACTATTATCACCCCAAAGAAACAAAAGCATGGAAAACATTAACAGTTCTGGAATATAAGGTGAACTGGAGTATTTATAAATTTCTGCTAAACATTTAAGACTTAGTAACTACTTTTTACTTGTTACCTCATGTGAAAGAAACTTTCTGAAATTAAAAAAATTTTTAAAGTGTTCTTCATTCAACTATGAGCAGATATATTGACAATTCTGGCAGTACTGTCTATTGAACACAAATATGCAAAACGATCCATTTGCTAAAGTCATTGACAAAGTTGCAAAAAGTAAGGCTGAAAAGGGTTTTTACTGTTCATTACTATGCTGGCCCAATACGGGTAGGTGTACATTTTTCCTTTTTTTGTACTGCAGTATTTACTCTAGTTTGTTTATTTTTACTGCCATGTTTCTATACATATATAAGAAAACTGTCACTACAAAACAACAACAATGAGATTAAAAAATGGGCAAAGAACTTGAATAGATATTCTCAAAAAATGATATACAAATGGCGAACAATCACATAAAAAAAAGTTCAACATCACTAATCACTAGGGAAATGCAAATCAAACCCACAATGAGATATCACCATGAACCCAACAGAAAATAACATATGTTGGCCAGGATGTGGCAAAATTAGAACCTTTACATACTGTTGGTAGGAATATAAAATGGTACAGCTGTTATGGGAAACAGGTTCAAAAAATTAAAAAGAGAATTACCATATGATCCAGCAATTCCACTTCTGGGTATATAACCAGAAAGATTGAAAGCAAAATCTTGAAGAGATATTCATACATCCATGTTCATAGCATGATTCATGAGAGCCAAGAGGTAGAGTCAACCCAACTGTCAATCAACAGATGAATGGATAAACAAAATGTGATATATACATAAAATGGATATCACTCAACCTTAAAAAGGAAGGAAATCCTGTCACAAGCTACAATATGCTCAGCGAAATAAGCTAGTCACAAAAGGATGAATGCTGTGTGGTTCCACTTACATGCTGCAGTACCTTGAGTAGTGAGTCAAATTCATAGAGGCAGAAAAGTAGTATGGTGGTTGCCAGGGGTTTGTGGGAAGGGAAAATAGGGAGTAGTTGTTTAACGGATACAGAGTTTCAATTTTATAAGAAGAAAAAGTTCTGGAGATTGTACAACAGTGTGAACATACATAATAATCCTGAATTGTAGACTTAAAATGGTTGAGATGGTAAATTTTATGCTATGTGTATTATACCACAATTAAAAAATTTTAATTACTATCATTAATTTTGTTATATGATTATTATCAAAAATAATGTTATATAAGGGAGGGGGCTTTTGAAATGATTTGTTTAAATATCGAATATGCTAGGTACATCCAGCCAAGATACAAATAGTCATGCTCTTAAGGCCAACTTTTCATCACTGGAAAAATAAAATGGAACTTCATGTTAGATGGGGCACCAAAGAACTGGGCCCCAGTGCATCTGTGTGAAGAGCCACAGGATCTGAGACTTTCAGAGATGAGAGAAGCAACAAAAGCTGTCAAAGGAAGAAAGACTGTCTTGTAAGTCAGTTTTTCAGACTGGTCAACTCATTAGCGGGTCATGATATCAACTTAAGTGGGATACAATTAGCATATTTTAAAAAATGAAATAAAACATCAGAATGCACTGTATTTTTTCATGAAAGTTTTGTTTCAGTTATTTATATATCCTGCCACTGGGCAGTGATGTAAGATGTATTTCATGTTGTGACTTGAGGTCAGTAAAAGTTCGAAGGTCAGTGTTCTAGGGTAACCCTGCAGAGGGATATTTAATTCTGCCTGGAAGAGGTGACTTTTGAGTTGTTCTTGAAGAAAATCAAAGTTCACCAAGAAGTTAGGGGGAAAGGCTACCTCTAGGCAGAGGACACAGCATAGGAAGGAGCATGAGGGAGAGTCTGAATACCAGGATTTGGGACAGCACCTGGTGTGAACAAGGGCCTATTTTGATGTCAGCATTGAGTTCAACTTTCTGTTCTACCACTCACAAGCTGGCAGTATTCGACTGGTACACAGAAAGGGCTCAGTAAATAGCAGCTACAATAGATTTTTCCCTCCCTTTCTATGCCCCAAAAAGGAGTGGGTCTGAGAAAAATCAGACCTCCACTGACTGGGTCAGATTTTAAGTGACAATGGAGAAAAGAGGAAGAAGATAGAGGAAGGAGCCAAGATGTTCCTTATATTCTCGTAAACAGAATAAACTAGTCCAAGAGTTGGTCATGTAGTCCTTTTGTCTGCTAAAACAATCGATAAAAATTGCTACATGGATCATCAGGGAGGCATCTTAGCTGATTTTGAACATGCTGAAAATTCATATTCAGTTTGGGTATTGGTAGTATTCTTCCTACCCACTGAAAATCTGTGACCGGATCATGGAACCAAGTCAGAGACAATTGACTGGTTAGTTATTAATTGTTCTTGAGAGTAAAATTAACCCATAGTCTGAAGCTCAGGTAGTCCACTCTCAGTTACCCACTGGCATAAAAGACAGGGTTGTGACCAGTTTGCTCCCCTGGATCGTGGCTGTGAACACGTCCCCACCTCCTTAAGCAAGCTGTCCAGAGAATAATTGAATTGCATGGAAGAAGTCCTTTTCCTACATTTGTACTTTGGAAAATAATATTTAGAAGTACAGTAATTCTAAAAATGGACATTTTCTTCCAAATTGTTACTTACATGAGCTCCTTAGTGAACTGAAGTTCCTCTGGACCCATATAACCCACATCTATGGATTCATTCCCACAACTTATGGATGCAATGATGGAAAAGTCATATATAAAGGGAGCAGAGAGGTGGCACGTGGAAGTGGAAAGTGTGTGTGAGCTTTGGTATTGCAGTTCTGAATTCAGATGCTCACTCTGCAGTTTATTAGATGAGTACCCCTCCCTTACAGAGTCTTGCTTTCTTTATCTGAAACACTGACATAATATTCATCTCCTCAGACTGTTGTGAAGATTAAATGGGAAAGTGACTGGGACAGAGGTGATCAGTGGGTGCTCTCTTCCTTTCTAGTAAAAAGGCTCTAGACTAGAATGTTCTTAGATCTCCAATAGACTCCAGAAATCTCACATCTTATTGTTAATATTAGTGTTGTGCTTGGAATTGTGGTCCTCAAAATCCATATGTTGAAGCCCTAGGCCCCTCAGGACAGGACTGTATTTGGAGACAGAGCCTCTAAAGAGGTAATGAGGTTAAAATGAGGTAGTATGAATGGGCCGTAATCCAATCTGACTGGTGTCCTTAACAGGACGGTGAGATCTGTACACACAGAGACCCCAGAGATGCAAGCTCAGAGGAGAGACCATGTGAGGACAGGGTGAGAAGGCAGACATCTGCAAGCCAAGGAGAGCAGCCTCAGGAGGCAGCCGCAGGAGAAACCAAACCTGTTGACACTTTGATCTTGGACTTCCAGCCTGCAGAACTGTGAGAAAATAACTTTCTGTTGGTTAAGCCGGCAGTCTGTGGCATTTTGTTATGGCAGCCCAACCGGACTAATACAGTTAGTATTATAGAAGTGTGCTGAACTGTTAAGGGAACAATGACAGGAGACCTGTTCTATCCTAGTTCTCTAGACAGTTACCTGCCTGACCTCTTGTCACCCCATTTTCCATCCCTCTAAACCAGGGATGTAGGATTCATTGAGATAGAGTATATGAAGACCTGATCAACAATAGGTGTCCTGTAAACAGTAACTTCCTTCTCTTCTCTCTCCAGATATCAGGTTTTTCGCCAGTAACTCGGGGTATTGGATGGACTAAGTAGTCCATCCAAGTCTTTTCAGCTCAGCTTCTGCGATTCTAACAACAGTTTTAGGAACTAGAGTAGGTTTTCCTCCCATAAGCCCAAAGTATATTTTCAAAGTCCTTTCTCTCGCTTTGTCTCACAGTAAACACAAATCCACTCCTCTGAATGTATATTTAAACATCAATTCTAAGGAACCTATTGAAACCCCACTAGGCAAGACTGACCACCCCTAAAATTTTCCCTGCAGGCAAATTCAACCAGCCATGCAAAACCACAGTCTTCAGTGTGAAGGCTTTTATACCTCCCAGACACAAGCTTTAAAGGAATATAAACCCAAATTTTATAATAATATATGGTTCCAAAACCTACTTAAAACCCCATTCTCTTCCCCCACAGTACCTGGCTGAGCAATCCAGTTACCCTCTTCTTGGTGGATCATCAGAAGACGCTTTTAAAATTATGTTTCTTTTAATTTACTTTTGGTTTCAGAGTGACGCTTGGTGTCACATAGATCTGAGGTCTTCCTTTTTTGTGACCGGAGATTATAAGAGAAGTGCAAACCATGACAAGTTTTTTGTTTTTTCCAAAGCATAGTACAAATGGTTTGGACAGAAGTACTACCTATTCAGAAAGGGAAGGTGAGTGTAAGTAGCAGTAGGCAGAGAAAGAAGTATATCTTGAGACTAAAAATGCAAAAGCCAGAAATTTACATGAGGCAAGGAAATACTCATTTGTTTCCTATTTGTCCTTGACATAGGAATCCTATTGCTGTTGATTTATTTATTCTACAGCTTTAAATGAAGCAAAGTATTTTGAACATTTACTTCGTATTATTTTTATGATTAACTAAGAGACCGAGAGAGAGCAACGAAAGGAGCTGGTTTGGTTGGTTAAAGCATATTACTACTGCCGTCAAAGTCATGCTTACCACCGTATCCTGGCTCCAGCCGACTTCTAGCACATGCATTCTCTCAGTCACCAGGGTCCTGGGTTAGCACACAGCAGATGGATCACCACTATCAATTCACTCCACTTACATGCACAGTGCAGTCTCCTGAATACAAAGAACCACAGACTCCCCCTGGCACACCCATATTCAAAGCTGTGTTAATAAGCTCCAGGAAGCCAGTTTACACCAAGCTCTGGAAATTGTGAAATCTCCAAGTACTTCTCTCTCTCTCTCTTTTTTTTTTAGAATTTTCTTTTTGCTATTGATATACTCTTAGGGAGCATTGACAGCTTATTTGTTTTCAATTACAGTTGACATACAATATTATATTAGTTTTAGGTGTACGATATAGTGATTAGACATTTGTATGATTTACGAAGTGATTGGGTACTTCTCTTGAGAACGACATTCTTGCATAATCTTTCCCCTATCTTTTCACAAATGACTACAAACTTTTTGTTATATAACTTCTCACTTCAAAAAGAACATTCTGACATTAACTTAGATCTGACATAGAGGGATATCTAAGTTTTCCCATAAATAAGTTTCTACATTTCAGGTTTTCTATGGGAAAAACAGCAGTGTTTCCCAACTTACGAAGTGGGCTTCTCTGAAGTGAGATCGAGGGCTGTGCTATCATCTGGATTTTTTAAACTTTAATGAGACCTATATGTAAATGTATGTTCACAGAGAAAAAACTGTAAAGATAGGTACCAAAACATTAACAGTGCTTATTTCTCAGGGTAGGATTATGGGTTATTTTAAGTTTTCATTTTTTATGTATCTGTATATTTTAATTTCCTATCACAAACATTTATTATGTTTGTAATAACCAATGATGTAATACAGGATAAAAAGAGAAAATGCAGAAATGTGGTTTTAGCGGGCCTCCCAAGTATTTCAGATCTTAATCCCTAGAACCTGTAAATGTTGTTATCTTTGTAGCTGTGGTTAAATTAAGAATCTTGAGATGGGGAGATAATTGTGGATTATCTGGGTGAGCCCTAAATGCAATCACAAATGTCCTGGCAACTCTGAGTCCTTATTGTATGAATTGCCTGTTCAAAACCTTTGCCTCTTCTTTCTTTGTAAATCAACTATATTGAATTATAATTTATACACATGGACATACACCCATTTAAAGTTGTACAGTTGTGTGAGTTTTGATAAAGACCACCCCAAACATAATACAGAACATTTCCATTGCCCCAAAACCTCCCCTCAAGCCTACATATTTGTAGGCAATTTCCCAGAACTTAACTGCTAATAGTCTACTATTAATCAGAAGCCTCACCAATAACATAAAGAGTTGATTAACACATATTTTGTATGTTATATGTATTGCATACTGCATCTTACAATAAGAGAAAAGAACATTAAGAAAATCATAAGGAAAATACATTTACAGTATTTATTGAAAAAAATCCACATGGGCTGGCCCGGTGGCTCAGGTGGTTGGAGCTCCACGCTCCTAACTCTGAAGGCTGCCGGTTTGATTCCCACATGGGCCACTGGGCTCTCAACCACAAGGTTTCCAGTTCAATTCCTCGAGTTCTGCAAGGGATGATGGGCTGCACCCCCTGCAACTAGCAACGGCAACTGGACCTGGAGCTGAGCTAAGGTCCAACTAAGACTGAAAGGACAACAACTTGAAGCTGACCGGCACCCTCCACAACTAAGATTGAAAAGACAACAACTTAACTTGGAAAAAAGTCCTGGAAGTACACACTGTTCCCGTTCCCCTTCCCCAATAAAATCTTTAAAAAAAAAAATCCACATGTAAGTGGAACCGTACAGTTCAAATGAATGGTAAACTGTACTTTGAAATATCATAATTGAAATCAATGAAATGAAAATTCAAAAAACAAAGTATACATCACCCATCAAATTGGCATGTTTAAAAAAAATACCATATCCAGTGTTGGTAATGGAGATAGGGGTAGGCAAAAAAGTACTCTTACATTCTGTTAACAGAAGTACAACTTGCTACCTCTTGGAGGACAAGTTAGCAATATGTATTTAAAAACTTTAGACATCTTTACCCTCTTTGGCGTCAGTTATTTCTCTTTTTATAATCTATCCAAAGGAAATATTCATGGATATGTATAAAGGTACAGATACAAGGCTGTTTATCATGGTGCTGTTGATAATTATGAAAAATTGGAAAGAAATCCAACGTCCAAAAGATAGGGAGTTGGCTTTTAAAAACTATAAAATATCCATTAATGAAAGAAGAAGCAACATTAAAAATGTAGAAAAATATATGGGGACATTGGAAAATGTTAATATTATAAAACAATGTGTGTGGAATAGTATATTTTACATATAAAATGCTTAGATAAAGTATTGTAAGAATTTACACCAAGATGTTAATTGTGGTTACCTCTGTAGGTAATATAATAGGGTGATTTTCATTTTCTGTTTTCTCCAATAGGTATGTATTCATTTTACAATAAGAAAAAAATTATAAACACAAAAATAAACAGCAAGCCATTGGATTCCCACTCAGGTTTGGGGAAGTATTTATTTTACAATAAGAAAAAATTATAAACACAAAAATAAACAACAAGCCATTGGTTTCCCACTCAGGTTTGAGGAAGTTTCGATGAATAGCAGAAAGTTTCTTAGTCTGGGTAAACTAGCCCTCTTAAGTAATTTTTAAAACATAAAAGTCAGATCAACAATTTAAACACAGCACTTGCACCCCTCCTGGGAGGTCAACAATCCATTATTTAAAGAACTAAAAACAGGACATGAATTCCTGAAACAAGAATAATAGTCTGAAAATATCCTGACCTCAGCTGCCCAAAGTCTGGACTGGAGAAATGGAGGTCTACAATTTATTAGGATTATATCCTCATTGACAAAATGGTTATTTAGAGTGTAGCAGGACCTGTGTAACTACATTAAAAAAAATCTGCTCTTTTAAATTTTGTTATGACTACTGCAAGTTGATTGCTTAAGGTGTCAAATTCAGTTGACACCCAGAGCTGTGTGAAGTGACCCACTGACTTGAACAGTGCCCCCAAAAACCAAAGAACAAAAAAAAAAAACTTATGCATCAAAGGGGATTAATGGTTGTTACACTAGAAAAAAAAAAGTATTTGCAAGAAGACATATGTAGACTGTAAGATATAGAAAAGTTGAAATAAAAGGATGGGCACTGGATTCTGGCAAAGTAGAGTAAGGAGCTCAGCAGACACTCTCCTACATCAATTTAATTGGTGAAAACTGTTTTTAAAAAACAATCATTTAAAGTCTCTGAAAATTGTCCTACGGGCATACAACAAATGGTGAAACAAGTCTTTAGAGAAAAATTTATTAAATCTTGTTAAGAATTGTGTGAGAGTGGTGATTCCATTTTGAAAGGGGCAAGCTGTAACAACCAGGGGCTGCCACAGCCCCAGTGCCCATTCATAAAAAAGCAGGGGTGTCACTGTGGGAAGAGCAGGCCTCTGCCTGAAGCTCTGGTGCACTCGTCACATAGGGCTTCTGCCTAGGCAAAAAAGCAGGCCATAAATACAAAAAGTTCCATAAATCTGGAACCTTCGGTACTATTCAGAATACGTAAGACCATGGTTGAAAACGATAGACATCTTGATGAAGAGCAATAAGAAGAGGTTACCAGCTACCAACCAGATGGTTAATGGAAGAACTAAGGAAAGAGACATTCAGGAGCCCTCCTGAGATCATAGTTAACTCTGGAGATCTGGGAGGCCGTGTGCACACATTAGTTTGCACCCACTCAGGGGCAGTCAGAGCCAGACATGGAGTAGATTTAAAAGAATTCCCCAACCGATCAACACAGGATGAAAGCCTCCCTGGCATAAAAGGCTTAAATACAACCTATGACCAAACACTTCCTGAGCAATAATATTGCTACTGTGACCAAAGGGGTAATTCCTAGCAAATCACGCTTAAAATCATGTCAGCAAAATGGCAGATTAGGAAGCTCCAAGACCTCATTTCCCCAAGGAAACAACAAAAAAACCACCAGAAATTGGCAGAACTAACTTCACAAGAGTTCTGGGAAACAAAAGTCTACAGCAACCATATGAATATCCAATCAAGAAAAAGCTACCTTCAAAACGGTAGGACATTTCGTGACATTTTCACTTGCCTTTGCCCCAACCCCAAACAAAATCTTGGGATCCTAGACCGGGGCTAACTTCTAGAAACGTTCCTAGTTCTAAAATTCTTCAACCCACCCAGTTAACAAAAACGGAGGAAATAGGTAAAGAAAAGCCAGAAGAGACAAGGCTTAAAGGAAACAAAAACAGCCAAAAAGAAGGTGGAAGCCAGACTAGTCCACGAATTAGAAGGGAACTTTCAGTCCTGGGTAAACTTCCGGAATCCACAACAAGGCGGCCCAATCAGAACGCCGCTACGGGAGCCAATGGGAGAGCACATTACAAAGAGCCAATCCCAGGTGCGCTGTCACTGTTATGGTCCTGTCAGGGCGCCGGCGTCGTGGTGTTTGGGCGGTCGCCACCGAGAGGACTTTGGTGGGGCGGTCTCGGGGTAGCCCCCGCGGCCCCCTGCGCTTGTTGCGGGTCTCGCTTCCAGCCTGCATCTCCCTGCTTGCGGGCCGCACCGTAGGGCGCGCGTGCGGGTAGGCGCCGTGGCCACCTTGGGGCCTGGGCCCGCCGCAGCCTCCTCCACCGCCGCAGGCTCTGAGGGGCCGCGAGATGCAGCCGCCGGGCCCGCCCCCGGCGTATTCCCCCACTAACGGGGACTTCACCTTTGTCTCCTCAGCTGATGCAGAAGGTGAGACTGACCCCCCCACACACACACGCCCTAGCGGCGGGCCCGTCACCTCGGACACTGGGCCTGACGCGGCACCGTCTTTCTGCTGAGGTGGTTGTGGCCGGGTGGGGACGGGCAGCAAGCTGACTGGTGACTCAAGCCCTCTGCGTCTGCGGGGCCTTCGACAGGGCCCGAGTGGCCGAGGGAGGAGTGTGGGGAGCTTTCCAAGTTCTTTTGGTCGGCTCTGGCTTTCCCCGCTGCGTCTGGGGCAGGTTTTTCTGGGTGACTTGCCCACCTCAAGTGGATCCACGGAACCCGAAGATTTTAATTCTGAAATGACTTGTTACTTAGAAACACGATTGCCTGGCCAGAGTAGGTGCAAAGGAGAACGAGGAAGGAACGCAGTGTTCCTCTGTTATTTATCAATAGACAACTTTTGTTGGGATTGGATTCGGCGCTGCAAATACATGGAATTTGATATCTTGGCGACGTCCCACTTTTCCTCCTGTTTTTTTAGTGTTTGACCTCAATATTCAGAGAAGTAGACCCATGTATATTCGAAACTTCTTGTAATCCAGCTAGGTGTTCCCAATAGCTTCTGCAGATTTCCCTGTACTGTTTTGACGAATATTTCTCTATAGCGTAGGAAAACTTGTTTACCTCCTTTTCTCTGTTCCTTACCAGACTCTGAAACTGGACTCTTTCCTTGCTAGTTATTTTCAAATTTTGCTTTTATTAGACTTTGTACACCAGTGATTTTCCAGTGACCAGACTGCCTGTCTGATAGGAAAAATAAATTATATTTACCTATAGAAATTGCAGTTTAGAGAAGAATGTAGTATTTCCTCAGAAATCCGGTTTCATAGTGCATCAGTTAGTACAGTTTGTTTTCCCTTCTTTGATTTGTCTTCCTTATTTTGCTTTTTGATTAATACTGTGTGTGTGTTTTTAAATAGTACTGTAGTTTTGGTTACAATTTAAAATGTAAAATAAAAATGTTATTTATCATAGAGAACATAACTGATACATTTCTTTTAAATTTAACATGACTGTTTGGCGAAATACAGCAAACCAGAATATTGCAATTTGTTTCATCTACATTTGGTAGCATAGGGCTTAGGAAGGCATAGCAACTTTAATTTCCCAGGCTTGAAAAAAAAAAGTATCGTTGAGTATCAGAACCTGATGTTTGTTCAAACTCCTGTATCTGTGTATATAGTTTTCATATCCTCCCTTCCCCCAGGAATTACCTTTCTTAAATACACCTAAGAAATCTGACAGAATGATATAATGAGCTAACCCACTGACTATATATTAAGCCAAGAAACCTAGAATAAGTAAAATCCATAAGGTTTATTCAAACTTCTCCATATAACCTTCAAGGATATATAGACTCCCTTTACATGCAAAGATATATAGACAAGGGTAGATATATGTATAATAACACCCTCGTGTGTATAACTTTGTACAGCTGAAATTTACAGAGTATTTTAAGCAAATGTCTTGGTTGGTCTTTATAAGAATCCTGCTGAGTTTTATTATTCCTGCATTTTATAATAAAACAGGCTTAGAGAAGTTCAGTAACTTCCAAATGAAGGCTCTGTAATTGAGATCGAGTGTTCTGTCTTCTCAGATTTCTTTCCACTAAATCATGTTGCCGCTTTGTTATATTTTAATAAATCGAATAGTGCATCTGAAGTGTAGCATTAAGAGTCTTGGTTTTGCATCCTGCCTTTACCATTTACTATCTGTGTGATGTATTGGGCAAGTTACTCAGCTTCTCTTAACCTCGGTATTCTTATACACAAAAAGGGAATAATGATACCCAAGTGCTCAAATCTTTTGCAGATGCAAAGCACTTAGTACTATATCTGGTAGAGTGAAGTGCTCAATACATGTTAGCAATGATGCTGCTGTGTGGATTTCAGTATTAACTGGCCCCACACTTAATTTTTATTGTCCTCCAACATGACTCTGCAATCCAAGTCTTTTCTTTGGTTCCTAAGCATGTCATGTAAATTCTTGCTTCTCCCATTTTAAGCTGTTTCTCTAACCATGAATGTTTGTGTCTTAAAGATATTTTTAGTATATACCTTCCTTCTAGATTCTATCCACATCTCTCCTTAATGGTACCTTTCCTAACTATTTGACCACATATGTCCTTTTGTCCAAAAATCTTCCTTGATCTTTCGTCTCCGTATCTATGCATATCCTGATCCTCATGCTTAAAATGCCTTTCTCCTCCTTATCCCAAGTTGAAACTTAAGACTGAACTCAAATGCTTCTTCTTTGGTGAAACCTTGTTTAACTGTCCCTCAGAAACAGAAACTTCTCTAATCTTTTCTATGCCCCAGCACCTACCATGGAACCCAGAATATAAACATCACAAAATAATTGTTACAGAAATGAAGGATTACTGCTTTATTTTATCTCATGTGACATTGATACTTTGGACTACAAAACTTAGCACATTTTAGATGTAATAACTAAAAAAGTATTTGATTTAGTGCCAGAAGACTTCAATTAAGGTCCTGACTCCTATAGTAGTTATGTGATAATGGGCAAGTTACATAGGTTCTATAAATGTCCATTTTGTCACCTATAAAATGAAAAACACAGCACTTTCTGAGAATTATTTAAGACAATGTGTTTAAAAGCTGGATCCATAAGTATAGTTGAAAGAACATGAGCTATGTGTGAATAAGCCAATAAATGAATAAATAAATGAACAGTGAAATGCAGACCAAATATTCAAGTCTCTGGTATGAAACTACATCCAAAAGCAGTGATGAAATGCAGGTGTATAAATGCAAGAATGTATACATATGTATACATAATGATACTGTTATACATATGTAAAGTGTAGTATAGAAGTCTTTAAAGCAGTCCTTTGAATTTATTTTATATCAGACAAACTAATTATTTGCCTGGTTTATGTCTACAGACCTTCAATCAGCATTGGGTTTACCTGGGCGCTTAGTAATGCAGAATCTGCTTTAATCATAATTTGCATTTTAACAAGATCCTTCAGTGATTCATATGCACATTAAAACTTGAGAAGCACTGGTTTAGAATGATGGAAGATCAGAAGAGGAGGAAATTTTTTTTAGCTGGGAGATCAAGGACAATTTGATGGAGGTGATATTTTGCTAAACTTTGAAGGATAAATAACATTTTGTATATGTAGGATGGAGAGAGAACCTCCATTTGCAAGGGACTGAATATGAGGAAGTCCCTGACCCCAAGAAATGACCTAATAAGAAAAAGATTTAAAAATTTCATTGTATGTAATAAATGTAATAAAAGTATGGTTCAAAGGAGGAAGTGGTTAATTGTGTAGGGAGGGATCAAGGAAGTCTTCAGGGACAGATGAGGTATGTTTTGAAGGATAAGTAGGAGTATTTCAGATTGAAAAGCTGGAAGAGCATTCTCTTAACTACCTAAGTAAAATAATTGGTGGAGGCAGTCCCTATAGCTTATAATTCTCAGTTTTCACAGACATAAAACAATGGTGATTTAGACCATGAGCTCTTTTGGTTAGAACTGTGCTTTATTCCCAGTATTATACCCACTGCCTAAAACAGAGCCTGGCACATATCAGGAACTCAGTAAATGTTTGATGAATGAATGACTACATGATACTTTTTGATTAAGATAAAGGTGTTGTGCTACTAGAACTGAAGCCAACACTAATTTAACAGAAATTCAACAGTTGGAGAGGACA
Organism: Rhinolophus sinicus; assembly: GCF_057876585.1. Classification (NCBI taxonomy): domain Eukaryota; kingdom Metazoa; phylum Chordata; class Mammalia; order Chiroptera; family Rhinolophidae; genus Rhinolophus; species Rhinolophus sinicus. The sequence continues at coordinate 169,132,177 of NC_142502.1, read as the reverse complement.
TGAACAGACAACTAAGCGAGAAAGATGATCTAAGCCACCCAATAGCCATTTCCCAACCCCATATTTTTCTACCTCTAAATATCTTTGTATTTATATTGGAACACTGATTTTTTTCCTCCAAATCTTAAAGGAAAGTTTTCTTTTTTTCTTTCCTAGGATAAGCCTCTACCAGTGCTTTTTGCTTTTATTTCCATATCTCTCTGCTTCACTTGGAACCTTTCTTTTCTCTGTTTTTCTCTCTAGCATTTTCTACTTCTTCTCTGGTTTCTTCCATCTCTGCTATCACTCACAGGTCCCTCCTAATGGACAGAATTTTAAATTAAATCTATTTCCTTTTTCCTCATTTTCACAGCTAAACTATCTGTTATTTCCTATTTCCTCGGCATCCAGCAATCTCTACCACTCTGCTGGAATTTCACTTGTTTCCTATCATCTACAGAACTATCTTCGACAGTGTTTCCCAAAAGGGAAAGGTTCCATGACAGCTTAAGTTTAGTAAATAATGTTTAAGCTAAGTTAAACTAGTTTCCTTAAGGCAGAATACCCAGAGACTTTAATATGCCAATATTAGTTCTGAAACTTCAAGTTGGCGTTGTAGTATGCAGGGTTTTCCAAACTTAGTGAACGTTAAAAGTCTTCTGTGGAGGGCATCTGGTAGGATCCAGATTGCACAGAACACGCATAAAGAAACACTTGCCTATAAAATGAAAGACAAGTGGGGTTTTTTGGCCTGATATTTAGCCCTCTTAACAGTTTGTCCCCAACCTATCTTCCACAACTTTTGGAGATGAAATCTGTGCCGATCACATGCCTTTGTCCCTGCCATTTCTTTTCCTTGAAATGATTTCTCATTCCTTCTTCGCTGCTCAACCAGCCATCCCTCATAGCCAAATGCAGGTTCTACCTCCACATAGCCTTCCTGACCACCTCTCTTGATAGCTTAGGCCTCTTTACTCCTATGGCACCTATGACCAGTTGGAAATACTCACTGTTTACCTACAGAAGAGTGTGTTTTCCACTACTAATAGGATTTTGTGTCACATTTTATCTTAGATTTTTTTATTGAGATAAATTCACATACCATGAACTTCATCTTTTTAAAGCATCTAATACAGTGGTTTTTGGTTTATTCACAAAGTTGTGCCATCATCACCACTATCTAATCCTAGAACACTTTCGTCGCTCTAAAAAGAAACCCCATAACCATGTACCCATTTTCAGTCACTCTCCGTTCTCCCACTTGCATCCCACTAATTTACATCTCTATAGGCTTGCCTCTTTTGGATATTTAATATAAATGGGGTAATATAGTATTTTGTGTCTAGCTTGTTTTGCTCAGCATGTTTTCCAGGTTCATCCATGTTGCAGCATGAATCAGTAACTCATTCCTTTTTCTGACTGAATAATATTTCACTGTTTAAATATACTATCAATTAGATTTTAAACTCCTCAAAGTATCTCACGTCTTTATATCACTCTCTGCATTATAGAAATAAATAATCCATAAATATTTATTGATGGATTACTTGATTAATCTTGAAAATGAGGGAGGTACTAAAGTGAAAATTACTTAATGTTTGTGATAGAGTACCTCTTGCCAAAGGCTAGAAACTTGACTCTAGTCTCTCTCTCACTTTCTGATATTCAGTTGGCCAATAAAATTATTTCAGAATAGCTCCAGAATAACTAAATAATTATTTTTCCTTCTCTACTGACACTGCCTTAGTTCAAGTCCTTACCATTTCTCATCTATACTCTTTACTGTTGCTTCCTGACCATACTCCCTGCTCAAATTTCTCTCCTGTTAAGTCAATCCTCCATAGTGCAGCTAAGATTATGTTTCCAAAATTCAAATGTAATTTTGTGTATTTGTTTCATTAAGTCTTTAATGTCACTTCTTGATTTAAGCTATATGCAGCTATTTGGCCTACTATTAATTCGTTCAACCAGCACATTGCCTACTAAGGACCAGACTCTATCATAAGTACTTGGGATATATGATCAAAACAAAACTACAACAAAAACACTTAGTTCCTGCCACCAGGAACTTACAAACATTAACCAAGTAATCACAAATATTTTTTCCAAAGATGACTTCCTCTTAAATCCATTTATATTTATTATCTTTACATTTTTCTTACTTAGAAAATGAGAAGAATATTATACATAGTGTAGTAAGAAGGAATTAATTTAAAGTTAGTGTTTTTTTTAATTCTGGATACCTAAGAGTTGACAACCAAGCTAGCTGGTTCTTAACTCTGGTTTAACTTAAGACAGCTGTACTCCTGGAGTGATTTGGAATCTTTCTCCTTGTTTTTTGACATGCTTTACTTGTTAGCTTGCTAACATGTTAGATTAACTACCAATTTTTTGGACTTTTTTGTTGGTTTTTTTTTTTTTGTACCCACACCTAATTGTGTCTGGAAGGAGCATATTGAGGGATGTGTCAAACTGCTATTCCTGGCATTCCTATGAATTGTAAGCTAAAGGTTCCTTTTTGAGGTTCGGGCATCCACGTTAGGACAAACTGTTAAACATTACAATTCTTTATCATAGCGTTCCATAGCACTATAATTTATATATCCTTTCTTGGTTTAGATTAAGGACTTTAAGTGTAGTCCTTTCTACAGGTCAGGAAACAGTTGTTAAGGTCCTTTCCTGCCTCATAATTCCAAAACCTTTAATGTCACTGCTGTACTAATGACTTCCTGATCTAAATCTTCCTCTTGTTAAATTGAGAAAAACACTCTTTGTACCTATTGGAAATGGAATTTTAGTTAAATTTCAACTTTCATTTTCAACTAAGTTTAAGACAAAGAAGCAAAAAGTAATTGAGAGAATATTTTAATTCCAAGATTCTATAACAGCATCTACTGGGACTATTTTTTAAATTTAAGTAGAAAGGACAGTACATTCAAAAGTACTTGCATTTTATCTCTAGCTGAGTAAACTCTTTTTAGAATCATAATGTTAAACCTTGAAAGAACTTTGAATAGGAAACTGGAGAGCAGAAGACATTAATGATTCGCTGTATTAATTAGTAGCTAAGCTGGGACTTGGCTTCAGAATGCACACTTTATTGTAATTAATTTCAAGAATTCTCACAACCAGACCAAGATGTGGCTCATAATTGATCCACTCATAGATTGAAGTTTAAGCCAAAAATTTAATGGCTGTTCTCAAAAGCTAACCCTAAAATTTAGGTTAAAAATAGGCTTTCTTTCTACTGTATGTGATCTCCAGAGAAAATATGTCTGTGTTAAGAATGTTCTGGTTTGCTGCTGCCAAAATTATTTTCTAAAGTACCACTCTAGTCATGTGACTTCTAGTTAACCACATAAAAACATGGTTGTTTACTAGTGCATGTTGTCTGGTCCTACAAATGTGTTTTTTCTTCTTAATTCCTGTATGACCTCAAGCAAGTTCTTCACTATTCGCATTTTTTTTTCAACCAGAAAATGTGACATTTGTACTATTGTGATTATCTGTAACCTTAAGCTACTGTACAGACTATGAATGGAATTTATTTTTTAATGTGGGTAATTGAATCTCTTCATCTTCTTTTAGAGCTGATCTAAAAAAAAAAACCTTTTATTTTTGCCAAAACTAAAGATGAATGATATAATTACATAAAGAAAAGTTAGCTGAAATAGCAGGGCACTCTTACTAGTCATTTACCTATAGCTAAGCATTCATGTATGAAGCATTTAGTATAGATATTTGGTGATTTAATGAAAGAATGTGTGAATATGTACATTAGAAAGTAATGTATAGTTTTAGCAAATAAGTTATGTCTAGTGGTTTGTGTGTGTGTGTGTGTGTGTATGTGTAATGCCTTTAAAAAGAATCTATACAATCACTTTGTCCTGAAGCACACAATGTATATCAGAATGAAAGGAATCCAAAATGGTATCATGTATTCTATTTTGTATATATCTTCCATTTAAGATTTAAAGTTATTGTTACCAGTCTAGATTCTCTAATTAGCTGCAGAACCTTTCCTATGTCTTCACCTCTCTCTTCTTTTCTTGTTGTAAAATAAAAGATGGTATTTAGGTATCTCTAACTTTAAAATATGAAGACTGTATGCAATAGATCTTAAAATGATAATTGTCTTAGTTGAATATACGCTCATATTAGTTAAAATTCACATATTTTACCTTGGTTGATAGTTTTGTCCTCCTTTCTCCTAAGAGCTCAGTGGTTCCATAGGAGCCCCAGATGTCAAATTAAACCTTGGTGGAGATTTCATCAAAGAATCTACAGCGACTACATTTCTGAGACAAAGAGGATATGGCTGGTTATTGGAAGTCGAAGATGATGATCCTGATGATAACAAGCCCCTCTTGTATGTAAAAATAGTAACATGTAGTTTTTGGTTTTTAAGGGTTGTCTGTGGGATCATTACAATTTTTCATTATTAATTAAAGATAAATATGGAAAATCTTAACCTTTTTGATCAAAAGTTATGGCTTTTTTCAATTTTACTAGTAATTTAAAAAGCTGAAATAATAAGATAATATTTTAACCTATTGAATGGCAAAAATTAAAAGAATCATAGCACATGCGTGTGCATGCACACAGACACCCACACACACCCCACCCCATAAACTGTTCAAACTGTTAGGGCTAACCTCAAGTAAACATGCAATCTAAAAAAGCAGAGCGCTTGGGTGCTTGCTATGGAAATTCAGTTTAAGACAAATCAAGACTTCCAAAAACATTACCGCTCCACAATCTCTCTCATATAGAAATACTAGAGCTACCAGTGAGAGGACTGTAGGGCAGCCTTTTTTTTCCCCCAGATTTTTTTTATTGGGGAAGGGGAACAGGACTTTATTGGGGAACAGTGTGTGCTTCCAGGACTTTTTCCAAGTCAAGTTGTTGTCCTTTCAATCTTAGTTGTGGAGGGCGCGGCTCAGCTCCAGGTCCATTTGTTATTCTTAGTTGCAGGGGGCATTGCCCACCATCCCTTCCAGGAGTTGAGGAATCAAACCAGCAACCTTATGGTTGAGAGCCCGCACGCTCCAACCAACTGAGCCATCTGGGAGCTCAGTGGCAGCTCAGCTCAAGGTGCCGTGTTCGATCTTTGTTGCAGGGGGCAAGCCCACCATCCCTTGCAGGACTCGAGGAGTTGAACTGGCAACCTTATGGTTGAGAGCCCACTGGCCCATGTGGGAATCGAACCGGCAGCCTTCGGAGTTAGGAGCATGGAGCTCTAACCCTCTGAGCCACTGGGCCAGCCCCCTCATTTTTTTTTTTTTTTGAAGTGACGATGTATTACTTTGGGGGGGCGGGGGAGTAAAGAACTTAACAATTTTGGAACGAAGAACCTAGAGCTTTTAAAATCAAAGCATTACTGAATTATTCTATGTAGTAATTATTGATACACGAAGTGCTAAAGTATCCTATTTCTATGTTAATATACCATATTTCATCAAGTCTAAAGCACTATGGATTATAAGATGCATTTATTTTACATTTATCAGTAAGAAAGAAAAAATACTTAAGACAGCATAAAGCTAGGACATCAAAGGGCTATGTCCTTAGTGTAAGGATAAATAAGAAATCACCCACCTTACAAAGTGACAGCAGGGAAGTTTCTCTGTTTAGCACTAGTTTTGGGGTTGGAAGAAAAATTTCCTCTGAGAATGTAAACCCCACACCAATGCTCCTATAGGATTATAGTCTGAATTATCGGTATGGTCCAAAAAAGTCTCAACCAGAGAATTTTATTTAAAGTTGTCCCAAATTGGTAGTGTCTCCAGGAGACTGGCAAAAGGAAAGGCAAACTTTGGAAGCACTTGGTTTCACTCCAGGATGACAACAATGTAAGACACCAGCAATTGTGAGAAGCAGCCCAACTTTAGAGATATTGAAATATTGAATATCAGTGAATATCACTTGGAATCAGTGAAATATTTCAAATGCAAATTTTTTTTTTTTACCTATGGAGACTATACCATTGTATTTAAACTTAAATTCTACTGCAGCTGTCTTAGTGTTCAGAAGTGTGTTTCTTTTAAGAATGTTTATCCTATAATTATAGGGAGGAATTGGATATCGATCTAAAGGATATTTACTACAAAATCCGATGTGTTTTGATGCCAATGCCATCACTTGGTTTTAATAGACAAGTGGTGAGAGACAATCCTGACTTTTGGGGTCCTCTGGCTGTCGTTCTATTCTTTTCCATGATATCATTATATGGACAGTTTAAGGTAAGTATATTTTACTTTATACAAATTCTAAATATTTTAAGAGTTTTAAAATTAGAGATAGCCAAATGTTAGCTATAATACTGCATTATATTTGAGAAATGCTTTACCTTTACCCATTATTTCTCACTTGTACATCCCTGGAACTATTAATTAAATATGTGGGGAGTGCCTCAGATTAATGCTTTCCAAACTTTTCTACATCATCATTCATGTAGAAAATATTAATATTTGTGTAGCGACTAGGGTAAATGGATGGAACTTCTCCCAGTTGAGCAGAAGTAACCAAAAGGGCTGCCCATGCCCTTTCTGATTTCCCCAAGGAGTGAAGAGTTTGAAACACAAAACTTACAGCCATGTTCTTACCATAATTTTATTCCTTTTTAGTTCTGTTTTTTAAAATAAACATTTTAATAAATGACCAGGATTCCATTAATGTTAGTTTTCATATAATACTTCGTCCTACTCTCAGGGTCTTTATCATCAAAACACAACATACACACATCACTCCCTGATCCCTAGTTTAAGTCTTTAGAGGAGTAAAAAATAACTCTTTACCACAGAGTGATTTGGAATTGAATTAGTTTCCTGTTGCTGCTGTAATAAATTTACACAAGTTTAGTGCCTTAAAACAATGCAGATTGATTCTTTTGCATGTCTGGAAGTCAGAAGTCCAAAATGAGTGTGAAAGGGCTAAGATCAAAATGTCAGCAGGGCTGGTTCTCTGGAGACTCTAGGGAAGAATCTCTTGCTTGCCTCTTTCCATGTCTTAGAGGTTCCCAGTGTTCCTTGGCTTCTGGCCTCATCAATGCAGTTTCTGTTTGCATGGTCACATTTTCTTCTTCTCTACTGTAGTCAAATCTCCTTCTGCCTCTTTTTTTTTTGGGGGGGGAGGGGAACAGGACTTTATAGGGGAACAGTATGTACTTCCAGAACTTTTTTCCAAGTCAAGTTGTTGTCCTGTCAGTCTTAGTTGTGGAGGGCGCAGCTCAGCTCCACGTCCAGTTGCCGGTTGTTAGTTGCAGGGGGCGCAGCCCACCTTCCCTTGCGGGAGTTGAGGAGTCAAACCAGCAACCTTGTAGTTGAGAACCCACGCTCCAACCAACTGAGCCATCTGGCACTGGCCCATGTGGGAATCGAACCAGCAGCCTTCGGCGTTAAGAGCACAGATCTCCAACTGCCTGAGCCACAGGACTGGCCCCTGCCTCCTTTTTTTAAGGACAGTTTGATTACATTAGTGCTCACCCAGATAACCCAAAATAGTCTCCTCACAGCAAGATCCTATTCTATTTAAATTTATTTTAGCTCAGTAGTTTATATCAGGTATTCTGTTAAAAGTATAAGGACCGTTGAAGAAATTGAATGGGATCTCTGGTCTCCTACCAATCCTTCTAGAATATCTCTAATTTTATTTATTTTGTATAATCTTTCATTTGAATAAAGTGTTCTAAAGCTAAAAACAGAAGATTACTACTTCCATAGAATGTTGCTCAGTTTGGCTTTGCTTGATGTTTTCTTATGACTGGATTGGGGTCAAGAATATTTCTGTGGTATTTTTGTCAAGAATACCACAGAAGTGACATTGTGCCCTTCTCTACGTACAACCAGGGATTATATGATATTGATGGCTTATTACTGGTGCTGTTTAATGTTGATTACTTGGTTAGGTGATAGGGTAGTGTCTGCCCAACTCCCTCACTGTGAAATTGCTGTTTTCACCTTTTCAAGTAATAAATATTTTATACTTTGTGACTATGCAATCACCCTATTTCTCATTAAACTTTAGCCCACTAGTTTTGGCATCTATTGATGGATATTGCATGCAACAATAATTACTGTATTGTTGACTGAATGGTGATTTTCTGTTTTCCTCATTTCTTCTATATGTGTTAATTGGTATTCTCTATGGCACATCTACCCCTCCTTTGCCATTAATCATTCATTTATTTATGTCAGTATGGACTCATGGATATTTATTTTATTTTCTGAATTATAATCCAATACTATCATTTATTTTATTGCTCAGATTGTTGCAGCTTTAGCCATTGGGAGCTCCTTCAGGTTAGCTTCTGTGTCCTTTCGACATATTCCCATCCTTTTTTGAGCACTTCCTTTCCCTCTGATGCCAAAAAGTGTTCTGGACTTATCTTTTATTTTTAACTGCATCAGCCCTGGAATTAAGGATTCCTAATTCCTTTTAATGCAGAATGATATTTAGAAACCAGGACCTGGGCAATAAATATGTTTATGTAGCTGCTGGGGCATTATCATTTCTAGACCCTCCAAGCAGACAGAACTTGGAAATATGTGCATGTATTATTATTACACTAAGTCTCAGAAGTTAAAATGATCTGAAATGTCTCCCATATTCTATTACTTGGATAAATGTATAATTAACGTAAATTTTAAAGACGTCCTGAGTAGACTGATAGCTTGTTTCAGGGATGAATTTTCCTTGCAGGATGCTGTCAGCCAGGGGGTTGGGAGTAAACACTTTATTCTCTTTTTACAGTAATCATAGATCTTGAAATACTGAGGTTTCTTTAGGTAATTGATCATTACTAAATTTCAATTTGGATATAAAATTGCATTACACATTGTGTTCTTATTAAGTTGTGGAAAGATACCTGGGAACCCAAACAAACTCTCTGTGACCTGAAATTGGGTATACCAAAGTATCTTATATGGCAGAAAACTGATTTCCTGGGAAATTATCAGCTTATTTGGTATAAAGATATTAATTGCATGAAATTTTTTTTTCCCTTAAGGTGGTCTCATGGATTATAACCATTTGGATATTTGGTTCACTAACAATTTTCTTACTGGCCAGAGTTCTTGGTGGAGAAGTAAGTGGTTCATTTTGAAAATAGCCTTTGTTTTTTATGGTAAGCTTTATTTTTGATACTGCAGATACCATCAATAGCTATATTCATTATAATTGTTTCTTGTGCTAGAATTGCTCTTAGGTTATGCTACTTTCTTTAAGATGATCAACATATTAGTATTGTGCATACTCAGTAAATGTTACAAGAAATGAAGCAGAAAGAAAAGATTCCATCCCACTCATAAGTAGTTTACAGCTTTTTAGGAAAGCATACAATTTATTCTCTTTTATAGCAATTCTCAAACTTATTGAGAGTCCCCAAAGGATTTCTTTATATAGGATATAGTTATCAATATTTACCAGATTAGAAACTAAAATAAAAATGTTAAATATGTATTTATTCATTTAAAACTATAAAACCAAATATATTTTAGCATAAATAATACCTTTTAAAGAAAAATAACTGTTTTCTAAACACAAAAGTTAGTGAGAAGAGTGGCACTGTTTTATATTTTTGCAGGTAATTCCCCCTTATCTGGGGTTTCACTTTCTGCAGTTTCAGTTACCTGTGATAAACCACCATCCAAAAATATTAAATGGAAAATTCTAGAAATAAACAATGCATAAATTTTAATTTGCTTGCCATTCTGAGTAGGGTGATGACATATTGTGCCGGATGTGATTCATCCTTTTGTTTAGTATCCACACTGTATATACACCTGCCTGTTAGTCACTTAGTAGCACTCTAGGTTATCAGATCAGTTATCAGAGAGAGGGACCACAGTCACATAACTTTCATTACAGTATATTATTATAATTGTTCTATTTTATTTTTAGTTACTGTTGTTAATCTTTTACCTAATTTACAAATTAAACTTTATCATGGTAGGTATGTATAGGAAAAACATAGCGTAATATATAATAATTTGAAATGTAAGGGGTATAATACATCATGATTTCTTTATAGTCACATTTATGTAAATATAACAGAGAATTTATGATATTAGTGATTAAAATGAGTCTCTTGATTTCTATGATATTTATTTTAAAATTTGAAAATTCACAGGTTGCATATGGCCAAGTTCTTGGAGTTATAGGATATTCACTACTTCCTCTCATTGTAATAGCCCCTGTACTTTTGGTGGTTGGATCATTTGAAGTGGTGTCTACACTTATAAAAGTGAGTATTATGTATTATAAAAAGTAGGTAACTATTTTCCAATAACAAAAGTATAATAGTTCTCTGGTTAAGAATATTGTAGTCTATATTTATCAAACAATTGGTAGTATTTTGGATTAATGACCTTACTCTCTGATTTTACCAATTGTATTTTTTCCTCTTTTTAATCACCAGAAATTATAATGCATGTGTAGAAGGGAATAAAGAACAAGATCAAATCAGTCCTCAAGATAATTACACTCAGAGAATTTTTTTTAATGTTGAATTTTTCTTCTCTGTGCTTATAATATGAGTTTATCTGACTTAGATTTTATGGGAAATATTTATTTAGAAATCCACTGGACATTTATTGAATAACTGTTACTCCTATTTGAATAGTAACCTCAAATATGATAGACATGGTTCTAATAAATTGGCTTTTCTATATTGCACAGGTAAAGACTTCTTTGTGCTGTATTAAATTTATATTAACATTTGTCCCCATTTTAAACACTTACTGATAATATTAAGAATTAATAATCAGTAGTAATATAACTTAAATTTTGGCATTTACTAATTTTGAACAACTTTGGGAAATAAATGACTGCTTTAGCACATGTATGTATGTTATACAGTGAATGTTTTTTTTCTTTATGGAAAAATAGGACTTCTTAAGACCACCACTTTCAGAACTACCATTATGTAGCTTTTACACTAAAGTATTTTTTAAGTAGACCCATTTAATTTTTATGACACTTAGTTTTATTTAAAGTTCATTATTATTCCAATATAAAAGAAATGATTCCATTTAGAATTGGGTAACTACAGGCTAATCCTGATATATAAGCATTGGATATTGAGAAGAATGTGGATTTTGGAACCAGTCAGTTCTGAATTCAAATCCTGGTCTGCCACTTAACTTGCTGTCTGCCTTGGGGAGATTTCTTATCCTCTTCTGCAAAATAGGAATCTCAACAACTACTTTTCTTTCTTCTACAATCTAATCCAAAAAAATTTTTTATCGGTGTTATTAGCACTTAGTTTAAAAGTCTTGCAGTGCAGGAGCTAACCCCATGCTCTCATTTAATTATCTAGCTGTAGTGAATATACCACTTTACTGAAATCATACATGATCACTTCCTGCTTGTGCTTTTTTTTTTTTTTTTTTTTTTTATAATTGGGCTAAAGCCTGTTTGAATACTGCTGACACTACACCCAAAATTGCTAAAACTGTGTCCTGTAGTCATTTTTAGTCATCAAGTTCAACTGAAAATTGGTATTTAACATTCCTTATGCAGCATGTGAATGTATTATTATAAAATGAAAAAGTCTTATTTATGTCATTAAAAACTCAGGACAACATGGTTTTTAAACTTCAGATTTTTCTTTGCCAAAATTTTTTCCTAATCACTTAATCTTCTGTGTATAGTGAGCTATTATTACACATGTTTCTTGTTTCATTCCAAGGTTTGTTGAGAAATATATTGCATAACTCATCATTTAACTCTAGCACTAGAATACAGTTTAATCTACAACCATTAATTTCTGAAACATTAAATCTATAATTCTTATTAATCTTTAAGCATTTGTTTACAACAAAAAAATTGAATCATAACATACAAATGCAATTTGATCATAATTATTCCATATATTTCCCTATACTTTTCTGTAGGCTTAAAATATTTTGTAGGTCTTTTGTTGTTGTTGTTTTTAGTTTAAAAAGCATGATAGAATGTTGGACCATCTCAAATACATTTTCAACCAGTCTGCCAATATTTATTTTTTACTTTTGTGCTAGTGGCTCTCAACTGAGGGCAATTTTACCCCCCAAATACATTTGGCAATATCTGGAAATATTTTGGGGTGTCTCAAATTGGAAGTGGGGGTGGAATGTTACTAGTATTAGTGGGTAGAGGCCAGGGGGACTGCTAAAAATCCTACAATGCATAAGACAGCTTCCCACAACAGTTATCCGACCCCAAATGTCAATATTGCAAGTTGACAAATCCTGCTCTGTGCCAATGATGTGACAAACTATGTTTCTATCATAGTTATCCTGGTTTCTACCCTTGAAGGTCTTCCTTTCATTTTATTCCGTAAAAAGTGACTATATCAGTAAGTATTTACATAAATTTCCAGTGGAAAAAATTTAAAATTAGATATGTGTATAATCAGAAAACAACAGTATGTTTTTTAAAATTCTTGACCAAAATGTTACGTTTTTTCCCCTCCTTTTTATTTAACCCTACACTTCTATCTATTCCTGGGAAAATGTTGTGATACTTAAACATTGTGTAAAATTTTCACTTAATCTGTTTTCCTACTTCTTAGAAGAAAATAAAGGAAAACATTTCTACTGTGTAAGGATCAAGTAGTTTTCCTTTAGCAATCAAATTTCTTTCAGCAGTTTGGCCCAATAATACTTTTTCCAAAAATTGACTTATCTTAAATCACCAGGGACACTTGTTAAAAAGATTAATAACTGGACCCTTTCCTTAGAAATTCTGATTTATCAGAACTAGAATGAACCCCAGAATTCTTTTTAATAGGCACCCCAGGTGATTCTTTTGATTAGACAAGTTTGATAACAAAACACTTCATTTGCAGAAGTCAAGGAGCAGAGCAAGGGCTAACATTCTTAATAAGTTTTAAGCATTCTCAGTAAGATTTTTTACTGTATACCACAATTGGTTGTCAGGATTGTTTTAAACAATATTGTAAATATTTTTTTTTGCTCTTTGATACCCAGAATGTTAATTGACTTGCTAATATGCTGCCCTTTTTCTTTTCTGTTTGTTTTTTAAAGCTGTTTGGTGTATTTTGGGCTGCCTACAGTGCTGCTTCATTGTTAGTGGGTGAAGAATTCAAGACCAAAAAGCCTCTTCTGATTTATCCAATCTTTTTACTATACATTTATTTTTTGTCCTTATATACTGGGGTGTGATCTAAGTCATGTGAGTAGAAAAAGACAATGTTACATCTGTGTGAAGCCTGGGAACTTTTGCTGAAGGGATTGAAGAAAACTCATTACTGGTAAAAATTTTACATATTCCAGATGTAAAGACAGGTTTAAGGTTTTTTTTAACCAATATTTTTTGTATTTAAGTAAGCAGTTGCAGTTATCTGGATTTTTTGGTCAGAAGTCTGTTTGATTCTTCATATTCCAGTAAATAAAATATAAAAGCATTGTGTTTTTAAGATTGTGTTAATATTCACCTAAATACTTGTGCCAAAAACACCTGGAATGGTAATTATACTTCACTTAAAGCGGAAAAATTACAACATCCTGATAATCTAAAAGTGCAATTTTTTTTCTTTAAGGGGTTTTCTCCTGCATCACAGATCCTGTAGATATATATTTATATTTATACATGTATATTTATGAAATAATTCTTATTATTCACAAAATATATTTATGAATAACCGAAAAATTAAGATATTTTAAATCGGATGCTTAAACTTTCTTTAATTTGGCCATTAATCTTATTTATAAATTTAAATTTGTTTTTTAAATTGTATGTAATTTTTAAAATCTTACACATACTTCAATATGTCCTTGTTAAGAATTCTTAATAACAGCTAATACTAATTTTAACAGTTACTGATGTAGATTTACTTTGTTTGGGTGTGCTTTTAAAAGCCATTTTTGAATATCTAAACATCTGATTTAAATTTCTGTTTATATTTCTGACCAAAGGAGCAAAAGTATAATGGATATGGCATTCATTAAAATTGTCAATATGTAGAAAAGCAGTAATGTTTATAGCATCAGTAAATATTTTTAAGTGGCATTCCTAAGTCATAAACGTTGCTGGAAAGAGACCTTTAAAATCTTGTGGTCCAATGTTATATATGAAGTAGAAAAAAATAAAATGCTTCCCAGCGGTGTGTTTTGTTTTATAACATCTTGTCCTGTATTACTTGATATTTTAACAAGTATCAAGTACTCTAACAAATGTACAATACTTGCTAAGGGAAATGGTATGAAATTTTAGCTAATGAAATTTTTGTTGCAGATAATTTCATAGACTATATGTGTACCTTTCATTAATACTACTTTGTAAAGTAGATAAAATATTTACATTCATAAAATAGCAAATGCCTAATAGCTAGTAGCAAATTATTATGTTATCCTTTCTGGTCTCAGCTGCAAGACTTACTGCTGTCCTCAATTTGATAACATGACCATTTCTTGGTATGTATTCCTTTAGCAACTTTATCAATCAGGAAATACCCAGCAACTCTGAAGCAAGTCTACAAATTAAATTAGCAAGACGTCAAGCCCATCTTTCTTCCTTTTACCCTCTCCCCTGCCAAAAAGGAAAGGGAAATCTTATTTTAAGCTGCAGGAAATGTGGAGCTACCTTTGAGCCAGAATAATGTGGAAAATTGCATATGCTGATTTTTTATAACAAGTTTAGGAAAACAGATGCGAAGCACCAGAGGGATGGAACTTTCAGAACCTAAAATAATATGAAGTAGTGAGGAACAATCTATAGCTACAGAAGCAGCAACTGTAAAATAAACATTTGGCACACTTAAGAAGTTCCTGAGGTCAGTACTTTGATACAGTGGATTGTTACATTTGATGTTCATAGTGTTGACCCTGGAATCTTTTCAAAAAGTTTGGGGGTCCATGCTAGGGGGTAGAATTTTACTAAGCAATAGTCAAGGCATTTTAAAACCAACTACATCAAAAAATGGTTAAATTTTTTAAGCTATCATGGTTATTCGTAGTGATAGAAGATAAAATGAGGTCTTTGTGTTCAAAGAGGTATTTAAAAATAACAGCATTTAATCTTGGGAACTGCCCTGTTTAGGGTATATAATATATGAATACAATTTACAATGTTTTAGTCTCAACTAATATCTTCATAGCTAATGAGCAAAGCAGTTAAAACAGATTCAGATGGAAAACATGATTTGTAAATGTGTAAAAGATATAGTACTGCTACAGTTAATAATGCTAAGCTGACCATAACAATGTTCTCTTGAATTTTTATATAATGTTTTCTAAATCATATTGATTTTTAAATGATGATTTTCAACGTAATTATTAGTTCATTAGTATTTTTAAAACAACCAGCTAGATAGTCTCTCCTAGTTTTGTGTGTGTGTGTGTGTTTTAAGTGTTATCAGTTATAGTAATCCTGATGAACGTTAATCCTCAATTAAAGGATTGAGACATACTTCTGTTTCAAATTGATTGTAAAATAATTTAAATTTTGATTAAAAATCAAAGTCTATATATAATTTTCATTGTATTAAAAAACAATTTAGGAAGATTTGTAAAGTTTTATAAACCATTATTGAACTTGCTTATTTCTAAGGTCTGTGAGGCAGTTTTATATATAATAATGTATCTGTTTCCAAAAATTCCCCAAATGTTAATATACTAATATAGAGTTCTAAATTAGTGAAAATTTTCATTGACTTAAAATGAGATAGATATTTTTGTTTAAATATTGTTTAAAATTTAGTCAGTTTTAAATTTTTGATGTAATAAAACATTGAATAAAATAATGCTTCTACAAACTAATAAAAACAATATTTTTCATATTCATCAAAAATAAGTGAATATTTTAAGATGATTGTTATTTACCTTTACTTTATTAAGGCATATTTTAGTCAGTTTTAAAATTTAGGGAATTGTGACACATTTGTTAAGTTTTATTAAAATATGTTCTAAGCTAAAAATCACCTTCTCACACTCAGCAGTTCTCTGCCCTGATAGTTTAGTCAGAAAATAACAGTGTTTATTTATCCTTTTTCATAGATAGTTTTTTAATTGAACTCTGTGTTACATCTTATCATTGTATTTATTACATTTTAATTTTCCTTTAGAAACTTAATTACAAGTGCTCTGTTCCTCATTTGTACAATTTCCTGGTACTAGTTTGAGAATCTGTTGCCACTTTTTAAGTATATCCCAGAATGTGATTTTGACATCAGTAAAGACTAGACATTCTTATATCTTTGCTCTTGAAATCATGATATTTTTCAGAAGAAAGTTGCACCTGTGAATACATTTTCTTTATAACAAACTGGTATAAATTTTCGACCCTCCTGTGTCTTTATGGGGTATAGTGGTCTGAAAAGAAATGGTTAAGAAAATATTCTTTGTACAAGACATATATTATTAAACATAAAGCTTAGGTTTAGGTTTCTCATTTGAAATTCTGTCGATGTGCTGAGGTTGCACTTTGGAGGTTAATTTTGGGAATGTCAAGATAATTAAGATGGCATTAATAAAATCCCTACATTCATTTTATATTGTTAGTAACCCTGGTTTCAACTTTTCTACTTTTCACCAAGATATCCATAAGTTTTTACTTTAACAGTATTTAGTTTATAGTTTGCAAGTGCTTGAAAAAAATTCATTAAACATCCCTTCTGAACAGTTCAGTGGAATGCTGATGCTATCACTGAGATTTTGTGTAGATATTAATATGATAAAATATTTTTTATAAAATATTTTGAATTTAACTTGTATTGGGACATACACAGATTACTAATACTTTGTGGGGGTGTATATTCTTTCCTACCTGTAATAATTTTGTTAAATTAACAGTTGGAATGTAAGTAAATTAGGTTTATCGAGAATAGAAATCTTGTTTTTTTCATAATTGTCACTGAGCAATTTTTATTAAAAACCAAACAAAGAAAAGCTTACCAAAGTATTTACACAGGATCAAGTGAAATTACACAGAATGACTGGTTATGGGAAAAATCTGTCATCTGTTGATAAAGAGAAAATAATATAAAAGTGGTTTGCTGGTATTCACATAACCACTCCTTGGTGAAGATAAATTATTGAAATTTTACATTTTTGCTTGATTTTATGATGATCCTACTTGCTTTTGTGGAATTAATTAGTTGCTATGTAAAGTATCATTTAAATAGTGCTCATCATTTGATAGTGAAACAACCCATATGTTTTGTAATATGATAATTATAGTCTCTCCACAGAAAACAGTAAAAATATTCTTGTTCATCATGATGGGCTTAGGTGTTAAGATTGTATTCAATCTTCTTTGCCAAATGGGACTTAAGAAAATCTCTTGCCTAATACAGATTTATCTTCAAAGGATAGTACTGATGGTGGCCTTAAGAATGAAACATGAATGTGAAGGGATAATAGATATTCATCAATTATTTATTGACCCCCTTCCTCTGTGCCAGGTACTGTGCTAGGTGCAGTGATATGCAAAAAAGACCACATATGCACACCCTAACTGCAATGAGCCAGTATTGAAGAGACAGCCAGTTCATTTCACAAATTGTGAAACAAGTGCAACAAATGGAGAAAGAGAGGTCTGGTGGCAAAAAAAAAGTGTACATTGGAGGAACAAGATGAGAAAAACCTTACCTGAGGCAATGATGCCTAAACTGAAATCTTAGGAATAAGTAAAATTAACTAAGCAGAGGGAATAGTAGGCGAGTAGACAGAAATGAAAATCCATTGGGCTAAAGTTTAGTAGTTTATGAAATTGAACAGGTAAGTTGGCACCATGCCATACCTGACATTCTAAGTCATGTTTTCTTTGTCAGAGATTTTGATTAGAAATGGTATCAGAAACGTGCTTTTAATACTAAAGGCCAAGATATGCAATACCCAACAGAAATGCATGTATGTGTGCCACAAGAGACATGTGGCACATGTCTCTTATAATAGCCAAAAATTGGAAACAGCGTGCTAATCAACATAGAGTGGCTAAATAGGATAAGGTGGAATCCAGTGCAATGAAAATGAATGGCTAGAGCCACATGCAAGAACATGGGGAATGTCTCAAGTGTTATATTGAGTGAAAGAAGCAGACACCAAAGAACTTGTACTGTGTTACTCCATTTATATGAAGTTCAAATAGGCAAAATTAAGCTGTTGTATTTAGGGATACATATGGAGGTGCAAAGTCTTATTTTATTTTAGTTTCTTGCACTTAAAAGCTTTTTATTTGTATATTTTATTAGTTTCAGGTGTACAAAACAATGTAAAAGTTAGACATTTACACCCCTCACAAAGTGATAACCCCTCCTCCCCCAGCAAAGTCTTTTTCTAGACGGCTTTATCATAAACAAAGTATTTACCCACCACAAAATTCACTAGTGTACAGTTTGATTAATTTTTAATAAATTTGGATACCATAATCCAACTGGCAAAGTCATTCTCAAAAAACCAAGGAACTGCTGCATGGTGACAAGCGACCACCGTAAAAGTCAGGTTAGTGGTTACCATTAATGGGGAAGAAGAAGGGTTGTATTTGGAAGGGGTCTTGGGGAAGACACCTTTCTTGGGTGTTTGGTTTGTAATAATTCATTATGCTATATGTTTTACGTACTTTGCTGTATATGTATTACAGTGTTTCCTTGAAATTTTTTAAAAACTGTTTTAGGCAGGTTACACATTTAACAGATAAATTACCACTTCACATCTTACTCTTTTCATGTATTACTATGCCATAGCTATCTTTTGTTACACAGATTTCATGATCACCTCTTCAGAGAACTTTTTTTTAAATTATTTTAATTGGGGAACAGTGTGTTTCTCCAGGGCCCATCAGCTCCAAGTCATTGTCCTTCAATCTAGTTGTGGAGGGCGCAGTTCATTGGCCCATGTGGGAATTGAACCAGCAACCCTGTTGTTTGGAGCTCACGCCCTAACCAACTGAGCCATCTGTCCGCCCGTTTAGAGAACTCTTCTGAATCCTCTATCCAACTATGTCTCCAAGCTAATCTCTATTGCGTCATTGCTTTTTTTCATTCATAGCACTACTACTCCCTGTAAGTATCCAGATTTTTTGCTTGGTCTTTTTTTTTTTTATTCGTCCACTATAATGCAAGCTCCACTGGAGCAGGGACATTTTCTGACGCATTCATCAGTGTACCCCCAATACTTTTGTTGAATGATTATATGAACCTGGTCACAGAATTCTGAATTCAAATCCAGACCCAGTAAATTTCAAAACAGCCTTAATAGAAGTCTTTT
Organism: Rhinolophus sinicus; assembly: GCF_057876585.1. Lineage (NCBI taxonomy): Eukaryota > Metazoa > Chordata > Mammalia > Chiroptera > Rhinolophidae > Rhinolophus > Rhinolophus sinicus. Next base: position 169,112,990 of record NC_142502.1, on the reverse strand, counting down.
CATAGAGTGTTAAAGTTAGGCAAAATCTTAAGGGTCAGCTCATGAATGTACTCATACCCCATTATACAGATGAGGAACCTAAGGCCTAAGGGAGAATTGCCTAAAGTAGCACTGTTGACCTGCAAATACTGTAATACTCCTGGAATAAGAGTTTAAGTCTTAAAACCCCAGTCTGGTGGTCTTTCCATTAAAATATGGAACAACGTGACCAATTAGATAGCAACACAGTTGCCTTCTACCATAATCCATCACATAATTGAATCATTTTACCTTTTCTTTCCTTTTTAATCCTTTCTATTCTACTTTTAAAAGTTAGTTTTAGGCTTACAAGTACTACACATTAATGTTAAATAATTAAGCCTCAAAGAGCTGTTGTGAGGATTTATCAAACTAATATAAAGCAGTTCGAATTGTCCTACTATTCAGTAAGCATTAGCTGTCATCATTAACTATTAAACTGAAGTCACTTAGATCAAGGAAGCAGGAGGGTTTCCAGAAATATACACACTTATATATGGGAAGTTAGTATGTGACAGGCAGCATTTCAAATTGGTATAAAAAGATGGATTGTTAAATTAGTGGGGATACTACATCAGATAGAAACATACTTGGTTGCAAGAAGCCCTATGATTAATGGCTTCACTAAGTAGGAGGTTTTTTCCTCACATAATAAGAAATCCAAGGGAATATAATCCAGGACTAATATGGCAGCTTAATGTCATCAAGGACTCAGGCTCTTTTTATCTTTCTACTCCCATTTTTGGTGGGTGGCTTTTACCTTCTCAAGAGAGCTGTTTCTTCTCTAGATATTACATCTGGATTCCAAGCAGGAAGAATGGTGAAAGCTATAAGGCCAAATGGAACGTGTCGGTGAAAATTGCCCTTATTTAAAATCTGTCTGGAAGCCAGACTCAGTGACTTCCCCCTATATCTCAGGACAGACTGAATCACTTGGCCAACCTTTGCTGGAGGAGAGTTTGGGAAAGTATTTTAAACTGGACACTATTGTCCAAAACAAAGTCACAGTTGTAAGGAAGAATGGATGCCAGATAGGTCACTAGCAGTGTCTGACAAAGACGTGAAGGCCACTTAGAAAAATAGGCTGGATCTCTATTTCACTTCTTACTCGTAAGTAAATTACTGGTATTTTAAAAACAAAAAGCAGGAAAATAATTTTCATATGCTATGAGGAGATAGGGCTTCCAAAACATGACATAAAACACAAAGCTAAAAAGGAAAAGATGAAGAAACTTGACTGCATATCATTTAAAACAATTCTGGGGAGAAAAACTACAAATTGGGAAATATTTGTAAGTTATGTAGGCAAAGGACTAATTAAGAGGACATAAATTGGTAATTTAAAATAGGCAAAGGATATATATGGCTATCACATAATACTAAACGAATATAAATCAATTAAAATGGGCAAGGAGTATAAATGAGCAACTCAAGAAGGGAGAAGTGATAAAAGCAACAAATGTACAGATGGCACAAATTCATTCATGATTAAGTACAATTTAAACAATAAAGTTGGCCCCTCAGATTGCCAAAACTTTAAAAGACTGATAATATCCACTGTTAGTTGGGATTATAAACAGATACAGTATTTAACTGATAGACATGAGTTCAGCATTGTGCAATGGAAATTTCTGCAGTGATGGAAATACTCTGTATTAGGGGCTGTCCATACAGTAGCTAGTAACCACGTGGCTACTGAGCACTTGAAACATGGTTAGTACAACTGAGGAATTGATTTTAATTTAATTTCATTTAAAGAACCACATGTGACTAGTAGCTACCATATTGGTCAGAGCAGTGAGTGTTCATAGCAGCATTATTAATAATATCAAAAATTGGAAACAACCCAAACAGACAAATTATACAGTGTTGTTACACAATAGGATACATGTAAGATTGAAAGATCTATAACTACATGTAAGCTTATGGATGATCTCACAAACCTAGTGTCAAAAGAAGCTAGACACAAAAGAATAAATGCTTTATGGTTCTATTTATGTAAAGTACCAAAACAGGATGTTGGTTACTCTTGACTGGGAAGGAAGTGACTGACAGAGGGTACCCGGATTGGGGCTTCTAGGATGCTGGTATGTCCTATTCATCTGGGTACTAAATATATGGGTGTATTCAGTTTGTGACAATTTATCAAGCTGTACACTTGTAACATGTACACCTTTCTGTAAAGATAATTGTATTTGAATTAAAAGTTGTAATTTGGAGAGAAAAATGAAGAATGAAGTGTCAGCAAAGTGTTAATGAGCTTCCTAACGTTACTTTTAGATGTCATAAGTATTCATATTCTAAAACTGATAATGAACTAACTATAGCTTGGGACATTTCTTGAAACATTCTGAAGTATCTTTTGATATTGGGCAAGAATTAATATAAAATAAATGATTTTTATTTCTGAAATGAATACATGACTTACTGTAAGTTATATGAATATTGAATGCAAACAGTGATCAAAAATGTAGTATTGGAAGTTGAAAGTGCTAAACTCATGTTTCATCCAAAAAGCAACCACGTTCACTCAAAGCTTATGGTTCAAAGATTTGCAATTGTCAGTGAGAAAATTAAGAGGATTTCATAAATCACTTTAAACAGTAAAGAATTTGAAATAACGACTTCTATATATTTCACCTAAGAGTTTCAATTGATCAAACAAAAAAAATATTTTAAAAGGACCATTCAAATTGTTAACACCATTTACTGTATTGTTAATGTTAAGTACAATCAAGAATTTTTAGGAACTCCCGGATGGCTCGGTTGGAGTGTGGGCTCACAAGGTTGCCGATTTAACTCCCGCAAGGGATGGTGGGCTGCACCCCCTGCAAGTAATGACAGCAACTGGACCTGGAGCTGAGCTGCACGCTCCACAACTAAAATTGAAAGGACAACAACTTGACTTGGAAAAGTACCAGAAGTACACACTGTTCCTCAATAAAGTTCTGTTCCCCTTCCCCAATAAAATCTAAAAAAAAAAAAAAAAAAAAAAAGAATTTTTAAACATGAAATAATAAAACTTATAAATACAGATTTATTGCAATTTAGATTTATGGTCTGACTTGTAAAACATCTGACAAAAACATGAAAGAAAATATTCAGTCATTACTACAAAGCTTCAGTTGTTATACACAAAAGTGTTTTAATTAAAAGGCAAAATACCACAATTTAAAAACAGTTTTAACGGCTTTCAATGATGCTGTGGAGCTGAAGGTAACATCTGGGGAAGATATCAAACTTTATTACAGGTGTTCAGGAAAATGATTCCAATAAGAACTATATGAAAACTTTACTGGGTTTGAACAGACAATACTATGGAGTGCTATGAAAGAAATCTGGAATTTTAGCCAAAGTTTCAGAAAGATTTTCAGATGTTTTAATTTGGCACAAATTCACAAATTTGAATCTGTCCAAATGATGCAATAAATATGTAAATAAATGAATCACTTTTAAGTATTTTCCCAATAAACTGAATATTTACTATCATACATTTATGATAGCAAAACTTCTGAGAAAGTTAAGTAATATCTGAAGGATTCAGAATTGTGATAATGATAATTGAAATTATATTTTGTCTTCAAAGGCAGCCTATAGTGCTAGAACTACAGAAGTAATTTGGAAATCCTATCAATTAAGCTTTGTATACGTACTTTCTACATTAGAAATTTTGAAATCAGAGCAAACATTTAGAATATGAAAATATTTTTGGAAATTTGGTCTTATTAAAATTATTTAGTGAAGATGTCTACTCTTTGCTTAGGTTTTCCAGGTTAATAAATTAATTTGACAAGAACTGAAAGTGATTGAACATATAAAACTAAAAGCATGAAAAAGACTCAGGAATTATTTAAGGAAATATAATACTCCATTTGAAATAAAATACAGGACCAATTGAGGGGAAATGTATTATCTAATAAATTGTCTCATAAGGCATTTTGATATATTCTTTTCTGTGGTGGTAAATTTTATATGTAAACTTGACTGAGCCTTGTTGTGCCCAGATATTTGGTCAAACATTATTTTGGGTATTTCTGTGAGAGTTTTGGATGAGATTTAAATAGGTAGACTGAGTAAAACAGATGGCTCTCCTTAAGGTGGATGAACCTTAACTAATTAGTTGAAAGCCTAAATAAAAGGAAAAAGCTGGTCCTCCTCCTTTCCCCCATCGTCCACCCCGTCGTCTCCTCCAGTAAGAGAATTCCTCCAGGCTGACAGCATTCAAGCTGGGACATCTTTTTCCTGCCTCTGACTCCTGGATCTCTAGCCTACAGGCCTTTGAACCGGAACCACCTTGCTTGCCTAGTCACCAGTATATCTTGGGACTTATCAGCCTCCATAATCATGTGAGCTAACTCCTTACAATAAATCTCTTGGCATATTTATATATTACATTATATTAATTATATTTATTATATTAATTATATAATATGATATGATATGATGGTATATTTCCTATTGCTTGTTTCTCTGGAGAACGGTAATACATGTTCTATTAATTATATTTATTATATTATATGGTATATGGTACGATATAGTGTATTTCCTATTGCTTGCTTCTCTGGAGAACAGTAATATATGTTCTACCTTTTCTCCCCCATATGCATAGCCTTAAAACATGGACATTTTATAACTTTTGTAGAATCTTATTCTAAATATATTTTAGTGTTCATTGATTTTTCAGAAACCTATGTAAGAAAAAGTAGTTATATAATATTTTCCTTTTTAAAGCACAGGTAATGCAAGGCTTTCTGGAAGTGGGTCAGCATATTTGTGAACAGCTTGTCACAGAATATGGTTACCTGAAAGCTCAACTTCACTAACTTCTGAGTACTTTTTGACTAGTCACTATTTCTCAGACCTGGATGTGGTCTGATGCCCAGTGGGATTTCTCTCCATCTGGTGGTCTGATCCTGTAAGTTGGTCAGTTCACTCTGCTGTGGGGTATATTTTCTTGGAAGCTTAGTCACACTGATGGCCCAGTTTATTAAGTTCATCTGACACTTCTGTTGTACAAAGCCACTGATTTGGGAACCTAAGTTTCCTTGTTTTACTATTGGTCGGGCCCATTGGTTTGGCGGTTATTTTTCTCCCTTGGAAAGGTAGGAAAAAAGACTCCTAGCTCAGTTCCTTCCGGTTAGCTACTAACAACGTATTATCTTTGTATTTGGACCTGTTCCTAATAGTCTCTGGCCTTAATTCTGTGTGATAGCTATCTCACAGTTTAATGTGTTACCATTCAGGTGCAAGAAACATCCCATTTCTCTGTTTTTCTCAATTAAATGCAATTTAACCTGAGCTTCCTTAGGCCTGACTAAAGGAACTTCGAGTATGAGTGGAAAATGGGGTTCCCTAACCCCTTCATTGGCTCCTAAGGGAAGCCCTGGCCTTTGCAGATGCCAGGGGTGCGGTGGGGTTCATCGAGTTTTCCATTGTTCCTTCTAGAGAATGCTTTTGCGGGGGGATGGCAAAAGCCTACTCCATCTAGTAGGCCCTGTTGCTCTGTATGGGTCACCAAGATGCTCTCACTGGTGTCTTCCCACCAACAACATGCTGCCACAGCACAGAGATGTTGGCTTTGCTCCCAAGGGCCCTGCACTTACCTTGACCACCCTGGACATGGCCACAAAAAAGAGAGTCATCTAAACCTCTTAAGAAAACCCCTAAACCCAACCCCCTTCTCAACCCCTAGGACCCCTCCATTTTCTCTAATCAGGCTACACCTTTTTCCATCCAAAGCACCAGCGTCCATATCACATCCATATGACATGCTCAGCACCAGGTTAATTCCTTTACAACAAAGGCCTGGAAGAATTTTTTTCCATGACATGACATCCACTGAAATACAAAGGAGCTACAACCCCACCCCTTACTCTCCTACACACATACACCAGTGGAGAAGAACCCAAATTCTAGAACATAAAAGCTTGATTGAAAAAGGGGAAAGGGGTAATACTTCTATCATGATACGGAAATACGTTTCTATCATGATGAGCCTATAGTCAGGAAAATAGGCCCAAGGGGATTTTTGTTTTAACTATGACACATTCAACTTATAAAAAGATATGCAGATTAATCTGCACCTGTGTGAGGAAATAAACAGCTTAAGAAATAGATTGTTACTAATAGTTTGTACTCCATGATCACATTTTTCTTACTTTCCCCCAATAAGAATGATGAAACTCATAAATTTGGTGTTTGTCATTTCCATGCATTTTGTTACAATTTCACTATTTATGTATATATCCTCAAGCAATATATGTTGAATTGTTTTGTATGTTTTAAATGTGTATGTCAATGGTATCTTTCTGTATGTATTCTTCTGCATCCCGCTTCATCTGCAGAGATACAGATGGCTGTAAATTTATTCATTCACTGTAGAGATTTCCTTGAATGAATATAGGAAATGTTATTTATCCATTCTCCAGTGGATGGGACATTTAGGTTGCTACCAAATATTTGTTGTTACATACAATGTAGCTATGACCATTCTTTCTCACAGTGCCTTGTACACACAAGGGGCTCTCAACCACAAGGTAACATTTCTCTAACGGAAATTTTTTCTAGGAGTAGAATTACTGGGCCCTAGGTCATGTACATCTTCTACCTCAGTATAAGCTGCCAAATTGCTCTCCAAAGCAGGTAAATCAACATGCCCTCTTATCAGAACTTTGCCTTTGCTTCACATCTTTACTGATACTCAACGTTCTCAGAATTCTTAACTTTTGCCAATCTAACTGTGTCTTATTGTGGTTTTAACATTCCTGATTACCAGTGAAGTGGAGTATCTTTTCAGGTTGGCTACTCAAGTTTCCATTTCAATAAAGAGCTCTTGTGCTTGTTCATACCCTCTGTCATCCTCCTCCTCCTCATTATTATTATTATTTTACAATATTGGGTTTGCTTTTTCGTATTGATTTATATGAGTTCTTTATGTACTCAGGAAACTAATTTCTTGTCATCCATTTGCATTTACAAGTATACAGAGGGTGCCAAAAAAAAATGTATATACGTTTTAAGAAAGGAAAAACTATTAAAATTGTAATACTCAATATATACTGATAAGATGAATACAAGTCAGATTTAACTTCTGCAATTACAAGAGGTGCTCAAAGGGGTTACCACCAGCGTCCAGACACATCTGATTATGGCAAACTACTGCTTGGGCAACGTTGATCATCTCTTAAAATGTGTATACATTTTTTTTGGCACCCCCAGTATTCTTCCAAGCTGAAGCGTCTCTTTTTACTTTGTTTATTTTTGGATACACCGTGTTTTTTAAGCTTTAGCATAATCAAATTTCAATCATTTTCTTGCACATGTACTTTAATTGTGTTTAAAAAAAAAAAAAAAACCCAGGGGTCTGGCCCGGTGGCTCAGGCGGTTAGAGCTCCATGCTCCTAACTCCGAAGGCTGCCAGTTCAATTCCCACATGGGCCAGTGGGCTCTCAACCACAAGGTTGCCTGTTCGATTCCTCGAGTCCCGCAAGGGATGGTGGGCAGGGCCCCCTGCAACTAAGATTGAACACAGCACCTTGAGCTGAGCTGCCGCTGAGCTGCCGCTGAGCTGCCGCTGAGCTGCCGCTGAGCTGCCGCTGAGCTGCCGCTGAGCTGCTGGATGGCTCGGTTGGAGTGCATCCTCTCAACCACAAGGTTGCCGGTTCGACTCCTGCAAGGGATGGTGGGCTGCGTCCCCTGCAACTAGAAACGGCAACTAGACCTGGAGCTGAGCTGCGCCCTCCACAACTAAGACTGAAAGGACAACAACTTGACTTGGAAAAAAGGCCTGGAAGTACACACTGTTCCCCAATAAAGTCCTGTTCCCCTTCCCCAATAAAAATCTTAAAAACAAAAACAAAAACAACTCTTTCCTATCCTAAAGTCATAAAAATAGTTTCCCTATCCTTAGCATTCCCTTGCTTAAAATCTTTGCTTTTCATATTTAAGACTTTAATCCTCCGTTAATTTTTTTATGGTGTGAATTAGGACCCAGTTTCATTATTTTCCATATAGATATTGTCCAAGCAACATATAGTAAATAATTCAACATATCCCCACTGACCTGCAGTGTATCAAATTTCCAGGTATATGTGGGTCCATACAGAGGTAATTTGTAGTCGGGTCACCTTATCACACTAGCTTGAGATGAGCACATCCACTGGATTGCTGGGCGGGATCAGCAGAGCCTGTTTCCATGAGGGCCTGAAAATCCTTTAAGGAATAGATTCATCCTTAGGGAACAGAGAACCAGGCATATCAAGTTTTGCACAGTTGCAAACCTTTAGTTTTCTGAAGAAAGAAGCAATTCTGTGTCAAGTCTGTTATTTGGATTTGATTCCCAGGTAAGCACAGACTCTCCTACGCCAGGTAGAAAACAGGATGTGACATTGAAGTTAAAGAACTCAATAAGAATTTTAGATCATATAGGGAAACCTTCCTTCTCAACCCTGGGAATACTTATATCTTTAAATATTTATGCTAAGAGTGTAGGCCTGGAGCCAGACTGCCCAAGTTCCAGTCTTGGCCTTGTCACTTAGGAGACCCTATCAATTAGGAGACCTTTGGCAAGTTATTTCACTTCTTAGCCTCAGTTTCTTCAAAATGAAAATAATAAAAGTAGTAGCTACTTCAAAAGATTGTAGTGATGATTAAATGTTAATACATGTGTATGTATGTATGTATATGAACACAAGTATGTAAACACACACACACGGTGCCAAAATAATGTATACACATTTTAGGAAAGGAAAAAACTATTAAAATTACGCTGTTACTCTGATGGTAACCACTTTGAGCACCTCTTGTAACGACAGAAGTCAAACATGACTTGTATTCATCTTTTGTTATTGGTATATATTATTACAATTTTAATACAGTTTTTTCCTTTCTTAAAATGCGCACACATTTGTTTTGCACCCTCTGTGTGTGTGTGTGTATGTGTGTATGCACATATATATATATATATGCATATATATATATATATATATATATATATATATATATGTTTCCCCCCAATTGTCTGCTCATAGAGCCCAGTAACAATGAGCACACATGCCATTTGGATGTTGGTTTCTACTCCCATACACCATTATAAAGAACCAAGACTTCTTGAATAAATGGTTGATTACAGGACTGGGGCAGGAAAAATACAAGATTAGCCTGGAATAGCTTTTTGTGCTGTGTCAAAGTCACAGAAATCTATTTGAAGGAGTGCTCCTTGACCAAATCTGTAACAATGTGAACATCAAAATAAAAAAAGAAAGCAAAGGAATATGACCTATTGAGTAAAGAACAAGAACACAATGATAGAGATAGATAGATAGACAGATAGATAGATACCATGTTTCCCCGAAAATAAGACCTAACCAGAAAATAAGCCCTAGCATGATTTTTCAGGATGACATCCCTGAACATAAGCCCTAATGCATCTTTTTTTTTTTTTAATTTATTGAGGTGACAATTGTTAGTTAAATTACATAGATTTCAGGTGTACAATTCTGTATTACATCATCTATAAATCCCATTGTGTGTTCACCACCCAGAGTCAGTTCTCCTTCCATCACCGTATATTTAACCTAATGCATCTTTTGGAGCAAAAATTAATATAAGACCTGGTATTATTTTGGGGGAAACTCAGTAGATAGAGTTCATTTTTAAAGTAGAAAGCCATGTAAAGGAAATGATGGAATTAGAAAATCATTTGGCAACCATCATAGTAATAATTATGGATACTAAAACTAGTGGGTGAAAGTTTGAGGAATAACGAGATACCTATTAAGTACAAAGGGTAAACTAATAACTTGACAGTGGAAAAACCTGGCTGATACCACCTCAATCAATGTCAAAGATAATATCACTAATAATGGAACAAACCAATATTATATGCCTCCTGAAGCACGAACAAGAACTCAGCATCACTTCGGTGGTATTTTTGTCAACGAAAATCTTGATGGTGATGATGGTTTCATGGGAGTATGCATATACGCAAATCCATCAAATTGTATACATTAAATATATGCAGTTTTTTGTATATCAATTAAGGGGGAGAATTTAAATGTAAATATACGTAGAAGAGCTTAGAAGGGTGACTGACACATAGTAAGGAGTATGTGTGTGTTTGCTGTTACTATAGAAAAGATGAGAAGCCTAGGTGATGTGAAGACACAAGAAGGTGAGTGAGGGTAAAGAACATGAAGGTGGGTGACATTTTCCTTAGATACCCAAGTCCCAGGAATCCCAGAACTTGTGATAATTTATTTTAGTGTCTAATGTAGTCTGGATTATTTTTTCACTTGGAAAGAATCTAAGAGCATATGATCTTTAAGTGGAAAGTGAAAAAAAAAAAAATAGCCTTTTGTTTTAAAAGAGTGGCAAGATCTTGTAGGCAGATCATAAGCATACCATCTGGTTAACTCAAGAGAAATCCTAAAAGCTTAGATTTCACATTTTTACCAGCCAGGCATGTTTTAAGATAGACCCCTAAGCTAAAAATATCAAATCATTCTTGTTCTGCTGTTCATGAGTTAGTTTAAAATGCCACTCATCTGCAGTGCTAAAGATCCCATTTATCTTATCTAAGAATCAGTCCATGGTTGTTTATATTTCTCAAGTTTGAATGTTCAACGGTGTGCAAGACAAAGTCATCACACGAGAAATAGGCAAGGTTGGCACAGCTCTAGTATCTCTAAAAATAAGTCTTAGTTCTTCAAAAATGTGCGCACGCTCGATAATTCTCAACCAGGAACAATTTTGCCCCCAGGGAATGTTTTGCTAAGTATGGAGACATTTTGTTGTTGTCACTACTGGGAGTGAGGGTGGGGAGGGCATGTTTCTGACATCTAGTAGTAGAAACCCAGGGTGCTGCTAAACATTCTACAATGCAGAGGCAGACCCCCACAACAAAGAATTATCTGGTCCAAAATGTCAATAATGCTGAAGTTGAGGAATCCTTCACTAAATGAACATAGTTTCTAAAACTTCAAGAAGTTAACGTGCTCATAGGGGTGGAATAAATGCTTCCTGCTCCATCTTGATATACAATATTATCAGCTGGCCTAGTGACTGTACGTAATATACACTCAATATGTATTTGCTTAATCAAGCAGAACTTCGTGCTGCTCTTATTCTATTAGTATTTGTATGTCTTTCCCTTCATTTATATATGTAGTAAAATTGGACCAGAACTTCTTACTAACCTGCCTCATAAGTATCTCACCCTCATCTCAAAATATGAAAAGGGTGAGATTTTTATACAAGATTGTAGATAAACTAGGTTACAGAAAAGTGGAGAAAAGCCAATATTCGTTAGAGATTGAATATGAAGGAGAACCAATTTGTGTGGCTCCTAGTATAATGAATTTTAAATGTAATAAAGACATTTATTAGGAAATCACATTAAACGAAAAATTCAAATGACATTCAAAACAGGAAAAGAATTCAGTCCTTCAAGGGATCACAAGCCGTGCAAATCTCTAACGCTGTTCAGGCTATAACTACTTATCATGACAAACTGGGGAGGGGATAAAATCTCCCCCCATTCTTCTTGCTTATTTTGTTTTTGAGGAAAATGGTGTAGCAGGAAGTTACTTATCACTGCTCCACTCCCTGAGTGTGAGCTGGAAGGTGAACCCGCGGCCCCTGTTGAAATGGAGATATATGAGCTCCTCTACACCACTTGTTTCATTTCTCTCTAGCAAAGGAATTGTCCACAAAACTTTCATCAGTCTGTGACAAAACCTTAGGTCGTCTGATTGGTTTGAAAACCATGTTTAATGTGTGATATTCAACGACTACCTCATCTGTCTAGAAATCTCTGTAGTGAGAAACAAGGGATAATTATTTAGGGAATACAGTGGTTAAAGAAAAAGCAAAACTATAAATATTCTTTAGAAACTTACCAAATTTCTTATTTACTTGTATTTATTTTATTATGATGGTATTTTATTGGTTATTATATTCTAAAACATCCTAGATCTAACAGCATTTCTCCACACATTTGGTATGCTAATGACAAAAAAATTATATCTAAATTCAAGCCAACTTGATTCTTTTATTTTTATTAATTTTTTAAAGAAATTAATATTTCATAAAAAAAAAATTAGCCCTCAGCCCAGAGGACTTTAATGAAATGACACAGCCCCAACACCATTGCTTCTCCACTCATTCCAGCACTGCTTCTCCAGGGCAGCTCATTTTGTTTCTTAGATAGTCATCTTTATCACTTGGAATAATACTCCTGTGTTAATATTTCTTGATGTAGCAATTGTAGACATTTACTTCTACATTTGAAATGTAAGGATTTAACTACTTAAGTTATTCTCCCTCCTCTCCAATTTTGGTAGTTACATTGTCTTTATTTATTCTATTGAAAGTCTTTATAACTTAAAATAAGGTAAATTCCTGTTTCTTGTTCATCAGCCTTTTTAATAGCAGCTCTTGTCTCTCTGATATAAGAAGTCATGATCACACCCCCCTTTTCTTCTCTCCTGGTTTTCCTCCCAGTCTCTGTCAGTTTCACTTTTGCTTTCGGTCTTTTCATGTGATGACATCAAGGTTAATGACAACTGTACTCTGTTCTGAAGCTATAAATAAATATTCAGTGTTTTTTTCTATAACATTCTGAACTGCGAACGGCAATAAGCAACATTCGCTTTATTATCACTATGTAAATATTACTTAGCGCAGAGAGGTACCAGGACAATGTTTCCTCTTTCATGGGTCCACTTTTTGACCCCTCTGCCACCTAAGACAGAATTCCCCTTTCCTTAGATTCCATTAGTTGTTCAAAATCAAGCCATATTTCAGTTTGCTTCATATCTGGACCATGGCTTTCTTGTGATTTATTTTTTCCTTTCAAATTCCAATTGCCTTTGTTTTCCCTACTGAAAAGAAGAAATATGTGTCTCCTTTACCCATCTACAGCATGAAATGCATTCCATTCCCATTCTCAAATCCATGCTCCTTGGAGTCCACTGACTGTTGTCCTATGGAGACAGATTGCTTCCAGCTCCGCCATATTTGGGCATTCTTCTTCACTGGGCTTTGGATTGGCTGCTGTGTTCTTGGATCCCATGTCTTCATCTTTCTTGACTTTTGCCCTTGTTTTGCTGGCATAACATCAATACAATTTCACAAGGACTTCTTGTTTTCTAATTTAGGTCATGTCCTTGATTCTTCTTTCAGAAAAAAAAAAAAAAATTAAGTGATATACACCCATCTGAATTTCTTCTACTTATCTTCCAACTTGTTTCTTATAACCCCTGCAAGAAAAGCACCAGTATTCTTCTTTAACAGGTAGACGTGCTGTGAATTCTGTAACTTAGAGCAACCATTGGTTCTCTATATGGTGGAATAATAATCCAAATAAAATGGAAAAACCTGGTAAGTATTTTGCAGCATAAAAGTTGCCAGCTTTTGTAGAGATCGAGTCTGACTGATTTTGTCAAATTGTCTTTGGCAATATTTTCCAATAACTTAGATTAACTGAATTTAAGGTTGTGGATGCAGTCATTGTAGCTTTGTAAAGGAAGGACCTAAATTGGAACCAAAAATTTTATCTTTTAATAATGGACATGAGATAAACTGTTATTTAGCCTAAAGAATTTAAGCATATTTTAATGTTGAAAATGTTTCTTAAACACTGTTTCTTAGAATGTTAATTATTGCTTATAAATATAGCTTAGAATAGGCTTGATTTGGGCATCTGGGACTAAAGGCAGGTAAAGGTTGAGGCTATTCGAAGGGATCCATAATCCCAGGAATCTTTTCTATAATAAGACAGGAGGTACTGAGGTGGATCAGACCTAAGAGATCTATAAGAAGGATGTGATAGGTAATATAAATGTCCTGGACATCAGTGGAAACTATATCTAAAACCAAGAGTCGGATAATAATAGTCCCCACAGCTGAGCAGTGAAGATTCATGGAATAAATGGAAAGCCAGTTTCACAGCTGCAAACAAATACAGATATTTGATTGTTTACTTCTAAGGACAGTATCTGAGTGCTGAGGGACAGTTACTGTAAAGCCCTGTGAACCTTTCAAATTTTGAGCCATATGAATGCATTACCTATTCACAAAATATGTTTTCTGAAAGGAGAAAAGATTGATGAATAAGGTACTAGCTGTTAAAAGCAAATCAAAGCCATAGTGATTGTAAACACCATAGAAAAATATTTGCTCTTGAATTCAGCACCCCTGCACAGCATCTGGCCTCCAGCTGACACCTCAGTCCTCCTTCCTGTTCCCACAAGGTGTATTTCTTGGTACTTTAAAATTGGTGTGCCATTTTAATGGATAATGGGGATTGGCTCACTCAACCTGCATTCTATCCTTCTCCAGGATACCTTCCTGTACTGGAGAGACTAAAACACTAAAGTTCACAGTTCTGGCTCACTGCAGATACATGTCTGGATGCAAATTATCTTCCACCAATTAGATACATTTGAGTGAGATTTGGTAGGCATTTTTCATGTGCAAGCTATTTTCGCATTTCTCTTGCGTATTTCTCTGTGGCAGGCAAGGTCATGGAAGTCTGGGATTTTATTTATTACAGCGGCACCTTCAATGTTCGTTCCCTCTGCAACTTCCTGAGGATTGAGGTGCCATTATTGTGGCAGCAGGAGCCATGTTGGATTTTTGAACAGTGGAAGGCATCCATAGCATTGCGGTCTTGAACTCAATCATTTCAAGTCGTGGCCTCAGAAGGCAGTTTCCTGTTGAGTCAGTTCTGTATTGTTCTAGGAGTCATTCCTGAAGTCCCAGTCTAGAATCTGCTCCTTCAGCCGTTTCAAAAGTTTTCCAAGCACCTAAATATGTATAATAAATCCTGTCATGCTTAATATATTTCCAGTGGTTTCTATTTTCTACACCCAACCCCAGTTGCTACAATCAGTAATATTTCAGAGAAAAATAACATAGTAAAATGTTCTGCTGTTTTCATCCAGGTTGTTCTAACTACCACCACCTCAAGCCCTCTTCCCTCACTTCCCCTGCCCCCTTCACCCCAAGCTAGTAAGATATGCAGAGCTCATATTCAGTAGCCTTCTGGCTTTGCTGCTTATCTTGATCTGAACATTTTTTCAAGTTACTCAGCTCGTGGCGTAACCTCCCCTCTGGAGCTGAGTTTCTACACTTGTGACCCGGTTTCTGAAGGATGGGATTTTTGTAGCTGAATTCCTGCATAGATGGTTAGGGCATTACCTAGATCTCTGATCTCTGGAAGTACTACAGACTGGAGACCAAATCAAGAGAGCCAGGACTGACCAGCATGGCTGTACAGGTGGTTAAAATACTCCCAACAGCCATTATCCTGAACACCCCAGTGCTCCCTCACATTTCCCCTCTAACCTGGGGGCCACCTAGGCCCTCCCTATAGTACATCCACTGAAGAGGTCCTCCAGGCGCAGGTTCCAGAGCCAAGGTCAGCCTCTTTCTGATTCCTCCTTGACTGTTCCCTATTGGTTGTGCCACAAGGAAGTTTCTCTAGAGGCTTTTAGGGTATATTGCTTAGCGGGATAGATTGAGGGACACCAAGAAAAGTCAGGATTAGAACCCAGGTCCTCTGACTGGAGCATTCCTCTCACTACACCATGTTTCCTCTGAGCATTAATATCAAATTAATACAATTATACACCTTAGCAGGAAGTTTAGTTATAGTGGCTGAAAGTACAAGCAATGAAGTCGGATGGGAGTTCAAATTCTAACTCTGATTTCTGCACCTAACTAATGTATGGTCTTCGTTATTTGTTTAACCTGTTCCTTAACTTCCTAGGACGTCAGCAGCATCTTCCATAAAACAGGAACAACAACATTTTGCACTTAGGATCAGTGTAAGGTATACGCACGGTAATGTTCCTCCTTTAGTCTTCTCAAACTGTGGACAGCCTACATGCTGAGCTACGTATTGAAAAGTTCACTGCAGCTGCTGCCTTATGTGCGACACTGTTCATCAGAAGGGCTGTTCTGCATTATGGCCAGGGACCACTCAGAATATTAACTATTCTGGCACCATATAGCAGATCAGAACTGGGGAAAGCTACTCAAAGAAATAAAAGGTGGGCATGAGGTAAAGGGTACCTTTCAATTGGATGAGAGAGATCACAGCCACAGAAAAATGTTAGCCATCCAGGACAGGTCACGCTAGCCTAGAGGAGGGTCCTGAGACGAACAGCACATCTCTTATTTACATGTCATATTATTTTATATTCAGGAAACTTGGAGTGCATCTCTTAGAGACATGGATGCTCCTTAACTCAATGGGGCTGTTGGCATTTGACCTGGGACTTGTGCAGGGTCAAGTTATTGATTCTAGTGGGTGGCCGGTTAGCTCAGTTGGTTAGAGCATGATGCTAGTAACACCAAGGTTGCCGGTTCGATCCCCGCATGGGCCACTGTGAGCTGCACCCTCCTTAAAAAAAAAGAGGTATTGATTCTCGGACAAGTAGGAGCTGTGTTGATATCCTCATTCTTCTGAATCATAAGTTCTCCTGGACTGAAACACTATGGCAGTCAAAGCATTTACTGTCACACTCTTCCTTCATTCAACCCATTGTGTGGGTCAGAAACTGGGAAGACTTCCTTGGCTGCTTCCTCTCTCTCACCCCAGTATTATTGAACCCAGTATTGTCGATTCTACTTTTTAAAACATCTCATATGAGCCACTGCTTTCCAATTCTTAGCCACCATGCCAGTTCAAGCCACTGCCTTTGAAGTCCTGAATCTCACTCTAGCCTACTTAGACATTTCCTTTACTGGGACCCTGGTCATTTGCTTCTCGCCCTTCAGATTTTAGCTCCACTGGCCTTGCCTAGCCACACTCTTCTGCCGCGCCCTCCTAGATCAGATTCTGTCTTTCACTTCCTTAATTGCACTTAACAAAATCTAAAATCATCTTGTTTATTTGGTTGTTTATATTACTTTAGAATATAGACTCCATAAGAGTAAAGACTATAATTGTCTTTTTCACTGTGCACCCATACAATGGAGAACAGTGTCTGGCATTGAATGAAATGAATAGACGACTGATCTTATTGGTCTTCCTGTGTCTTCTCTTGTAGGATAAGGCAAGTGAGGCATTTGCCTTAGGTGAAAAATGTAAGGGGGTGCCAAAAACCTCTGTAATCATGAAAAATTATTTTTTTTCTTAAATTTTATTGGGGAATATTGGGGAACAGAGTGTTTTTCCAGGGCCCATCAGCTCCAAATCAAGTTGCTATTTTCAATCTAGTTGTGGAGGGCGCAGCTCACTGATCCATGTGGGACTCGAACTGGTGACCTTGGTGTTATAAACACTGCATTCTAACCAACTGAGCCAACCGGGTGCACTGATAAATCAGATTTTAATAAAATATTTAAAAAATCAAACTACACGCCAAAAAAAAAAAAAAAAGATGAAAAAACATCACAATTTTAAGTAAAGACAGGATCTGCCCTTGCATGAACCTCTTGTAATTTTCTCAAGCTAATCCTAGCTTGATTCCAGAAGAATTTTATTTACAGAAACAGGGAGCTAGACTGCAGACCATAGTTTGTAGATTTGATTTTTTTTAAATATTGCTTTAACATATGACTTATCTGGATCACTGAGCATTTTGGCAGCGATTTAAATTTTGCCTCTGAGTTGACTGCTTTACACCCCACTCCCTACTCAGGCCCTGCTTGTTGCTGTTAAATTTACTCTTCACATAACAGCCAGAGTGGTCTCATTAAATGCAAATCAGATAATGTCACTCTACTGTCAAATACTTTCTTTTGCACAATATGATGTCCAGGATTCTCCGTGTGGTCTACACCTCCCAGTTCCTACATAAGATAGCCCCTCCTTCCTCCTGACCTTATTTTGTGCGTTCTTCCCATAGCCTACTCAACTACAGCTCCACTGGCTGGACAGGCCAAATGCCCCACTGCCTTCGTACAGAATATTCTCTTTTCCAAGATACTCCTCAATACTTTCCTCTTCAACTGATATTTCCTTGTCAGGTTTTTGATGTCAGCTTGACTTCCTTTTATGTTGCAAAGCCTGACTCGACTCTCCAGTCTAAAACAGTTTCCCCTGACACTTTTTCATAGCACTATATGTTTTTCCTTCGTACCCTTATCGCATTTGCAATCACATATTTATTTTGATGAGGATTTGGTTAATGTCTGTCTGCTCATTGATTGTAAACCCCAATACCTCTGTTTCTTTGGTCTCTTGTTTCTGTCGTTTTTACTCTAAACGACAAGTATTTAGAAGGTGCTTAATAAACACCTAACACAGTGACTAGGGTATAATAAATTCTCAGTAAATGTTTGCCAAATTATTATTAGAAAGGTAAATCAGATAGCATATGAAAACAAAGAGGAAAGCAAATGAAATTTTCAGGTACTTTAATGAACTTCCAATTAATTGCCACTGTTGTTGTTTTTTTTTAAATTTTTTTTCTTTTTAGTCCATGGCTTTTTCTTTAATCTCAGGCTATAATCCTATGCATACCCTTATCATATCGATGGCTTTTGAAGTTGTCTATCTTTAGTACAGAACACATGATTGCCTAAAAGCATCATAGGTAAATCGATCGGGTATCTTTTCATTTAAATGCCACACTGAGCTTTTCTCCATAAATAATGGCTTCTTGCATCAAAAAGGCACTTCCCTATGGCTTTTCCCTATGATCATTCTATATAAAATTCAGAAAATAGAAGATGTTCAACATACTACTTCACTTTCCATGAGAGTGGTACGGTCAAGAAGGAAAACTGAGTCCATGAAAGTATAGTGGGTTCTGCTTACTTTTGCTTCTGATCTAGCGCATTGTTCCTTGAAATATGGTCTAGGCATCAGCAGCATTGGCTTCAGAGCTGGGAACTTGTTAAATGCAGAAACTAAGACCTCCGTCCCCAGAATCTATATTTTAACAAGATCCCTAGGTCTTGATAAATGTAACATGTGTTCCTAAGAAGGTTTAGAATAAACAGGTTCTCACTTTAGAATGGGAAGAGACTGTAGTTCAAGGGATTCCAACGCTGGCTGGTATCAAACCCCATGAGGTTCTTGTGTAAAATATAGATTCCATGAGATTCTAATTTTATAGATCTAGAGTGGGGCACCTGAATGACTCTGATGTCACCAACACATAAAATGACATTGGGAAACTGCTGATTTTGTCCAGTTTTATAATTTAACACAGGAGACGATTGAGTTAGGAAGCTTTAGCAGCTTGCTTGTAGTTACTAGACAGTGACAAAGCTGCACTGGAAAAGAATTCTTTTGGAGAGAGGTGGAGGGAGACTGTAAACGTTTAATTTTATTTTTTCATTCTGGTATGTCTTTTTAAAAACCATTTTATTGTGAAAAAATTTAAACATAAAAGTTGAGAGACTATAGTAAACATCTGTATACTGACCACTGAGATTCCACCATTAACATTTTATTATACTTTATCATATGGTATATCTGTTCATTTTGATCCATCCATCCATCCATCCATCCATCCATCCATCCATCCATCCATCCATCCATGCATCCATCCATCCAAACATCTTTTTTTAATGCATTTCAAAATAAATTGCACACATCAGTACGTTCTCCCAAACACGGCATGATGCATATGAGATCATTTGTTTGATTTCTCATCTTTATACTGTATCACACACTTCCGGAGGAAGGGCAAGGAAACCATGAAGATAGCAGAAGTGAGAAAAACTTGTTAAAGAAAGAAAGCAAGAAACATTGGCACATGTAAAGATTAAAGATTAACTCCAGTTTTTTAAGTACAAAAAGCCTCACACAAACCTAGTAAGTTTATGCAAATTACTATGGAGAGTCATTTTTTAAAAAACAGTACCAACTAAATATGTATTAACTTCAAGAAGTCTGATCTTGGCACTACATGCAATATTTGGAGCTAACATGCTATTGTTACCCTGACAGCATTTCCCTCCTATTAATCATCATATTCACATCCCAAATGCACACATCCTGTAACAGCCCTAGCTCTGGCCTCTTTCCAGGACACCAGGATATCACTGGTATGAAACAAAACTGTATCTGGAAAAACTGGAGGGGACTCTAATCCCTTCTCAATGAAGAGAAACAAATGCGGACTTCCCTCTGGTTTCGTCCTGACAGTAAATTTTTCTAACCTTTAAAAAAAAAAATTGTGATAAAATTTACCCTTTTAACCATTTCTTAAAAATTCATAGACTGTAATTTTTAGAACAGTTTTAGATTTATAGAAAAATTGAGCGGATGGTACGTAGAATTCCCATACACCCCTTTTCCTGCACTCACTTTCCCTATAATTATCACCTTGCGTTTGTATGGCACATTTGTTATAGTAAATGAACCAATACTCATACATTATTATTAACTAAAGTCCATAATTTACATTAAGATTCTCTCTTTGTGTTGTACATTCTGTGGGACAAATGCATAATATCATGTATCCACCATTACAGTATCACACAGAATTGTTTCATCGCCCTAAAAATCCCATCCTCCACTTTTTCATCCCTCCTGCCTCCCACAAATCACTGGAAACCACTAACCCTTTTTACTGTCTTCCATAGTTTTGTCTCCTCCAGAAAGTCATATAGTTGGAATCACAGTATACAGTCTTTCAGACTGGCTTCTTTCACATAGTAACACGCACTTAAATTTCCTCCACGTCTTTCACAGCTTGGTAGCATATTTCTTTTTATCACTGAACAATGATCCATTGTTTGGATGTAGGTACCACAATGTGTTTACCCATTCTCTTATTGAAGGACATTTTAGTTGCTTCCAGGTTTTGGCGATTATGAATAAAGCTGCTGTAAATATTTGTGTACAGGTTTTGTGTAGACATAACTGGGTAAATACCTAGGCATGTGATTGCTGGATCATTCGGTAAAACTATATTTAGCTTTGGGAGAAACTGCCAAACTGTCTCCCAAAGGGGTTTTACCATTTTGCATTTTTACCAGCAGTGAATGAGAGTTCCTATTGCTTCACATCATTATCAGCATTTGATAGTGTCTTTTTTTTCAGATTTTAGCCATTCTAATAGGTGTATTGTGGTACCATCTTACCCATTTTTAAGTGTACACCATCCATCTCCAGAACTCTTTTTATCTAGCAAAACTGAAATTCTGTAACTATTAAACAATAATTCCCCATACGCTCTTCCCCTCCAGGCCCTGGCAACCAAATTCTTTTTGTCTCTATGAATCTGGTTACTCAATTACATCATATAAGTGGAATCATATAGTATTTGTCCTTTTGTAACTGGCTTATTTCACTTACCATAATATCCTCAGGTTCATCTATGTTGTAGCATGTGTCAGAATTTCCTTCCTAAAAGACACATGTAGAAGTATTTTCTTTCTCACATCTTATTTTAGGGATAAAATAACTGAGGAGATTTCCAATTTGCTAAAATAACTCAGACCTTTTGGGAAGTAGTTGTTTTTATCATTATTATTAATTTTAATGGTGCAAATGTGTATCAAGTGTGACAGGGAAGGACCATAATGTGAATTTTTATTCCCTTATTTTTTAGCAGCTTCTGAGTGCTGGGCATTATAATGTATGTTTCTAATGGATATAAGGATGTATGGGCATACTTCTTTCTCTCAAGGAATTTATAATCAGGTAGGATTCATTTTGGTGATGAAATATAAAAACAATGTGTATATGCAATCAGATCAGAATTTCAACAGGTAGTTTAGTAAATTGCATGAACTGTGTTAAATAATAAATACAAAGTCATTTCAAAATCTACAAATTTAAATTATGTCAATGACAGAATCAGCTGTATGATTATATATCTGACTGCTTTACAATTTACTTGCATATAATAGTTCTAAATAAAAATTCACTCAAATCCTACTCTAGTCAACTGAACAGTTATTCAATGCTGCTAATTAGTGTTATAGAGATAAATATTACCAATTGTACAATTCTATTTTGATACCCAATAAACAGAAACCCATTAGTCATCTCAAAAAAATTTCCTTGGGGAGGCCAGTTAGCTCAGTTGGTTACAGTGCGGTGCTCTTAACAACAAGGTTGCTGGTGCGATCCTCTCGTGAGCCACTGTGAACTGCACCCGCAACAACTACTTGACTCGGAGCTGATGGGTCCTGGAAAAACACACTTAAAATAAATAAACAGTTTAAAAAATTTGTTTTTCCTTTTCTTTTTCCCTAATTTTTTTATTGTGGTAAAATACACATAACATAAAATTTACTATCTTAACCATTTTGAGTATACAATGCAGGTGTATTAAATAATGTG